>NC_091990.1:129851390-130451390 GCF_044704955.1 Pristiophorus japonicus | reverse complement strand
GAAGTCGGTTCACTGTCACTTTGTGTGTGACAGAGAGCATGGCGCTGCCGAGGACTGGTACGATTTCTTTGGTATAGGTCCTTAGTGTGGTGTCGACCCTTGTGAGTTTTGGTCTGTCTCTTTTATGCGGCCACAGTTGTTCAAATTGTTGAGCGCCCATGAGAGATTGAGTCGCTCCCGTATCCGGCTCCATGTTGATATCCCGTTGAGTAGGACCCTCATCATTATAGGAGACGTCCTGTTGTAGGAGCAGCGGCCATTGATCATGTTGACCCGCTATACATCGGTGTCCCGGGTACTGTCCCATCCATCTTCTGGTCCGCTTTCCGACCCAGCCGAGCTGCCGTTTTTTTGCACATGCGGGCCAAATGCCCTGCATATTCACAATTTCTGCAACAGCCTGCTGAAATTGACATCCCCTTGACGAGTGCCCACCCCCACACCTCCAGCACAGACCTGTTCCATTGTTCAAAGTGTTCCCAAAGAATGAGCTGCATCTGGCTGATCTCTCTTGAGCTTCTCTCAGTTTGTAGTTGATTGCTCGCATTGTGGGTTGATGAGGTGTGAACGGCCGTTCCTGTGGCCCTTGATGGCTTCTGCCTGCTGTCGAGAGCCTCATCTCCCATTTTTTTTCCTGTGTGTAGGGGTAGCAGCTTGTTTAGTGCTGTGAACTTCTTGTTCCGATATTTCGTTAGTTGTCGTACCTGCATTGTAAATCTTCCCCTACCAAGAATGTCTGTGCAACTAGTGCTGCTGCCTCTAAGGTCAGTTTCTTGGTCTCTGAGAGCTTTCGGAATATGTTTGCGTGGCCTATTCCTTCAATGAAAAAGTCTCTCAGCATTTCTCTCCTCAGTTCATCGGAGAACTCACATAAACTAGCCAACCTCCGAAGTTCCGCCACGAAGTTGGGTATGCTCTGGCCCACACAGCGTCTGTAGTTGTAGAACCTGTGTCTGGCCATGTGTAGGCTGCTCGCTGGCTTCAGGTGGTCTCTTATCAGTGTGCTCAATTCTTCAAACGACTTGCTTGCTGGTTTCTCGGGTGCCAACAGATCCTTCATTAAAGCGTATGTTTTCGAGCCACAGCTGGTCAAGAGATGGACTCCTCTCTTGTCTGCCTTATCGTCGCCTAATCAGTCTTTGGTTACAAAGCTTTGCTGGAGCCTTTCTATAAAGTCCTCACAATTGTCTCCCACATTGTACTTTTTATCTGATCCGTTGTTCGCCATTCTGTGGATTCTGTAATCCCGTAACTTGTCGCCACTGTAAAGTTCTGTCCCCTCAGTACAGATTCACACGAGGCATGTCGTGAAGTCAAGGTCACTCTGGACCTGCACCTTTATTTCACAGCTCTGGAATGCTGCACTTGCCTGAGACCTGTCCTTATATACCTGTCTCTTGCAAGTGCACCCCTGGTGGTAAGGTATGCTTGGTGGTTACAGGTCATATCTTATTACAGTCATGTATAGCACGTTAGGATACAGTTATATATAATAATGTAAGATACATGACAGTAGGGCTGTAGTAAGTTACAGAAATAGAGAAAGGTAAGGCCATGAAAGGAATTAGACATGAGGATGAGAATTTTTAACTTGAGACTTTGGTGCACCTGGTGTTAGTGTAGGTCAGCAGAGTAATGAGTGAGTGGGACTTGGTGCAAGATAAGTACAGTGAGCAGAGTTTCGAATGAACTGAAGATTAGAGGGTGGAGATGACAGCTGACCAGGAAAGCATTGGAACAGTCAACTATGTCATTTTCAGCAGCAGAGGCAGGTGATGTTATGGAGGTGGAAGTAAGTCGTCTTTGAAAAGGAGAGGATATAAGGTCTGCAAGCTCAGCTTGGAGTCAAGTAGGACACGGAGGTTACAAACTGTCTGGTTCTTTCTGTGACAGTGGGAGGGAGATGGAATTGGTGGTAAAGCTTACACGGTTTCATAAGTTTACAAATATCTGAAAGAATTGCAAAAACTGAATGCAAAAACAAAACAGAATTAGATGTTTCTTTGCTGGGGCCAAAGACAACGGGCTAGAAATTGCGTTGTGCCCCGTTTAGGTGATAAATATTCAGGGAGCGCAAAAGTAGCGCCGGGCGAAAAGGATTGGAAGTTGATGGGAACTTCCACTTCAGCACTCCAAGAGGGATGTGGAGCGCTAAATCAAGTGCTACCACTTCCCTTGGAGTGCTAATGGGAGAGAGAGGGGTGGTATCGGCAGAGCGCTGAGCAATGCTCAGTGCAGCGCTGCCGTCTTTATAGGCTCCTTCCCTCCCTTAAAGGGAAGGACCAATGCTGGGGTGAATGAATTTTCATGCTGTCTGTGTTGGGCCACTGCACCTGCGTTACGTGCATAGCAGCCCCAAGCACTCCAAGAAAATGCAGAGCTGAGCAATCGCGGGGGCTAAGGAAATCAGGAGGCACCAGAATGGAGAGCTAAATAAATTTTGCCCTACCTGACCACCACTGCCTTTAATTAGCGCTCCCAAGGCAGCCAGCCGAGGTGATGACGCCTCCTGCAGCTGCCTTTGTTGACGCCCGGCGATGCTGCAGGGAGTAGGAGTGAATATTGCTTCTGGGGTGGTAACGAGGCGCTGCACACTGGATGATGTCATGATTTCTGAGGCGCAAGAGAGCGAGGTGGTAACAGTGCCAGCGCATAACTGCCCGGTGAGTCACCTCTTAGCGCCTCGTTAATGCCCCTCGCAGACACTAACTGGAGACGCAAAGCAAGCCAATTTCTTCCCCCAATGGCTTTGATCTTCCCAATGTTCAGCTGGAGGGAATTGTAGCTTATCTCGGATCGGATGTTGGATATTATACTGAGATTAAAATACAGTGCCGTTGGAGGAAAATATTTCGTGTAGTTGATGTGTTTCCATTGTCATGAGAAACTTTCCACAGGAGAGGTTTTCTAAGGTGCCTCAGACAGATATGCTGCTGGTGTCAGATCCACCACGTTGGATCTGGCCATGGGTGGTTGTGTGACTTTGCACTAATTACAGATGTACTAATTACGGATGCACTAAATGTCGAGTTCTCAACTCTAGAACATATTCACATGAGGCACATACTGCAGACAAGGTCACTCATGACCTGCACCTTTATTCCCCGGACCAAGGAGTGCCGAGCCTGCGTGGAACCTCCCTTTAAGTACCTGGCTCACCAGGTAAGGAGTGTCTCCCACAAGTTCACCCCCTGTGGTCAAGATGTGTATTTCACAGTTGTATACAGTGTACAGTATTGTTATATATTGGTTTCGGTTATGTGAAGGTTACAAACATGACATCACCTCCCCCCCCAATGTCTTTGGGTCAAAGATGGAGTCTTTCAGGCGGTCGACGCTTTCTCGTGGAATGCCGTAGTTGTGGCTCTGGTGGTTGAGCCGTGGCCTGCGTCTCTGTCGCCTGAGTTGGTTCCAGGCTGGCCGCAGGGACTGTGCATGATGTTGACTGTCCTTGTTGCTCGTTCACTGGCAGTGGTGTGGTTGACATCCCATGGTTTATTTCAGGTTCCTCAGTGTCCATGCTGAACCTTTTCTTTACCTGGTCCAGATGTTTGCGGCATGTCTGACCACTATGACCCTATTTCCCTCTTTACCAATTACGGTGCCCTCAAGCCACTTGAGTCCTAGTGCATGGTTAAGCACAAATACCAGATCATCCATTTCTATACACCTTCCCCTTGAGTTTCGATCATGGCACTTGGTTTGGGACTGCCGCTTGCCCCTCAACACTGTCTGCCAGGCTTGGGTGAATGAGGGGCAGCTGCGTTTTGAGCGTGCGTTTCATGAGTTCCGCTGGCGGGACTCCTGTGAGCGAGTGCGGGCGGGACCTATAGGCCAGCAGGAGGCGCAATAGGCAGTACTGAAGAGGGGATCCCTAGATACGGAGCATGCCTTGTTTTATGACTTGGACCGCACGTTCTGCCTGGCCATTGGAAGCCGGCTTGAACGGTGCCGTCCGGACGTGTTTAATGCCATTACCCGACATAAACTCCTGGAATTCATGGCTGGTGAAACATGAGCCATTGTCACTGACCAGAATGTCCGGCAAGCCGTGGGTCGCAAAAACCATGCGCAGACTCTCCATGGTGATGGATGTCATGCACGAGTTTAATGTGATGCACTCGATCCATTTCGAGTATGCATCGACTACAATCAAGAACATTTTTCCCATGAGCGGCCCCGCATAGTCCATGTGGATGCGTGACCATGGCCTGGTGGGCCAGGGCCACGGGCTGAGCGGGGCCTCCCTGGGGGCATTGCCCAGCTGGGCACACATCGTGCACCTGCGAACCCAGTGTTCCAGGTCCAAGTCAATCCCCGGCCACCATACATGTGACCGGGCAATGGCCTTCATTAGCACAATGCCAGGGTGCTCGTTGTGGAGTTCCCTGATGAATGCTTCTCTTCCTTTCTTGGGGCATGACCACCCGGCTGCCCCATAGTAGGCAGTCTGCTTGGATGGGGAGCTCATCCATCCGTCTTGGAAACGGTCTGACCTCCTCGGGGCACGCCCCGTGTGTGGGCGCCCAATCTCCAGTCAGGACACATTTCTTTATCATGGATAGGAGGGGGTCCCTGTTGGTCCAGAGTTTGATCTGGCGGGCTGTGATGGGCGAGCCTGCGGTGTCAAAAACCTCAACGGCCATGACCATCTCAGCGCTTTGCTCCGCTGCCCCCTCGGTGGTGGCCAGCGGAAGCCTGCTGAGCGCCTCAGTGCAATTTTCAGTGCCTGGCCAGTGCTGTATGGTGTAGTCATACGCAGCCAGCGTGAGAGCCCATCACTGTATGTGAGCTGACACATTGGCATTGACAGCCTTGCTGTCGGACAACAGGGATGTTAACGGCTTGTGATCCATTTCTAACTCGAACCTTCTGCCAAAAAGATACTGGTGCATCTTTTTCACACCATAAATGTAAGCGAGTGCTTCCTTTTCGACCATGCCGTACCCACGCTCTGCCTGGGAGAGCGACCTGGAGGCATAAGCCACCGGTTGTAGTCGGCTGTCGTAATTTCCCTGCTGAAACACACACCCAACCCCATATGATGATGCATCACATGTTAAAACTAGTTTTTTTTTTAAACAGAGGTCATACAAAGTCAACAGTTTGTTGGAACAAAGCAGGTTCCGTGCCACTGTTGAAAGCCCGTTTCTGACAGTTCCCCCAGAACCAGTCACAACCCTTACGCAGGAACACATGTAACGGCTCCAACAATGTGCTTAAGTTAGGCAGGAAGTTCCAGAAATAGTTCAAAAGTCCCAGGAACGATCGCAACTCCGATGTGTTGCCGGGCCGGAACGCACGACGGATCGCCTCCGTTTTGGATTCGGTAGGCCAGATCCTGTCTGCGGCAACCCTCCTGCCCAAAAACTCGACCTCCGGGGCCAAAAACACACACTTGGCCTTTTTCAGCCACAGGCCTACCCGGTCCAGTCGGTGTAGCACCTCCTCCAGGTTGTGGAGGTGTTCCTCAGTGTCTCGACCAGTTATTAGGATGTCGTCTTGGAATACGGTTGTGCCGGAAATGGATTTGAGCAAGCTTTCCATGTTCCTCTGGAAGATTGCGATCGCTGAACGAATGCCAAATGGACACCTGTTGTCGATGAATAGTCCCTTGTGTGTCGTGATGGTGGTCAGAAGCTTGGATTCTTCAGCCAGTTCCTGAGTCATGTAGGCCGAAGCGAGGTCCAACTTAGTGAACAGCTTGCCACCTGTCAACGTGGCAAAAAGGTCCTCCGCTCTCGGGAGTGCGTATTGGTCCTGCAGCGACACTTGGTTGATGGTGGCTTTGTAGTCGCCGCAGATCCTGACCGAGCCATCCGCTTTAAGGATAGGAACGATGGGACTTGCCCAGTCACTGAATTCAACGGCCGAAATTATGCCCTCTCTGAGCAGCCTGTCCAATTCACTCTCAAATTTTCTCACGCATCACATACGGCACCGCTCTGTATTGTGGTACACTGGTCTGGCATCCGGGGTGATGTGTATCACTACTTTGGTGCCCTTGAACGTTCCGACACCGGGTTGAAACAGTGACCTGAATTTTTGTAGGGCCTGCGAGCATGAACTTCGCTCCACAGACGAAATGGTGTGCACATCTCCCCATTTCCAGTTCATCTCGGCTAGCCAGCTCCTTCCCAAAAGCGCGGGACCATTTCCCAGAACAATCCAGAGTGGCAGGCGGTTCTGTGATCCATTGTGTGTTACCACCAGCAGGTTTGCACTGCTTAGCACTGGGATGATTTCTTTGGTGTACGTGCGTAGCTGCATGTCAATGCGTTCCAGTTTGGGCCTGTCAGCTCCATGCGCACCGGGATGCCATTCAATAAAACTTTCATCACAGTTGGCGTTTTAGTGTATGAGCTGCGGACATCAGCCACATGAACTCTCTGAACCTCAGCATCCATGGCTTGGCCCCAGGCATCATCCTGCATTGCAGACCCCATGTCTGATTCCTCTGTTTCATGGATTAGCCTCGCTGCAGCCTTTTTGCACATTCTAGCCAAATGTCCTCTGGCATTACAATTCCTGCAGGTGAACTGCTGGAACTTGCAACTTTTAGCAGTATGTCTACCCCCTCATCTCCAGCATTGGCTGAGATTGTTATCCACAAAAGGGCTGTTACCAGGCATTCCTGTCTGATTGTCCCCTTGGTTGTTTCTAAGCACTCTGGTGGTGGGTGTCAATTGTCCCATCACGGGACGCATTGTTCCTCTTGATGGCGTGAGCTGCCGATCCTCCTGCCATTGTCTCTGTTGCTGTCCCACCCTAGAGCCTGTTGCTGTCTGGGCGGTGTCGAATTGCCCTTGCATGCCTGTCTGGGCGGTGTCGAATTGCCCTTGCCTGCCTGCGGGGTTCTGTATCACTTTTACAACATTAACTCCCTGGTTCATCGCAACGTTAAAACCAGGGCTGCTTGCGTAAATTATCTTGGTCTCCTCTTCCCCTGCCAAGAAGGTCTGAGCTATCAAAGCTGCCCTTTCCAAAGTCAAGTCCTTGTCCTCAATAAGCTTCCTGAAAATACCGGTATGTCTAATGCCCTCAATGGAAAAAATCCCTTAACATCTCCCACCTGCAGGTGTCAGTGAACTTACAGAAGCTGGCTAAGCGCCTCAGGTCTGCAACGAAGTCCGAGATGTTTTGCCCTTCCCGACGCCGGTGTGTGTAGAACCGGTGCCGGGCCATGTGTACACTGCTCGCCGGTTTCAGATGTTCGCTGATCAGCTGGCTGAGCTCTTCGAAGGACTTGTCGGCCGGCTTGAGGTGCAAGCAGGTCTTTCATCAGCGCGTACGTTTTTGTCCCGCAGCTTGTCAGTAGATGCGCCCTCCGCTTGTCAGCCGCTTCCACTCCCAGCCAGTCCTTTGTGACAAAGATCTGCTGGAGTCGCTCCACAAAATCGTCCCAGTCCTCACCCACACAGTAACGTTCCTCTGTGCTACCGGTGGTCATCCTTGTGGTTCAGTGATTCCCGTTTCTCGTCGCCAGATGTCGAATTCTCAACTCTAGAACATATTCACATGAGGCATATACCGCAGACAAGGTCACTCATGACCTGCAACTTTATTCCCCGGACCAAGGAGTGCCGAGCCTGCGTGGAACCTCCCTTTAAGTACCTGGCTCACCAGGTAAGGAGTGTCTCCCACAAGTTCACCCCCTGTGGTCAAGATGTGTATTTCACAGTTGTATACAGTGTACAGTGTTGTTACATTTTGGTTACAGTTATGTGAAGGTTACAAACATGACACTAAATGTGTGTATACAATAGTTGCTTTAACATGGCATTATAGTTTTTCTGTTGAGCCATCCTGGAATTTCTCAATAAATGGTAACCAATTTAATTAGAGATCCATTTCCTTCCAGTGTTTCCATAATTAAAAAAAAATAGCATTGGAGTTTCAGCTATCAGCAAACTTGATGAATTAATGACCGGTCAGTATGCATTAAAGATGGAGCACCTTTCATGTGGCTGTAGCAAACAGTATCATTTAAAGGAAATGCATGTTTCTATTTTTGTTCTGACCACTTAGTTCCAGTGTACTGGCTCTCAAATACGTGGTATGTTAAATAGTATCACTGACACCAATCTATAGCATAAATTAAATCTTTGTGGTTTGTATAGTGATGACAGCACATTTTCAATACTTTCAACAGCCAATTGTGTACCAGAGCGAAACTCTCAAACGTACTATTCTTTTTTTTAGTAAACTTGTCACCTTGTGTGTGGAGTCTCAAAATGTCACACCAAGCTCTGCATCATTGATCATGCAAAAGAAAGTATATATGAACAAAAAGATAGCTTTTAAGAATGTGGCAGTGTGGAGTTTTCTTGAGCTTTTTTTTGCTGCAGTAGAGTGAGGTTTTAAGCTGCCACTGTTAGTTTTGCATCAAAATGGCAGTAACCAGGGTAAGGATATTCGAGCTATGCAGCAAAAGTAGTGCACAAAGATGAAAAGAAAATTTGACATGGAGTAAAATAGGTATAGCAGAAGTGAGAAAGAACATGGCTTTGAAGTTACATAAGAAAAACAAACATTTGGAGATCTGAAACATAAAGGGGTCGAAATTCGGCCCAGTGGGCACCAAGGAAACCTCTAAGTGGAGGGGAGGGACATTGCTATGCAATCAGTGCAATATGGCACGTCATTAGCGTTGCGCTGACGTGCTCAGTGCGGCACTGATGACACCACCTGCCTTCCACCCCGCTCCCGACTCGCTTCCGCCTTTCTGCCACCCCCAACACCGCCCCGTTAATTTTTAAAGACAAAAGTGGACAATTTCCCTCTATTCCCCGCTCCATCAGTACTGGCAGTTAATTGCCAGTTATTTCGAATTATCTGCCCCAAACGGGGCGGAGGGCAATTTCAGCCCCCTTGATTTTTATAACCTGCACTTTTGGGATAAAATCTAGAATTTTTACTTACTAACGAATAGAAATACAACTGTAACTTTTACGCAGCTGTGACCATGACTGTCAAGTATATGGAGAGAGTTAAAGGCTGAATTTCAAACAAGCTTAAACCCTGAGCTCATAAACCATTTGGTATGTACTAACATCATCGGCATCCCTTGATTGAGTTACAGCTTTTGAACTTGCACCACAACATCCGTTATTCTGTGTCGGTTAAAGATTGATGCAGTCTAACACAGATGTATTATTGCAAACTGAATATAAAATTGGTGAATGTTGTAAGTAGTTAATAACTGCACAGAATGTGGGAAAGGAATGACTCATAGGGTGAATTAGATCAAACAAAATCATTCTAAATCATTTCTGTGTAACATATGTATGAAGATGAGAGTTGGGATTAATAGCAGAATATGTACCTTTAAATCTTACTGTTGCTAACAGTAAAACTTAATGAAGATACTTTGATGGTTTGGAAATCTTTTGTGCTGTCGAAAAAAAGTGATGAAGAAACAGTGCCAATATTATTGTTCAGTGCCATGTCACTCTTTCTGTGTCGTAGCTCCTGGAAAGAATTCTGTGTTTCCAGATCAAGATTATTTTTTTCTTAATTTTCTAGTACTATACTTATGTACACCAGGATACGTACTGAAGCAATAGAGGTGTGTTAAGAGGATATTAAAGAGAAAACACCAGAGAAATGTAGAAAAAGGTGTTTTTTTTTAATCCATATAGTGGAACTTTTCTGAGGTTGCGATCTTTATCTATTCGTTGTGAGCTCCTGGTCTGGAATGTGCCTGCCTGCCTGCAGGAACTTTCTGTCGGAAGGAATTGAGAAATAATGCATAGCTGCAGCTCTTAAATGTTTTGCCATCCTAGGGCATTTTCCACACAGAAGAAACAGTCAGGCTGCTCAGCAGGAAGTGGCTACATGAGTCAACACAGTCTCAAACATGTTGAGATGAAGAAAAGGGTAATAACCTCAGGAAATCTGCCAAGGTAATGCTAGCCAGCATTTCACTACATCAAATAAATGGGTAAAGTTTTCAGGTCTACAAAAGCTTCCTTTCATCATGTTACCATGTTGGATACCAAGCCCTCAGAAACCAGCTCTTTACAGGCTTCACATGCATATACGACAGCAGGCAGCACTTTATTACTGCCATTTCACATTGGAACTGGTTTCACATGACCATTTGGAAAGGAGATTCCACAAAGCAGGCTTAGCATGCAACTAACCCTCTTGATGCATATTTGCTTATTCACACGTAAGCGATGATGCAGGGTGGCCACTTGGCTGTCACTCATTTATGTGCTCTTCAAACTTCCAAAAGCTCAATACTTCCTGGGCAAAGTGGTGCATAACGCAAGGGAGCAGATCAAACTGGAGAAATCCCCACCCTCATCTCTGCAGCCATTCATGACTGTTTAATGTAGAACCACAATGTAGCGCTCTGTCTGTGATAACTCCAAGCACATCTGTAGTGGAGTTTCCATTAAGTTAGTCTCAAGTCTAGTCTGAATACCTCTTGTGAATGATTAAACAACAGCTATGGAGACCTTGGGAGTACTTTTAACATTCCTGGAATTGGATTGGCTGCCTTTTTTACATCATTGAAGCCAATGGAAAGTAAAATCTGGTGGTGTAAAATGACCCCATTGTTTTCCAATCGTTAAAAGGCTCCCTTGCCCAGTTTTAGCACGGTGGGCAATCAGATGAAAAGAGCCAGTATGCAGGGTTTGGCCCCATACAGATCACCTTGGGAAGTGTCTAGCAGCGGGGGCATGGCTGGAGTCGATATGTATGAGACTGCTCTCTCTCTTGGTGATGCAGATCCAGTCCCATATCCCCTTTCCCTTCAAATGACGGAAGATATGGCAGAAAGTAGGCAGGACTTGGCAGCCTCCGAATCATCAATCGAACACAAGCAGCTGTAGGACCATCCTCTGACCCAGCACAAGGAGGCAGCGGGCCACCTCTTATCTCATCAATTAGAGCGTCCCATATAGTTCTTGGTGTCAGTTACTGTAGTTCTGTAGGAACATCTTCTGGCTTCTCTTCTTCATTTGGTTCGATTCTTGGATTTGGATTTGATAGCTTCCTCTACCTGCTCCAGGCATGTATGCCTCTTTGGGTGGCAAAGTTGTGTAACATACAGCAGAGTGCGATGATCTTAGAGATCCTGATATATTGTCAGATGCCTCCTGTTGATGTATCTATGCTTTGCTGCTGTTCATAGCTATATCATCCTTGCAGTCTCCTTTCTCAAATGAATCATCCTAGGACAGTGGATTACTTTAAATGAAGATGTAATTGCTGCCTGGGAAGCAGGTATTCCCTTGCACAATTTTGTTTTTATGGTCACAGATGAGCTGCACGTTGTTGGAGTGAATGCTCTTGTGGTTCATGAACCCTTGGAATTGTATGCAGGTGCCCATTAGGACCACATGGGTATCATCAATGACACCTTGGACTAGGGGGAGGTCCGCCATCTTATAAATCTGTCCAACTCTCTCATTCTGACGCAGGCTGCCCACTGAGAAAATAACAAGCGATTCATCAACTATCTGATCAGATACATCTGTTGGTGTTAATGTCACCTATGATAGCTTGGAATGAGACAGATGCCTGAACGTTCAGGGATGTGGTGACCTTGACAGCCACTGCATTGCCTTCCTATCGTAAAAGCTAGCTTGAGGTCTTATTCCAGGAGGCAGCATATCTTTGTCACTCATTCTATTGAAATGGAGCCTGTGAAAGCAGTTTTTCTCGGACATTCCAAGGGTAGACATGCATCTACCCTTGGATATAGCTTTGTTGGTAAGGCAAGTCTGTCTGTGGTGCATTCTGACATTGCCTTTTATGCTCTTTATCCTTCAATTGATAGAAAAAAAGAGAACTGTCCTCTCCAATGCTCATTTTCAAGATTTAAATTTTAGCAACTAAAATCTGGCAGCCAAAACAATTGGGTTAAACCTCAAAAATTAACTTGATCAATATTCACAGTGAAAGTAACATTTAGCACAAACCTAAAGATAAATTCTACTTTCAGCTATTTATTCTTAAAGAAGAACAGGTCCTCCCTTATATTATAATTTTCTGCCAGCACAACATTCCTGCCTCCATTGCCCCTTTTCTACAGGCAAACTTCGTCCATAATGTATTCCCTGTGAGAATCTTGGGAAATTGTACATGCTATTATACATGTCATTAAAACTTGTTTTCAATGAGAATTTTATCGGTCCACCTTAAGGCTAGACCTGAATTCAATTAAATGGATCTCCCCCCAATTTTGCAACCTCCCAGCACCTACTCCACTCCAACACTATGAAGTATAGCGACCAGCAGACATACCCTATTGTTTCAACTTGTTTTGCTTTCTTCCTTCTATCTTAAATTTTCTAATCTGTCTCATTGTTTTTCTTTCTGATTTTCCTTCCTTTAGCTTTTCTTTTCCTCAACCAAGTGTTTATTAATTTTGCTGCTCTTATCTCCGTCATTGCATGTTTGTCTCTCAATCATGTGCTCTCTCACTTTTTCTTTCTGCTCTGTCTCTCATATTTATCTCTGTCTCATACTATATCACATCTCTGTCTTGGATTCCCTCATGTCTCTGTCTCATTCTCTATCGCGCACACTCATTTTTTCTATCTGTCATTATCTTTATTCCTCCAGTATTTCTCTCTCTCTCTCTCTCTCTCTCTGATCTCCATCACTGTACATCTGGTTTTGGTCACTATCTTGCTCTCTCCACATAGCTCACACCACATCTTGGGCCTGCTAGTAATACGTCAGCACTGGCTTAACTCCAAGCACGAGGACCCTTCATAGCTCTCGAGTTTCTCAGAGAATCTAAACAGCCATTTTGAAAGCGGACAAACAGCAGTGCAAAGCACCGTACCTGAGGTGTTCATTTTCCTGCCTGTTTATAGATTTACGTCTGAAATTCCTGGAGATATGGATATACCAAATACTGTTCATTTCCAGCAATGACTGAGAATTGAGTTTCCGTTTCTATATTCAGTACTATTGACAAAGATCGGAGCAGGGGATTCTAACGTTCAGTTTGCCACAGTTCTCAGGGTCACTAGGGTCAAGGGTTTCAAATTTTCTGGCAGGGCAGCACATACTCTGCATTTAAAAAAATATGTTCAGATTGCTACTTCCTTTCTTTTGAAATCTTATAGGTATCTAAATTAAGCCTGCTTAAACCTTTCAATACCAATCCCTAAATGGGTAAAATCAATCTGAATAAGTGTTTAATGTAGACCATTCAACAAACACCATAAATGTTTTAGCTCACTATTTTTAAAATTGTACAAACCTACAATGGTCAACATATTACTTATTAAAAGTCACGCTATATAAACATGCAAGGAGGATAACGCCTTGCGATCAGTTTGGAATCAGCAAAGCAAAGGCCCCGAAGTATGCTCCAAGGATCTCGCAGTCCCTGTGTCAAGAACTTTGGGTTTTCCAACTTTCAATTCAATTCAACGGACTGAAGTGGTGCTCCCCTTGTACGAACGTCTGTAACATCAACAGCTGTCTAAGCAGCCAGTCAAAATGCAGAATTCTCACAGACAGCGAACAAGGAAGTGAGTAAGCTCTTAAAATTCTAACTTTTAAAAATAATTAGAGAGAGCAAAAGAAAGCTTGGGGCTCTCGCATGGGGAAAAGGCAAACCTAAAATAAAAATGGACAATCGTTAAAAAAAATTCAAATTAAAAAAAAAAAAAAATTCTTAAAAATTTATACATTTATTAAAATGGACAAATTTCACACTGCACATAATTAAGGTTTTCCAGGCTCTTAACATTTGTTTAGCAATCAATATGCTATTAAAACTCTAGTTACATCGAATCCCTTTGGGTCTAACTTGTTTTAGTGGGGAATTTAATAGTGTACTTATTGCAGAAGAGCCGAAGTTTTTGTCAGTTTCAGTGATTTGGCTGATTACACAGATTGCCGACTCAATGGGCCCAAGTTTCCACACGATAAAAAACGGGCGCCCCTCCGAGCTGGGCGCCCGTTTTTCGCGCCTAAAAAAAAACGCGCTATTCTCGAGCGCCCTGCAGCTCCTTGTCTGCCTGGCGTGCTGCCCAGGGGGGCGGAGCCTACACTCGCGCCAATTTTGTAAGTGGGAGGGGGCGGGTACCATTTTAATTTTTTTTCCTGCCGGCAACGCTGTGCGTGCGCGTTGGAGCATTCGCGCACGCGCAGTGTGAAGGAAACATTGGCACTCGGCCATTTTTGTAGTTCTTTGTAGCTGTTTAATTTTTGAACATTTTTTATATAAAAACACATTGCCATCAGCACTGAGGCTTCTTGCAGTCTTCTCACTGTCTCCTTCCCCCCTCCCCCCCCCTCCCCCCCCGGCCGGGAAAGAATGGCTGTTTCCTTCCCCCCCCCCCCACTCTGCGGGAACGAACGGCTGTCTCTTCCTCCTCCCTCCCGCTCCACGGGAACGAACGGCTGCAGAATTCTCCGTGGCTGAAGCACTTTCACACAGGTAGGAAGATGGTTTATTTAATCTTTTCTTTGCTTATAAATGTTTATTCAGGTTGGATTTATTTGTATAAGTATAAATAAGGATTTATTATAGCATTTAATGACTTCCCTCCCCCCCCCACCTCGTTCTGGACGCCTAATTTGTAACCTGCGCCTGATTTTTTTAATGTGTTGAACAGGTTTTTTCAGTTCTACAAAAATCTTCACTTGCTCCATTCTAACTTAGTTTGGAGTACGTTTTCATTGTGGAAACTTTAAAATCAGGCGTCAGTGGCCGGACATGCCCCCTTTTGAAGAAAACATTCTGTTCCAAAGTAGAACTGTTCGACTTGACTAGAACTGCAGAAAAAAAAATGTGGAGAATTGCGATTTCTAAGATAATCCGTTCTCCACCAGTTGCTCCTAAAAATCAGGCACAAATCATGTGGAAACTTGGGCCCTATGTGTGGGGGGCACAGTGCAGCCTGAATCAGAGCTATCAATGATGGACTGCAATTTCGAGATTTGCACATGTGCCAAATCCCAAAGTTGTGCTCAGTTTCCAAGGCAGAACGACAGCGAATGCTACCAGTTCGCCGTCATCCCGACCGCAAGTTCTGGGCCAATTTGTTTATACAAATGTTTGATAGGTATATATGCTAGTCTGGCCCCTATGCCAAGATTGCATGTAGCAGCAAACAAGCTGAATGGACATCTCAAGATCTGCTATTACGTATCTACTTTAAAATTCTAATGCTACTGACTGAGATCAAACTTTGTTTTCAGACAGAGGAGAATTTTGGCAGAGCGGAAAGTCTTTTGCTCTAGGGGAGTTGTGACTGGGATTTAATTTACTTTGAAGCATTCTGCAGATTTAAACACTTGTGTCCTCTACAGTGAGTTGTGAGAGGACAAGACTAAGGATTTATCAAGGATGTTGGGCTGTGCCGGTTAGTGCTGAATGAGCTTTAGTTACATTTTATAAGCAGTAGAATACTATGGAACAAAACTCACAAGAATGGCTGGGTATTGTTCTGCACTGACTCTTGTTCCTATGATCTCCACGCCATATTAAAGGAGTCCTATGCATGCCACAAGTGTAAGTTCATTACCACATTCAAGATTCAGATCACAGATCTGATATTTAATATGTTCAAACAACATGCATCAACCATAACTTCAGAAGAACACTCATACTGCATCAGTGTTTATATTTTTCTATTTCCCATACCAACCATCCTTTGAGTGATATTGCCTATGTATGCCATATTAGAGGCAGGATTCTGCTTTGGGCTGCTGCCCACTTGGAATTGGAATAATTTCATACATGTAGGGCCCACAGTCAACAGAGAGAGAAGACTTTCTTTCCATCATTCTGGTTTGGACTTGAACCCAATTCCAATAGGTGTAAAGCTGGTGTCTTTAACCCCCTGCATGACATTGTCTTCTCCCCCTTTCCCTTATTTTTGGTTAAGGATTTTAACTAGTTGGTGCTTATATACAAGTATGTGTACAGCAGTCTCCTAATGTAAAATAGGTAAATTACAAGAACAGCAAATGTTCTTTTAACTGCATTTAAAATTGCATGATCACTAATTATAGTCTAATTTTCTTTAAACAGACAGCAAGCTTTGTTTCATGTACTCACCGCCTATTCTGTATACAACACGGTAAGAAAATTGAGTTGGGGTTACATCCTGAGAGATAATATGTATGATAAATATTATATAAATAATCCAATACGCAAGTCTCAGACTTGCAGTATTAAGCCATTTATATTGCAACTTTGCAGATTTGATTCTTGTAGATGTGGGATTCATCTTGCAACAAAATGCATGATAAATGGCAGTATTTTTTTTTCAGCTGCTATCTCCACTGTTATTAGATTTAAACATTTTTGATGGGGTAGCTGCATATCCAGCCTTTGCTGTACTAAGTTGTGGGCAATTCCTTCTGACAGCCTCCGGCTGAACTGCACCATTTGAAAACCTACAGTAACACAGTGGATAAAATTTCACTCTCAACCTCAAAAAGGGAGAATGACTTTATATTTAATTAATACATTTCTCATTCTCAGAATGGGACATTTCAAAGCCACATATTCTTACAATTTCATCAGCAGGTTGTTAATTCTGGAGGAAAACAACAACTTGCATGTATATAGCGCCTTTATTGTAGAAAAATGTCCAAGACCTAGTGAGACAAAACTGCACAGCAAAGAAGCCAAAGAATGAGATATTAAGAGGGGCAACAAAATGTTTTCTCCGAGCTGGGTTTTAAGGAGGGTTGTAAAGGAGGAGCAAGAGATGGAGGTATTTAGGATTGAAATTCCAGAGTGTGAGCGAAGGGAGGGTGGGACTATAATTTTGTATCTATGTCAGAAGAGAAAAAAGGGAGGGTTGTAAAAAAAAAAGAGGAAAGGGGAAAAAAATATGGGCAGAGGTTATAGTCTGAAATTGTTGAACTCAATGTTGAGTCCAGAAGGCAGTAAAGTGCCTAAACGAAAGATGAGGTGCTGCCCCTCGAGCTTGCGTTGAACTCCATTGGAGCAGTGTAGGAGGCCGAGGTCAGAGTGGGAGTGGAGCAGTGAATTAAAGTGACAGATGACCGTAAACTCGGGGTCACGCTTACGGACTGAACGGAGGTGTTCTGCAAAGTGGTCACCCAATCTGCATTTGGTTTCCTCAGTGTAGAGGAGACCACATCATGAGCAGCGAATACAGTACACTAAATTGAAAGAAATACAAGTAAATCACTGTTAAGAGTTTGGGGAGGGGGTCGTAGAGCTGGAGGAGGTTACAGAGATTAGGAAGGATGAAGCCCTAGAGGATTTAAACATGAGGATAATGATAAATTGGAGGATCAGGAGCCAGTGTAACTCAGCAAGAACAGGGATGATGGGTGACCTGGTGTGGGTTAGGATATGGGCAGCAACGTTTTGGATGAGATAAAGTTTACAAAGGCTGGAGGATGAGAGACTGGCATTAGAACATTAGAATAGTCAATTAGGTGATTGTAAAGGCATGGATCAGGATTTCTTTTTTCTCCTTCCCATGGCAGCTGGTGATAATTCTGCCATTCACACCCCATCTAGACTCATCTTTAGTTTCTTAACTTGTGCCATTGCCATCTTATTTTTGCCCATCATCCCTTTTGTCTCTTAAATCTCTTCTGCCTTCCACCCTATCACAGATCTTCAGTGGCTGAGGCAGGGGGGGGCAGAAATGGACATGGTGAAAGTAGGTGGTCTTTATGGGCTCAGCTCATGGTCAAATAGGATATAAAGTTTGAGTAGTGTGGTTCAGCCTGAGACAATGGCCAGGGAGTGGGATGGAATCACTGGCAAGGGTGTGGAGCTTGTGCAGGGGCCGAAGATGATGGCTTCAGTCCTCCCAATGTTTAACTGAAGGAAAATTCAGCTCATCCAAGAGTAGATATCGGACAAACAGTCTGTGGTCAACAAAGGGGTTAAGAGAGGTGATGGAGCAGTAGACCTGGGTGCTGTTAGTGCACATGTGGAAGCTGACCACATGTTTGCAGATTATATTTCCCAAGGGCAGCATGTAAATGATGAAGAAGAGTGGGCCCATAGGATCGATCCTTGGAGGTCTCCAGAGATAACAGTGTGGGGGCGAGATCAGAAGCAGCTATTGGAGATGTTCCAACTATGATCCGATAGGTGAGTGAAACCAAGTGAGAGCAGTCCCACTCAGAGGAAAGGCATTGGTGGAGGATGGTGTGGTTAGCCATATCAAAGGCAGCAGAGAAATTGAGGAGGAATAATGCAGCACAGAGAATGTCATTTGTGACTTTGGTTGGGACTATTTTGGTGCTGTAGCAGGGATAACAATAACAACAACTTGCATTTAACATAGCAAAACATCCCAAGGTGTTTCACGAGCGTTATCAATAAAAATTTGACATCGAGCCACAGAAGGAAATATCAGGACAGTTGACTAAAAGTTTGGCCAAAGAGGTAGATTTTAATGAGCATCAAAAAGGAGGGCAGAGAGGTTTAGGGAGGGAATTCCAGAGCATGGGCTAAGGCAGCTGAAAGCACGGCCACCAATGGTGGAGCACTGGAAATCGGCATAGAAACCTGACTGGAGAGACAGACACTTTTCTGTGTTTTTCTTAAAAAGAGAGAGCAACATATATAATGACATTATAAAAACTTAAAGCTGTTATTCATTTTTACTAGGAATATACAAAATGCATATTTATAAATGGCTATTAGAATCTCCTCTCTCATTTGTTTATTAAGATTTAAGGCTTGCATTCCTTTTTTCTGCAAACAATAGAATTTTTGTTTTAATTCTCTATCTCGATCTGTTTATAATTCATTGTCTGCTTCTTCCAGTAATGACAGATATAATAACAATATATGAGTAAGAAATTAAACATGCTTCTCTTCACAGGAGGTGAGCTACTGTCAAGGAATGAGCCAGCTCGCAGCCATTCTACTGATGTATTTGAATGAAGAGGATGCATTCTGGGCACTGTCTCAATTACTGACTAATCAGAAGCATGCAATGCATGGTAAGCACCTCAGCAGTGTTACAGGATGATAAATATTACCAGCACCTAAACTTCACAACCAAGTACTACATTCTGCAAACTCATGTAGTTTATATTTGCCTGTCACAGTAATTATTGCAAATTTTAAAAGTCTTCAACGTGGATTGTTAGTAGTGTTATTTTTTTGTTTTGAGAGGCAGAGTCGGGGAACCATCTTTCAATGGGTGAGTTCAAGCCCACTATTGACTTGAGCACATAATCTAGGCTAACATTTCAGTGCAGTACTGAGATAGTGCTGCATTGTTGGAGAGCCATCCTTCAAATGGGATGTTAAACCGAGGCCCTGCCTGCTGTGTCGATGGATTTAAAACATCACAACACTATTCAAAGAAGAGCAAAGATTTCTTCAGGTATCCTGGCCAACATTCCTCCATCACCAACACCATGAAAAACAGATTATCTGGTCATGCATTCATTTCCTGTTTGTGCTAAATTGCTGTGTGCAAATTGGCAGGCATGTTTGGACATAACACGGACTGCATTATTAAAAGTAATGTGCATTGGGAAATTCTGAGGATTTGATAAGATGCTACATAAATGCAAGTTCATTATTTCTTTCCTTTTAAAGTAAAATTGGAAATAATAATTTGTGCAACTTGCAATTGAATTCAGTAATACCCAAACTATGGTCCACGGAGCCATGTGCGCATAATGGATGGAAAATCACATGCTGCATCTCCATGATTTCCCGAGATGTGCTCCCTGTAAAAGCTGATTCCCACTGGGAGCTCGTATTAGGCAGCCCCTCGTGGAGCACCAGATTGTGGAATCACCCATTATTCTCTGTTTTATATTGTAAAAAAAATCATCTATCCTACCTCAACTGAAGCCCATCATTTCAGGTTTCCTTCCTACCAGGCTGTTGCAGTGACATCACTGGCGCAGAGACGTCACCTGCATCTCAGAGCAGCTCCTGTTCATTTAAACGGGACCATGTCTAATACCAGCATGGGAACCAATCCAGGAAAATACGTTGAGTAAAGCTTGAGCTTCTAAACTAACTGTATAGCTGATATTATCCTTTTGGATATACTCTCTATGTTTGGCTCTGAGGCATTTAAAGGTGAAAATAAATGTGGGCAATGAATTTTTAAAAAAAAAGAAACTAACGGCTTGAAATTATATAGCGCCTTTCACGACCATCAGAAATCCCAAACGCTTTACAGCCAGTGAAGTATTTTTGAAGTGTAGTCACTGTTGTAATGTAGGAATGGTAGGTATATATAATTAAAAATTCATATGTGCCCACCTCCTGCCTACTGTTATGATTTTTGGTTACATTTTTTTCTGTCAACATTTACAAATGAAACTGTCCATGTAAACATTTATAATAGGAATTTCTATTACAGTCCCCACCACTTACACCATCCACGCTTAGCATGGGTAACCGCCTATATCGGGTAAATAGTGCTAACCATTTGCCTTTACCATAGAATTCAGTTACAAAGGCGCTGCTTATAATGGCCTAGAAATCCCGGTCGAGCTCTTCCTGTGGACAATCGACTGAAAAAGTTGCGCACCTACTTGTTCCTGCTGCGCCCGCTCGAACTTCCGATCCCGAGGCCTTCACTCCCTACGCATCGGAGTGCGTGCACGTTGGGATGTCCATATGCTGGAGCTGGAGTCACATGGCTCTGGGCAGCCAATCAAGGTACAGTATTTTCTCATTCATAATAATAGGCATTCTAGTTCCCATTATTATGAATAAGAACCCCCCCCCCCGGCCAAAGACACAAAACGCTAATTTAAAAAAATAGAAAAATACACTACATATTTAATATTCATTTAAATTAAAGTTCTTAAAAAATATATATATTTTCCCGACTTAACGACTTTTTAAAACGTTTTTTTAATTATGCCTTAAAATAAACTTACCGTAGTGGGGAGGGTTTTTAACAATAAAATATGTTTTCATATGTGTTTATTTAATTTAATTTTAATGTTTGTTTTTAAACACTTGCACCTGTAAAAGTATGCTATACGCCTGCTTTTTAAGACGCAAGATTTTTGAGGACATTTGCTGGGCAAGATATGCGTAAATATCGCAAATCTTGCCCTGCATGTGTCCTTGCTCCCGATATTCACGAGATCTGTCAAGCCAGAAACTTGACAGATCGGAAAAGCCGGTTTTTAGCGCATGCGCATTGCGCACTGAAAATCGTTTTTTACGATGCCTTCCCAGGTCCATAGAAACTTCGTACGGACCCGGGACATCGGAATTTCAGGCCCAATATATTAAGCAATTATTTTGGGCATTTCAGTAAGTATTTACCCTGTTGTACTTAACGATTTAAAAAAAATTGATCTGCTTTCATGTAAAGTCGGATCAAGCAGTTTCAATCAGTTGTTTGCACGTCGTTAAAGTGCGATTAATTCTTCCAATTAAGTACCTGCCTATGTCACAGCACTGAAATGGCCTTTATCAAAGTCACAAATGATATCCTCTGACTGTGGTAAACTACCCCTCCTCATCATTCTCGACCTATCTGCAGCCTTTGACAAGGTTGACCACACCATCCTCCTCCAACGTCTCTCCTCCATTGTCCAGCTGAGTGGGAGTGCCCTTGTCTAGTTCCATTCCTATCCAGTCGTAGCCAGAGAATTGTCTGCAACAGTTTCTCTTGCCGCTCCCGTGGATCTATCCTTGGCCCCCTTCTCTTTCTCATCTACATGCTGCCCCTCAGTGACATCATCTGATAACACGTCGGGTTCCTCATGTACACTGACGATACCTAGCTCTACTTCACTGCCACGTCTCTCCATCCCTCCACTGTCTCTGCTTTGTCATGCTGCTTGTCCAAAATCTAGTATTGGGTGAGCAGAAATTTCCTCAACTAAATATTGGGAAAACCAAAGTCATTGTCTTCGGTCCCCACCACAAACTCCGTTCCCTCACCACTGACTCCAACCCTCTCCCTGGCCACTGACTGAGGCTGAAACAGATTGTTAGCAACCTTGCCATCCTATTTGACCTTGAGCTGAACTTCGGACCCCATATCCACTCCATCACCAAGGCTGCCTGCCTCAACTTAGCTGCTTCTGAAACCTTCATTCATGCCTTTGTTACATCTAGACTTGACTATTCCAATGCTCTCCTGACTGACCTCCCACCTTGCACCTCCATATACTGAGCTCATCCAAAACTCTGCTGCCCCTTTCCTAACTTGCATCAAGTCCCGTTCACCCGCCTTATACTCGCTGATCTACATTGGCTCCAGCTCCGGGAGCACCTTGATGTTAAAATTCTCATCCTTGTTTTCAAATCCCTCCATGGGTTAGCTCCTCCCTATCTCTAACATCCTCCAGCCCTACAAACCTCTGAGATCTCTGTGCCCCTCCAATTCTGGCCTCTTGCGCAACCCTGATTTTAATCGCTCCATCATCGGTGGCCCAAGCCCTTAGCTCTGGAATTTCCTCCCTAAATAACGCACCTGTGAAACGCCTTAGGTTGATTTACTACATTAAAAGTGCTTAAATAAATGCAAGTTATTGATTACCTTAGTGATTAGATTCTAGATGCAGTGCCAACCATTAGGAGAGGCAGTTGTTAAGTGCAGCTTTTCTGTATTTTAAAAATTTGTTGGTACTTCACTTATTGGTTTTACTGTCCCTGTATAGAAGGCAAAGAGATTGTGACTGTATAAACATTTACATGTCATGCTATAGTTGTGGCCTCACACCACTGGTGGTACTATGGCACCTCTCTATCCCTGTCTCCTAATTCCCATGCCCATTAGTCTCCTCAGCCTCTGGCCCTTTGCCTTTGTGTTCCCATTCTTTCTGCCCAGTTTCTGTCCCTCTGCTGACAACACAAGCCTCGAGCCCCAGTTTCTGCCCTGAGGTCCTCCCATGTCTGGATTTCTACTTTCCTTTCTGCTGCTGCTTTAGCCTCCACCCCCAAGTCTGGGCTGTGTTCGGCCCCTTCCCAATGCTTTTAAACTGCACTCAACCTTCATTCTCACTTTCCAGCCCACTTCTATTTCTTTCACATTCCACAGCCTCTTCTGCCCCATTGTTTATTTTTAGCCACTTTAGGTATTCAGCCAGACTTCTAGCCTGGCCTTCTCCTTAGCCTTTTCCCTCCAACTCAGCCCTGCCCACACTTTTGACAGCTCCATCCCACTCAAATTTGAATTGCTGTCTGCTGGCCCCAGTTCCTATACATCTTCTATTCACAGACACTGCCAAGGAAGATAACTAAGGGAAAGTATGTTAGGGGTGAGTGGGGGCAAGCATGGAATCATAAAATAAGGGGAAAGGGACAGAAAGAGTGTGAAATTCTCAGGAGTACTTGCACAGAAATAATATGATCATTAGCTAAAGATGGAAAACTGTAAGTGGAAGGAAAAATTGAGGGGAGTGATGCAGGAAAGCTGAGGGAAGAGTAAGAGCAGTAAAAATAAAGACTTGTATTTATATAGCTCCTTTCACAGCCACAGGTCATCTCAAAGCGCTTTACAGCCATGAAGTACTTTTGAAGCGTAGTCACTGGAAATGTGGCAGCCAATTTGCACTCAGCAAGCTCCCACAAACAGTAATGTGATAATGACCAGCTAATTTTTTTTGTTATGTTGCTTGAGGGATAAATATTGGCCAGGACACCGGGGATAACTTCCCTGCTCTTCTTCGAAATAGTGTCGTGGGATCTTTTACATCTACCTGAGAGAGCAGACAGGACCTCAATTTAACGTCTCATCTGAAAGATGGCACTTCTGGCAGTGCAGCACTCCCTCAGCATTGCACTGGAGTGTCAGCCTAGATTTATGTGCTTAAGTCCCTGGAGTGGGACTTGAACCCACAATCTTCTGACTCCGAGGCGAATGTGCTACCCACTGAGCTACAGCTGACACTGCAAGCAGAATAGCAATTGCATCAGAACAGCAGAGCAAAGAATGCAAAGGGTAAAGGGAACACAAGGTTTAAGGGGAAACAAATTAATCTGCTGCAAGGAGATGACAGGCAACACTGAGGGAATGTAGAGGTGGGAAAGGGTGAGGACCAGCAACAAGCCTCAGGAAAAGTTGTCAAAAAGGATAACCAGGATAGGAAAAGTGGAATAGGAGGAAATGGCAGGACATTACAACAGCATGCCAAAGACAAAAAGAAATGGAAGAGATACAATGGAAGCACAGGAATTTGAAGCAAAGGGACTGCTGAATGTAAGACATATTAGAGAACAACAGATAGTAGTGCCAAACAGGTACAGTAGACAGGACATGGAAAGTAAACAACATAACAGAAACAAAGACAGACATATGATGGAAATAAAACACCAAAACTGGAAAACAAAAAAATGACAAAAGTGCTGAGAATGAGCATACAAACAGCAACAAAAAGACAGCATAGGCAGATAAAACAGATAACGTTCCTTTGACTTGACATGCACGTAATATATTAACATACTTCCATTATGTGCACACTTCCTGTAAGTGTCACACTTACTTCCTAACACTTTCACTTTGTTGATAATATCCCTATTACTGTATAAAAGAATATTCTCTGACTCATTGGGCCCAAGTTTCCACACGATTAAAAAATGGGCGCCCCTCCGAGCTGGGCGCCCGTTTTTCGCGCCTAAAACGGTGCCTAAAATAAAATTGCGATTCTGGAGCGTTCTGCAGCTCCTTGTCTGCCTGGCGCGGCGCCCAGGGGGGGCGGAGCCTACACTCGCGCCGATTTTGTAAGTGGGAGGGGGCGGGTACTATTTAAATCAGTTTTTTTCCTGCCGGCAACGCTGCGCGTGCGCATTGGAGCATTCGCGCACGCGCAGTGTGAAAAAAACATTGGCACTCGGCCATTTTTGTAGTTCTTTGTAGCTGTTTAATTTTTGAACATTTTTTTAATAAAAGCACATTGCCATCAGCACATCAGCACTGAGGCTTCTCACTGTCTCCTCCCCCCCCCCCCCCCCCCCCCGCGCGGGAAGAACGGGCGCCTCCTCCCCCCCCCCCCCTCCCCCGGCGGAAAGAACGGGCGCCTCAGGCTGACTGCAGCATTCTCCGTGCCTTCATACAGGTAGGAAGATGGTTTATTTAATCTTTTCTTTGCTTATAAATGTTTATTCAGGTTGGATTTATTTGTATAATATTTGTAGAAGTATAAATAAGGATTTATTGTAGAATTTAATGACTTCCCTCCCCCCCCCACCTCGTTCTGGACATCTAATTTGTAACCTGCGCCTGATTTTTTTAATGTGTAGAACAAGTTTTTCTACAAAAATATTCACTTGCTCCATTCTAACTTAGTTTGGAGTACGTTTTCACTGTGGAAACTTTGAAATCAGGCGTCAGTGGCCGGACACGCCCCCTTTTGAAGAAAAAATTCTGTTCCAAAGTAGAACTGTTCTACCTAACTAGAACTGCAGAAAATAAAATGTGGAGAATTGCGATTTCTAAGATAGTCCGTTCTCCACCAGTTGCTCCTAAAAATCAGGCGCAAATCATGTGGAAACTTGGGCCCATTATGTGCAAAGCCATGGGAGATCTGCTAGTTTAAAAAAAGTGATTTTTTTTAAAAATCTGTTTATTAGCCTGATACCTTTCAGGGACTTGAACAGTGGGGTGGATACACTGAGGTAATGTAAGCCAAGAGGGTTACTTTGAAGACTGTCTATTTCCCAACACTGATGCCAACATGTTCTGTTTCCATTCTTCACTGTATTTGCTGTTGTAGCAAAGAGCTAAAGTAGGAAACAAGACCACTAATCACACTGACACTATTGTTCAGAAGTGGCTATTCTCGAATGAAATTTCCACCATTTACATCACAGCACATAACCATTTAACCCACTGAAATAGTAGATAGCAAGGATCCACAAATGAGATCTATTTGTGGGAAATATCAAAAAGATAATAGCTTTGTCTTGAGTAGTCCCATGTGGTTTATCTATTTTTAAGTGCTACAAAATAATCTTCATAATGTATTAATGGAAAAAAATAAAACCCAGGTTGTAAAGGGTTACGAACTTGGCTGAAAGGAGATGGGGTACATGTTAGGAGCTCAATATTAAATAACAACATATGTGGAGTTTTATTAAAAATATGACTGTAAAATTTGTTCAAGCTCATTAGATGGAGATCATTGCCAAAACATTCCCAGCTAATAATACCAGGGACTTGGCAAACCTGATACATTCATCTTGAGGTATGGTTTAGATTCTCCAGCCTTTGTTATCACTAAGTGCTGAGAATGCATTTGAATAGAATGGAAAAAATCTCTCAAATACTTAACTGATTATCTGTTCAACCCTCCTGTAAATACTAACAATCTTCTTAATGAATCCCCAGAGTGATTTCTAATCAATGGCAGCATTTCTCTGTTTCCTGCTTTGCAGAATAGAGCAAGGATGCTGTTTATAGCCTCTTCCGTTTATGCTGGTACATAAAGTAATGTATTTTGACCATAACATTTCTTATGTTTGTAATGACCGTCGTAATGTAGGAAACGTGTCAGTTTTTCTCCCTCATTGGTTAAGTGTGTGCATTCCTCTTTTTTTTTTGCTTTACAATTCGACTATCATTATTTCACCAATCATATAGGCATAAAATCTTTCAGCATCCTCTCCCAATTTCAATTATATTGCAATTTTTATAACCGTCATTAAAATTATTCACCCATAATACACAAAGAAATTACAAACCCAGCAGATGTCACTGGCGAGAAGCCCAAAATTCATGCTTGTGGTCAAACCTCATCAAAATAAGATTGGCAAACTGCCAGTGTTAAACAAACTCTAATTGTCAGCTTGCTGACCATTGGAGAGGGGAATCTTGCAGCTCCTTCCTTTAGCCAAGTTGGCAGAATCTTGTTTGATTATAGGGGCAGGGGTGGCAGGTAATCATAAGGGAGGGAACTGCTGGTTAGACTACTGAATGTATAGTTCCACGAAGCAGAGCGAGAATTCTGCCCAGTAGAAGTTCAAAATTACATCAGGGTCCCAAATGACCCCAATTAAAATATTTTAATGGGATTCCACCTTTGTCCATCTGAATCAAAGCTTGTTGAAAAACCGTATTTTGCATCTTGTCATTAAATTTGAGGGTGTGGGCATGTTTTTCTCCCCTCTGTTGAATTGTGCCAACGAGGTAACTACATTGGGACTTTTTAATGTAATGTTACTATGGACCCTTATCAACTAAAAGATAAAGAAGCAAAATACTTGTGGTGCTGGAAATCTGAAATAAAAACAGAAAATGCTGGAAATATTCAGCAGGTAAGGCAGCATCTGAGGAGAGGGAAACCGAGTTAACGTTTCAGGTCGATGACCCTTCGTCATCAACCCTGAGTTCTCATAACAAGTCATCGACCTGAAATGTTAACTCGGTTTCTCTCTCCACAGATGCTGCCTGACCTGCTGAATATTTCCAGCATTTTATGTTTTTATTTCAACTAAAAGATACTTTGTCACAGCACTATCTAATGTCTGATCATTTACATTTCTAATTGACAAGTAGAACAATGAATTCAATAAAAGTTCCTTGTGGTTGGGTGCACGTAACCATTGTTAGATTTGGACATCTCGGGCTGATCCTTATCCTTTTATTGACATAATCAACTAAAACCAGATTGGTTATTTCACTGCTCTTTGTAGGGCATTGCTGTGCACAAATTGGCTGATGTCTTTACCTACATTATAGCAGTAGTCACGCTTCAAAACGTACTTAATTGGCTGTAAAGCTCTTTGGGGCATGCTGAGGCTGTGAAAGCTGCTAGATAAATGCAAGTTCTTTTTTTCTTAATCCAGGCAACAAGGGTGATACTGAAACTGTTAAATAACTCCTCTCTGCCCCAAATGCCAGGTGCAGCATTTGGCAAGAAGAACTCAAACATCCATCTCAACTTGTACCCAGGCACAATTGTGACATTCTTTGCATAATGGGATCTCAGTTTTTCCAAGTTTGGTTTTATTTTTTAGAACCATTTGATATAAACATTTAATTAATTTCATCAATGTCTGAAAATCCTTAATATTTTTAGGGCCGCCTCATCTTCTGAATAATTGTTGAAAATTAATTTGTGATTTTCAAAATTTAGTGTCAAAATACATACAAGATACAAAATGTTTTAAGAGTGAGCTTACAATGCATTATTGTTAGACCATAAGGGCACCTGCAACCAGTGATTACAATGACTGTAGAAACTAAAACTCAGAACAAGGCTGATATTATCCAGACACACTGGTCTATTATGCTATACATTTCCTTTCTACACACACAAATTTTACTATTTCTGCACCAGCAATAAATCAGTTCTCCCTCCTCCCCCCACCATGTTAAGGAAAGTACAAGGTTATGTTGATTATTCACAGACAGACTTGTCTCTTCCCCCTCCCAATGTTCCATATGAGATGTAGTCTTGCTCAAATCAAAATAATTTTGAAATCTAGTGTATAGATGTTTGATCACTTACCCACGTAACTTGTACTTTCCATTTGGAACAATTTCAAATTTGTAGTTTTTTGTTGGATAACTTGTGGAAGGGGTGACTGTTCAGAGGAAATAACCAAATTAACATAATTCAGCTGCACAGGCACACCTCACAGTACTCCTGTATTCCATATCCATGTAAAGCAGCCTATGAGAAACTAATGGAATATGAACTGGTTGTATCAAATTATTTCCTCCTCCTGCCCGAATGAGACAAAAAAGATCAGTGAAATGTAGTTTTTTATCCCTAAGTTACACACCAATTGTTAGATATTTTCCTGTTACTGAATTGATGCTGGAGCAGTTTAGTTTTAAAGCATGGGCTGACCTTTTTGATAGCATGAATATGAATGTGACAATAGAACATATTGAGGTAGAAATTCATTTTGGCTCCCGAACCAGGAGGCCCGAGGCCTACCTGAAATAGGGCCTTGGAGACTCATTTAAATAATGTGGATGAACTGCCAGCACCTGTCGCGCCTCCACAGACAGCTTGCCCATTTCAGAGAAACAATTTTGGGCCCTTTGCCTTGCTAAGCCTTCGGGTAAACAGCAAGGGGCAGTCGGAACAGTTAGGGGTGGGGGTGATCGAGGCCGGCAGGAGTGCTGTGGAGTCTGTAAAACGGTCACAACGAGGTCCAATTTCTACCCCATCATCTTCAGCAAAGCCTAACTTGTTTTACTATATGTCCAATCTTGCTGAAACTGGTACTTTTACATAACTTTCTTACTTCTTTTCAGGATTTTTTATTCCAGGATTTCCAAAGCTACAAAGATTCCAGGGACACCACGATCAGATTTTAAGTAAACTCATGCCAAAGCTCAAGAAACATATGGTAAGGATTTCTATGTTCTTTAAACTTTAAAAGCATTACCTGTATTTAATTCTTTTATTGCTTTATTGTGTTAATTATTCATTTATTTGACTTGATACATTCTTAAGTTGGCAAAACATTTAGGGACTGAAAATTCACTGCCCTTCCAGCCCACTGTCGTCCGTCCAGCAGGATTGCATTTGAAGGGTCACAAATTTAGTCGGCACCTGGGTACATTGGGTCCCAGTTTCCCCTACCAATTTCCCAGGGCCTTGATTAGGGTGAACTTCCATCCGTCCCAAATTAAATCACCTGCATCAGAGGGAACCTGGAAATCTGCCATTCTCAGGTACGCTGAATGAATTGGCATCCTGGCCGGCGCAAGTTGGGTCCACCTAAGGTCTTGGCCAGGACCCTTAAATATGTAGAAGATTTCTCCAGTTTTTTTCAGCCCCTTGTAGAGGGCAATGATGGGACAGAATCTAACATGTTTCCAGGGCAGCTCTGGCATTCTCTCCATCCCAGAGCAGGCACTCTCTTCCGGAACTCCTGGCCTTTCCTGACTAACAGGCACTCAATATACGCCTCTATTGACGCAGTCTTGCATTTGTGCAGTAAGTCCTCACATAAGTAATGTCTCGGAGAATGCAAAAAAAGATGGACTAATTGGATAGCTCTACCAAAGAGCAGGCACGTTGGGCCGAATGGCCTCCTTCTGGGCTGCATCATTTTATGATTCGATGATAAATACAAAAAAAAGGTGAAGGAAACTGAAGACACTAATGGATTTAAAGGAGCAGAGAGGAAAATTGGTTTTAGGACAAAATTTCAAAGGACAAATGCACAGTGACTGATCAACTTCCAATAGTAAAGGTGGAAAAGCAGGGAACGTGCAATAATCCAGAATCAGAAAAGCCATATGGTCCAGGTAGGGACACATGCCTGGTTACTTAGATTAAATGAATGAGTGAAGGGATTTGAAGATGTAGATATTGAAATTAATTCACTGGAGCATAGGGAGCTTGCCAAGGATAGGCAGCTGATGAGTGTGCCGAACATAATTGAGTTCTGTATTGAAGTTTATAAAAGTTGTAGGTGGAAAGGCTGGAAAGAAGGGCGTGGTGAAGATATGGGTTAGGATTTCAGCAGCAGTCGTGTAGAAATAGGATTAAAAAATGGAAGAATGTGGTCTTGCTGATTGTACATGGGATAAGAAGCTCCGCTCAGAATTGAATGGGATCTTGATGTTGTGCATTGCTGATTGTAGCTCAAGAATGCAGATAAATGGGTTGGCTCCAACTCGATCAACCAGGGAGATCGTCAACCTGCTGAGTGTTTCCAGCCTTTTCTGCTTTTATTAGAATAGAAAATGCTGGGAACACTCAACAGCTAAGGGAGCATCTGTGGAGAGAGAAGCATTAACATTTCAGGTCAGTGATCTTTCATCAGAACTGGTACATAGTGCTCATGAAAGCCAAAGATGATCCCCCTAGTTTTTTCAACAGTGAGCTGTTGTACACCACACCAGATTTTCCTTTCCATTTGAAAATCGGGTAGGTGTATAAGAAGTGGCTGATCCAAAACTATCAGTGTTCCATCCACACCAAAGTTAATAGTTGCCCCCATAGAGTTCTGTGTTGTCGATGTACATATAGAAGTCCACCGCTTGCTTAAGGATGTAATCGGCATGGGATAGTAATGAACCAAGGATGCATTTCTGGGACACACCAGAAGTCACTGTGCAGGCAAAGGAGGAAAGATGTTCAATAGATATAGTTACTGCATTGGGACAGGTATGAATGGAACACAGTGCGACAGAGCCAGACTCCAGACAGGGATTAATGGTAGAAAACAGAATGGTTAACAATACCAAAGGTGGAATAGAGAACAAGGAAAGACAGCGGGCCACAGTCAATCACACAGGATGTTATCTATGACTTTGACCTTGCTGTTTAATTGTTTGTGGATGGGTTGTTTGTGGATGGGTTGAAAACCAAAGTAGAGGAACTCTGATAGAGAGAGAAATGCTTGAATCATAAGGTAGCATTTTGGAGAGAAATAGAGTAGGTTAATAATTTGAGAGAGGACAGGGATAAAAGGTGGACTTATTAAGAGCGAGATAATGACAGATTTGAGAGGGGTGGTGAAATTGTTGGATGATTTTGAGAAATTAACTATGTTAACATGAATGGGGTAAAGGAGGGAAGTCCGTATCTGAGTCAGAAGCAGGTTGAGGGAACAGAGATGGGACCGTGGAGATGATGACTGGAATTTTCTGGGGTCCGTGCGGGCGTGATTGGAGTCGGGTGGGAAATTTGAAATAAGTTCTCGCGGGTCAGAAACCAACTGTCAACCCGCCCACGTGCCTTTCCCTTGGGTGTGTTTGCTGGTGCGGCAGTGACCAGACCAGCAGAGGCAGGCAACCTAATTTAAATCATTAACAGATAGTTGTCAGACCCTTAAGAGCATTTTTCAGCCTACCATTCGAATTTCCCTGGCTGCCCATGGGATTCACACAGCGTGGGAACTACGTGTGTCAGCCTGAGGCAGGAGTTGAGTGGCCATTGCTTCACCTGATTAACTGACAGCATGAAATGTACTATAAACCCTCCCACCTCACAGCTGATCACTTTCCTCAGGCAGAAGCTGGTGCTGACTGCATTCCCAGCACACAATTAGCTTTCTACAGCCTGCATGTGCTTCCAGAAAAGTCGCCATCCAATCTCTCCTCATTGTTACAACCTATCACACCATTGACAGCTTGCTCCTCTGGTCTCTACTTGACCTGTCATTTATTTCATCAGCTTGGGTGCCATTTATACTGTGTCCCCTCGGTCCTCAGAATCGGACTACGATGAACCCAACACAAGTAGCACCAGGCATACCAACACCACCACCACCACCACCACCAATTTTCTCCTCAACCACCTGACGCTGCACAGGACAGGAGGGCAACAGCGCAGGGCTGGACTGCGCCAGAGACGATACCCCCAACACGCTATACAGGCAGACGATGAGCTTGTTCAATGTGACGAAGCAGCAATGTCAAAGGAGGCTCAAGCTACCGTGCCAGGTCATCGTAGACATTTGCACATTGCTCGAGTAAGACCTGTAGCCCGGAGGAGTGAGTGGACATGCCTTACCAGTAGCTGTCAAAATCACCAGCACCCTCAACATCTTCACCTTTAGCTCCTTCCAGGGATCTGCAGCAGACATTTGCGGCATCTCTCAGTCGGCTGCCCACAGATGCATCTCACAATCTCCTGTTTGACAAATCACCCACTGATGAAGCCAGTGTTACTGAGCGGGCGCTTGGTTTTACCACTCTAGCTGGCTTCCCACGGGCGCAGAGTGTCATCGACTGCAGACATGTGGTCATCAGGGCACCCCATCATAACCCAGGAGTCTTTGTCAACCGCAAGGACTTCCACTCCCTCAATGTGCAGCTGGTCTGCAACCATAGGAAGATCATCATGCATGTGTGTTCCAAATTCCTTGGCAGCTGCCATGACTCTTTCGTCCTTCGTCAGTACACCCTCCCTCAGCTCTTCGCTCCTCCAAACACATTTTCCAGCTGGCTGTTTGGACACAAGGGCTATCCACTGAAGACATGGTTCATGACACCCTTGAGGAGGCCAAATACTGAGGCCCAGGAGAGATACAATGAAAGTGATATTTCCATCTGATGTGTCATAGAGCAGACAATAAGGCATGCTCAAAATGTGCTTCAGGTGCCTTGACAGATCTGGAGGAGCCCTTCAGTATGCACCAGCCAGGATCTCCAGAATCATTGTGGTCTGCTGCGCAGCAGCGAGGATTGGTGCTGCATGAGGAGCAAGGCACTGAGCATGCAGCCTCTTCATAGGAGGAGGAGGAGAAGGAGCAGGAGCTGGAAGACGAGGAGCAGGAGCTGGAGGAACCTGCCGGTCAGATCCCACCAGCACCTGAGCACATTGCTGCCCAGAGGCCAGGGATGGCTTCAGCATGTTCAGATTTACTTAACTTCAAGAGTTACACCCATATGGCTGCCACGTGCTGCGCCAGGTTGGTACCACCCCACAGCAACACCATAAAGAATTCCTACACTGACCAAGCCATTTCTTTCACACTGACCACCATTGCTGGAGGTACCGTTATGTCTCACCATTAACTGTAACTCACTAAGCCATTTCCAAAGGTGCACACAAATTTGTCCAAGACCAGAAAGTGGTGAAAGAAAAGAGTTTTATGGCTGAGCTCACATTAACAGAAACTTGACATTAACAATGAATAAAACACCCAAGTGGCTACCTTTGTAAATCCACTTGTGTGTCATCTCTCTTGCTTCCACGAGGTGTACCTCTGTGCCTTTAGCAGAGGTGGAGGCAGCCTGCTCACTTCCCTGCTGTGACTGCTTAGACATTCTTGGCAATCCTTCTCTGGGTTTTGGAGTCTGTGATGGCACCGCCAAAGTCTGCTCCTCCTGCGACTGCAGGGGCATAATCGGCCATCACGATCCGAGGAGCCACCTGGGGCTTTGACTGAGGGGGTGACAACGGGGGGAGGCTCTTTGAGAGGAGCCCACACTTTCCTCTCCCCTCTCACCGTCATCCTTGTCATGGGCCACCACACTTCCCTGCTAGCAAGGAGCTGGAGAGCACTTTGCTACACATCAGTGGGACCATGAAGACCCACGTCTACGCTGACATCCTTCCTACATGAGCCTCTGCCATCTATTCTCCATGGAGACCATGTGCTCCTGAGTAGTGCATTGGCTGCTCCATGTAGGTGGCCATCCTATCCATGGAAGAGCCTACAGTCATCATCACCTGCTCATGTTGGAGATGGACTCTTCCATTCTCAACATTTGCAGACATTGTGATCGCAAAACCTGTCAGAGCCTCGTGCACTTCTTCCTGCACCTCCAGGATCGGCTTCTTTCTGGATGGCCTCTGAGGCTCAGTGTCTGTATGCAGCCAAGCAGAGCTGGGAGTGTCCTGCGCCCGCCGGCGAGGAATCTCCACTGCTGTCCCTGTCTCCACCATCTGCTCTTGCTCACTTTATGACTTGTGATGGACCCGGTGATGACACTACTCCATCTCATGTGGGACCTACCGCTGGTGCTGGGTGCGCTTATGTCTGGTGATGCTGCGCCCTCAGAGGCTAGAGACTCATCTGAGGAGTCGTCTTCCTCTTTCTCCTGGACAGTGGAGGCGGGGCGGGGGGGGCTCTAGATGGACCTGTGGGAGAGGAAAGAGATGAGTTAGATATGCCATATGAAAAATAGGTACAGATACTATTATGCATATGATGACCATTCAGTGGCTGCTGACATCAGTCCACATATGAATGACTGATCTATGCCAGCCTCCTCTGCTGTTGTGAGGGTGGCAAATGATGGAGGTCCACCTTCAGTTTCTCCCTGTTCCTCTTATTGTACACTCTTCTGAAAGGAGCAAAAGAAGAGAAGGTTGCGTGAGAGTGATGGAATGTGTGTAAGGAATGGATGAGTTACATCTTTAGAGGGAGACTCTCCTGCATAGGGGTGGCAATGCCAAGCGGCCTCCTTGTGAGTTGTTAGTTGGTGCGATTGCATTAGGATAAGGGTCAGTATGAGGTGTGGCCAGTACAATAGGGAAGTGATAATCTAGATAGAGAGAGAGAAATGGGTGGACGTGCATGATCTGTTGGCGTGAGTAAGGATGTGCAGGAGTAGGGTTGGGAAAGCAGAGTGATGAGGATGTGATGAGAGGCACAGCAGGATGAAGTGGAGTGTGGCTTTGTACTCCCCTTTCCTGATCGAATGAAATAATTGAAACGTTTGCGGCACTTCACCCTGGTCCTCCTTAATACACTCTGCTTTTGACCTCCTCTGCAATTTGGAGCCCGGCTCTCTTTGTCTCCTGGGGGGGAGCCTTTTCCGCCCATTGGTAATGACGAGGACCTCCTTGCGTGCTCTGACTCGCTCCACAAGCATATGGAGGGAGTCATCAGAGAATGTGGGTGCAGCCATCTCTCCAACTGTTTGGAACAATCAAAACCTCTAGTGTGCTGCCTGCACTCCTAGATGAACCTTCGAATGCATTGTGGCCAAGGCTTCTTTAAATATCCTAGCTGAAAACGTGTCATCGATGACATCATCAGACCCACACCATTTAATAGCGCCGGGTAATGCGCAGGGCGGGCTTAATAGGCTCCATTAGTGCAAAGTCTTTCTGCAGCGGGGTGGGTGCAACAATGGGGTTGTGACCCACCACGCCAACTGCCCGCACCCAACCCTCCCAGATTCAGAGAACTTTGACCCATGAGTTTAATGACGGCTGGCGGGAAATGAGGAGAAGTAGTTAAGGGTAGAGTTGGTGGAGCCAGGGTGGAAGAGATAAAGCAGAGACAATGCAATGGATAACCTCAATTTTGGAAACTATTTAGTATGAGGCAAGGATGCAGGGTTTGGGGAGGAAGGTCAGAAGAGATTAATTAATCAGCGAACCATTGCATAATATGTAGTTTATGTAACAGTACAAGGTTATTTGAAAATTAGCTTTGTTTTCTTTGCATATTTTTGTGACCAACAGTCTGTGGAAAAACGAGTTAATTTAGTGTGCTTCCCTCTATTTTTCATAAATAAAATACAAAAGATAACTTTGAAAAATAGTCAAAACATTGAAGGCAGAGTTCAAAACAAAAGCATAGTATCAGAATGAGAACTAGGTGAGAGCTTTTTCCCTGGTGTAGATTTTCCCCCGACTGGTGTTTGAGCAGCCAGCTGGTGGAGCATGCCTGCTGGCCACCCGATAGTCCCAACGCGACTTACTGTCCATTATGAGGGCCAGGCCTGGTTAGCATACAGCTGGTGGGCTGCGGGCAGAAAGCTCATGGTGCGGGGCACCCTCCTGGCTTTGGTCCACTGCGATATCGGGTGGCCTGGCCAGCCTCGGGGCCCGTAAAACGGTAGGTTTGAAAGGGGGAAGTGGTCCTGCTATTCCCGGCCTCTCAAAAATAAATTAAAACTTACCATCTGGGCTCCTGTTCGGCTGGACTGCCAGCTGATACTGGGAGGAGCCTGGACTGCTCACGCTCAGCCCAATACTATCCTAAAATGGCAATCACGGTCCGATATATATAAAGGGGCTACCACCTGACTCAGACGGGTGCTCCAGCTACCCAGCAGTGAGATGGGGGTGGCCACACTGTCGGCGGGGAAGGGCTAGTAAGCCATTCCCCATCATTCTTTGGTCCTACCATCTTCTGCTGGGCAGGAGGCCTTAAAAGCCTCCTCTGCATCTTTGCTACCATTTTGGTAGCCAGATGTCATTATTGCCGATGTAAGATTGAAAATGTCAGAAATTGTTTCTGTTTCTTTTTCTGGTGAAATAATATGATTCTTTTCAACTTTTTGCGACTGCAACATAAAGCAAAGTCTAAAACTAACCCGGGCTGAGTTGATTCACAAAATACACTTAAACACCAGCAAAAGTCCACAGTTTGAAAATGATATGGCAGACTGGCTTGGGATTGTTAAAGGAGAGAGTATTTTGTAGATTATACATTATTTCTGAGTTATGCTGTGTTCCAAATTGGCTAGCATTAAGAAAAGCTATTGACTATAATAATTGGCTGTTATATGTGCAACATATATTTTATTATTTTTATATTTGTAGTATGAGAAAAGTAGAAGGCTTCCTACTGTACTTCACTACTGCAGAGTGCCAGATTGTAAAGGATAGTTTGTAAACATATATATGAGAGTACTTGGTTGCTAATCTGAAACTTGATAACACAGGAGAAATCATAGGTCAGCTGGAAGGGATAGAATAAAAATAGACTATTGGCTTGATTCTGTGGGTATATCACATTGGCAACTCATTGAGATCCAGGCATTTATATTTGTCTCATAGGATCAGAAGAGCTGTGCGACTCCTTGACCCCCAGATAAGAATAGATGATATTTCAATGTTAAATTAGCCATTTAAAAAATTGTTCTTGAGATGTGGGCAACACTGGCAAGGCAGTCCTGAGGGTCATGCGTCAACCAAATAGTGTGGGATCGGAATCACATATAGCCGAGATCAAGTAAGAGTGGCAGGTTCCCCTCCCCTGAAGGATATTAGTGAGCCAGTTTGGTTTTTACAGCAGCTTCCGTGGTTATTTTTAGCCCACAAATTATCCAATTATATTAAAATTAATTTTACAATTTGTCATGGTGGTATTGAACTCTCAATACCTGGGTTACTAGTCAAGTAGCATAACCAACAGCCACAGTGCCCTTAAGTTGATTTGTTTCCTATGCATGTATAAGAGCTTGCTCTTAATTCCAATTCAAAATCAAATCTTTTGAACAAAAAAAATCACACATGACTCCAAATTGTTTTAAAAACAATGGCCCCGAAATTGATGACCCACCCGCCATCAAGGCCTGTCCATTTTTCGGCAGTCCATGAGCGGCACATACTTTTTGGCACCCGCTGTTGCTGGGTCCCGCGGGAGCCATTTTCGGCGAGGTTGTGTGGGCGGCAGCGGGAGTCGGTGGGTGGGAGCGGGCGGCGGCATCAGTGGGCAACAGGTGCAAGTCTCTCGAATTGGAGAACTTCGGAGGCCCTGCAGTGCGCATGTGCAGGATTGGGGGGGGCAGGGAGGTTTGTAGCCTTTTCACCCACCTGATGTCAGTTTGGCCATGTTTGAGGCTCATGGGACATCTGCGCATGCACTTAAAGGCACTCTCCTGCACCTGCGAGTTGGAGAGGGAGAGTGCTGTAAATTAAGAGCCACAAAGTCTTCGGCAGCCATTCCTTTAATCATTGAGGATGAGTGGGAAAAAACCTTCAATGAAGACTGTCAAAACCAGGCCCAGAGCTCCCTGATTTAATGAAGAGGAATTGTAGAAGCTATTATCAGTGATGGAGCGTAGGTATAAAGACCTCACCCGGGATGGTCGTGGAAAGCCTCTACCACCCCAGTACAGAGGCAATTTGGAGGGAGATTGGCGAGGCCGTGTCCTCAACGGTCAGCATTGTGCTGGATTAGGACCAATGCAGGAAACGTTGGAACGATTTGGTGGCGTTAGCAAGAGTGAGTACAGATTTTCTGCACCTCTCCTGTCCAACTTCAAAAAGGTTCTGTGCCAGATGTGTGTTTGTGTGGGTAACATCAGCAAAGGGGCTAAAGACTGCAACATTTCTTTGTGCAGAAAAAAAATACATCCAAGGCAGCAAGCCTGAGTGCCATGGGAGGGGGCCCAGCAATAGAATTGAGCAGCCTGGAGGAGCATGCATTGACATTGGTGAGAGACCGCTGCCATGCAACCACAGAGGGTGATGCAGATCCCTTGCTACAGTATGGTACAGTTATATTAATGTCCAGTGTGTGTAACGCACATGGCATGAAAGGTCATGCAATGGAAAGGCAATCGCGGTTTTATGCACACTTTGTCGGCCATTATTGGTATGCCCATGTAGAAATGGAACTCCTTGCTTGCACAGTGTGAGATGGCACGGCTCACATTCAGCTTGACCATCACCCCCCACCCCCCCCCGCCCAACCACCCGACAGACTGAAATGTTGTCCTCTACTGATGATGAGTCGGACAGCACGGATCAATGCACACCATCCACCTCTGGTATTCAAAGGAGCCGTCAGACCCCAACGTCTCCCACCCCGACATTTTCCCCAGCCCAATACAGCAGCTCCTTTCTCCACCACTCCCAACTCTGCCATCCAGAGCCATGAAGAAGGCAAGAAGGAGGAGGGCCCGTGTTTGAGCCCCTTGAGCTCGAGGCAGGGTCACCAATGCAGGAAGGTTGTCATTCAATGACACTCACTTGAACTACGTGCAGGGCAGACCTTGAGGGTTGCACTTCAATCCACTTTTTCCAACAGCAAACATGGTAGAGAGCCACCCCCGAGTTGTCATGTTAATCAATTACATTGCATTCCATTAAATGTATTTTCCCATCTTCCATACCTCATGTTGTCATCATCATCATAGGCAGTCCCTCGAAGCGAGGATGACTTGCTTCCACACCAAAAAGAAATGAGTTCACAGGTGTTTCAATGAAGGACCTAATATTCCAGATCCCGAACTACATCTTGGAGGGTGGAAGATGCCTGTGCTTGGATTTTTTTAACGTGTGGTGGCTGTTGCACACCAACCACCACACGGGCTTGACAGAGCCAGGTCTTGGTCCAGTGGCAAGGGTGACCCAAAACGACTCAAGACCAGCTCTGCTGCACAGACCGAGCGCACACACCTGTAGCAGTGTGGGCTCACCCATGCTGCCCCTGGGCCCTCGCCTCTTCTAGGCCTCGAACTCACGCCTCTCCTGGGCCCCAGTCATTTCCTTCGCCCCGCCTGCTGTGCCTGCTCGCACTGCAATCAGCGACCTGACTTCACAACCGTCACCTTCCTGCAGTGGTATGCCGCCGCCGCCGCACGCTGCTCCTTCTGAGGGCCCCGGCCTGCTGATAGTCTTGCAAACCGGGACCGCGCTGATTTCCAATGCTCTTCTGATTATCAGTTGCAGCGATGTGCCATATCTTAACTTCCTCTAACTTTCGCTTATTCACCCTGACATAATCCCATACCATCCGCACAGTCACAATATGTTCCACATTAAATGGTCTCTTGGAGGGCATCTCCATTGAGCCTTTATCATCTTTCACTACTCATTGCCGCTTCCTCTAACACACCTTCCCTTCAACGGATGGCGTAACATATCTGAACTCTTTCTGTGTGGGTTAAGGTCCATCACATTATTCTTTACGTTCTGTGAGGTTTATTCGATCGGTCAGATATATTACATCTCTCAGAATAGATTTATGTCCGTGACCACAACAAAGCACCTGGGTACAGGTATTTTGTGATTAAGCAGAACAGCTTTTATTAAGTAGTTTCCTTGTAGTACAAAGAAATCATACTTAACAAGGCGATAGTGACCGTCTCTTCGTTGAAACCTCGATGGCAGGCCACTGAGTCACCGCGGCGCTTGTCTCTTGCTGTGTTCTGTTGACAGTAGTCCTTCCTCAGATTCCTCTGTAATAGCGCTGCCTCCAAAGTCGAATAGCTGTAACTTTAAGCTGTCTCAGGCTTACAATAGATCATTCTAAGTCTGTGCCTTTGACGATCTATGTTATCTCTAGTTCTTCTTTGAGAACTCTTACAATGACTGTGTCACAGAATTAATAAATGAGCTTGGCTTTCCAAAATGTGACTTGCTGCATACTTTTCAGTTATTGAGCATTATTTGGCCTTGGCCATTGTGGTTTCAAATGAAGGTGTTTCAGCAAGGTGAAAAAATTGGTTACCATAAGCTTGCACACATTTCAGTTGCTTTTATCAGATACCACTTAAAGAAAAGTAGTATCATAAAATAAAACAACATCCAGCAAAGATTTTTCTAACAGTGGCACTGATAATGCTGCAGCATCTGCATGATACCCGAGATGTGCAGCATTGCAGCACTGTGAGCCATTCTCCCTGCCGCTTGACTCGGCCAGCTCAGACGTGTTTTTTGCCAGCGGTCCTTCTGGTAGGCAGCAGGTCAATCCGAGTCCATCATCCCTGAGGAAAATGCTGGATTTTCATCCTCTGGCATGGGCGGGCGGCAGGACGTGACACTGGCAGAACCTATGCGACCAATCTCCCGCCGGGTGAAACGTGGATGGCAGATTGGCGGTTCCAGAGGAATCAGCCCAAAAAAAACATTTCCGGCGGAACTTCGGCGGCTGCGGGAGCAACTTCCACCAAGTTCGACCCCAATGTATTTAGTTAGATAAGTCAAGTTCAAAAATTGATGTAACACTTTTCACAATAGGTGCTTTTTAAATTGGTTTATGACATATGCTATATTTATCAATGCGTGGCATTGTGGATCTATGTATGCCACTCTCCAGAGTTACGTTTTCATTTTAAAGATTACAAGAGGCCATTTCAAATGTTAATGCTATTTATGTTTTCCCATTATCTCCTAAAATAAAAAGTATTTTGTTGGTGAATTAGGGATTGTCTGTGCTTTTGATTTATCCAACAATGAGTAACATTTTTAAAATAATTTCATGGGATGTGGACATCGCTGGCAAGGCCAGCATTTACTGCTTGTCCCTGATTGCCCTTGAGAAGGTGATGGGGAGCCACCATTTCAGAGGGCAGTTAAGAGTCAACCGCATTGCTTTGGGTCTGGAGTCACATAAGTCAAAACAGGCAAGGATGGCAGATTTCCTTCCCTAAAGGATAGTTGTGAACCAGGTGGGTTTTTATGACAATCCAGTAGTTTTATGGTCACCATTACTGATACTAGCTTTTATTGCACATTTTTATTTAATTAACTGAATTTAAATTTCCCAGCTGCCGCGGTGTGATTTGAACTCATGTCTCTGGATAATTAATCCAGACCTCTGGATTACTAGTCCAGTGTTTCATAACCACAATGCTACCTTACCTCAGGTGTGTGATGGAAAGTGATTATGGGAGATCTACTAGTTTTCTAAATTACGTTTGTGCTTACAGGACAAAGAGCAAATGTCTACAGGAATATACACCACCAAATGGTTCCTGCAGTGTTTCATAGAAAGAGTAAGTAAATCTTTGATACTGTGGAGTGGAAGGGATGCCTCAATTGAAGGAGCAGTAGAAGGGAGAGAGCAGATTGGAAACCTTCAGGACCAAGAGATGAATCCTTAAACCACCTGTGAGACAACTGTGGAGAGTGTTTGAGAATTTGGTGAGGAAAAGCATAAAGCATCTGCAAGGACAAGGGTCGATTAGGGAGATCCAGCAAGGTTCATAAAGTCAGGTCATGTTTGAATAATTTTATCGGACTTTTTTTTTGTTCATTCATGGGATGTGGGCAGCGCCGGCAAGGCCAGCATTTATTGTCCATCCCTAATTTCCCTTAAGAAGGTAGAGGTGAACCACCTTCTTGAACGGCTGCAGTCCTTGTGGTGAAGGTACTCCCACAATGCTGTTAGGTAGGGATCAGTGTTCCCTTTAAGCTGCGCTTAATTCTGAGCAGCCTATTTCTTCAATGCACGGTCCCTTTAAATTTCTGCATATGCACGGTATTTCCAATGTAAAAGGTTGTGTGCAGCCTGCGCGGAACCTTGCAGATTACTGCGTGGCCGCGCACGTGCACAATTTAGAGGGAACATTGGTAGGGAGTTCCAGGATTTTGACCCAGTGACAATGAAGGAACAGCAATATATTTCCAAGTCAGGACAGTGTGTGACTTGAAGGGAAACTTGCAGATGGTGGTGTTCCCATACGCCCTGCTGCCTTTGTCCTTCTAGGCGGTAGAGGTTCTGGGTTTGGAAGATGCTGTCGAAGAAGCCTTGGTAAATTACTTCAATGCATCTTATAGATGGTACACACTGCAGCCATGGTGTGCTGGTGGTGAAGGAAGTGAATGTTTAAGGTGGTGGATGGGATGCCAATCAATTGGGCTGCTTTCTCCTGGATGGTGTTGAGCTTCTTAAGTGTTGGAGCTGCACTCATCCAGGCAAGTGGAAAGTATTCCATCACACTCTTAATTTATAGATGGTGGAAAGGCTTTGGGGATTCAGGAGGTGAGTCACTGGCTGCAGAATACCCAGCTTCTGGCCAGCTCTTGTAGCCACAGTATTTATGTGGTTTGTCCAGTTAAAGTTTCTGGTCAATGGTGACCCCCAGGATGTGGATGTTGTTGGGGGATTCGGCGATGGTAATGCCGTTGAATGTCAAGGAGCGGTGATTAGACTGTATCTTGTTGAGATGGTCATTGCCTGGCACTTAGGTGGCGTGAATGTTACTTGCCTCTTATCAGCCCAAGCCTGAATGTTGTCCAAGTCTTGTTGCATGTGTGCAGGGAGTGCTTTATTTTCTGAGGAATTGCAAGTGAAACCGAACACTGTGCAATTAGCAGCGAACATCCCACTTCTGACCTGATGATGGAGTGAAGGTCATTGATGAAGCAGCTGCAGATGCTTGGGCCTCCGATACTGCCCTGAGGAACTCCCGCAGTGATGTCCTAGGGCTGAGCTGATTGGCCATCAACAACCACAACCATTTTTGTGCGAGATGTGACTCCAGCCAGTGGAGAATATTCCCCTGATTCCATTTACTTCAGCTTACTTAGGGTTCCTTGATGCCACACTCGGTCAAATACAGCCTTGATGTCAAGGGCAGTCACTCTCATGTCACCTCTGGAATTGAAGTCTTTTGTCCATATTTGGACCAAAGCTGTAATAAGGTCTGGAGCCAAGTGGTGCTGATGGAACCCAAACTGAGCATCAGTGAGCAGGTTATTACATAAGAAATAGGAGCAAGGAGTAGGGCATACAGCCCCTCGAGCCTGCTCCACCATTTAATACGATCATGGCTGATCCGATCATGGACTCGGGTCTACTTTCCTGCCCGCTCCCCATAACCCATTATTCCCTTATCGGTTAAGAAACTCTCTATCTCTGTCTTAAATTTATTCAATGACCCAGCTTCTCTGAGGCAGTGAATTCCACAGATTTACAACCCTCTGAGAGAAGAAATTCCTCCACATCTCAGTTTTAAATGGGCGGTCCCTTATTCTAAGATTATGCCCCCGAGTTCTAGTCTCTCCTATCAATGGAAGCATCCACCTTGTCAAGCCCCCTCATAATCTTATATGTTTCGATAAGATCACCTATCATTCTTCTGAATTCCAATTATTCGTGAGTAAGTGCTGCTTGATAGCTGTCAATGAACCCTACCATCATTTTGTTGTTGATTTGAGAATAGACTGATGGGGCGGTAATCGGCTGGATTGGATTTGTCCTGCATTTTGTGGACAGGACATACCTGGGCAGTTTTCCACATTGTCAGATAGACGCTACTGTTGTCGCAGTACTGGAACAGCTTGGCTAGAGGTGTGGTTAGTTCTGGAGCCCAAGTCTTCAGCACTACAGCGGAATTTTGTCGGAGCCTTTGCTGTCTCCAGTGCGCTCCAGCTGTTTCTTGATATAGAAACATAGAAAATAGGAAACATATCATATGGAATGAATCAAAATGACTGAAGACTGGCTTCTGTGATGGAGGGCACTTCAGGAGGAGTCCAAGATGGATTGTCGATTCAGCCCTCTGAAGGTGGTTGCAAATGCTTCAGCCTTGTCTTATGCACTCACGTGCTGGGCTTCGCCATCATTGAGCATGGGGATGTTCTTGGAACCTCCTCTTCCTGTTAGTAGTTTAATTGTCCACCACTATTCACGACTGGCAGGACTGCAAAGCTTTAATTTGACAAGTTCGTTGCGGGATCGCTTAGCCCTGTCTATAGTATGCAGCTTCCACTGTGTTGTAGCTTTCCCAGTTTGGTACCTCACTTTTAAGTACCTCGGGAGCCCCTTATCAACAAGAGCAGATATTGACGACGGGATTCAACACAACCTCCAGTGCGCCAGTGCAGCCTTCGGCCGTCTGAGGAAAAGAGTATTGGAAGACCAGGCCCTCAAAACTGCCACCAAGTTCATGGTCTACAGGGCTGTAGTAATACCCGCCCTCCTGTATGACTCAGAGACATGGACCATGTACAGTAGACACCTCAAGTCGCTGGAGAAATATCACCAACGATGCCTCCGCAAGATCCGACAAATCCCCTGGGAGGACAGACCCACCAACATTAGCATCCTCGACCAGGCCAACATCCCCAGCATTGAAGACTGACCACACTTGATCAGCTCCGCTGGGCAGACCACATCGTTCGCAAGCAAGCGCTCTACTCGGAACTCCTTCACAGCAAATGAGCCAAAGGTGGGCAGAGGAAACATTACAGGGACACCCTCAAAGCCTCCCTGAAAAAGTGCAACATCCCCACTGACACCTGGGAATCCCTGGCCAAAGACCGCCCCAAGTGAAGGGGGCAGAGCATCTCAAGTCTCATCGCTGAGAGCATGCAGAAATCAAGCGCAGGGAGCGGAAAGGGCGTGTGACAAACCTGTCCCACCCACCCTTTCCCTCAATGACTCTCTGTCCCACCTGTGACGGGGACTGTGGTTTTTGTATTGGACTGTTCAGCCACCTAAGGACTCATTTTAAGAGTGGAAGCAAGTCTTCCTCGCTTCTGAGGAACTGCCTATGATGATGACCTCATTTTTAGGTATGCCTAGTGCTAGTCCTGGCATGCTCTTCTACACTCATTGAACCAGGGTTGGTCTCCTGGCTTGATGGTAATGGTAGAGTGAGGGATATGCTGGGCCATGAGGTTACTGATTGTGGTGGAATACAATTCTGCTGCTGCTTATGGCCCACAGCGCCTCAAGAATGTCCAGTTTTGAGCTGCTAGATCTGTTCTGAATCTGTGCCACACACCATGATGGAAGGCGTCCTCCATGTGAAGACGGGATTTTGTCTCCATAACAACTGTGGGGTGGGCACTCATAGAATCATAGAAATAGCAATGTACAGCACGGAAGGAGGCCATTTCGGCCCATCATGTCCGTGCCGGCCAATCAAGAGCTATCCAACCTAATCCCATTTTCCAGCTCTTGGTCCGTAGCCCTGTAGGTTACGGCACTTGTAAGTGCACATCCAAGTATTTTATAATTGTGGTGAAGGTTTCTGCCTCTATCACCCTTTCAGGCAGTGAGTTCCAGACCCCCACTACCCTCTGGGTGAAGAAATTGTCCCTCATATCTCCTTTAAACCATCTCCCAATTACTTTAAATCCATGTCCCCTGGCTGTTGACCCCTCTGCCAAGGGATACAGGACCTTCCTATCCACAGATCCCCCATAATTTTATACACCTCAATCAGGTCTCCCCTCAGCCTCCTCTGTTCCAAAGAAAACAGACCCAGCATCTCTAATTTTTCCTCATAGTCAAAATTCTCCAGTCCAAGCAACATTCTTATAAATCTCCTCTGCATCCTTTCCAATGCAATCACATCTTTCCTGTAATGTGGTGACCAGAACTGCACATAATACTCCAGCTGCATCCTAACCAGTGTTTTATACAGTTCAAGCATAACTTCTTTGCTCTTGTATTCCATGCCTCGACTAATAAAGGTAAGTATTCCATATGCCTTTTTACCCATCTTATATACCTGGCCTGCTACCTTTAGGGATCTGTGGACCTGCACTCCAAGGTCCCTTTGTTCCTGTACACTTTTCAGTGTCGTACCATTTAATGTGTATTCCCTTGCTTTGTTAGAGCTCCCCAAATGCATTGCCTCACACTTATCCGGATTGACTTCCGTTTTTCACTCTTCCGCCCACCTGACCAGTACATTGATATCTTCCTGCAATCCGCAACTTTCTTCTTCATTAACAACCACACAGCCTATTTTAGTGTCATCTGCATACTTCTTAATCATACTCCCAACATTCAAGTCCAAGTCAATGATATATACCACAAAAAGCAAAGGACCCAGCACTGAGCCCTGCGGAACCCCACTGGATACAGACGTCCAGTCACAAAAACACCCATCAACCATTACCCTTTGCTTCCTGCCTCTGAGCCAATTTTGGATCCAACTTGCCACTTTCCCCTGGATCCCATGGGCTTTTATTTTTGTAACCAGTCTGCCATATGGGACCTTATCAAAAGCTTTGCTAAAATCATATACACTACATCATACGCACTGCCCTCATCGAACCTCCTGGTTACCTCCTCGAAAAATTCAATCAAGTTACTCAGACACGACCTTCCCTTAACAAATCCATGCTGACTGTCCTCGATTAATCCATGTCTTTCCAAATGAAGATTTATTCCTTCAGGAATTTTTCCAATAATTTCCCCACTACTGAGGTTAGGCTGACTGGCCTGTAATTACTCGGTCTATCCCATTCTCCCTTTTTAAACAAACACTCCTACCAATACTGTCATGGACAGATGCATCTGTGACTGGTAGATTGGTGAGGACGAGGTCAAGTCGGTTTTCCCCTCGTGTTGGTTCTCTCTCCACCTGCTGCAGGCCCAGTCTGGCAGCTATGTCCTTCAGGACTCGGTCAGTAGTGGTGCTTCCGAGCCACTCTTTTGATGGGCATTGAAGACCCCCACCCAGAGTACATTCTGTGTGCCTGCTACCTTCAGTGTATCTTGCAAATGGTGTTCAACATGGAAGAGTACTGATTCATCAGCTGAAGGTGGGCAGTAGGTGCTAATCAGCAGGAGGTTTCTTTGCCCATGTTTGATCTGATGGTATGATACTTCATGGGGTCCTGAGTTAATGTTGAGGACTCCTGACTATATATCATTGTGCCAGCACCTCTGGTGGGTCTGTCCTGCCGTTTGGACAGGACATACCTGGGAATGGTGATGGAGGAGTCTGAGATGTTGGCTGGGAGGTATGATTCTCAGCCATGACTATGTTGGCTGTTGCTTGATTAGTCTGTGGGACAGCTCTCCCAATTTTGGCACAGGTGCCCACATGTTAGTGAGTTGAACTTTGCAGGGTTGCTTGGAGTGCGTGTGCCTTTGTCGTGTCCAGTGCCTAGATCGATGCCGAGTGGTCTGCCCGGTTTTTTTATTCTTATAGTTTTCCGTAGCGGTTTGATACAACTGAGCGGCTTGCTAGGCCATTTCACAGAGCAGTTAAGAGTCAACCACATTGTTGTGGGTCCGATGTCACATATAGGCCAGACCAGATAAGGACAGCACATTTCTTTCCCGAAAGGACAATAGTGAACCAGGTAAATTTTTATAACAATCCAGTAGTTTCATGATCACCATTACTGATACTAGCTTTTTATTCCAGATTTATTTACTGAACTGAATTTAAATTTGAATTCTTGTCTCCGGATCATTCGTCAAGGCCTCTGAGTTACGAATCCAGTAACATAACCATTATGCGACCGTACCTGTGGATTATTTGAGGAGGTTACAGATCTGTTGGATAAAGCAATAGAAATTATTTACATTGACTTCAGAAAAGCATTTGAGATTGTCCCATATAATTCCCAAGTGCATGCCTATGGGTTAGATGGCAAAATAGCAGGGTGGATTGATGTGTGACTCGAAGGTAGACCACAAAGTCTGATGGTACATGGGTGGCAACAGAGTAGAAATTGATTTGTGGTGGAGTTTGCCAGGAGTCAGTGTTATAAGTTGGAGAAAAGAATATTGCTCAAGTTTGCAGATTGCACTGAATTTCAGCTGTAGCCAATTATGCTAATCATTATGTGATAATCCAAAGGGAATTGGACTGGTTAAGTCAGTGGGCAGACAGGTGGCAGATGGAGTTCAACACAAGTAAATGTAACGTCGTTTTTAAAAAAGGAGGGAGAGAGAAAACAGAATTATAGACTAGTTAGCCTGACATCGGTTGTGGGGAAAATGCTGGAATCAATTATTAAAGATGTAATAGCAGCGCATTTGGAAAGCAGTGACAGGATCGGTCCAAGTCAGCATGGATTAATGAAAGGGAAATCATGCTTGACAAATCTTCTCGAGTTTTTTGTGGCTGTAACTAGTAGAGTGGATAAGGGAGAACCAGTGGATGTGGTGTATTTGGACTTTCAAAAGGCTTTTGACAAGGTCCCACAAGAGATTAGTGTGCAAAATTAAGGAACATGGTATTGGGGGTAATGTATTGACATGGATAGAGAACTGGTTGGCAGTCAGGAAGCAAAGAGTAGGAATAAACGGGTCCTTTTGAGAATGGCAGGCAGTGACTAGTGAGGTGCCGCAGGGTTCAGTGCTGGGACCCCAGCTATTTACAATATACGTTAATGATTTAGACGAAGGAGTTGAATGTAATATCTCCAAGTTTGCAGATGACACTAAGCTGGGTGGCAGTGCGAGCTGCGAGGAGGATGCTAAGAGGCTGCAGGGGGACTTGGACAGGTTAGGTGAATGGGCAAATGCATGGCAAATGCAGTATAATGTGGATAAGTGTGAGGTTATCCACTTTGGTGGCAAAAACAGGAAAGCAGATTATTATCTGAATGGTGACAGATTAGTACAAGGGGAGGTGCAACGAGACCTGGGTGCCATGGTACATCAGTTATTGAAGGTAGACATGCAGGTACAGCAGGCATTAAAGAAAGCAAATGGCATGCTGGCCTTCATAGCGAGGGAATTTGAGTATAGGAGCAGGGAGGTCTTACTGCAGTTGTACAGGGCCTTGGTGAGACCACACCTCGAGTATTGTGTGCAGTTTTGGTCTCCTAATCTGAGGAAGGACATTCTTGCTATTGAGGGAGTGCAGCGAAGGTTCACCAGACTGATTCCTGGGATGGCAGGACTGACATATAAAGAAAGACTAGGTCGACTAGGTTTATATTCATTGGAATTTAGAAGAATGAGAGGGAATCTCCTAGAAACATATAAAATTCTGACGGGATTGAACAGGTTAGATGCAGGAAGAATGTTCCCGATGTTGGGGAAGTCCAGAACCAGGGGTCACAGTCTGAGGATAAGGGGTAAGCTATTTAAGACCGAGATGAGGAGAAACCTCTTCACTCAGAGAATTGTGAACCTGTGGAATTCTCTACCACAAAGTTGTTGAGGCTAGTTCGTTAGATATATTCAAAAGGGAGTTAGATGTGGCCCTTATGGCTAAAGTGATCAAGGGGTATGGAGAGAAAGCAGGAATGGGGTACTGAAGTTGATGATCAGCTATGATCATATTGAATGGTGGTGCAGGCTCAAAGGGCCGAATGGCCTATTCCTGCACCTACTTTCTATGTTTCTATGTTAGTTTAGGTAAAAGATTTGAGGATTTGAAATACAAATTAAATAGTAACGATACTTAGCCCTTGATAGGTTGTTAAAAATATCAGTTCAGTACACACAAGAAAGCAAATAAAATGTTAGGATGTATAGGATATGGCTTCTAAGTTAAATGAGATGAGCTTGAATTTGCAGATGTGCTCTCTATACAGAATGGCTGTAAAATCATCAGCAAAAATTCAGAGGAGGGTAAAAAGCTTGTTCATGAATTTAGAGGGTCGCGAAAAGATTGAATACCTCATTATTTTATTCAGATGAGGACAGGAGGAAGAAATGATACTTGATAGAGGTCTTTAAAAATTTTATGGGTATGGAGAAATTAGATCCAGGAAAGTTCTTCTGTCAGAAACAGGATTCAAGGAGTAGGAGGAGGTAGTTTAAAGTTAAGGCTGTAAAGAGTAAATTATAACTTTAAGTAAAAAAATTTCAGTAAGAGGGTGCTAGAATTGTAGAACAAAAAACCATGACCAGTTTTTAAAAGGACTGGATGACTGACTACTAATAAATAGGATTCAGGGCTATTGATTCTGGCATCACAGTATGATGCTTGATGGGTGGTTTAGAAATGTAGGCTAGATGGCCGAATGGTTTTCTCCAGCCCTTAAACATTACTATGTTACTGCTCTATTACACTGCTATGTCTCTTAAGGTGCACATATTTTGACTATTACTATTGAAAATATAAATGTGAACTGATGGTCTTTCAAGATTATTATCCTTTTAAAGAGTTGCTCCTGTACTATTCTGTAATGGAGATCTGACCATATTAGTGCAAAACATAAGCAACTGATTCAAACCAATAACTTTTTAGTCAAGGTACAGCACGGTGCCACTATGTGTTGGAGCACCAATGCCTGGTACCACAGAGCAGCAGATTGTATATTTGATATGCCACACTCTTCTGAGCTCCTAATCAAAGTCATGCTGCATAGGAGTGATAGACCAGGCTGGAGGAGAGGAAAAATGGATGTCATTTTTCCACAGGTCTGCTCTTGCACACTTAACATTTGGCTAAGAGAAGCACTTAGAGACCTGGAAAAAATTTCACTTTTCCAGTCCTCTGCATTCATTGGTTGGACTTGCATTTGGACTGCTGTTGCTGCTTCACGATCAGCAAGGAACAGCAGCAGTAGGTGACTTGCTGTTGCTAAGCTGTTCCCCTTATAACTGCAAGGGATGTTTTATATGACATGGATGGATGAATGACTAATGCTCGATATGTTCTGCTGAAATGAATCAGAGGCAGAAAGAGGTTAAAATTCAACACAGACAGGGGCGCAAAATGAGCAGGAGCGGATTGGCAACTATTTATGCACCCCACCCAAGCTTCCTTTCGATTGACTTCAATGGAAAGAAAAATCGGGCAGGGAGGAGAACAGGCAGCTGATCCAAAGTCACTGTTGCTTAGATCTTTTACATGAGTTGTCAGAGGATGATTTATTGCAAAGCTGAAGATGGGTTCTCCCTTCTGGTCCTAGTCGCAAACACCAGAGTGACATTTTTGAGCCACTATTTCCAAGTCACTTAACGTCCTTTCTATTCAATCTAGAAATAAATTTATAAATTAAACCACCCCTCTTGGGGATGACAGGAAATTTTATTGGTGTCTTAACACCGTGTATGTTAAGATCATGTTGTCGGAAATCTAGTTATAGTTGATGCTGTGTGTTAGCTACATTGCTTATGGATAATTAATAGGGGTCCATGCATACTGTAGTTTCAGTTAGTAAAATTTATTGACTTTCAGATCTGCAGAGCTTTATATACTGTTAAATCCTCAGATTATTTCTTATTAAAACATACATAGCAAGGTATCATTTCCATTAATCGCTCTTTGTGAACAGTGTACTGTTCAACAAATGGAAAATTTTTGAGAAGCTAATTTTGCAGATTTGCTAAACTGTATTTGAATGATTTCAAGTTGGTCGTGAAAGATCACACTAAATCAATTCAAGTTTTAAGTTTAGATTTTTTAAAAGTTGTGCCGATGTATCAAACTGCTCTAAATGTCTTACAGATGCATACCTGTTTTATAAATAGTGATATTCTTCTCTCTCTCCCTGGTCATTATAATGGAGAGGTTCAACTGAATAATAGCATGCCAGAGGCTGCTGGCTGAGTGATTCTGTATCACAACCAAATTGTGGTATATTTTTTAAAAAGGACAGTTATATTTCTTGAAATGTTGATGGTGTTTTTCATTGTTGAACAGACACCATTTACACTTACGCTGCGGTTATGGGATATCTACATTCTGGAGGGGGAAAGAGTCCTTGCTGCTATGGCATACACCATCATGAAACTGCACAAAAGTAAGTTGAAGTTCGCTAAATAAATTAATTTGAGTATAATTAAAGGAGCTGCATGCCTGAAATGAAGAGCAACAGTTTTATTTAATGCCCAGATCCTGGCTGCACAATCTATTTTTCATTAAAGTACTTTCTATAGTTCTTTTAGAAAAAGAGGGATAATTCCATTGACCTGGTATTTGCAAGACTTATGTTTTCGGAAAATAAGCGAATGCAGAGTTGATATGAGCACAGGAAATGTTTAATATGTAACATATTTAACATGTTTACTAGAATAAATACCTGTGTTCATAACCATTAGATGGAGCAATGTAGGGCAGTGCAATGCTCCATGTTTCTTTCTCCAAGAGAAGGAAAAGCTATCCCGATCAGTCACATCTCACAAAAGCACAGCTCACGTTGGGTGATTCTGGAGGAACATTGGCAGTAGCAGAGGATAATTTCACAGCCCAGTTTAGAGTCTCCTCAAAAGTAAAGGAAGATGCTTTGTGTAGGAGTTAGCACTGGAAGAAACAAAGCTAAATTTAAATTAGTGGAAAGTAAATTTAAAACAGATCAGTGTCAGGAGGAACTTCTTCATTTGATAAACGTTTGAAATAATTTACTTGGCAATAGAGATAAAAAATATTTGGGGCTGGTGTGAGAGTATCTGTTGGGAAAAGGCAGCTACTATATAGTTAAGTTCAACATAGGCATATAAAAAAATAATGAAGCGGCAAAGATAAGGATGCTGGACTGGCAGAAGGCAAGGCTCAAAGCTAAGAAGGGATCTGGTCCAAAATAACAAAGAAAATTTAGCAAATAGGTTAACAGATCAGCAATGGAACATTTTCAAATTTTAGATAGAGTACAAAAAAGGTACATCAAAGAGGATCATAGTACGATACAGCACAGAAGGAGTCCACTTGGCCTGTCAGCTCCTCGGTAGAGTTCTTTGGATAAATAGAAAGATTATACTGAACTGAAATGTAATATTTCGGCTTTTGGAGCTCTGATCTATCAGATCAGCATGGGTGCCACTTATGCTGCCTTAGATTGGACCTCAGATGAGGACCAAGATGACCAGCAACAGCCTACTGCTCACAGACCTATGGGCTCAAGTTTCGGCCTGAGTTGCTTCTATTTTTTCTGGAGCATCTAGGTTAGAATGGAGCATCTTAGAAATTGCAATTCTCGGCATTTAATTTGCTCCAATTCGTCAGTTAGAATAGTTTCATTTTAGAACAGATTTTTTTAAAGGGGCGTGTCCAGCCATTTACACCTGTTTTGCAAGTTTAAGCAGCGAAAACTTACTCCAAACTAACTTAGAATGGAGTAAGTGCAAAAACCTTGCCTGCACTTATAAATCAGGCGTAGGGAACGAAAGATGGGAGGGGGGAGTTTACAAACATTAAACACTTCACTTTTACAAATAAAGAGCCATCATCAATAATAAATGATAAATAAATCAATAAATCAACCCCAAAAAATAAAAAAATATTAAAAAAAATAATAAAAAATCAATCAAGAAAAAAAAAAATTTCTACTCACCTACTGCAGCACTGGGAGCCCTCCAACAGCGTGCAGGGAAGTCCCTACCCCCCCCCCCCCCTCAGTGTCTCTGTCTCTGTCTCTGTCAGTGTCTGTGTTTCTGACTGAGGAGTAGGAGGGGGGAGGGACAGTAGGAGGGGGAGGGAGGGAGAGTGATATGTCCTTAGTATACAGTATAAATGCACATGAGGCCCATACTTGAGAGAAGGTCACTCTGTGACCAGTTATCTTTATTACGAAGACCTCAAGTGATGATGGTGGGTGGAGCTTCCCCTTTTATACCTGAAAGTTCAGGTTAGGAGTGTCTCCCACAAGTTCACCCCCTTGTGGTCAATGTTCTCAAGGTGTACAACTTAGGTCAGTTTATACATGGGTTACAATGATAGTTGAATACATGACATCACCTCCCCCCCAAAGTCTTATTGGGATCACAGGATAAGTCTCTCTGGTGGTTTATGCTCCCTTGTAGAGCGCCTGAGTTGGGGCTCCGGTTGTTGGGCGCTGGCCTGAGTGTCTGCTGTTTGAGGTGCCTCAAGCCTGTCCGGACTGCCCACAGTGACTGGGCTCTCCTCCCTTTGGTTCTGGTGTTCGGTCACCTGTGGTGGAGTAAACTCTACGTCAAGTTCTTCCTCTGCTGCTTCTATGGGGTTGCTGAACCTCCTTTTAGTTTGATCCACGTGTTTGCGGCAGATTTGTCCAATGGCAAGTTTAACTACCAAAACCCTATTCCCCTCTTTGGCAATCACAGTACCTGCAAGCCATTTGGGCCCTGCAGCGTAATAAAGGACAAAAACAGGGTCATTGACATCAATACATCGCGCCCTCGCATTCCTGTCATGGTAGTCACATTGTGACTGACGCTTGCACTCAACAATTTCTTTCATAGTAGGGTGTATAAGGGATAACCTGGGTTTGAGCGTCCTTTTCATTAGCAGTTCTGCGGGTGGAACCCCTGTGAGCAAGTGTGGTCGGGATCTATTGGCCAACAGGAGGCGTGATAAGCGGCTTTGTAGGGAACCCCCTTGGATTCTGAGCATCCCCTATTTGATTATCTGCACTGCTCATTCCGCCTGGCTGTTTGAGGCCAGCATGAACGGTGCCGTTCTGACATAGTTGATTCCATTGCCTGCCATGAAGTCCTGGAATTCAGTACTTGTGAAGCACGGGCCATTGTCGCTGACCAGGACATTCGGTAGACCATGGGCGGCGAACATTGCCCGTAGATTTTCTAGCGTGGCAGAGGATGTGCTTGAATTTAAAATGACACACTCAATCCATTTGGAGTAGGCGTCTACTACAACCAAAAACATTTTTCCCATGAAAGGACCTGCGTAGTCCACATGGCTGCATGACCATGGCTTGGCGGGCCAGGACCAGGGGCTAAAGGGGGCTTCACTGGGTGCGTTGCCCAGCTGAGCACACGTGTTGCACCTGTGAACTCAAAGTTCCAGGTCTGCATCTATCCCTGGCCACCAAACGTGTGACCTGGCAATTGCCTTCATCGTGACAATGCCCGGTTGCTCATTGTGAAGTTCTCTGATAAACACCTCTCTGCCCATCTGGGGCATGACTACTTGGTTTCCCCACAGTCGGCAATTGGCCTGAATCGAGAGTTCATCCTTGCGCCTATGAAACGGTTTAAATTCCTCAGGGCATGCCCCGTACGTGGCTGCCCAGTCCCCATTCAGGACACATTTCTTAACTAAAGACATAAGCGAGTCTTTATTTCTCCAGACTTTAATCTGACGGGCTGTCACAGGTGAGCCTTTGCCTTCGAAAGCTTCAACAGCCTAGACCATCTCCGCATCATGCTCAGTTGCCCCCTCAGTGGTGGCTAGTGGGAGCCTGCTGAGTGTATCGGCGCAGTTTTCAGTGCCCAGTCTGTGCCGAATTGTGTAGTCACAGGCGGCTAACGTTAAGTGCCCACCTCTGTATGCGGGTCGATGCATTCGCATTTATGGCCTTGTTGTCGGCCAAAAGGGAAGTTAGAGGTTTGTGATCTGTCTCCAGCTCAAATTTCCTGCCAAACAGGTACTGCCGCATTTTTTTTTACTGCATATACACATGCTAGCGCTTCCTTTTCTACCATCCCGTAGCCCCTTTCTGCCTGGGACAGACTTCTGGAAGCATAAGCTACCGGCTGTAATTGACCATTGGCATTCACATGCTGCAACACACACCCGACCTCATAGGACGACGCATCGCACATTAGAACAAGTTTCTTACACGGGTCATATAACGTTAACAGTTTGTTAGAGCACGCAACTTGTTATGCTCCATCAAAAGCCCTTTCCTGGCTGTCCCCCCAGACCCAATCGCGACCTTTGCGTAGGAGCACGTGTAGCAGCTCTAACAGCGTGCTCAATTTGGGAAGAAAGTTACCAAAACGTTACCAACACGAAGACGTTCTGAGGAGACCGGAGTATCACAAGGTAATTTTTCGGCGGCCTTTTTCTTCCAGAAAGTCGGCGCACCTTATTGAGATGTGCCGTTTTTTCAGTGGACGGAAACTTGGGCCCCAAAGCTCCACAGGAGAAAGGGGAGCAGCAGAGAGCTACAGCTCACAGAAGGCCATACCCAGCACAAAGGTCTGCAGGCAGAGGATAAGCTACCTCAACATGTATGAACAGCAGTGTAACAGGAGGCTCAGGGTGTCATGTGAGGTGGTGGTATACATTTGTAGTTTGCTGGAACAAGACTTGCTGCCAGCTGGACCGGGTGGTCAGTCCCTGTCAAAATCGCCAGCTTCCTCAACTTCTTTGCCTCTGGATCCTTCCAGGGCTCTGCCGGAGACATTTGCAGGATCTCGCAGTCAAATACATATAATAGGTGACTGATGGCTTGTTTGCCATGGCTGCCAATTATGTCAACTTTGCCTGCGATGACACCAATCAGAATTAAAGGGAGTTTGGGTTTGCAGCTCTGGCTGATTTCCCACAGGTTCAGGGTGTCGTCAATGGCACATGTGGCAATTAAGGCACCCATAGATCACCCAGGAGTGTTTGCCAACTGCATGGGTTTTCCATTCCATCAATGTGCAACAACAAAGAGGTCTTATGCAGGTGTGCGCAAGATTTCCGGGCAGTTTCCATGAAGCATTTGTCCTGCGGCAGTCCACCTCCCAGACGTCTTCGCACCTGGAAGCAGAGTTAGCAGCTGGCTGCTTGGAGGTGAGGGATACCCACTTAAACGTGGCTGATGACACCTCTCAGAAACTGGAGGATTGCGGCCCAGGAGCGCTACATTGAATGCCATATGATCACTAGATATGTCATCGAACAAGCCATCGGCATGCTGAAGATGCGCTTTAGGTGCCTGGACAGATCTGGATGCACCTTTCAGTACGCACTAGCCATGGTCTCCAGAATGGTCTGCACAACATTGCCCAGCAGCAAGGCTTGGACCTGCAGGAGGATCAAGGCACAGAGCATAGAGCCTCTTCGGAGCATTCCGAGAAGTAGGAGAAAGACGAGGAGGCGGCAGGTGATGAGGGTAATGCACCATCAGCGACGCACATTGCTGCCTGGGCTGCCCTGATTATTGTGAGGTTCACTTAGGTTCCACCAGTGCACCCATAACAATGTGCTATTGCTCTCACCTTTCCTGTTGTTGCAACACTTCCTGTATTGGTTCCACGCTCCTGCTGCTGATTTCCTCTGCAGCCTCCAACCATGCCTTCTTTGTCTCAGCAGCAGCTTCTTCCTCCCATAACTAGGAAACAGTATCTCACTCCGGGTCCTCAAGTCCCAGCAGCACATCCAGGGAGGCACAGTTGAGTGGGGTGCAGCCTTTGCCCAACTCGACTCCATCCAACACTTCTTTCTCTCTCCAAGACATTTCCAACTGTTTAAACTTGTATGTTTGGCATGTTCCTTTCAGTACTGGAGTTGATTGCTTCATGCAGACTGTCGTCATGCCCACTGGCGCGAATTGGATGGGAAACCAATTTCTTGGGTTTCCCATGTGCTATCGGGCCCCACTACCCGCAGCGTGACTGTGCGTTAAAATCTAGCCCTAAAAATTACAGTACATGTGTTTTATAAGGATTGGAGAAGGGTTGGAACTGGTGTATCCCTGGGGCCAAATTGGATCCACCTTTGTTCTCGGTCGCCATAGATGATTTGGAATTGGGTATTGAGAACGCAAATTCAAAATTTGCTACCAACGCAAAAGTTCGGAAGCTTTATAAACAGCAAGGAGGACTGTTAAAAGGCTTCAGGAAGACACCGGTAACAGAATGGGCAGAAAGGTGGCAATTACAGTTTAATGTTGCTAAGTATATATTACATCGGTTGGAAAAAGAATGAGAATATACACTTAATGGAAGGACACTGAAGGATATAAGATGAGCAGAAACGCATTGCGGTTCAAATACGTTATTTCTTGAAAGTGCAAGTACAGGTAGATATAACCATAAAATAGTCAACAGAGTCTTGGATTTTATAAATAGGGGGATAGAGTGTAGGAATAAAAAATGAATGGCCAATTTGTAGAAAACATTTGTTAGACCCCAATTCGAATACTGTGTGCAGTTTCAGTTTATCCATTGTAAAAATTAAATGAAAGCCACAGAGAACATAGTGTAGATTCATCAGGATGATGTTAAAGATAGGAAATTATAATTGTGAGGAAAGACTTGAGAAATTAGGACTCTTTCTACAAGAGCAGAAAATAATAAGAGGAAATTTGAAAATTGTGAAGCGTTTTAAGAGTAGGGAAAGACTAAAGAGGCAAAATTGGGTTCATTTGTGCCTCCTATTAGCGCCCCCAGGGGGCGATAACGGGGCGCAAATGCTTTTGCAACTGGGCGCAGCGAGATCAGTCGGGAGTTTTGCAGCGATGCTACAGCTTTGCGCCCCGATCTCCTTCACCTGGAGATCGTGATGTCATCGTCATGCGCATTGCCCCAGTAGTGCCCAGGATCCTTCCGCCCCATGCAGCAGCGCCAGGCGAAAACATTGACAGCTGCAGGCCGCGTGCATTGGGCGGCCGTGCGTTTCAGGAGCGATGCTTAAAGGCAAGGTGGCCGAGGTAAGTTTTTTTTAAAAAGAGCTTACCTTCACTCCTGCAGATTTTTTTCATGGGTTCCTGCCTGCGATCGATGAGCCCGGTACTCTGCTTGAGTGCCGGAATGATTGGGCGGGATCGGATGGCTGCCGTCGTGGTCCAGGTAAGTTGATATTCCTTTGCAGAGCCTGCAGCGATGGTCCTTCCCTTTAAGGGGGAGGGAAGGAGCCTTTCAACGTGGTAGCGCTGTACGGCCCAGTTTGCAGCGCTGCTGAACTCGCCACACCGCCCGCTGCCGATTGCGCTCCAAGAAGGAAATGGAGAGCTTTATTTAGCACTCCACTTCCTTCTTGGAGCTCAAATAGCGGATTTTTTAAAAGTTTGAAACAATTTAGTAACTTTTCAAATTTTTTAAATGTTAGCATCCCAAATGGGGCGATATCCAATTTCACTTCCTAATTCCTCGAGTGAGGGATTCAGTAATAAGGGGTCATTAATTTAAAAGAGTTACTGAGAGAGATAGCAAAAATATCTTTGTACAGCAGATTGTTGGAGCGTGGAGGTTTTTTTTCACAGGGAATATTTGAGGTCGAGGCCATTGCATCATTAAGGGAAGGCAGAGGAATATATATAGGGCTTATGGGGTTAGAGCAGGGCAGGGAGATTAATTGTGGAGTGCTCCAACATAGAGCTGGCACATACATGATGAGCAGAATGGCCTCCTCTGTGCTATAAACTTCTATGGTTCTGTGGGACATTCAGAACACAGCTGGATGCTATAATGACAGAGTTAGGACACTGGAAGGCTGAACTGTGATGGGCCAAATGCCCTTAACTTCGTACATTGAGGAAGATAAATTATTATTGTTGCCTCTCATACTGTAAAACATAAATTACATGGAATTTCAGATAACCGACAGATATTACACATTGATACAATTTGAACCCTTAAGATTATTGGAAAATGCAACAATCCAAATGAAGGTTTTTTTTAAACCCCCTCTGGGGTATTTCCCATGTCAGTTGTTTGTCAGAATTTCCACTGTGCTGCTTGATACTCTGATCTTGCAGGCAATTCATTTTCATGATGTTCCTGCTGCTTCGAATAAAATGTCTCCATGTTGCATACTCTTCTATTTGCACACTTGGTCTTACAACAACAGCTTCTATAAGTTTGAGTTTCTATCCCACTATTTACCTGTAAATCTTTAATATGGTAAGGGGAGAACAAAGTTGAGATTAATACTAACTCCATAATAAGACAGGTGGCAGCCATTTTTAGTTGTGCCCTCTCCCCACCCCCATCTTGTACTGTTCATGAAACTCTGCTGTAATCTATATATGCTGGTTTCACAAATAAGAGGCAGTGCTTCTGAGTGCTTGGACACACATTCAGACTTCAGATGCAAGCATAAACAAGGCATAATTCTTATCCAGAACTTTGCTTTGTTCAATAACAATTGTTGTTTTAGATACCCCCTTATAGTTAGTGAACTGCTTTGATTTTAGTGTCTGATTTTTCCCTTAATGAGTAAGAATAGGTTTACAGAAGCTACAATAGCTATGTAAGATACTAATTATTCTGAAGGTGGACTACTGCTTAATCTCTACCAATTGCATATGTCTTCAAAGTAGATAGGTTAAGTATTTCTTCTTATCTATAAACAAACCTTATTATGTTAAGGATACAGTAAATATACTTAAATTATGATTCCATTGATCACAGAAATTTAGATAGATCCATTTTTTCCAAAAAGAAAAAATGGCTCAATAGGTTCACAGAGTGGCTTACATAGAAACATAGAAAATAGGTGCAGGAGTAGGCCATTCAGCCCTTGGAGCCTGCACCACCATTCAATAAAGATCATGGCTGATCATTCACCTCAGTACCCCTTTCCTGCTTTCTCTCCATACTCCTTGATCCCTTGAGCCAGAAAGGCCATATCTAACTCCCTCTTGAATATATCCAATGAACTGGCATCTACAACTCTCTGCGGTAGGGAAGATTCTCCTCATCTCAGTCGTAAATGGCTTACCCCTTATCCCTAGACTATGTACCCTGGTTCTGGACTTCCCCCAACATCGGGAACATTCTTCCTGCATCTAACCTGTCCAGTCCCGTCAGAATTTTATGTGCTTCTATGAGATCCCCTCTCATCCTTCTAAACTCCAGTGAATACAGGCCCAGTCGATCCAGTCTCTCCTCATATGTCAGTCCTGCCATCCCGGTGATCAGTCTGGTGAACCTTCGCTGCACTCCCTCAATAGCAAGAATGTCCTTCCTCAGATTAGGAGACCAAAACTGAACACAATATTCCAGGTGAGGCCTCACAAAGGCCCTGTACAACTGCAGTAAGACCTCCCTGCTCCTATACTCAAATCCCCGAGCTATGAAGGCCAACATACCATTTGCCTTCTTCACTGCCTGCTGAACCTGCATGCCAGCTTTCAATGACTGATGTACCTTGACACCCAGGTCTCGCTGCACCTCCCCTTTTCCTAATCTACCACCATTCAGATAATCTGCCTTCGTGTTTTTGCCACCAAAATGGATAACCTCACATTTATCCACATTATAGTGCATCTGCCACGCGTTTGCCCACTCACTTAACCTGTCCAAGTCACCCTGCAACCTTTTAGCATCCTCCTCACAGCTCACACTACCACCCAGCTTAGTGTCATCTGAAAACTTGGAGTTACTACATTCAATTCCTTCATCCAAATCATTAATGTATATTGTAAATAGCTGGGGTCCCAGCACTGAGCCCTGCGGTACCCCACTAGTCACTGCCTGCCATTCTGAAAATAACCCATTTATCCCGACTCTCTGCTTCCTGTCTGCCAACCAGTTCTCTATCCACGTCAGTACATTACCCCCAATACTATGTGCTTTAATTTTGCACACCAATATCTTGTATGCAACCTTGTCAAAAGCCTTTTGACAGTCCAAATACACCACATCCACTGGTTCTCCCTTGTCCACTCTACCAGTTATATCCTCAAAAAATTCTAGAAGATTTGTCAAGCAGGAATTTCCCTTTCATAAATCCATGCTGACTTGAACCGATCCCGTCACTGTTTTCCAAATGTGCTGCTATTTCATCTTTCATAATTGATTCCAACATTTTCCCCACTACTGATGTCAGGCTAACCAGTCTATAATTACCTGTTTTCTCTCTCCCTCCTTTCTTAAAAAGTGGTGTTACATTAGCTACCCTCCAGTCCATAGGAACTGATCCAGAGTCGATCGACTGTTGGAAAATGATCACAAATGCATCCACTATTTCTAGGGCTACCTCCTTAAGTACTCTGGGATGCAGACTATCCGGCCCCGGGGATTTATCGGCCTTCAATCCCATCAATTTCCCGAACACAATTTCCCGCCTAATAAGGATTTCCTTCAGTTCCTCCTTCTCACTGGACCCTCGGTTCCCTAGTATTTCCGGAAGGTTATTTATGTCTTCCTTTTTGAAGACCGAACTTAAGTATTTGTTCAACTGGTCCGCCATTTCTTTGTTCCCCATTATAAATTCACTTGAATCTGACTGCAAGGGACTTACATTTGTTTTCATGAATTTTTTTCTCTTCACATATCTATAGAAGCTTTTGCAATCAGTTTTTATGTTCCCAGCAAGCTTCCTCTCATACTTTATTTTCCCCCTCCTAATTATACCCTTTGTCCTCCTCTGCTGTATTACAAAATTCTCCCAGTCCTGAGGTTTGCTGCTTTTTTTCTGGCCAATTTATATGCCTCTTCCTTGGATTTTACACTATCCTTAATTTCCCTTGTTGGCCACGGTTGAGCCACCTTCCCCGTTTTATTTTTACTCCAGACAGGGATGTACAATTGTTGAAGTTCATCCATGTGATCTTTAAATGTTTGCCATTGCCTATCCACCGTCAATCCTTTAAGTATCACTCGCCAGTCTATTCTAGCCATTTCATGTCTCATACCATCGAAGTTACCTTTCCTTAAGTTCAGGACCCTAGTCTTTGAATTAACTGTGTTACTCTCCATCTTAATAAAGAATTCTACCATATTATGGTCACTCTTCCCCCAAGGGGCCTCGCACAACAAGATTGCTAATTAGTCGTTCTCATTACACATCACCCAATCTAGGATGGCCAGCCCTCTAGTTGTTTCCTCGACATATTGGTCTAGAAAACCATCCCTAATAGAAATATAGAAACATAGAAAAATAGGTGCAGGAGTAGGCCATTCGGCCCTTCGAGCCTGCACCGCCATTCAATAAGATCATGGCTGATCATTCCTTCAGTACCCCTTTCCTGCTTTCTCTCCATACCCCTTGATCCCCTTAACCGTAAGAGCTATATCTAACTCCCCCTTGAATATATCCAGTGAACTGGCATCAACAACACTCTGCGGCAGGGAATTCCGCAGGTTAACAACTCTCTGAGTGAAGAAGTTTCTCCTCATCTCAGTCCTAAATGGCCTACCCTTATCCTAAGACTATGTCCCCTGGTTCTGGACTTCCCCAACATCGGGAACATTCTTCCCGCATCTAACCTGTCCAGTCCTGTCAGAATCTTATATGCTTCTATGAGATCCTCTCTCATCCTTCTAAACTCCAGTGAATAAATGCCCAGTTGATCCAGTCTCTCCTCATATGACAGCCCAGCCATCCCTGGAATCAGTCTGGTAAACCTTCACTGCACTCCCTCAATAGCAACAACGTCCTTCCTCAGACTAGGAGACCAAAACTGAACACAATATTCCAGGTGAGGCCTCACTAAGGCCCTGTACAACTGCAGTAAGACCTCCCTGCTTCTATATTCAAATCCCCTAGCTATGAAGGCCAACATACCATTTGCCTTCTTCACCGCCTGCTGTACCTGCGTGCCCACTTTCAGTGACTGATGAACCATGACACCCAGGTCTCGTTGCACCTCCCCTTTTCCGAGTCTGCCGCCATTCAGATAATCTGCCTTCGTGTTTTTGCCCCCAAAATGGATAACTTCACATTTATCCACATTATACTGCATCTGCCATGCATTTGCCCACTCACCTAACCTGTCCAAGTTACCCTGCAGCCTCTTAGCGTCCTCCTCACAGCTTGCACCGCCACCCAGTTTAGTGTCATCTGCAAACTTGAAGATATTACACTCTATTCCTTCATCCAAATCGTTAATGTATATTGTAAAGAGCTGGGGTCCCAGCACTGAGCCCTGCGGCACTCCACTAGTCACTGCCTGCCATTCTGAAAAAGGATGCGTTTATCACAACACTCTGCTTCCTGTCTGCCAACCAGTTCCCTATCCACGTCAGTATATTACCCCCAATACCAGGAAATCCTCCTCCACCGCATTGCTACCAGTTTGGTTAGTCCAATCAATATGTAGATTAAAGTCGCCCATGGTAACTACATTTATTTCATAAAAGTCATTTATTGCACGCATCCCTAATTTCTTGTTTGATGCTGTCCCCAACCTCACTATACTGTTTGGTGGTCTGTACACAACTCCCACTAATGTTTTCTGCCCTTTGGTATTCCGTAGCTCCACCCATACTGATTCCACATCATCCAAGCTAATATCCTTCCTTACTATTGCATTAATTTCCTATTTAACCAGCATCGCCACCCCACCTCCTTTTCCCTTCTGTCTATCCTTCCTAAATGTTGAATACCCCTGGATGTTTAAGCGCACACTGACATAAATCAACATTCTAGTAATGGGAGGAAACGCTATTAAGGAACTCTGGGTGTAGATCAGGGTGCAGAAATGGAGGAAAAACAGCAATTGAAATTATATTTTTATTGATGCCTTGAATCTATTTCTGAACTTATTGTGATAGTATGACGTGACATCTACAATATTTGCAGGAACAGACAGCTGAAAACAGTTGCGAGAAAAGCCATGCAGCATTGTCAATAAAAAGGGCAAGAACCTGAATTGCTTTAAAAATGCATCCACAATGTGTTTATTTAAGTTCTGGAAAAAGATTAGGAGAGTCTTATCAGAAATAACAGTTGAAACGTCTCCTCCATTCATTGTCCATGTACTATTGACCAAATTGAGCATATCAGCAGGAGAAATTGCAAGAATGTGGCTGTCCCTTTTTAAATTTTGTTTTCGAGCAGCTCCACATGACTTCCTCTTTCTATGGGCTAAATAGGCACCCCAATATAGCAATGTAATATTTTTCAGCGACATTAGCACCTGTTGCACTTGTGCTGCTCCATTAAGTAAGATTTTAACCCAGCCCGCCCAGTGCAAATGGTGCAGGCGGGTATTTAAAATGCCGGTCGGGTGGTTCGCACTGCTATCCAGAAATTTTCCTGCTCAGCGCCATTTAATTCGGCAAAACATTGTTCAGGAGGGCATCCCTTCCCAGGCATGCGGGAGCCTACTTAATACTCAGAAGTTGCAGATGATGACATTATCAATGTAATTTTAAATAGAAAAATCCTAAAGGCCCGCACACGCATGAGAACCCTGGTGGAGGCAGCAGAGTGGCCAGAAGAGGTCAACGCAAGTAATTTTTTTCCAACCTTTGTGAGGATTCCTTTTGAACTCGGGGGGGGGTGGGGGGGGGCGAAAAAGGTGTGCTCCTCCAGTCCTTTCCAAGAATCCTTGGAATTCCGCAGCCCTGGCCTTTACTCTCCCTCACAGTCCCGGCATCTGTTTTGGAACCACATCGCCGCTGCCCCCCCACCCCCCACCCCAGCATTATTCTTCTGCTGGGGGGGGCATTCTCCTAGGTCTCCACTGGTGACTAGCACCTGAACAAATTCCAACTCCCGCCCGCTGGCTGTGATGTAATGCCTCATGACATCAGGCAGGAGACCGATCAAAACAATTCTGATGAGTCCCGGGAGTGAAGCCCCGGGCCTCACCCTCAACTGTCTGCAGACGTTTGCTGCCTGCTCTGCACCCTGCCCGTGCCCACCCAAACACACCTGAGTTAAAATGGGGGCTATTATTACTGAGATTTTTTCTTAAAACTTTTGTAGAATGTAAAATGCATTTTCAGTAATCATGCCACTGAGGGTAAAATTGAACATGGCATCGGCTGCCAGTTATATGCTCCACTCGCTATTCCGTTCCATTGACTTCAACAGACTGAATATCAGGTCAGCAAAGCGATTCTGCCTGTATTGAATTCCCATCCATGTCAATGCAAAATGGAGTTATTTCAGTAGTCAATAAAGTCTGCTGCCGTTTCTCCAAAGTGCCACAGCTTTTCCTCCATCACTGTCTGCCAGGAGTTCAGGTCCAATGGGGACACAGGATAAAGCAGATTAACAAAGGGCTAAAAACTTTGTTTTTGTAGAGTTGTCAAAGTTTGAGGAGGAAGCAGTTGAGGCGGATTCTGAACATATATTTTAACTTGTTCCCGTAAAACAATTAACAAGTCTGATGTTTGTGCAGATTAGATCTTCAAGTAAATGTTTGCAGTACAGTGGTCCCATGAGCACAAACCTCCACTAGTGTTGGAATGCTCAGGCTTGCAATTTTGGGATTAGGTTGTAGATGTACTGACTCAAATTTCTAAGACAAATGATCGTTTCATCAGATCTAGGTAATCTTTTCCTTCTGTACCTATTCTGCCCTGAGTAGAATCAAACAAATACATCTGGGATACCTTCTGGTAGAGGGAGAAGCTTATCCAACAAACGTAGAAGAGCCAACCCTATACTTATTTCTTTGAGGTGAACAGATATGGATGATGAAAGAGTATTCAAGTGTTTATATCTTTGAAGGTATAATCCACAGTAGAAATATTTAACCCAGTTGAGATTTCACCAAATTATATCAGAATTACCATGCCAGAAGAGGAAAGCTGCACAATAATGGGAAATTAAGTTATATTTGGCATAGAGCTTATTTTTTTAATTAATCTGTTGATTTCATTTTGCGCTAGTTTCATTTAAGCTGTTCGAACTCTTCTTCTACCATTTTTATCACACATCCTGCATTGGACCTGTGCTTTTACTGATTATAACCATATCCTGTTTCAGCATCTCAGTATACATTCTGAGGTTTGACCAGCTAAGTAGCTGCTAATATACAGGCTCATGTGTTTGTAATTCTATGAATATATTTACAGAATTTGAAAGCTTGTTTGAAATTGTTGTATATTAAAGTTGAAATAAGCATGTGAATCCAAAGTCTCAAAAACTAAAACTATATGGTTTTAGTAGCTAAAATGTTAGGGGTGAATAGCTGCAGTGGAACCAGTCAAGCATGTGGTTACCACATGTGTGCAATGTTTTCATAAAACTAAAAATATCTATAGCAACCTGGACAACATTGCAATTGTTTTTACTTCCACAAATTCTGCTGTGGAGCTTGTAAGCTGGTCATAAATATGTTTGATATGTAAAAATTGTTAAATGCACTAACCTCTCCACTTTCAAACTTGGTTAAAAGCGAATTTGTTCTGCAAATTCTGTTCCCAGTTGCAGATATAAGTGTGTTTCTCTTCTGTCACTCTACCACTTTCCCAACCAAAAACATTTGGGTCTCAGTTCATTTTTGACTGAAAAATAATGAAAAAACGTTCTTAACACAAAGAAACAAAATATTGTACGCGCAAGTTGTGGTTGAACACATGTTTTGCTTCTAATGATATCAGATGAACTGTTGCAATTAATTCACAGCCTTGTGGCTCCTGTCCAGATGTGTATTCTACACAAAGTATGACTATCCGTAAGTCGGGTAGTGAGGTTTGAACATTCATGGTGGTTCCCCAGTGGTAATTTCTACTTCTATCGGGAGCTGCTGAAGAAAATTATCAAAAATGTGTGTACGCGGTGAGGAAAAGTAACGAGTATTAGTTGTTCACCATTCCTTTTCGACCTCTCCATTGACTTGCACAGTTCTCTCAGTTAGGCTGTCACCCAACCTGCTTTCATACCACTATCATTATTCCTTTCTGACAAATCATTGAAGGTGTGTGGGGCTGACCTCGGATTATTTTCCCTCACATTGGAGGTGTACTTGACCACTCCTCTAATCCCTCTGAAATTATGCACTCACCATGTAACCTGAATCCACAAACAATAATTCCAACCTGTAAAGTCCTGTCCCCTCAGTACAGATTCACACGAGGCATGTAGTGAAGTCAAGGTCACTCTGGACCTGCACCTTTATTTCACAGCTCTGGAATGCTGCACTTGCCTGAGACCTGTCCTTGTATACATGTCTCTTGCAAGTGCACCCTTGGTGGTAAGGTATGCTGGTGGTTACAGGTCATATCTTATTACAGTCATGCATAGCATGTTAGGATATAGTAATATATAATAATGTAAGATGCATGACACAACCGGCTACTTTTTTGTCTTAATTTTATTTTGGATTTTCTGTCTGATGCAGAATAAAACTCATAATTTGGAAAAATAAATATAAATGTAGTGGAAACATCTTTATAAAGATGTCAACATTTGATATTTTCAAAATATTGATGGAAAAAGTTTTCATAATTATATTTTTAAAAATGTTTGGAGGAATAGGGCAGTGTTCGCATCCCAAAATATCAAGGGTTTGCTTCCTGGGTCTCCCTGCGAGCAGATTCCCCCGAATGTATATTGACTGGGTTTGGACATTCTTCAGCCAGACCACCAGATGGCGCATTGCTGTATGAAGAATCTTTTTTGCTAAGCTTTCCATTAATTAAACAGAGAATTAAACTGTCATTTATTCAACTATCATTGTAACCCATCTATAAGCTGACTTAAGTTGTACACCTTGAGAACATTGACCACCAGGGGTGCACTTGTGGGAGACACTCCTCACCTGGGCTTTTCAGGTATAAAAGGGGAAGCTCCACCCACCTTCATCACTTAAGGTAACTGGTCACAGAGTGACCTTCTCAAGTATGGGCCTCGTGTGCATTTGTACTGTATAGTAAGGACATATTGGCGACGAGAAACTGGGATTTAAACCACGCGAGCATGGCCACTAGCAGCACAGAAGAGAGGTATTGTGTTGGTGATGATTGGGACGACTTTATTGAGATTACAGCAAAGTTTTGTCACTAAGGAATGGTTGGGACAGGATTCGGCCGACAAACGCAGGGCTCATCTCCTGACAGTTTGTGGATCCAGAACGTACTCCCAAATGAAGGACCTTCTAGCGCCAGAGAAGCCGGCGGACAAGACGTTCGAAGAGCTCAGTAAGTTGATCAGGGAACACCTTACACCGGCGAGCAGCATGCACATGGCGAGACACCGGTTTTACACGCACCGGCGGCGAGAAGGGCAAAGCGTTCCAGACTTCGTGGCAGATCTCCAGCGACTGGCGAGCCTATGTAAGTTCACAGATGCATGCAGAGCGGAGATGCTGCGAGACTTTTTTATTGAGGGCATCGGGCATGCTGGGGTTTTTAGGAAACTGATTGAGACCAAAGACTTGACCTTGGAAGCGGTGGCTCTGATAGCCCAGACATTTATCTCAGGGGAGGAAGAGACCAGAATGATGTATGACAAAAATCTTGGCTCAAATGCGGCAAACGACCAGGGAGTCAACATTGTTAAAGCGGCGCACAGTTCTCTAGACAGACAAGGGTAATCGGACATGCCCCAGCATGAATTTCCCCTTTAGGTTCGACTACAACAGAGACAATGGCTAGCTGAATGGCGATTCATGCCATTGCTATGGACAATGCGGCCAGTAATGGGGCCATCAACACCTGTTAATGGTGCGCTTAAGGACAGTTCCAGAGACAGTCAGAGACGATCGACTGGTAATGGACCTTTTGTTTCCAACAATGGGGCCTCCAGCTCATGCTGGAGGTGTGGAGGCAAACGCCCAGCCAGAGCTTGCAGGTATCAGCACTATACGTGCAGAAACTGCAACGTCAGCGGTCACTTGGCGCGTATGTGCAAGAAGCCTGCAGCCAGGTTGATGTTCGAGGAGGACGGGCCCGATGGAAGCCCTACGAGGCCAAATGAATACTGGGGGAAATCGCTGGAAGCTGAAGTTCAGCGAGTTCATGTGGAGCACATATACAGTTCATATACTAGGATGCCACCGATAATGATGGAAGTGCTCCTCAATGGCATCCCAGTATTAATGGAGCTAGACACGGGAGCCAGCCAGTCCCTGATGAGTATCAAACAGTTCAAAAGGTTGTGGATGTCCAAGGCCAGGAGGCCAAAATTATTGCCGATTGACGCACAGCTACGGACATATACAAAGGAGATCATTCCGGTGCTAGGCAGCGCCACGGTAGTCGTGACCCACAAAGATTCGGAGAACAGGTTGCCACTCTGGATTGTCCCGGGGGACGGTCCCGCACTAGGGAGGAGTTGGCTTGTTGTCGTGAACTGGAAATGGGGCGATGTCAATGCAATTTGTTCTGTGGAACAAGTATCATGCTCACAAGTTCTGGACAAATTTGACACTCTTTCAACCCGGCATCAGCATTTTCATGGGGGCCAAGATAGTGATTCACATAAACCTGGACGCCAGGCCAGTACACCACAAGGCCAGAGCGGTGCCGTACGTGATGCGGGAAAAGATAGAATGCAAATTGGACCGCCTGCTGAGGGAAGGCATCATCTCGCCAGTCGAATTCAGTGACTGGGCGAGCCCGATCGTGCCGGTGCTCAAGGCGGATGGGTCGGTCAAGATATGTGGCGATTACATAGAAACATAGAAAATAGGTGCAGGAGTAGGCCATTCGGCCCTTCTAGCCTGCACCGCCATTCAATGAATTCATGGCTGAACATGCAACTTCAGTGCCCCATTCCTGCTTTCTCGCCATACCCCTTGATCCCCCTAGTAGTAAGGACTTCATCTAACTCCTTTTTGAATATATTTAGTGAATTGGCCTCAACAACTTTCTGTGGTAGAGAATTCCACAGGTTCACCACTCTCTGGGTGAAGAAGTTTCTCCTCATCTCGGTCCTAAATGGCATACCCCTTATCCTTAGACTGTGACCCCTGGTTCTGGACTTCCCCAACATTGGGAACATTCTTCCTGCATCTAACCTGTCTAAACCCATCAGAATTTTAAACGTTTCTATGAGATCCCCTCTCATTCTTCTGAACTCCAGTGAATACAAGCCCAGTTGATCCAGTCTTTCTTGATAGGTCAGTCCCGCCATCCCGGGAATCAGTCTGGTGAACCTTCACTGCACTCCCTCAATAGCAAGAATGTCCTTCCTCAGGTTAGGAGACCAAAACTGTACACAATACTCCAGGTGTGGCCTCACCAAGGCCCTGTACAACTGTAGCAACACCTCCCTGCCCCTGTACTCAAATCCCCTCGCTATGAAGGCCAACATGCCATTTGCTTTCTTAATCGCCTGCTGTACCTGCATGCCAACCTTCAATGACTGATTACATGGCCACCATCAATCGGGTGTCACTCCAAGACCAGTACCCGCTGCCGAGAGCGGAGGACCTCTTTGAGACGCTATTCGGTGGCACACTTTTAAAAAAAAAAAAAAAAAAAAATTGGACCTGACCTCCACTTACATGACCCAGGAGCTGGCGATTGAGTCGAAGAAACTGACCACCATCACGACACACAAGGGGTTGTTTTGAGTATAACAGATGTCCATTCGAGATTCGTTCGGCCGCCGTTATCTTTTAACGAAATATGGAAAGCCTCCTCAAGTCGATTCCAAGGACGGTGGTTTTTCAAGACGACATCCTCATTACGGGTCGCGATACTGAGGAACACCTCCACAACCTGGAGGAGGTGCTCTGCAGACTGGACCGGGTAGGGCTGCAACTGAAAAAGACGAAGTGCGTCTTCTTAGCTCCAGAGGTAATTCCTGGGGAGGAGGATAGCAGCAGACGGGATCAGACTTACTGCGTCCAAAATGGAAGCGATCCAGAGAGCACCCAGATCCTGTAACACGATGGAGCTGCGTTCGTTCCTGGGGCTCCTAAACTATTTTGGTAACTTTCTTCCCAAATTGAGCACGCTGTTAGAGCCGCTACACGTGCTCCTACGCAAAGGTCGCGATCGGGTCTGGGGGGGCAGCCAGAAAAGGGCTTTTGATAGAGCATGCAACATGTTGCGCTCCAACAAACTGTTAACGTTATATGACCCGTGTAAGAAACTTGTGTTAATGTGCGATGCGTCGTCCGATGGGGTCGGGTGTGTGTTGCAGCATGTGAATGTCAATGGTCAGTTACAGCCGGTAGCTTATGCCTCCAGAAGTCTGTCCCAGGCAGAAAGGGGCTATGGGATGGTAGAAAAAGAAGCGCTAGCATGTGTACATGCAGTAAAAAAAAATGCGCCAGTACCTATTTGGCAGGAAATTTGAGCTGGAGACAGATCACAAACTCCTAACGTCCCTTTTGGCCGACAACAAGGCCATAAATGCAAATGCATCGACCCGCATACAGAGGTGGGCACTTACGTTAGCCGCCTATGACTACACAATTCGGCACAGACCGGGCACAGAAAACTGCGCCGATGCACTCAGCAGGCTCCCACTAGCCACAACTGAGGGGGCAACTGAGCATGATGCTGAGATGGTTATGGCTGTTGAAGCTTTCGAAATGAAAGGCTCACCTGTGACAGCCCATCAGATTAAAGTCTGGACAAATAAAGACTCGCTTATCACTTTAGTTAAGAAATGTGTCATGAATGGGGACTGGGCAGCCACGTACGGGTCATGCCCTGAGGAATTTAAACCGTTTCATAGGCGCAAGGATGAACTCTCGATTCAGGCAGATTTGCCTACTGTGGGGAAACTGAGTAGTCATGCCCCAGATGGGCAGAGAGATGTTTATCAGAGAACTTCACAATGAGCACCCGGGCATTGTCATGATGAAGGCAATTGCCAGGTCACACGTTTGGTGGCCAGGGATAGATGCAGACCTGGAACTTTGTGTTCACAGGTGCAACACGTGTGCTCAGCTGGGCAACGCACCCAGGGAAGCCCCCCTTAGCCCCTGGCCCGCCAAGCCATGGTCACGCATCCATGTGAACTACGCAGATCCTTTCATGGGAAAAATGTTTTTGGTTGTAGTAGACGCCTACTCCAAATGGATTGAATGTGCCATTTTAAATTCAAGCACATCCTCTGCCAATGTAGAAAGTCTACGGGCAATGTTCGCCACCCATGGTCTACCAGATGTCTTGGTCAGCGACAATGGCCCGTGCTTCACAAGCACTGAATTCCAGGACTTCATGGCAGGCAATGGAATCAACCATGTCAGAACAGCACCGTTCAAGCCGGCCTCAAACAGCCAGGCGGAACGAGCAGTGCAGATAATCAAACACGGAATGCTCAGAATCCAAGGGGGTTCCCTGCAAAGCCACTTATCGCGCTTCCTGTTGGCCAATAGATCCCGACTACACTCATTCACAGGGGTTCCACCCGCAGAGCTGCTAATGAAAAGGACGCTCAAAACCAGGTTATCCCTTATACACCCTACTATGAAAGAAGTTGTTGAGAGCAGGCGTCAGTCACAATGTGACGACCATGACAGAAATGCGAGGGTGCGATGTATTGATGTCAATGACCCTGTTTTTGTCCTTAATTACACTGCAGGACCCAAATGGCTTGCAGGCACTGTGATTGCCAAAGAGGGGAATAGGGTTTTGGTAGTTAAACTTACCAATGGACAAATCTGCCGCAAACATGTGGATCAAACAAAAAGGAGGTTCAGCAACCCCATAGAAGAAGCAGAGTAAGAACGCAATGTCGAGTTTACTCCACCACAGGTGACCGAACACCGGAACCAAGTGGAGGAGAGCCCAGTCACTCTGGGCATTCTGGACAGGCCTGAGGCACTGCAAACAGCAGACACTCAGGTCAGCGCCTAACAACCGGAGCCCCAACTCAGGCGCTCAACAAGGGAGCGTAAACCACCAGAGAGACTGAACCTGTGATCCCAATAAGACTCGGGGGGGGGGGGGGAGGTGATGTCATGTATTCAACTATCATTGTAACCCATGTATAAGCTGTACACGTTGAGAACATTGACCACAAGGGGTGCACTTGTGGGAGACACTCTTAACTTGGGCTTTTCAGGTATAAAAGGGGAAGCTCCACCCACCTTCATCACTTGAGGTCTTGGTAATAAAGGTAACTGGCCACAGAGTGACCTCTCAAGTATGGGCCTCGTGTGCATTTATACTGTATACTAAGGACATATCAGAAACAATTGTTGAAAGTGATAGAATTTTTTTATCAGAGAACTTAGTTATTATTTGATGTGTGGAAATGTAATCCTGGTTAGGTTTACGATTTATTTTATTGGGAAACTTCAATTCATGGCCAAGATCTATAGTGCAGAATGGCATTAAATTTGGAAAGAACCAAAGAGAAGATGAGATAAATAGTGTATACCAATGTTCCCTTTAAAAAAAATTTGGGCCACAAGCTCCTTTTACAGGCTGCACGACCCATTCAAAATTCCACACATGGGCAGTTTTTTCAAATTAAAAGCCGGCTCACCTGCTGCATGGGACCTGCAGAGCACTGTTAGAAATAACCTATTTTTGGCTATCTCTGGTCACTTTAAATAATCAGGTTCGAGTGCAACCCAATATGATGGGTATAATGTGTTTAATCAGAGTTTAAGACGGAACATAACACATTAGTTATATAGCAAAAACATATGACTGTGACAAGTAGCTGATACCGATCCGATTGGACTAACGTTTGGTGCATGTTAGCAGTTCTCTGGCTTGCAGCCTCTTTCTCTTCGTCTCGAGCTTCCTTCAATAAAGCACAGAATCGCTCAAAGACCAGCCCGACTACTGTTTCGCTCTCCCCTCACACCGTTTGTGAGGACAACCTTGAGCAGGCTACTTTTATTCTCCTTGTCGGGTTGGGTCTGGAAAGGAATATTGACAAGACCTTTTGACCTACAAAGGTTTCCCTAAAAACGTACTATCCAATGCTATATCGAGTTCTTTTTTCGATTCTGAATCAAGTCCTCTCCCTAAGATGTCTCCATGATTTTAGCCACATGTCTTGTTTATACTTCCCGAAGATGCCTTCCTGTGGAATTCGTTTAATCTCTCTCGTCCAATGGAATCTTGGCCTTTATTGCAAAGGGGATGGAGTATAAAAACAGGGAAGTCTTGCTACAGCTATACAGGGTATTGGTGAGGCCACACCTGGAATACTGCGTGCAGTTTTGATTTCCATTGTTACGAAAGGATATACTTGCTTTGGAGACAGTTCAGAGAAGGTTCACTAGGTTAATTCCAGAGATCAGGGGGTTGACTTATGAGGAAAGGTTGAGTAGGTTGGGCCTCTACTCATTGGAATTCAGAAGATTGAGAGGTGATCTTATTGAAACGTATAAGATTATGAGGGGGCTTGACAAGGTGGATGCAGAGAGAATGTTTCCACTGATGGGGGAGACTCGAACTAGGGGACATAATCTTAGAATAAGGGGCCGCCCATTTAAAACTGAGATGAGGAGGAATTTCTTCTCTCAGGGTTGTAAATCTGTGGAATTCACTGCCTCAGAGAGCTGTGGAAGCTGGGACATTGAATAAATTTAAGACAGATAGACAGTTTCTTAACCAATAAGGGATTAGGGGAGTGGGCAGGAAAGTGGACCTGAGTCCATGATCGGATCAGCCAGGATCGTATTAAATGGCGAAGCAGGCTCGAGGGGCCGTATGGCCGACTTCTCCTATTTCTTAGGTTCTTATATCCATATTCTCTTTGGTACAATCCTGAGGCTCAAACCAGAACTTTCTCACTTCAACCGGTCATTACCTACTTTCCGACGTAGCAAACTTCTCTCTATTTACACTAACTTCTACTACAGAACTACAACTGTTCTGTTGGACTAACTTCAATCCCCTATTTTAACATTATTCATAAAATACATAAACAAGGTTCAAGTCTAAACTCAAAAACAATAGATACCACGTAACAACAGAGAGATTGTATATCCTACATAATATTATATCTCCATAGGAAACCAAAACATGAAGGGCCGAAATTGCCCCTTCCCTTAAGGCCTGTTACCACTGGAAATGGGCGGCCACGCTGCAGAGTGGAGTGGCCGTTGACTTTTCGTGGAATGGCCGTTGATGGCTCAATTGCACTGCCGCGGTTTCCCACCGCACCACTTCCCCCGCCTCCCCCACTTCCATAGCAATGTTGGCCAGTACTCGTAAGTGCTTCATCTCTGTGCGCACCGCCGAGGTCCCGGGCCGGAAGCAACGTTCCACTATAAAAGTCAAGAGTTGTTTCTTTCGGGTGGTGCACAGTTCCTGATGTAGGCCGCTAGAGTGCCTTAAAGGTCTGTTGGTTTCTGTTGATTTCTGTCGGCGCCTTTTTCCCACTGTTTGAGAAGCAGTGCAAGGATACAGTGCGCGCTGGTTTGCGAGTGCTGGAGGTGCCTCCACCTGCAGAACAGGGAGGCGACTTCGAGGAGGTTAGGCTTGGGGAGGGCTTTGAAATGGGGGCAGTGCTGGCAGGCCAATGCCTCTTGCACATTGTGCATGCTGCCGTGGCACGCAGGAGAAGGCAGCGCTGGGGGCAGTGGCTGCAGATGCAGCGGGCAAGGGCTGCAGGCATCATTGCGGCCAAGCATGGAACGGGCCAGGGCGATGACGACAGAGGGGAGGCAAGAGAACTGCCACAGGAAGGCCCTCAGCAAGGGTGTCCCCTAAGGAGGAGAGTGAGGTACACGGACCCCCCACACCTGATACTGGGCCAGCAGGACTAGAGGCAGCCTGCAGCGGAGGCAGCAGCCTGCAGAGGTGGAGGAGCCAGCAGAGCAGCAGGGAGAGCACAATGAGGCACAGCAGAGAGCAAAACCGCTGCTGTGGGGGCGCCAGGCCATATCGGCAAAGGGGCTTCCACCACCAATTCTCATACAGGGATCTGAATGATGATCAGTGCCTGCGCAAACTAAGATTCCGCAAGGACCGAGTGACGGAGCTCTGTAATCTCCTGCAGGCAGACTTGGAGCCGCAAACACGGGGGAGGCCAGCCCTGAGCGTCGCACCCAAGGTTACTATCGGCCTGAACTTTTATGCGACTGGTTTCTTCCAAGCTGCCACTGCGAACATGTGCAACATCTCGCAGTTTGCAGCCTATACGGGAGGTCATAGATGCTCTGTATAGGAGGAGGGCCGATTACATCATTCCCTATGACCAGGGACAAGCAGTTGGAGAGGCAGACTGCATTCCTGCGCATTGCGGGCTTCCCCAGAGTCCAGGGAGTCATTGATTGCACCCATATCGGTCTCCGGGCACCCCAACAAACTCCCAAGCAATTCCGAAACCGCAAGGGCTTCCTCTCCCTCAATGTTCAACTCATTTGCGACCACACTGCAAGATTATGCAAGTGGATGCTCGGTTTCTTGGCAGTAGCCACGATCTTTCATACTGCGCCAGAGCGGTGTACCAGCCCTCTTCACTGGTCCCAATCAAGATTGCGGCTGGCTCCTTGGTGACAAGGGCTACGCACTGAGCACTTGGCTCATGACTCCTCTGCACAACCTTTGAACTGCTGCGCAGCTCCTGTATAATGAAAGTCTGTCGGCCACCAGGACCATCATCGAGCACATAATTGAGATTCTCAAACAGAGGTTCCGTTGCCTGGACCACTCGGGGTGTGCTGCAGTACTCGTCTGAGCATGTTTCCATATTCTTGGTGGTGTGCTGCATGCTCCACAACCTGGCCGTCATGAGGGCGCAGCCATTGGAGGACGAGGCACCTGTGGAGGAGGAGCAGGATGCGGGTGGGCAATCACGCAGGAGGCAGCATCGCAAGGGAAGCACAAAGCCGTCTCATAGCTGCACGGTTCACATAACACAATGCCCAGTTGAGCCTGCATCTGGCCATGTCCATGGGCCAACCTGCGAACCCTCTCACATCACAACATTCAGGAAGGATAGAATAAAAGGAAAAGGAGGTGGGGTAGCATTGCTGGTTAAAGAGGAGATTAATGCAATAGTTAGGAAAGACATTAGCTTGGATGATGTGGAATCTATATGGGTAGAGCTGCAGAACACCAAAGGGCAAAAAACGTTAGTAGGAGTTGTGTACAGACCTCCAAACAGTAATAGGGATGTTGGGGAGGGCATCAAACAGGAAATTAGGGGTGCATGCAATAAAGGTGTAGCAGTTATAATGGGTGACTTTAATATGCACATAGATTGGGCTAGCCAAACTGGAAGCAATACGGTGGAGGAGGATTTCCTGGAGTGCATAAGGGATGGTTTTCTAGACCAATATGTTGAGGAACCAACTAGGGGGGAGGCCATCTTAGACTGGGTGTTGTGTAATGAGAGAGGATTAATTAGCAATCTCATTGTGCGAGGCCCCTTGGGGAAGAGTGACCATAATATGGTGGAATTCTGCATTAGGATGGAGAATGAAACAGTAATTTCAGAGACCATGGTCCAGAACTTAAAGAAGGGTAACTTTGAAGGTATGAGGCGAGAATTGGCTAGGATAGATTGGCGAATGATACTTAGGGGGTTGACTGTGGATGGGCAATGGCAGACATTTAGAGACCGCATGGATGAAGTACAACAATTGTACATTCCTGTCTGGCGTAAAAATAAAAAGGGGAAGGTGGCTCAACCGTGGCTATCTAGGGAAATCAGGGATAGTATTAAAGCCAAGGAAGTGGCATACAAATTGGCCAGAAATAGCAGCGAACCTGGGGACTGGGAGAAATTTAGAACTCAGCAGAGGAGGACAAAGGGTTTGATTAGGACAGGGAAAATGGAGTACGAGAAGAAGCTTGCAGGGAACATTAAGGCGGATTGCAAAAGTTTCTATAGGTATGTAAAGAGAAAAAGGTTGGTGAAGACAAACGTAGGTCCACTGCAGTCAGAATCAGGGGAAGTCATAACGGGGAACAAAGAAATGGCGGACCAATTGAACAAGTACTTTGGTTCGGTATTCACTAAGGAGGATACAAACAACCTTCCGGATATAAAAGGGGTCAGAGGGTCTAGTAAGGAGGGGGAACTGAGGGAAATCTTTATTAGTCGGGAAATTGTTTTGGGGAAATTGATGGGATTGAAGGCCGATAAATCCCCAGGGCCTGATGGATTGCATCCTAGAGTACTTAAGGAGGTGGCCTTGGAAATAGCGGATGCATTGACAGTCATTTTCCAACATTCCATTGACTCTGGATCAGTTCCTATGGAGTGGAGGGTAGCCAATGTAACCCCACTTTTTAAAAAAGGAGGGAGAGAGAAAACAGGGAATTATAGACCGGTCAGCCTGACCTCAGTAGTGGGTAAAATGATGGAATCAATTATCAAGGATGTCATAGCAGTGCATCTGGAAAATGGTGACATGATAGGTCCAAGTCAGCATGGATTTGTGAAAGGGAAATCATGCTTGACAAATCTTCTGGAATTTTTTGAGGATGTTTCCAGTAAAGTGGACAAAGGAGAACCAGTTGATGTGGTATATTTGGACTTTCAGAAGGCTTTTGACAAGGTCCCACACAAGAGATTAATGTGCAAAGTTAAAGCACATGGGATTGGGGGTAGTGTGCTGATGTGGATTGAGAACTGGTTGTCAGACAGGAAGCAAAGAGTAGGAGTAAACGGGTACTTTTCAGAATGGCAGGCAGTGACTAGTGGAGTGCCGCAAGGTTCTGTGCTGGGGCCCCAGCTGTTTACATTGTACATTAATGATTTAGACGAGGGGATTAAATGCAGTATCTCCAAATTTGCAGATGATACTAAGTTGGGTGGCAGTGTGAGCTGCGAGGAGGATGCTATTAGGCTGCAGAGTGACTTGGATAGGTTAGGTGAGTGGGCAAATGCATGGCAGATGAAGTATAATGTGGATAAATGTGAGGTTATCCACTTTGGTGGTAAAAACAGAGAGACAGACTATTATCTGAATGGTGACAGATTAGGAAAAGGGAAGGTGCAACGAGACCTGGGTGTCATGGTACATCAGTCATTGAAGGTTGGCATGCAGGTACAGCAGGCGGTTAAGAAAGCAAATGGCATGTTGGCCTTCATAGCGAGGGGATTTGAATACAGGGGCAGGGAGGTGTTGCTACAGTTGTACAGGGCCTTGGTGAGGCCACACCTGGAGTATTGTGTACAGTTTTGGTCTCCTAACTTGAGGAAGGACATTCTTGCTATTGAGGGAGTGCAGCGAAGGTTCACCAGACTGATTCCCGGGATGGCGGGACTGACCTATCAAGAAAGATTGGATCAACTGGGCTTGTATTCACTGGAGTTCAGAAGAATGAGAGGGGATCTCATAGAAACGTTTAAAATTCTGACGGGTTTAGACAGGTTAGATGCAGAAAGAATGTTCCCAATGTTGGGGAAGTCCAGAACCAGGGGTCACAGTCTGAGGATAAGGGGTAAGCCATTTAGGACCGAGATGAGGAGAAACTTCTTCACCCAGAGAGTGGTGAACCTGTGGAATTCTCTACCACAGAAAGTAGTTGAGGCCAATTCACTAAATATATTCAAAAGGGAGTTAGATGAAGTCCTTACTACTCGGGGGATCAAGGGTTATGGCGAGAAAGCAGGAAGGGGGTACTGAAGTTTCATGTTCAGCCATGAACTCATTGAATGGCGGTGCAGGCTAGAAGGGCTGAATGGCCTACTCCTGCACCTATTTTCTATGTTTCTATGTTTCTATTCCCAGACAGTAAAATGAGAGACCTCATCAGAAATTCCATAAACAAAATAAAGATTTATTAGAACCCAAACAATAGGTTTCCAAAACATGCACATAATTAATTATCACCCTTGTGCAACTCCTTATTACCCCTCTTACTCAGACCTACCCTTACACTACGATGCAGTGTCTCCCCTGTGGCTGCCTTACGGCTTTTGGAAGGCTGCTGTGTGTCTGTAGCGGAAGTTACAGATGTCCTTCTCAGATGCCCTCGAGCAGCTCTGGCCCTCTCCTCCTGACTCTGGCTGCCAGTCGCATCAAGGGTGTCTGTTTCGCTCATGATGACACTTGGGATATCATCTGGAATCATAAATGGGAGAAGGGGTGCCGTAAGGGTGAGGTGCTGCATTGCACCATGCAGCAAGCAGCTTGCACACAAGCGTAAGTAATAGCCAGATAGGCCACTGCACTGTGAAGGAGAGATGGCATTGCACAGAGGCCTCCACTTATCCATGCTGCGCCCAGCGCCATCGGAGCAACCAGCAGTCACGGAGTCCAACGTGCGCGCCCACTAGCCGCTGCATCCTTGCCTCCAGATCAATGAACTGGACATTTTGCGACTCACCACCCCCACCCCCCCCCCCCCACCAGTGGCTTGTTGGTCGGCACAGTTGTGCGCCACCTTGGCCTGCAAAGCAACGATGGATTGGTAAGTGCCAGTTTCCAGAGGCCTCGGCAATGAGTGCAAGTCTGGGTCGATTACATGCAGCTGTCATTCTCAGATGCAATGGATCCTCCATTGTGAGTGTGCACACATACAGGCCTAGCAATCAACAGCTACTTCAGCTACTGTGTTGTGTTGATGAGAAACAAGTTAAGTTGAAGGAGAGTCTGGCAAATGTAATCTGAGGAGTTAGAGGAACCTGTACTCACTTTCATCAGACGAATAAGTTGGGGGCCTTTTCCTGCATTGGTTGGGGATGCGCTGGTGAATTGACGTCCCCGAAACCTCCCCTGCAATCTCCCTCCAGGCATCTGTGAAGGCACTCCTACTTGGTCTTCTACCACTTTAAGGGGAGAGTAACCGCCTCCTTCCCTCCACAGCTTCCATCAGAGTTTCCAGCTCCGCGTCGCTGAAGTGACTGGCCCTTCTCAAACTTCCCCTTGCAGCCATCTCCGCTGATGCATAGAAGCATAGAAAATAGGTGGAGGAGTAGGCCATTTGGCCCTTCGAGCCTGCGCCGCCATTCAATAAGGTCATGGCTGATCATTTCCTCAGTACCCTTTCTTGCTTTCTCTCCATACCCCTTGACTCCCTTAGCCATAAGGGCCATATCTAACTCCCTCTTGAATATATCCAATGAACTGGCATCAACAATTCTCTGCGGCAGGGAATTCCACAGGTTAACAACTCTGAGTGAAGAAGTTTCTCCTCATCTCAGTCCTAAATGGCCTACCCCTTATCCTAAGACTATGTCCCCTGGTTCTGGACTTCCCCAACATCGGGAACATTCTTCCCACATCTAACCTGTCCAGTCCCGTCAGAATCTTATACGTATCTATAAGATCCCCTCTCATCCTTCTAAACTCCAGTGGATAAAGGCCTAGTTAATCCAGTCTCTACTCATCTGATAGTCCAGCCATCCCTGGAATCAGTCTGGTGAACCTTCGCCGCACTCCCTCAATAGCAAGAATGTCCTTCCTCAGATTAGGAGACCAAAACTGAACACACTATTCCAGGTGAGGCCTCACTAAGGCCCTGTACAACTGCAGTAAGACTTCCCTGCTCCTATACTCAAATCCCCTAGCTATGAAGACCAACATACCATTTGCCTTCTTCACCGCCTGCTGTACATGCATGCCAAATTTCAATGACTGATGAACCATGACACCCAGGTCTCGTTGCACCTCCCCTTTTCCTAATCTGCCGCCATTCAGATAATATTCTGCCTTCGTGTTTTTGCCCCCAAAATGGATAACCTCACATTTATCCACATTATACTGCATCTGCCATGCATTTGCCCACTCACTTAATCTGTCCAAGTCACCCTGCAGCTTCTTAGCGTCCTCCTCACAGCTCACACCGCCACCCAGTTTAGTGTCGTCTGCAAACTTGGAGATATTACACTCAATTCCTTCATCTAAATCGTTAATGTATATTGTAAAGAGCTGGGGTCCCAGCACTGAGCCCTGCGGCATTCCACTAGTCACTGCCTGCCATTCTGAAAAGGACCCGTTTATCCCAACTCTCTGCTTCCTGTCTGCCCACCAGTTCTCTATCCACGTCAGTACATTACCCCCAATACCATGCGCTTTGATTTTGCTCAGCCTGTGGAATTCCCTGCCGCAGAGAGTCATTGATGCCAGTTCATTGGATCTGTTCACGAGGGAGTTAGATATGGCCCTTACAGCTAAGGGGATCAAGGGGTATGGAGAGAAAGCAGGAAAGGGGTATTGCGGGAATGATTAGCCATGATCTTATTGAGTGGTGGTGCAGGCTCGAAGGGCCGAATGGCCTTCTTCTGCATCTATTTTCTATGTTTCTATGTTAATCTCTTGTGCAGGACCTTGTCAAAAGCCTTTTGAAAGTCCAAAGACACCACATCCACTGCTTCTCCCTTGTCCACTCTGCTAGTTACAGCCTCAAAAAATTCCAGAAGATTCGTCAAGCATGATTTCCCTTTCATAAATCCATGCTGACTTGGACCGATCCTGTCACTTCTTTCCAAATGCGTTGCTATTTCATCCTTAATGATTGATTCCAACATTTTCCCCACTACTGATGTCAGGCTAACCGGTCTATAATTACCCATTTTCTCTCTCCCTCCTTTTTCAAAAAGTGGTGTTACATTAGCTACCTTCCAGTCCATAGGAACTGATCCAGAGTCAATAGACTGTTGGAAAATGATCACCAATGCATCCACTATTTCTAGGGCCGCTTCCTTAAGTACTCTGGGATGCAGACTATCAGGCCCAGGGGATTTATCGGCCTTCAATCCCATCAATGTCCCTAACACAATTTCCCGCCTAATAAGGATATCCTTCAGTTCCTCCTTCTCATTAGACCCACTGTCCCCTCGTAGATTCGGAAGGTTATTTGTGTCTTCCTTTGTGAAGACAGAACCGAAGTATTTGTTCAATTGGTCTGCCATTTCTTTGTTCCCCATTATAAATTCACCTGAATCCGACTGCAAGGGACCTACGTTTGTCTTCACTAATCTTTTTCTCCTCGTATATATTTATAGAAGCTTTTGCAGTCAGTTTTTATGTTCGCTGCAAGCTTCCTCTCGTACTCTATTTTCCCCCTCTTAATTAAACCCTTAGTCCTCCTCTGTTGAATTCTAAATTTCTCCCAGTCCTCAGGTTTGTTGCTTTTTCTAGCCAATTTATATGCCTCTTTTAACACTATCCTTAATTTCCCTTGTTAGCCACGGTTGAGCCACCTTCCCCGTTTTATTTTTACTCCAGACAGGGATGTACAATTGCTGAAGTTCATCTTTAAATGTTTGCCATTGCTTGTCCACCGTCAACCCTTTAAGTATCCTTTGCCAGTCTATTCTAGCCAATTCACCCCTCATACCGTCGAAGTTACCTTTTCTTAAGTTCAGGATCCTAGTTTCCGAATTAGCTGTATCACTCTCCATCTTAATAAGGAATTCTACCATATTATGGTCACTCTTCCCCAAGGGGCCTCGCACAACAAGATTGCTAATTAGTCCCTTTTCATTACACATCACCCAGTCTCGGATGGCCAGCTCTCTAGTTGGTTCCTCGACATATTGGTCTCGAAAACCATCCCTAATACACTCCAGGAAATCCTCCTCCACCAGTTTGCTACCAGTTTGGTTAGCCCAATCAATATGTAGGTTAAAATCGCCCATGGTAACTGCTGTACCTTTATTGCACACGTCCCTTATTTCATGTTTGATGCTGTCCCCAACCTCACTACTACTGTTTGGTGGTCTGTACACAACTCCCACTAGCGTTTTCTGCCCTTTGGTATTCCGCAGCTCCACCCATACTGATTCCACATCATCCAGGCTAATGTCCCTCCTTACTATTGCATTAATTTCCTCTTTAACCAGCAACACCACCCCGCCTCCTTTTCCTCTCTGTCTATCCTTCCTAAATGTTGAATACCACTGGATGTTGAGTTCCCAGCCTTGGTCACCCTGGAGCCATGTCTCCGTGATGCCAATTACATCATATCCGTTAACTGCTGTCCGCGCAGTTAATTCGTCCACCTTATTCTGAATACTCCTCGCATTGAGGCACAGAGCTTTCAGGCTTGTCTTTTTAACACTCTTTGCCCCTTTAGAATTTTGCAGTAATGTGGCCCTTTTTGTTTTTTGCCTTGGGTTTCTCTGTCCTCCACTTTTACTATTCTCCTTTCTATCTTTTGCTTCTGCCTCCATTTTATTTCCCTCTGTCTCCCTGCATTGGTTCCCATCCCCCTGCCATGTTAGTTTAAATCCTCCCCACTAGCACTAGCAAACACTCCCCCTAGGACATTGGTTCCGGTCCTGCCCAGGTGCAGACCGTCCGGTTTGTACTGGTCCCACCTCCCTCAGAACCGGTTCCAGTGTCCCAGGAATTTGAATCTCTCTCTTTTGCACCACTCCTCAAGCCACATATTCATCTGAACTAACCTACGATTCCTACTCTGACTAGCACGTGGCACTGGTAGCAATCCTGAGATTACTACTTTTAAGGTCCTACTTTTTAATTTAGCTCCTATCTCCCTAAATTCATCTTGTAGGACCTCATCTCGTTTTTTTATCTATATCGTTGGTACCTATATGCACCACGACAACTGGCTGTTCACCCTCCCTTTTCAGAATGTCCTGCACCCACTCCGAGACATGCTTGACCCTTGCACCAGGGAGGCAACATACCATCCTGGAGTCTCTGTTGCGGCCGCAGAAACACCTATCTATTCCCCTTACAATCGAATCCCCTATCACTAAAGCTTTCCCACTCTTTTTCCTGCCCTCCTGTGCAGCAGAGCCATCCACGGTGCCATGAACTTGGCTGCTGCTGCTCCCCTCGATGATTCATCCTCCTCAACAGTACCCAAAGCGGTGTATCTGTTTTGCAGGGGACTGACCGCAGGGGACCCCTGCACTACCTTCCTTGCACTGCTCTTCCTGTTGGTCACCCATTTACTATCTGGCTGTGTACCCATTCCCTGCTGTAAGACCAACTCGCTGAACGTGCTATTCACTTCATTCTCAGCATCGTGGATGCTCCAGTGTTCATCCACCCATAGCTCCAGTGCCGCAATGCAGTCCATCAGGAGCTGGAGGTGGTTGCACTTCCTGCACACCTAGTCGTCAGGGACAACGGAGGCGTTCCTGACTTCCCACATAGTACAGGAGGAGCATAACACGTATCCGATCTGTCCTGCCATGACTGAACCTTTAGATAAACTTAATTTGACAACAACAATGCTAAAGGTTACTTACTGATAAAGAAAAGAATAAAGAAAAGCTACTTACCAATAACCAGCCAATCACTTACCCCCTTGGCTGTGACGTCACCTTTCAATTTCTTTCTACTTCTTTTATGCCTTCTCTCCCCGCTGCAGCTGCACCGGCTGGGCCTTTATAGGCCTCATCAACGCCCCGAACTGTCGCCGCCTCTGCTCTGCCGCTGGACCTTTATAGGTCTCACCAACGCCCCGAACTCTCGCCGCTCCAACTGCAAGTGAGAACGAAGTCATGACACAGCTGCAAAACCTGACCTTTAAGAACGCCAGGAGCGGTTGCATCGTTAGGATCAAATGGTTAGGAGCGGAATTTCACGGTCCAAACAGCCACTCCGCTGAAACCAACCCATTACACAAGTCATGACTACTCCGCTCCGTTTTGGGACTGAAAAGGCGGAATTTCTATTTTAACACCACCCCTTCCATCTCAACTGTAAGGGACACTAAAATGCGGTGCATGCGCCCCATTTTGGACGGAGGGCAATTTCAGCCCCGAGCACTTCTAAGCATTTATCTAGTTTGAGGAGACTTTCCGTCTGTAATTCGAACATAACCATTTAAACACAGCATTCTTCGCATCACAGTTCTAATTGCATAACCATATACATTTTTGGTATCTTTCGTTTCTAACAGCGCAGTGCGCAGCTTAAGGGAACATTGGTGTACATCACTGCCAAGTGGAAGGATATGGGTTTGAGCCTGCTGTTTCCTCCATGGATTGGGTTATCAATCTCGGCATGTAGTTGTGGGGAGGAAATCCAGTAAGAAGAATATCGGCCTGGATTTTGCAGTCAGTGGCGAACAAACAGTGCCAGCCGTGCATTACAATGACACTTGCCCACATACTTTCTGTGGGCTTTTGCACTTGAACTTGTGATAGAAAGCCATTTCAGCAGGGCACCCAATTCAGGGAATCTGGGACCTGTGTAAATAGGGAAAGCAACTGTGTATCTCCTTAACCAATCAGATTGAAGAATTCTAAATGAGGCGTGCAGAGTCTAAACCAGGAAGTGTAAGTTAAAATAGTTAATTCTATGCCAAATAATGCACAGAAAGCAAAATAAAGAGAACGAAAGAATAATGGGATTAAGAAAGAGATAAAAAAGAAAATGTTTTAATAACTTTTATTTAAAATCTCCAACAATAATTAAAATCTGATGGAATGAGACTCCACATTTGTATAAGTTAATTTTCAGTGCCAGAGAGGTTGTTTGGCGATAATTAAGACTTATCAGGATGTTGGCTGATGGTCTCGTGGTCGTGAAAGGTGATGTATAAATCCAAGTCTTTCTTTCTTCAAAAATTCACTTACCCATGAATGAACAAGTCCTAACTTTTTCTGCCGTGTTTAGTGGGTATCTAGTGGGTAAGTACCGTAAATTCGCACCCTTGCATGTATTTGAATGTGAAGTCTCTCGGCAGGATACTGGTATAGTGAAACTTCTGGAGGTGCAAAGCAACTCGGACAGCATCTTCCTGATTTCTGCATTTAATTGTGCATGTGCGATCGGCGGAAGTTGCTGTCCGATTTACTCTTCAATAATGGTGAACACTGATAGCCTCGCTGTTATTTTTACCACAAAATCTGGGACATTGTTTATAATTTTGTTGGTTTGTTACCTACTTTCCCTTCCTCTTTCTTTCTTAAATCCTATTCTCCTCCCCTTGCCCCTCCTCTTTCCTTCCATGTTAATTGAGTACAAAGGCATACTGGAAGAGCATATAAGATTACAGTTCATATGTTTGCCTGGGGCAAGCTAATCACCAAATCAAAGAATCACAATCACAAATAGTAATGACAGAATCAAACTCCAAGACCACGAGATCATGTTGAGAAATTTCTACACAATTCCTTTGTCCATATTTTAAAATCAATTTAAAATCACATTGTGTAATTTCACTAATATTATGCAGCATAATTTGAAGTGTCAAAAGCTATGGAGAGATTACTTTTTCAAAATACAGTGAAGTAATTCATAATATCTCTGAGGAGTCAAGTGTGGGAGTTGGCATCCCAAAGGCTTCATTTTATAACGTCTTCATAGACCTTGTCTCCTTGTAATTACTAGGTTACAGCAACAAATGTCAGCACCAAACACAAGATTTTTATTTAAGTTAAGAGAATAATTGAATTAATGAATGTTTTATGGCTCTTACATGTTTTACATTACAATTAAATAAACGTAACATTAGGAATTGGTCATACTTGTTGCAGATGTTCAGTGAGTGCAGTTTAAAATTTGCTAAACAATGCTGAGAGGGTGAAGACTCAGTTGTGACTATTTTTTTTTAAACACATAGGATAGAGTAAACTACCCACCACTAAACTAACTTACATAATTTAAGATATTTTTCTTCAAGTGCCAAAATGTTTTAACAGGCCATTTTTGAAAAACTGAACAGATGGTTGACCTGAATTGCTAAAAAATGTGATTGTTTTCAGAGTAAGGCATAAATCTATCAATATATTAGGAACATAGGAGGCCATTAATGCCCCCCGAGTCTGTGCCACCATCCAAGGGGCAGCATATAGATGAGAAATAGGAGAGGGCCAAGAATATATCCTTGGGGGATAGCAGAGGTAACGATGCGGGAGTGGGAAGAGAAGCCATTGCAGATGATTTTCTGGCTACGATTAGATAGATAATAGAACCAGGCAACTCCAGTCTCACCCAGCTGGATGATGGTGGAGAGGCGTTACAGGAGGATGGAGTGGTCAACCGTGTCAAAGGCTGCAGACAGGTCAAGAAGGATGAGGAGAGATAGTTTACCATTATCTTTTCTTCTTCTTCGACAGTCCCTCGGAGTCTAGGATGACTTGCTTCCACACTAAAAATGAGTTCTCAGGTGACTGAAGAGTCCAATGCGGGACCTACAGTCTCTGTCACAGGTGGGGCAGATGGTGGTTGAAGGGACAGGTGGATGGGGTGCCTGGGTTGCCACGCGCTCCTTCCGCTGTCTACACTTGGCTTCAGCTTGCTCTCGGCGATGAGACTCGAGGTGTTCAGCGCTTTCTCGGATGTTTTTCCTCCACTTTGAGTGGTATTGGGCCAGGGATTCCCAGGTGTTGGTAGGGATGTTGCAATATTTCAAGGAGGCTTTGAGGGTGTCCTTGAAGCATTTTCTCTGCACCCCCTGGGGCTTGCTAGCCGTGTCGAAGCTCCAAGTAGAGCACTTGCTTTGGGAGTCTCATGTCAGGCATGCAGGCGATGTGGCCCGTCCATCGGAGCTGATCAAGTGTGGTCAATGCTTCGATGCTGGGAATGTTGGCCTGAGCGAGAACACTGACGTTGGTGCGCCTATCCTGCCAATGGATTTGCAGGATCTTACGGAGGCAGCGCTGGTGGTACTTCTCCAGTGTTTTGAGGTGCCTGCTGTACATAGTCCATGTCTCTGAACCATATAGGAGGGCAGGTATCACCCTTGTACATGGCCTTCTTTGACCTCACAAAGGCCTTCGACACTGTCAACCGTGAGGGATTATGGAGCGTCCTCCTCCGTTTCGGCTGCCCTCAAAAGTTTGTCACCATCCTGCGCCTGCTCCATGATAACATGCAAACCATGATCCTGACCAACGGATCCACCACAGACCCAATTCACGTTTGGACCGGGGTCAAGCAAGGCTGCGTCATCGCACCAACGCTTTTCTCAATCTTCCTTGCTGCCATGCTCCATCTCACCCTTAGCAAGCTCCCTGCTGGAGTGGAGCTAAATTACAGAACAAACAGGAATCTGTTCAACCTCCGCCACCTCCAGGCCAGATCCAAGGTCATCCCATCCTCTGTCATTGAATTACAGCACGCAGACGATGCCTGCGTCTGTGCACACTCGGAGCCCGAACTCCAAGCCATCGTCAACACCCTCACCAAGGCATACGAGAGCATGGGCCTAACACTAAACATCCATAAGACAAAGGTCCTCTACTAACCTGCTTCCGCCAGACGGCACAGCCCCCCGGTTATCAAAGTCCACGACGAGGCTTTGGACAACGTGGACCATTTTCCATACCTCGGGAGCCTACTGTCAACAAGGGCAGACATCAACGACGAGCTCCAACACTGCCTTCAGTTTGCCAGTGCAGCCTTCGGTCACCTGAGGAAGAGAGTGTTTGAAGACCAGGACCTCAAACCTGGCACCAAGCTCATGGTCTACAGAGCAGTAGTGATACTTTTGTCACAGTCACAAAGGATGTCATTTGTGACTTTGATGAGAGCCGTTTCGGTACCAAAAATAATAATTGGTGTAATATAAGAATTAGATTTTTTTGTAGGAGCTATTGGTTTAAAAAGGTACGTTCACCGTGCTACACAGTGATGTTTAGGTTTATTGATGCATGCAGTCAGAAGTGTATTTGACGGGCTGGTTCAGCGGTTGAGAAATGCGGCTTTGTGGACATTTTATCCTTTGTGAGAAAACAGACATGGGATTGCATTGATTTGAAATTGTGACTTCTGTTGAAGTGAGATATCAAACACAAAATACCCAGAAAAAGAGTATGTAAAGCTATTTAAAGAATATGGCTACAAGCTTACCGTAGAATACGATCACAGTGTATACTTAGTCCCAAAAACTATTGCTGTTTTACAAATATTGATATTCTGTGACTTAGTATATCAATATATACACTTGCCTTTCACCTGTGTCAGTTTCTCCTCTGTGAAATGCCTTGGGACATCTTCTGTATAAATGCAAGTTGTTACTGTTAATGATGACAAAAACAGAAAAAGTGTTTCACTTCCTAGTACTTGCATCTTGATGAGCACAAAATAAACGTGGGTTAACTCAGCCTTCATATTTTTCATCTTGTTAGATTGTATTCTAATAATTCTTGTTGAGTTTGTGACTTTCTATGATTTAATGTGTTGTTTCGGGCGTGTCTAGACAAAACAAGGTACAGTACCTTGTTTGACTTGAATAATGAAAATCCTGCTTTCTGCAGGAAACTAAATCTGACAATTAAGCTATGGTGTTTGAATAGCAGGAAACCTCTGTTGGAAAGCAATAGACAAAGTCAGGAGTTTCAAGCTGAAATAATAATGGTCTATAGCAGTCCTAATCTAATCTGTCTCCCAAACACTAAAACTGCATTTAATTGCATTTCCCTTTTAATGTTCGCTTGAAATTAATGTCTAAAATGCAGTATTGTTAATTCAATACTTTAAACAAAATCTGATTAAAAGATTCTGTCAAATGCTGTCCTTATCAAAAAGAACAAAGAACTGATTGTGAGAGCAAAGTGAAACAAATTAAAAGAAACTGGATTTACAGGCTGTCTTTTGATATATTTAACCAGTAAAAACAACGCTTGACTTTTTATCCTCCCCTCCTAATTTTCCCCTTCCCCTCTTGAAGGCGTTGACGACCTTGCTGAGGTACAGTTCCAAGAGTGACAGACAAAGATCAGGAGAAGGAAACCTGGACAGAACCTTTCACTGCTAGTAGCTAGGGACCATTAAAGACTCACCCAACACTCACTTTTATGCTGCATATTGTTGAACAATTGTTTTGAGAAACACAATGGCCAATTACATAGCCATGGCGGGCATCGGGAACAATCAGCATTTCACCAATCTCTACAATTACAGACAAATTAATCCCACAATAGAAGGGAACATTAACAAATTGGAGGGAGCACACAGCCCTTAAAACACCCAGAAGAACTAACCTTGGCTGCCATTTTGCAGTTCGCATTGGAAAAGGGCAGGTACATAGTGCACCTGCCTCTGCTCCTGGCTATAACATTTATTTTCAATCTCCATCTTGCTGAGGGAAAGGAATATTCCCAAAGAAATACCCAAGCTATCCAGAGGGTGCCATTTCTTATTTCATGCAAACTGTCTTCAATAATAGGACTATCTACAATGGTAGGGGAGCAAAACTCAAAAACAAAGACGACCACTGAAAGATCTAGTCCAAAAGCACAATCAGCCAACAAAACTGCAATAAAAACAACAACAACTTGTATTTATATAGCGCCTTTAATGTAGTAAAACTTCCCAAGGCACTTCACAGGAGTATTATGAGACAAAGGATTTGGCAACGAGCCACATAAGGAGAATTTATGGCAGGTGACCAAAAGCTTGGTCAAAGAGGTAGGTTTTAAAGAGCATCTTAAAGGAGGAAAGAGAGGTGGAGAGGTTTAGGCAGGGAATTCCAGAGCTTGGGGCCTAGGCAAAAGAAGGCACGGCCGCCAATGGTTGAGCGATTATAATCAGGCATGCTCAAGAGGGCAGAATTAGAGGAGCGCAGATATCTTGGGCGGGGGTTGTGCGGCAGAAGGAGATTGGAGGTGGGGAGATGTGAGGTCATGGAGGGATTTGAAAACAAGGATGAGAATTTTGAAATCGAGTTGCATAACCAGGAGCCAATGTAGGTCAGCGAGCACAGGGGTGATGGATGAGCAGGACTAAATTCAAAATGCAATAGAAGCAAAATAAAGCCCTAAAATAAGCTCTGCTAATTCACTGCAAAGGGTCTGGTAGTACAGTACTCCCAGTGGCAGTGTAGTTGCAGGAGCGCACTTTGCTCCAGCTTTTAAAGGTGTATATCATTAACCTTGCAATATGTGTGCACTGCATGGGAATTCCTAGGGAAGCAAGGATACACCCTCAAATTTCCCCAAATGAATGCTGTGGAACAGCACAAGCCTCCTACACCCTAGCACTGGCCAACAAAAAATGCTTGTAGCTGCCCAATCTTGCACTCCTCTTTGGTGTGGCACTTCTCACCTCAGATTCCATTATAATGGGGCCTGAGGTCCAGTATGGTGGTGCCTTGGGCCTCCTCATTCAAGGACAGGGTACGCATTCTGCACCCCCTGCATGCCGAAAAATGGTCAAGCCAAAATTTCTAAGCACTTGCACTTATATAGCACCTTTCATGGCCTTAGGATGTCTCGAAGCGCTTTACAGCCAGTGAGCTACTTTTGAAGTGTAGTCACTGATGTAATGTAGGAGTAAAGAAGTAACAATATATTTGTACTAAACATTAGTTTAGGACAGTGTTGTCTGAAGTTTTGAATGCCCTATTATAGAAAGCCATTAAAAGTTTAGTGTAGATTCACCAGGATGATACCAGAGATGAGAAGCTATAGTTATGAGGAATGATTTAAAATACTGGGGCCGAAATTCAGGGTCTCAGAGATCCGTTAGTGCCTGTTTGTGGCAGCCATTCCAAAAAATCGAATGGCTGCCTTTTTGGGGTCAACAGGCCGCCCCGACTTAAATTCAGGTCGGGGATTTTTCGGCCTGGACCCCATACCGCCGAAGTGGTATCACTGCCAGTAAAATGAATAATAACACAATAAAAATACTTACCTGGTGATTTTCACCTCACTCCATGGATCTCCCACCATGCGATGCCCCCGACATCTGTGTCTGTCAGTGCACCTCTGCAAAGTGACTGCGTGCCCAGCAGCGCGATGGCCCTTAAAGGGGAGGGCCCACTGCCTCGGCCACAATTCAAGAATTTTTGCCAGCCGACTTGCCGATCGGCCGGCAAAATACTGGCCCCGGGTTCGGCCAGGCAGCCTGGCACCTCCTCTTGGCCAAAGTTTTTAAAAGTAGCCAGAATCTCTCCCCTTTAACGGAGGGGAGAGAGCGTGGTGACACACACGCGCTGTGACGCCACCACGCTGATTGACAGCGGCGGGCGGGCCTTCCGACCCATTTTCAGCCAGTCAGCCTGGCCTTGAGTCTATGGCTCGCCCCCATTATGATCCATTTCCTGCAGGACTTGAAAATTCAAAGTCCTGAAAATGGGTCGACTCACCGGATCAAGAGTTCCAGCGGTCAGTACCAGCTTAAAAACTCAGGTGTTCCAGCATTCTGGCACACCTGAATTTCTGCCCCTGAGACTATTTCCACTGGAGCAGGGAAGAGTAAGAGGAGAGATATTTTTTAATTATGAAGGGTGTTGATAGGGTAAATAGAGAAAGACTAGTTGCTCTGGTCGAGGAATCAGTGACAAGCAGTTGAGAATTTAAAGAAGTGAGGACAGTGGTTAGGAGAAATTTCTTTACACAGGGGGTTGTTGCAGCAGGGAATGTTTTGCCACAAGGAATAATTAGACAGCAAACATTGCATCTTTTAAGGGAAAATTGGATAAATATTTGAAATAGGGGAGTTACAGGTCTATGGGTAGGGAGCGAGATAGTGGGATTAGTTTTTGATTGCTCTAGCAAAGAGCCACCAATGACCTGATGGGGAAAATGGCCTCCTGTGCAGTTCTATATAGTGTGGTTCTATTAGAGCCCTGCCGTTGCTCTGCATCCTGCTCCCTAATTTTTCTCTGCATCCCAATACTCGGCTCCACTATACTTCCGATGATATTTAAAACTTGTGATTTTCCACAATTATTAATTTAAGTCATTTGGTTATGGGAATTAAAATGGAATCAGAGCAATTCCTCAAATATATTTCTGTGTACCTCAGAAGAGTAACCCCCCCCGCCCACTGCAGCAATGTGATATTTTTCTATATCGCACACAACTGTCCTATGGCTTCCTGAATAATTGGTAATTTAGTACTGAATTAGAGATAATTTTGTGGTGTTCTCTCGTGTATTTTAGGAACTGGATTGAAACAGCGTAAACTCACTTAAATAGAACTCTTACAGCCAACAGTTGAAGCATTGATCACATCAGTCTTGAGCTGGACTGAAGTGCATATCTTAGAGCTGAAAGACCAGTATCTAACCCACTTCCCCATAATAATCTGTTAATGCCGCTAGCATTATTTTATTTATAACACCTGACTACAGCGAAGGCTAGAGTAAACCGAGAGCAAAACAGTTGTTTGGCAAGAATTGGTCTCTTGTTGAAGTATTTAGTCTTTTCTCAGCTAAAAGCTATTCATTTAGACATAATGGGCCCAAGTTTCCACATGATTTGCACCTGATTTTTAGGAGCAACTGGTGGAGAACGGACTATCTTAGAAATCGCAATTCTCCACCTTTTTTTTTTCTGCAGTTCTAGTCAGGTAGAACAGTTTCACTTTGGAACAGAATTGTTTCTTCAAAAGGGGGCGTGTCCAGCCACTGACGCCTGATTTCAAAGTTTCCACAGTGAAAACGTACTCCAAACTAACTTAGAATGGAGCAAGTGAAGATTTTTGTAGAACTGAAAAAACCTTGTCTACACATTAAAAAATCAGGCGCAGGTTACAAATTAGGCGTCCAGAACGAGGTGGGGGGGGGGGGAAGGGAAGTCATTAAATTCTATAATAAATCCTTATTTATACTTATACAAATATTATACAAATAAATCCAACCTGAATAAAAATTTATAAGCAAAGAAAAGATTAAATAAACCATCTTCCTACGTGTGAAAGTGCTTCAGCCAGGGAGAATGCTGCAGGAAGCCTCACAAGTTGAGGCAGCCGTTCGTTCGACGGCAGGGGGGGGAGGAGGCAGCCGTTCCCGACGGCGGGCGAGGGAGGGAGTGCGGGCCCGACCGATCGAACGCAGCGGGGGGGGGGGGGGGCGGAGGAAGCCGTTCCAGATGGCGGGCGGGAGGGAGTGCGGGCCCGACCGACCGAACGCAGCGGGGGGGAGGAGGCAGCCGTTCCCGACGGCGGGCGAGGGAGGGAGTGCGGGCCCGACCGACCGAACGCAGCGGGGGGGAGGAGGCAGCCGTTCCCGACGGCGGGCGAGGGAGGGAGTGCGGGCCCGACCGACCGAACGCAGCGGGGGGGAGGAGGCAGCCGTTCCCGACGGCGGGCGAGGGAGGGAGTGCGGGCCCGACCGATCGAACGCAGCGGGGGGGGGGGGGGGCGGAGGAAGCCGTTCCAGATGGCGGGCGGGAGGGAGTGCGGGTCCGACCGACCGACCGAACGCAGCGGGTGGGGGGGGGGGGAAGAAGCCGTTCCAGACGGCGGGAGGGAGTGTGGGCCCGACCGACCGAACGCAGCGGGGGGGGGAGGAAGCCGTTCCAGACGGCGGGCCCGACCGACTGAACGCAGCGGGGGGGGGGGGGGGGAAGAAGCCGTTCCCGACGGCGGGCGGGGGGGGAAGGAGACAGTGAGAAGGGTGCAGGAAGCCTCACAAGTTGAGCAGCCATTCCCGACGGCAGGGGGAGAGGCCGTCAGGAAACGGCTGCCTCAACTTCTGAGGCTTTCTGTAGCCTTCTCACTGCAGCAAGAAGCCTCAGTGCTGATGGCAATGTGGTTTTATTAGAAAATGTTCAAAAATTAAACAGCTACAAAGAACTACAAAAATGGCCAAGTGCCAATGTTTCCTTCACACTGCGCGTGCGCGAACGCTCCAACACGCACGCGCAGGGTTGCCGGCAGGAAAAAAACTAATTTAAATGGTACCCGGGGCGCCCCCTCCCACTTACAAAATCGGCGCGAGTGGTAGGCTCTGCCCCCTGGGCGCCACGCCAAGCAGACATGGACCTGCAGGACGCTCCAGAATAGCATGTTTTTTTTCCGGCGCCGTTTTCGGCGCGAAAAACGGGCGCCCAGCTCGGAGGGGCGCCCGTTTTTTATCGTGTGGAAACTTGGGGCCTAAAAATTGCTGGGGTTAATTATGTAATTGGCAGAGCTACATTAAAAATTGTTCCCCTCAAAAAATGTGCAAAATGTAGGATACTAATTTGTAAAAAGTTATATAAATATTTAAAGAAGGAAAGATAGATCTTGATTAATTCAATTTTAATAACCTTTCAGAATCTTAAACTTAATTTAGAAGGAATCATTAGAAATGATTGGTCTTTTTTCTTTTACTCTCTAGTACTAGCACCTACATTGTGTTGCCCCTCACCCCTCCCCAATGAGTGATGAAACAGGTTGGATTATTTCACTAGTGATATATCGAGAATATTGGGAGATCGAAATTAGCCTGACAGCCTAATGGGGCACTTTATTCAGTGAAAGGATAAGGAAGTAAGAACTCTTGACACGTGCCTGAAATTTATATCAGAAAATTGTATACAAACAGACCGTTGATTTTCCAACCATTAAAATTAACAGATGAAAAATCAGAGGCCTGGGAGTGGGCAGCTTCTTGAAATGTGTGTGCACCAGGAGTGCCAAAATGGAAAATCTCATCTAATATTTCTGTGCTTTATGGTTAACTTTACAACAGATCAGAATTGGTTTATGACTATGTTGTCTAGTTTGAGTCGAATTAGATGATAACATTGACTAAGTTATATTGCTTCCTGTTCGCAAAATCAGAAAATGGATTTCAACAAAGAGCTACAGCCCATTTGATTTCATCCTTCCGGAATACCTACCATATCATCTCCTCATTACAGGATTCAGCTGTTCCAGCATAACCCTCTGCATAAAGAAATGCTTCCTGATTTTTGTCCTACATTTGGCCTGCATAATCCTGAACCTGTGCCCACTTGTTCTGCTGCCATCGTGTATCTGAAGTATATGCTCATAAACATAAAAACATAAAAAATAGGTGCAGGAGCAGGCCATTTGGCCCTTCGAGCCTGCACCGCCATTCAGTATGATCATGGTTGATCATGTAACCTCGGTACCCCACCCCTGCCTTCTCTCCATGCTCCCTGATCTTTTTAGCCGTAAGGGCCTCATCTAACTCCCTTTTGAATATGTCCAACGAACTGGACTCAACAACTTTCTGTGGCAGAGAATTTCACAGGTTCACAACTCTCTAGGTGAAAAAGTTTCTCCTCATCTCGGTCCTATATGGCTTACCCCTTATCTTTAACTACTGACCCCTGGTTATGGACTTCCCCAACATCGGGAACATTCTACCTGCATCTAACCTGTCCAGTCCCGTCAGAATTTTATAAGTTTCTATATAAAGCGCCGGGGGGGGGAGGAGAGCAGAGTTGGAGGAGAGAGACAAAACCATCCATTTCTGTTATTAATGTATGATTCCAGATTTCCACATGATCCTTGCCTATCAAACAGATGGTCATGTAACTTTGTAAATGGGTCTTGATGGAGTCGAAATGTCCAGAATTGCTTTTATTAGAATATTGATCATTTGCCTGGTATCATTAATTATTCTTATTAATGCCAAACAAGTTTAATTTAGGCATTCGCTTTTCACAATCTGGTTTATATAATCTTATTTGTTAAAATAGAACTGAAACAGCAATATTTCAAAATGTGTCTTTTTTTTAAAAGAGCGCCTGGTGAAAATGTCATTAGAAGATCTCCGCGAATTCCTTCAGGAAATTATGTCTCAAAACTTTCATTACGATGACGATGTTGTTATTGATCAACTGGAAAAGTCCATGTCCGAGCTGAGAAAACTGAAGCTTGAACTTCCTCCACCAGGTATGTAGCAATTCTACAGCAAGCCAGCTTATTCATCTTTTAACATTCATCTCCATTTTAAGTTTCAAGCAACATTTGTCAAATGCAGAAAATTTAGTTTTTAATAAATTGTATATTTTTTCATTATTTTGGGTAACTCCACTCTTCTCCCCCGACCCTCCACAGAGGAGCTCTTTTTCTTTCCGTATCTTCCCTTTGGTCCCACTATGCCATACACCATTCCTAGCTAGAGAGCAAAGTTAGCATTCTAAACTTCAGGCTTCTGGCTGGTGATGAATTTCAGGAAATGTTCCTTCCTTCCCTCTGAACTGGAGGATAGCCTCCAGATGGCATTTCCCCAAAGAGTAGCCAAGATATGGATCTCGCTATGAGCAGCTGGAGCATTGAGATGCAACACCTCCCGTTTTGCAGCAGCTTTCAAAAGAAGTTTATTTCCTTCCTGCTATAATGGAAATGGAGGTAGATAGTTAACATATGAATTCAGACACAAGAAGATAAAGTGTGAAAATGAGAAATTGGGCGCATAAATGATTGCAAAATTATTAGTAAGTTATTGCAAAAATAACTGCTAGTATTGGTCTTAGCAATGTAGGGAATCCCCGTGCAGATGTACTGAATGATCACTGCAGTGATGATTTAAAGGTAAGTCCCCACTTCATTGTAAATTACATGCATGGCGCACGCTCCGCCATTTGTACCTGAATTTGCAATCAGGGTCTTAAGTGTCAAATTTGCATATTTAAGTAACCGTATGCCGGTTTCAGGCTATGGCTGAGGTGCCCTCCCTCCGATTTTCACTTGCTGGCCTCCGGTTTTCAGATGCAAAATGGGCAACTGTGAAATTAATTTCTCCCCGGGTTCTCAGAATCTTTTTACGAGATTTTGGTATCACACTCTGCAATTTTTCTATTTAAAGTTATGGTCGCTAATTCATGGTAACTGTTATATTCTGATTTTATTACATGAGATTATGGCACTCCCTGAAATTTTGAATGATGTTTTGGGAATCACTTCATATCCAATGTTCTGTATATTTTGCCTACTGTGGAATAAAGCCGTTTACAAATTGAACGGAACAACCTCTTATCTAGTGTTAACTCGGTCCGTCTTCCGATGGGGTACACGTGCTTAAGACACAGAAATCCAGTCCAGAACAGAAGGGAGTTTCATTGTTACACTCCAGTGCCTCACTTGGGTGCTCATCAATATAGGATAGTGGGAGTCAACTTCAGCTGCCTCGGCCCTAAGCTCTGGAATTCCCTCCCTAAACCTCTCTGTCTCTCTCTACCTCTCTTTCCTCCTTTAGGACATTCCTTAAAACCTACCTTTTTGACCAAGCTTTTGATCATCTGCCCTAATTTCTCCTTATGTGGGCTCCTGTGAAGCACATTGGGATGTTTTACTACATTAAAGGCACTATATAAATACAAGTTGTTGTTGTTGTTGTAAGGAGCAGGTGACCACACTGCTCAAGAGAGAGAGTGACTGACATTAGTGATATCTGAGTAGATATTTGTAGCCGCCAGCTTGGCTCATTATAGCACTCTGTTTTCTGAATCAGAAACCTGGAGATGATGGTTTTCTGAGATCTGAGAAAGAGCACGGTCAATGATCAGCTGTAGTCCTTTTGACGATTACCTTTATGGCAAGAGGTTTCTAATGATGGATTTATATTGGGCTATCTGCACTTGTATCATTAGTCAGTCTGTTAGCCAGTAGAGAAACTGGGCTAATTTGATTCCATGGCTGCTTCAAATAATTTTGGCATTTATTTGCACTCGATGATGTGATCAGAAATTTTATGACACCTACTTAGAAACATAGAAAATAGGTGCAGGAGTAGGCCATCCGGCCCTTCGAGCCTGCACCGCCATTCAATGAGTTCATGGCTGAACATGCAACTTCAGTACCCCATTCCTGCTTTCTCGCCACACCCCTTGATCCCCCGAGTAGTAAGGACTACATCTAACTCCTTTTTGAATATATTTAGTGAATTGGCCTCAACAACTTTCTGTGGTAGAGAATTCCACAGGTTCACCACTCTCTGGGTGAAGAGGTTTCTCCTCATCTCGGTCCTAAATGGCTTCCCCCTTATCCTTAGACTGTGACCCCTGGTTCTGGACTTCCCCAACATTGGGAACATTCTTCCTGCATCTAACTAGTCTAAACCTGTCAGAATTTTAAACGTTTCTATGAGATCCCCTCTCATTCTTCTGAATTCCAGTGAATACAAGCCCAGTTGATCCAGTCTTTCTTATGTCAGTCCCGCCATCCCTGGAATCAGCCTGGTAAATTTCCCCTCAAAATAGCAAGAATGTCCTTCCTCAAGTTAGGAGACCAAAACTGTACACACTACTCCAGATGTGGCCTCACCAAGGCCCTGTACAACTGTAGTAACACCTCCCTGCCCCTGTACTCAAATCCCCTCGCTATGAAGGCCAAATGCCATTTGCTTTCTTCACCGCCTGCTGTACCTGCATGCCAACCTTCAATGACTGATGTACCATGACACCCAGGTCTCGTTGCACCTCCCCTTTTCCTAATCTGTCACCATTCAGATAATAGTCTGTCTCTCTGTTTTTACCACCAAAGTGGATAACCTCACATTTATCCACATTATATTCATCTGCCATGCATGAGTTTTCGTAACTTCAGGTATTTGGAACCTTAAACTGCTAGAATGATTCCAGCCAAATTGCACTCATTTAATCAGTTAATGAAAACTTTTTTTGATTAATAATTGTACTTGACACATTAGCCAGCTACGTATTTGAGAGTGTCAGCAGTTGAAATAAACATAGATTTCAGCTAAACTGCAGGTTGCATTCTTTAAAATCTGACATTTCTGTATTTTTAGGTTTTGATTGATCTTGATTTATCTCTTGTCAACCCACAAAACACGAGGGGGCTGAAATTGACCCCATCCAAAAAGTAGGCGCACTCACCGATTCTTTAAAGACCAATATTCACCTCTTTGTTTTCTATTTCCAGTCGGGGTGGTGTTGAGGGGTGGGAGTGCCCTTGGAGTGAGGCGGCCGTCGTTCCGTGTCAGCGTGATGCGGACGTTCAGTTAAAGGGGAGGGCCGCTGCAAACTCTGCAATAAATTTAGTTAGGCCCACTGGGCCATCAGGGAGGGTTTCAGCCGGGCCAGCGGCCTGGTACCCAAGAGGGAGTGCCGGGTTGCCTATTGGCGGCCTGAGGGAGCCCGTGGCCACCATTGTCGGACCGACCTGGCAGTTGGCCGACAATTAAAATAAAATGGTGGATGCACAGCCCACAGCTTCCTGCAGGGGAAAGCTGTCAGTGGCATCGACTGGCGGCTGATCCATTCCCGCGGGGCAATTTGGGGCGGAAAGGGGGTCGCTGCTGGTTGGAACGGTGGGGCAGGGCTACGGGCAGCGTGGAAACCCGTTCCCATTACTCCCGGCTCAGGGACAATTTAGGACGGGTCGGCCCATCCGTCTGCTCCCAGTCGATAACGCCTATCTGCTCCAATACCGCATCTTAGTGGCTGTAATGGACCTTACGGATGGGGGCAGTTTATGCCCCGAGAAACTTAACCGGAAACATTGTACTTCACTTTCATAAATCGCAAATTCCTGATAACGCCGCACATATACTTTCGAACTGACATTTGGCCTCCTGCTGATCTTACTGCCTGAAAGAGCACATTTCTCAGGAGGTTCTATGCTGTGCTCATTTAAATCAATAAGCAACACCGAAATAGCGGTGCTGCCTGCGCTCTTTACAGGCAGGAGTTAACTTCGCCCTGTGGTAGCACCGCCGTTTTCGGATTTTATTGAATTTGAAGGCAATCCTGCCTCCTCTCGTAATATTTGTAGGACAAAACAATAATAACCATAACTTTAACAAGAAACAAATTCACCTGGTGGTATATGGGTACCAACTCTGGACGTATTCCTTAAAATTTAATTGCATGATGATCTGCAGTCAACAGATCTGCCCAGGCCTATCTCCAGTATTTTTACAACTAATAAATTAGTGCTCAATAAAAATGTCCCTGCGATTTTTCTACCTGGGTTGCTCACCAGGAGATAACTTGAATTCCTGGAGCCTCTAGGATAACACTGGTGGTTGACAGCCGCAGGTGGTGTAGCATTTGAAACTTGCGTTTCCTATAGACCTGGGCTTCACTTTAAACTCCCATCCATTTTCTGTGTACTCTAATTTACTGTGACTATTTATTACTGACATAGATGATGGGATAGAGAGCCACATATCCAAGTTTGCCAATTGCACAAAGAAAGGCGGCATTGTAAGCAGTGTAGCTAGAAGCATAAAATTAGAGATATATTAATAGATTCAGTGAATGGGCAAAACTGTGGCAAATGGATTTCAATATAAGCAAGTGTGAAGTCATTAACTTTGGACCTAAAAAGGATACTTTCTAAATGGTGAAAAGCTCAAAGCAGTGGAAGTCCCTAGTGACCTATGGGTTCATGTTCGTAGATCATTAAAATGTCATGGACAGGTACAAAAAATAATCAAATGGCTAATGGAATGCTGGGCTTTATATTTAGAGGACTAGAATACAAGGGGGTAGAAGGTGTGCTACAGTCATACAAGCCCTGGTTAGACCATACCTGGAGTAGTGTGAGCAGTTCTGGGCACCATACCTCAGGAGGGATATATTGGCCTTGGAGGGAGTGCAGCATAGATTTACCAGAATAATACCCGGACTTCCAAGGGTTAAAATATAAGGAGAGAGTGCACAAACTAGGGTTATATTCCTTAGAATTTAGACGGCTAAGTGGTGATTTTCAAACTATTAAGGGGAACTGATAGGGTAGATAGAAATAAACTATTTCTGCTGTTTGGGGAATCTAGGACTAGGGAACATAGCTTAAAAAATTAGAGCCTGGCCTTTCAGGAATGATAGGAAACATTTCTACATGCAAGCGGCAGTTGATGCTGGGTCAATTGTTAATTTTAAATCTGAGATTGATAGCTTTCTGTTAACTCCTGCCTGGCCTCCCACATTCTACCCTACATAGACTTGAGGTCATCCAAAACTCAGCAGCCTGTATCCTAACTCGCACCAATTCCTGCTCACCCATCACCCCTGGCTCCCGGTTAAGCAACGCCTTGATTTCAGAATTCTCATCCTGGTTTACAAATCCCTCCAAGGCTTCATCCCTCCCTTTCTCTCAGCCTCATAACCCCCCAAAAATCTGCGCTCCTCAAATTCTGCCCTCTTGAGCATCCCTGATTATAACTGCTCAACCATCAGTGGCCTTGCCTTCAGCTGCCTAGGCCCTAAGCCATTGAACTCCCTCCCTAAACCTCTCCGCCTCTATCTCTCTTTCCTCCTTCAAGACGCTCCTTAAAACCTACCTCTTTGACCAAGTTTTTGGTCATCGGCCGTAATTTCTTATCTGACTCGGTGTCAATTTTTTTTTGTCATAACACTCCTGTGAGGTGCCTTGGGATGTTTTGCTACGTTAAAGGTGCTATATAAATACAAGTTGTTGTTGTTGGGTATGGGGAAAAGAGCGGGTATATGGAGCTAGGTCACAGATCAGCCATGATCTCATTGAATGGCGGAACAGGCTTGAAGACCTAAATGGCCGACTAGTCTTCCTGTTTGTATACACTAGCAGACATTTAGGGTTCTTATACCACCTTGTGGTCACTTTGAGGTGTTGCATTGAAAAATGTCACCAATCAAGTTACATAGCTTACATAGAATTTACAGCACAGAAACAAGCTATTTGGCCCAACTGGTCTATGCCATTGTTTCTGCTTCACATGAGCCTCCTCTGCCCTACCCTACCCTATGTTGACCTTATCAGCATAGCCGCCTATTCCTTTCTCCCTTCTGTACTCGTGTAGCTTCCCCTGAAAGGCATCTATGCTATTCACCTCAACCACTCCATGTGGAGCAGGTGCCATATCCTAACCACTCTCTGGTCATATCATCATGCATCGAGCACGCGTGCATCACACTTTAAAGAGCAAAACAGTATTTTTTTTTAAAGAGGAAGCTAATTATTGCTGGCTGTTTTTTTTCTGACCTTTCACCAAAGACAAACAGCCACCAATCGACGGAACCCTTTGTGAGCAATTCCTCACAGTATCTGAACAATGGGTTTAAAGGGATAGACCAGGTTAAGTATGGCTCCATTTTAACAGCCAAACCCCACAATCTTACCCCACATCCTAGGCTATCTGAATATTAAGGTAATTTATGCTGTGGTTATACTTAGAAGTTGGTGTAAGTGAAACTTCATCTGACTTCCATCAGTTAAATTACAATTACCAAACATACCAAATACTCTCATTTCCTCTAAAATTCAGAGTGGTGTTATGATTTCCAGAGAATACAAGTCAGTGGGGCCCAGCTGTATGACAATGAAACTCTCATGATCTAGACCAGACTTTCATATCTCAACCAGGCGTACTCCTTGAATCTGAGAATGACGTGAGTAGCACGTGTAGCGAGTTGGTCATACCGCAGGAGAAGGGTCCACAGCCAGCAAGGGAATGGAAGACCAGCAGGAAGAGTAGTGCAAGGAAGGTAGTGCAGGGGTCCCCTGTGGTCATCCCCCTGCAAAACAGATACACTGCTTTGAGTACTGTTGAGGGGGATGACTCGTCAGGGGAGGGCAGCAGCAGCCAAGTTCATGGCACCGTGCCTGGCTCTGTTGCACAGGAGGGCAGGAAAAAGAGTGGGAAAGGAATAGTGATAGGGGATTCAATTGTAAGGGGAATAGATAGGCGTTTCTGCGGCCGCACCCGAGACTCCAGGATGGTATGTTGCCTCCCTGGTGCAAGGGTCAAGGATGTCTCGGAGCGGGTGCAGGACATTCTAAAAAGGGAGGGAGAACAGCCAGTTGTCGTGGTGCACATTGGTACCAACGACATAGGTAAAAAAAAGGGATGAGGTCCTACGAAACGAATTTAAGGAGCGAGGAGCTAAATTTAAAAAGTAGGACCTCAAAAGTAGTAATCTCGGGATTGCTACCAGTGCCACGTGCTAGTCAGAGTAGGAATCGCAGGATAGCGCAGATGAATATGTGGCTTCAGCAGTGGTGCAGCAGGGAGGGATTCAAATTCCTGGGGCATTGGAACCGGTTCTGGGGGAGGTGGGACCAGTACAAACCGGACGGTCTGCACCTGGGCAGGACCGGAACCAATGTCCTAGGGGGAGTGTTTGCTAGTGCTGTTGGGGAGGAGTTAAACTAATATGGCAGGGGGATGGGAACCAATGCAGGGAGACAGAGGGAAACAAAAAGGAGGCGAACGCAGAGGACAGAAAGGAGATGAGGAAAAGTGGAGGGCAGAGAAACCCAAGGCAAAGAACAAAAAGGGCCACTGTAAGCAAAATTCTAAAAGGACAAAGGGTGTTAAAAAAACAAGCCTAAAGGCTTTATGTCTTAATGCAAGGAGTATCCGTAATAAGGTGGATGAATTAACTGTGCAAATAGATGTTAACAAATATGATGTGATTGGGATTAAGAGACGTGGCTCCAGGATGATCAGGGCTGGGAACTCAACATCCAGGGTTATTCAACATTCAGGAAGGATAGAATAAAAGGAAAAGGAGGTGGGGGTAGCATTGCTGGTTAAGGAGGAGATTAATGCAATAGTTAGGAAGGACATTAGCTTGGATGATGTGGAATCTATATGGGTAGAGCTGCAGAACACCAAAGGGCAAAAAACGTTAGTGGGAGTTGTGTACAGACCTCCAAATAGTAGTAGTGATGTTGGGGAGGGCATCAAACAGGAAATTAGGGGTGCATGCAATAAAGGTGCAGCAGTTATAATGGGTGACTTTAATATGCACATAGATTGGGCTAACCAAACTGGAAGCAATACGGTGGAGGAAGATTTCCTGGAGTGCATAAGGGATGGTTTTCGAAACCAATATGTCGAGGAACCAACTAGGGGGGAGGCCATCTTAGACTGGGTGTTGTGTAATGAGAGAGGATTAATTAGCAATCTCGTTGTGCGAGGCCCCTTGGGGAAGAGTGACCATAATATGGTGGAATTCTGCATTAGAATGGAGAATGAAACAGTTAATTCAGAGACCATGGTCCAGAACTTAAAGAAGGGTAACTTTGAAGGTATGAGGCATGAATTGGCTAGGATAGATTGGCGAATGATACTTAAGGGGTTGACTGTGGATGGGCAATGGCAGACATTTAGAGACCGCATGGATGAACTACAACAATTGTACATTCCTGTCTGGCGTAAAAGTAAAAAAGGGAAGGTGGCTCAACCGTGGCTATCAAGGGAAATCAGGGATAGTATTAAAGCCAAGGAAGTGGCATACAAATTGGCCAGAAATAGCAGCGAACCCGGGGACTGGGAGAAATTTAGAACTCAGCAGAGGAGGACAAAGAGTTTGATTAGGGCAGGGAAAATGGAGTACGAGAAGAAGCTTGCAGGGAACATTAAGACGGATTGCAAAAGTTTCTATAGGTATGTAAAGAGAAAAAGGTTAGTAAAGACAAACGTAGGTCCCCTGCAGTCAGAATCAGGGGAAGTCATAACTGGGAACAAAGAAATGGCAGACCAATTGAACAAGTACTTTGGTTTGGTATTCATTAAGGAGGACACAAACAACCTTCCGGATATAAAAGGGGTCAGAGGGTCTAGTAAGGAGGAGGAACTGAGGGAAATCCTTATTAATCGGGAAATTGTGTTGGGAAAATTGATGGGATTGAAGGCCGATAAATCCCCAGGGCCTGATGGACTGCATCCCAGAGTACTTAAGGAGGTGGCCTTGGAAATAGTGGATGCATTGACAGTCATTTTCCAACATTCCATTGACTCTAGATCAGTTCCTATCGAGTGGAGGGTAGCCAATGTAACCCCACTTTTTAAAAAAGGAGGGAGAGAGAGAACAGGGAATTATAGACCGGTCAGCCTGACCTCAGTAGTGGGTAAAATGATGGAATCAATTATTAATGATGTCATAGCAGCGCATTTGGAAAGAGGTGACATGATAGGTCCAAGTCAGCATGGATTTGTGAAAGGGAAATCATGCTTGACAAATCTTCTGGAATTTTTTGAGGATGCTTCCAGTCGAGTGGACAAGGGAGAACCAGTTGATGTGGTATATTTGGACTTTCAGAAGGCTTTCGACAAGGTCCCACACAAGAGATTATTGTGCAAAGTTAAAGCACATGGGATTGGGGGTAGTGTGCTGACATGGATTGAGAACTGGTTGGCAGACAGGAAGCAAAGAGTAGGAGTAAATGGGTACTTTTCAGAATGGCAAGCAGTGACTAGTGGGGTACCGCAAGGTTCTGTGCTGGCGCCCCAGCTGTTTACACTGTACATTAATGATTTAGACGAGGGGATTAAATGTAGTATCTCCAAATTTGCGGATGACACTAAGTTGGGTGGCAGTGTGAGCTGCGAGGAGGATGCTATGAGGCTGCAGATTGACTTGGATAGGTTAGGTGAGTGGGCAAATGCATGGCAGGTGTAGTATAATGTGGATAAATGTGAGGTTATCCACTTTGGTGGTAAATACAGAGAGACAGACTATTATCTGAATGGTGACGGATTAGGAAAAGAGGAGGTGCAATGAGACCTGGGTGTCATGGTACATCAGTCATTGAAGGTTGGCATGCAGGTACAGCAGGCGGTGAAGAAAGCAAATGGCATGTTGGCCTTCATAGCGAGGGGATTTGAGTACAGGGGCAGGGAGGTGTTGCTACAGTTGTACAGGGCCTTGGTGAGGCCACACCTGGAGTATTGTGTACAGTTTTGGTCTCCTAACTTGAGGAAGGACATTCTTGCTATTGAGGGAGTGCAGCGAAGGTTCACCAGACTGATTCCCGGGATGGCGGGACTGACCTATCAAGAAAGACTGGATCAACTGGGCTTGTATTCACTGGAGTTCAGAAGAATGAGAGGGGACCTCATAGAAATGTTTAAAATTCTGACGGGTTTAGACAGGTTAGATGCAGGAAGAATGTTGGGGAAGTCCAGAACCAGGGGTAAGCCATTTAGGACCGAGATGAGGAGAAACTTCTTCACCCAGAGAGTGGTGAACCTGTGGAATTCTCTACCACAGAAAGTTGTTGAGGCCAATTCACTAAATATATTCAAAAAGGAGTTAGATGAAGTCCTTACTACTCGGGGGATCAAGGGGTATGGCGAGAAAGCAGGAATGGGGTACTGAAGTTGCATGTTCAGCCATGAACTCATTGAATGGCGGTGCAGGCTAGAAGGACCGAATGGCCTACTCCTGCACCTATTTTCTATGTTTCTATGTAATCTCTCCGAAGGTGGACCAAGTTAACAATCGGCAATCAGTTTGATTCGTAAAGTGCCATGTTCCACAGTAGTCATAACATACATAACATAGGAGAATGACGAAAAATATTTGGTACAATCAGTATAACTTCTATTTGAGTACTATTGCAAAATACATTTACGTTAGCCCACTTCAGTGGCCCACTTTACTTAATTCGCCACTTTACTTAATTCAAAACACAGTCTGCCTGTCCAAGGCAGAGATTCCCCACGTAGCTGCTGCTTGACAGACTTTAGAAGGTAATTATAACCCCCAAGAATGGATGGATTTGGGGTGTGTGGGAAGTAAAAATTTCCAATCCGCCCACTTCCAGTTTCAATGGAAGCGGGTGGGGGGTGGGGGAGGTGACCAATCTGCTTTCAGGAGGTGGGTAGGTTATTGAAAACTTTTAAGGAGGCTACGTGTCTCCATTTTTGCATGATCTTTATTTTTAACTAATGTTGACCCGGTTTCCTGGGGCTCGGGGAAATCTGGCAGGTAAACTGAAGCGAGAAGGGCCGGATCCATCCAGCACTTACAGCACTGCTTGTGGACCAGGAGGAGCAGGAGTGTTTCCTCTAGTTCCAACAAACAGACCTCTTCACAGATTGGCTGATTTCCTCCCCTCCCGACCTCCACGATCTACCCCCGACCTCTGCGATCTCCCAGCTCTCCCCACCCATCGCCCCCACAATCTCTTCCTTCCTCCTCTCCGTTCCTTGGCTGAAGCCTTGTGCCACAGGCTTTCCTGCCCAACAGGCAGTCAGTCCGTCAATCAGGCTGCCTGTTGGGTGGGAAACCTGCAGAAAAATTGTGAAAGGCGTACTGCTGTTAATTGCAACAGGGCGTCCGGAAACTCCTTACTTCCTGGTTTCCCATCTGGAAATCCTTCCCCCTCCCCACTCACTCCACAGCCCCGAGTTAATATCGGGCCGAGATGTCTGTATTGTTTCTATAAAAACCTCCCTTCAAAGACTTGCACAGATCAGAAAAGTTTGTTAACTGCAAGGTACAATAGACGTCTTTCTGAGTAGCCAGATACTGCTAACAAATTAGCAATTTTGGGGGATCTGTGCAAAACAATTGCCAAATCCCGCTTTAAATCACCTCTCATCTTCTTATGGATGGCCAACCTAGCATGGGCGGTCTGGAGAAACACTTTTCTTTCAGGCAAGCTTCTGCCCAACACACATTAAGATCACTTATGCCCAAATCTTTTTAAGGGAAATGGCCGAACCAAAACAAAAGCTACAGTGAGATACGCAGCTTGGTGCAGCAGAAGTAAAGATTCAGGTGCCTTGACCCATCGGGGTGTTTTGCTATCCAACCAGCCAAAGTATCCCAGATTATTGTTGATAGCAGCTTGTATAACTTCACACTGCAAGTACATTGGGCATTGGAAAGAAGAGAGCCCACCACAACCAGTGGCAGAAGAGGATCTTGGCTTGCAACCAGAAGAGATGCTGGCAAACCAATATCTTGGCAAAAATAGGATCCCCACCATTACCCTCAGCCTTGCTTCAAGACCATGAATACAATTTCATTTTGCCACAACTACCTTATTCTGATCCATTCCAAATTAACTCTCATGACTCATTACAGTACCAGTTAACCTAAATTTTATTCAGCCATTCAGTGTGTGGTGCAACTGTATTTAAAAACCCAAAGCTTCCCCTCTGAGAGTGTATGGCTTATACCTTCTACTTCCCAATGTTGGTGTTTACTCAGGGGGAAGACCAAGTGAAGTGCTTAGCTGTTGTGTATCTAGGAATGGGGGTGATTCCGTATTTCCTTGTGCTGGATCAGAGGATGACCCTGCAACTACAATCCTGCTGGCATTCTGGAATGAACAGTACCAGAGTTCAGCATGTCAGTTGCTCAGTGTGGGCAGCTGTGCAATATCACGTAAAGCAGTTGACCTCACATTATATGTCAGTTTAAAGCACTATAAAAGAACAAAAGACTTGATTTTATATAGCGCCTTTCACGACCACTGGACCTCACAAAGCGCTTTACAGCCAATGAAGTACTTTTGAAGTGTAGTCACGGTTGTAACATAGGAAACGAGGCAGATAATTTACACACAGCAAGCTCCCACAGCAATGTGATAATGACCAGATAATTTGTTTTTGTTATGTTGATTGAAGGATAAATATTGGCCAGGACATTAGAGATAACACCCCTGCTCATATTATGATTACTCTGTCCCAGAGGATCCCTTATGAGATTGCTAATTAACCCTGTCTCATTACACAAAGCAAGATCTAAAATAGCCTGTTCCCTGGTTGCTTCCATGATGTATTGTTCTTGGAACCTGTTCCGAATGCATTCCATGAACTCATTCTCCAGGCTACCTTTGCCAATTTGATTTGTCCAGTCTATATGAAGATTAAAGTCCCCTATGATTATTGCATTACCTTTGTTACTACTATTTCTTGATTAATATTCTGTCCAACGGTATAGTTACTGTTTGGGGGCCTAAATACTACTCCCATCAGTGTTTAGTGCCCCTTGTTATTCCTTATCTCCACCCATACTGATTCTACTTCTTGATCTTCCGAACCAAGATCCTTTCTTTCTACTATCCTTGTGTCATCCTTTATTATCAGGGCCACCCCTTCCTTTTCCATTCTGCCTGTCTTTTCAAAACATCAAGTACCCTGGAACATTTCGTTCCCAACCTTGGTCACCTTGCAACCACGTCTCTGTAATAGCTATTAGATCAAACTTATTTATTTCTGTTTGTATCTATCTTGTTACGAATGCTTTGTGCATTCAGACAAAGAGTCTTTAATTTAATTTTTTACCATTATTCCCTGCTTTGACCTTATTCTCTGCTGCACTGCTACCATTAAACTCTGTCCCTTCCTGTCACAGTCTGGTTATTTTGCCCATCCTCCCTACAGTCCTTTTACTCATCTTTACAGGTAGCAAGTACCTCGTATGCGTTGGACAGTGTCAAGGACTGAGGCTCCTCTATCACTGAATCCTGGGTCCCCATATCGTCCTGACTCGCAGTCACACCCTCCTGTCCCTGACCATTGACTAAGCCGAAATTCCTCGAGTTGCAGACACTCACTGCAGAGGTAGTTGCTTGGGATCGAGATGCTCTCCAACAACTCCCACATGCTGCAGTTACGACACACCATCTGCCCTACCATCTCCAACCTGGTTTTATTTATTAATTAATTAGTTAGAGTTTTTATTCAATTTTTTAGCTTTATTTATTTTATCTGTTTTAAGTTATTAATTTAATAAGTACAAGCAAATTACAGTTTCTCAGCTCTTAATTTTACCCCTTCCCTAAGTTAGACAGCAAAAAAAGCTGTAATACTCACCAACCAATCACCTACCTGCTCTCCTGTGATGTCACACTCTGATTTTTGTTGTTGTTTTTGAATCGGAGCCTTGGCACTGCCTCTGATTTAACTCCGGTTCTCTCTCAGGCGACTCTTTATCCTTTCATCACTGCCGCTGCTTTAACCACAAGGATTACGAAAGTGACTGAGAAAATGCTGTAATGCTTAAAAGCTGACTTCTTGGGCCCAAGTTTCCACATGATTTGCGCCTGATTTTCAGGAGCAACTGGTGGAGAACGGAATATCTTAGAAATCGCAATTCTCCACATTTTTTTTCTGCAATTCTAGTCAGGTAGAACAGTTCTACTTTGGAACAGAATTTTTTCTTCAAAAGGGGTGTGTCCGGCCACTGACGCCTGATTTGAAAGTTTCCACAGTGAAAACGTACTCCAAACTAAAGTAGAATGGAGCAAGTGAAGATTTTTGTAGAACTGAAAAAACCTGTTCTACACATTAAAAAATCAGGCACAGGTTACAAATTAGGCGTCCAGAACGAGGTGGGGGGGGGGGGGAAAGGGAAGTCATTAAATTCTATAATAAATCCTTATTTATACTTATACAAATATTATATAAATAAATCCAACCTGAATAAACATTTATAAGCAAAGAAAAGATTAAATAAACCATCTTCCTACCTGTGTGAAAGTGCTTCAGCCAGGGAGAATTCTGCAGCCGTTCGTGCCGCTGAGCGGGAGGGGGGGGAGTGGGGGGAGGAGAAAGCCGTTCGTGCCGCTGAGCGGGAGCGGGGGGGGGGGGGGAGGAGAAAGCGGTTTGTTGCCGCGGAGGAGAAGGAGACAGCGGCTTGTTGCCGTGGAGGGAGGGGAAGGAGACAGCAGCTTGTTGCCGCGCAGGGGAGGGGAGGGAGGGGAAGGAGACAGCGGCTTGTTGCCGTGGAGGGAGGGGAAGGAAACAGCGGCTTGTTGCCGTGGAGAGAGGGGAGGGAGGGGAAGGAGACAGCGGCTTGTTGCCATGGAGGGAGGGGAAGGAAACAGCAGCTTGTTGCCGTGGAGGGAGGGGAGGGAGGGGAAGGAGACAGTGGCTTGTTGCCGTGGAGGGAGGGGAAGGAGGGGGAAGGAGACAGCGGCTTGTTGCCGTGGAGGGAGGGGAAGGAGACAGCGGCTTGTTGCCGCGCAGGGGAGGGGAGGGAGGGGAAGGAGACGGTGAGAAGGGTAGCCTCAGTGCTGATGTGCTGATGGCAATGTGATTTTATTAAAAAATGTTCAAAAATTAAACAGCTACAAAGAACTACAAAAATGGCCGAGTGCCAATGTTTTTTTTCACACTGAGCATGCGCGAACGCTCCAACGCGCATGCGCAGCGTTGCCAGCAGGAAAAAACTAATTTAAATAGTACCCGCCCCCTCCCACTTACAAAATCGGCGCGAGTGTAGGCTCCGCCCCCCTGGGTGCCGCGCCAAACAGACAAGGAGCTGCAAAGCGCTCGAGAATAGTGCGTTTTTTTTCTGGCGCCGTTTTAGGCGCGAAAAACGGGCGCCCAGCTCGGAGGGGTGCCCGTTTTTTTATCCTGTGGAAACTTGGGCCCCTTGAAACTAGTAGCCAATCTTTTTTATGGAGAGCAGCAATTGTAACTCATATGGTTAAGTTGCATCAGCTAATATAAATTTCAGCGTGTAATACTTTCACCCACCACTGATGTGTGTGTGTGTGTGTGTGTGTGTGGGTATATATATATAATGGATGCTGCCTTTTGAAATCTATCTCGGTAACTGGCTCTGTTCTATTGTATGCATTCATTACTCATCAGTCAGTCGTTAAAACAATTTTCTAAATACTAGATGGCTTTTCACTCAATCCCATTTGGGGGATTGGGTACTTCAAATTTAATTCAACAGTGAAGGAGTTGCTGAACAATTTTTAATCTAAAATAAAAATAGAAAACACTGAAAATGCATAGTCGGTCCACCAATATCCAAAATAGAAATCATCAATAGTAAACTGTAAGGGGCCGAAATTGCCCCTTTTTTAAGAGCAGTTTCCGGTAACAGGGCGGAAATTAGTTTCTGCCCAGTTGGGGCGGACTCTCAGACGATCGGAACATTGCCCTCGCAAATTTTTTCAGGCGGAGAAGATATCCACCCCGCTCCTGTGCGAACGGCGATAATGACATCTGGTCCGCGCCCCGGAGGCGACATTGCCTTAGAACAGTCGTTCGACCGCTTGTAGGTGCCCATAACAGCTTTTCCCGGCAGGAAGCTGCCAGTGGCTGGGCAACGCATCCGCCCTTAAAGGGGAGGCCGCACCGTTGCGGCCGCCATTTTATTTTAATTGTCGGCCGACTCTATAATCGGCCCGACTATGGTAGCCGTGTGTTCAGCCGGGCCGTCAACAGGCAGCCCGGCATCCTCTCTTGGGTGCCGGGCCGCTGGCCCAGCAGAAGCCCTTAATGGCCCAGAGGGCGCCAAGTAGGCCTCGCAGCATCCCTTCCATTTAAATGAAGGGGAGGGACGTTGCTAAACGTCAGCTTGACGCGGCATGTCCGCATCACACTGGCGTCATCAGCGTCGTGCTAACTTGCTCAGCGCAGCGTTGATGATACCTTCCGCCCCACTCCTGACCCGCTTCCACCCCTCTGCCGTCTCAAACACTGCCCCGATGATTTTTGAAAAGAAAAAAGGGCAATTTCCCTCTTCCCTGCCCCATCAATTCGGGCAGTAATTCACAAGATAAATCTAATTATCTGCCCCAAACAGGTGGGAGGGCAATTTCGGCTCCCAAGTCTATATTTATCTTAATGCACCAGTAAACCAAAATAATACTTACTTCTGGCCACTCCCTATCCCTTCCCACCCATTGACATTCTTGGATGATGCAGTATAATGTCTGTAGGCAAGTGGCTCTGTTCTGTTGCGTACGTTCATCACTCATCAAGTGGTTTTGTCCATTGATGTCAGTTACCAGCTGGTTAATAATTTGAGTTGAAACATTCATCAGAGCTATCGCCTCTTCTTGGGAATGGTTGCCATGAGCAGTAATAAAATTGGCACCACTGGCAAGACTCTGATGCAGCCCGAGCACTCCGCTAACCCATTATTTTAATTCCCCAAGCCACTTATGTTAGCGGAAAGAAACTAGTTTTCATGCTTGTTCTTTGACATCTATTAAGTAGCTTAACAACTGTAATATTCAAGTTAAAAGGAGCTGTGCCACCGAACACACTGTGAAGAACAGAGAAATCAGAGAGAACATGGCAACTCCCTTTAAAAGGAAAATAAATTACACTGACTGTGCTGTGTCTATGCTTCTGGATAAAGTGCTGTTTGCCAGTGGACAATTTTCATGTTGATGAATTATAGAACAATCAGAGCCCTCTAACTTAGAGATGAGTCAATCAAGGAGATGTGGAAAAAAATTGGCGAAAGAAAAGAAAGATTTGTATTTATATAGCGCCTTTCACAATCTTGAGTGTACCCCTAAGCGCTTCACAGCCAATTAAGTACTTTTTGAAGTGTTGTCGCGGTTGTAATGTAGGAAATGTGGCAGCTATTTTGCGCACAGCCAGCTTCCACAAACAGCAATGACCAGATCATTTGTTTTAGGTGTTGTTGAGAGGAATAAATATTGGCCAGGAGACCGGGAAAACATCTCTGCTCTTCTTCAAATAGTGCCGTGGTATCTTCTACATTCATCTGAGGGGGCAAACAGGGCCACAATTTAACGTCTCATCCAAAAGGTGGTACCTCTGACACTGAAGTGCCAGCCTAGTTTATGTGCTCAAGTCTCAGGAGTGGTGCTACCACTGAGCCACAACTGATGTCACAAAAGTGGTTCCAATGGAAACTACTCCAAACTGCTGAGCACAATTCTTTTGTTTTGCTGGTAAAGTTAGGAAAATTCTGTCCCGACAGCCCCAGCTGACAAATATTGTACCCCTCATGCCTATGACTAAGCACTCCCATTCTCCTGGTAACTCCTATAAGGTGGACTAGCACAGCACTTTAGGTGAAGTACTCAGAGAATTTCTGGAATAAATGCTGCTCGAGTGTTGGTAAAGTCTTGACAAAGTGTCTCAGAATGTCTCCAGGTGTGTTTCACACAAAATACTAGTTGAGTACTTTGCATCCGTTTTCACAAAGGAAGCAGGTGATGTGAAAATTACACTAAAAGAGGAGAGGGAAGTTATGTACAGGATAGTAATTGATAGAGAAGATGTACTAAAATGATTAGCATTTCTGAAAGTTGGTAAGTCACCTGGTCCAGATGGATGGATCCTAGGTTGCTGAAAGAAGCAAAGATAGAAATAGCAGAGGCATTGGACACAATTTTTCAATCCTGATTGGATACAGTAGTAGTGCCGGAGGACTGGAGGATTGTTAATGTTATGGTAGTAACTACTTGTACTGCACTTTTTTTTGACAGACATGTGTCTGTCCAGCCCCCCTGTCAAGCTCCTTTCCCCCTCTTTCCCCCCCGGCCCCAAATCATTCCCCCCACGTGGTGCCGAGAAGCAGGACCAGAGGCCCAAGACTCTGCTGAGGCCCTGACACACACACACTCTCTCTCTCTCTCTCTCTCTCTCTCCTCTCTTTCCCCCCCCCCCCCCGACTCTTTTCCGCCCCCCCTCCCTCCCCCCAGCACGGTTTCTATTTCAATGAGCCAGCACAGGCTCGATGGGCTGGAATGGCCTCCTTCCGTCCTGTACATTTCCGGATTATATGTATATATGTACGGTACAATCTGTGTGTCCTGATACACATTATGTGATATTGCCATCAGTCTGCTTATTGTAGACGAAGGCAATGCAACAAACAGGTTTTAAGTGGCCTTACCATCTTAATACTGGCAAAAATACTATCTAGCTTTTAGTGGGATTCAATGGAGAAGTCCAATTTCTGCCTGCAGTGGCAGTTTCTACTGATACCTCAGTTTTTGGTGTTCTACATTAGGTTAAAAGCCTCAGGAGAGAAATGAACCCCATAACTCTGTCATTCCACCAGAAACATTAACCTGTTGTTTCTCTTTACAATGCTGATGTGTGTTTCCAGCATTTTCTGCTTTTATTTCACATTTCCATCACCGTTTCTTCTTTCATTCTATTCAGCAAGAATAATAAATATGATTACAGTATAGTGCATAATCATGGTTTGTTTAAATTCTACATTGTGCATTCACCAGAGCGATTTTAGTCTGCATTCCTGAATTTCATTAATGCTACATCACTAACCCCAGACAGATTTAAAAAAACAATCTACAAATATCTACAGTTAACACCACTGCTGTCTTGTTCTATGCAGCAACAGAATTGCTCGAGGTTAATGCTAACAATTATTGCAATGATTTTCCTCTAGGCCCTCTGCCCAATCAGCTATTGAAAGGTCCACAATCATCAAAACTTTTGTACAGTAGTTTTTGAAACAATCTCTAAATTGATTTATCAACATAAATCCTGGCATCAAAGAATAACAACATCTGGGTAATGTCATCAATGTCAACCTGTTTCAATGAGCAAAACTGATATATACAATACAAGTAGATTAGATGTTCTGATTAAAATTGGCTGCTGCGTGTTCATAGAATCATAGAATGGTTACAGCACAGAAGAGGGCCATTCGGCCCGTTGAGCCCATGCCAGCTCTCTGCAAGAGCACTTCAGTTAGTCCCACTACCCCGCCCTTTTCCCCCCCCTAACCCTGCAATTTTTTTTCCTTCAGGTACTTACCCAATTCCCTTTTGAAAGCCACAATTGAGTCTGCCTCCACCAACCTTTCAGACAGTGCATTCCAGATCCTAACCAATCTTCAAATATCTGTTAATCACTTTCAGTAGCTCATACTAGACTGCCTGAAAAATTGCACTAAAGCCAACAAATTAGAACCAAAGTAAGATTTTCTTAACATGAAATTCAAGAAACATTTACATTTTTTATATCACTAAGAAGTCAGCAGCAAAATTGACTTCAGCTGGTATTGACAGAAGAACGGGGTTGGCTGCAGCAGGTCCCTTGATACCCAGACACTAGACGAACATAACAACATAACAAGCATTGCAATGACATCAGGGATAGCTGCACTATTTTTATGGGGATAATGAGCACAGGTGGTTAACCCCTTGGAGAATAGAAATTCTACACAGAATTGAAAACACAATGCAATTACATTGTTTTAGTGTATGCCAAGAGTACTAGTAACCAAGTGATTCTGTGCTTCCATACAATTCGCCAATTATGTTTTATCATTGACCTTAGTATGTTCCACAAAACTATTTTCTCAGATTTATAACAAAAAAGTATAGAGCTGAAAATTCACAGCGAGGTGGGGAGCGGGTGGGCATTCCAGCCTAAAGGCCAGGATGTACCTGCCTGGGACTTCCATCGCTGACCCCTAGTTTGTGGGGTCAAGGGGACGATCCTTAATTAACATGAATGGCAGATGTCCGCAGCACGAGGGGTGCATTGAAGACACCTGCCTTGTCCTAAAGGGTTGGAGGAGAGCATAAACACTGGCATGGACCAATTGGTCCGAATGGCCTGTTTCAGTTCTGTACATTCTATATAATTGTATATAATGTAGCGCAAGTTGACTGCTCCATCGGTGGGTTCCCCTTCTCCCAGGTGGACTCCACAACTGTCAATCGGCAGCCTGGTATGGTGGGTCTCGCCCAGAATGCCTCTGCTGATGATGGACCAAATTCCAGTGAGGAAAATGACACAGAAACTCGTAGCATTGGGAGCTTCTGTCCACGGTCACGCCTCTTTCTGTGCTGCCGACCTTGAAAGGCAGCCCTGCCCCTCACAAAGACTTGTGAAATCCCTCAGTAATTATGGGACCCATATATTTGGGCCCCTGCCTAATTTCCAGTGCTCTCCCACCAGATTTATGGATATGTGGATTTTCAACCCCAATGTATATTTTTTTTAAACTTGGGAAGTTCTGATTTGTACTGTTATGCTGTGGGAAGATGCTGAGCAAATGCCAGATACATCTCCTGCAGTTGCGCGGGAAATTAGATTTTGAAATCTTCACAGCCTACTGTTTGTTGGTGACCTACTAACTGCATCACTGGTGGTTGCTCGAGAGCCAGCTGCCTGTCCATCCTTATTGGATGCAGAAGTCGGTCACCCAGAGGGGACAGGCAAACAAAGAAAATTCTTTCGGCGGGGAGAATAAAAATCATGCATGGCTTCATAGGCGAATATGTATACTAAAACTTTAATGAGGACAGAAAAAAAACAATAGAATAAAACAATGGGGGATTTTAATCCCCCCACGACAGATGGGAGATGGTCGGGAGGGTTAAATCGTCAAATTCGCAAAGTCTGACCCCAACCCATTGTGCACGTATCTGTTTCCATTTTAACCATGGCGGATATCGGGGCGTCCATGTAACCCGCTCTGGAGAAGCTGGTCCGTAATAATATTTTAGCAACAATTTGAAATGAATGCTCCTTGCACCGGTTTCTCAGGGTTCCGGAAACCTGGCAGCTAAAGAAAGGTGGAAGCAGCCGGATTCAGCAGGTCAGTGCTTTCTATAGCACACCCTGGGACCTCAAGCAAAGCTTTTGGCATGATTGGCCGGCCCCATTAAATTCCTGATTTCTTCAGCTGGTTCGATACCCCCAATCCCTGACCTTTCCCATTTGCCGTGGACTCTGCCCAACGGCCATCTTTTTGCTGGCTCTCCTGCCAGGCAGCTGGCCAGCCTGTCAATCTGGTCAGTTGCCGGGCAGGAAACAGAGTTTAAAAAAATGATGACATGGTCCTGCCGTTAAATTCGACAGGACTGCCGTGTTCCTGGGACTTCTGGGTTTCCCCCCCACAAACGCACGCTCCTGCTCCCGCTCCCTGCCTGCCTCCCCATAAATATAGGTGCCAATATCTTTGGCAGCATCAAGTCCAATCCGTCCATGGAATCTGCCCCTCCCGATTAATCTCTTCAGAAATAATCTGCATAAAAGCTCTCCAGTTCCCAGAGATAATCAAGCAAAATTTAAATAGGCTCTTTGTGCTACTTACCTATGTATACTAAGCTATGTATCTACTTCAGGTCAATAGCAATCAAACTCAACCAATTTGTGATCTTTGTGCACTTTTTCTTATGTAGAAGAAAGTTAATGGAATGAAAATTTAAGGGAATAGACAAAAGAAAAATAACTAGAATAAAATCAGACATTTTGTACAGATTGGTTGTCTTTTCAAAATGAATTAGAAGGAAATAATCCAGTAGACAAATAAGTTTATTGACTTCAACTGAACCCCCAAATTCTTGATTTCTGCTTCATACACAATTCCCCAGCTTGGAGGAGCGCTGCTGCTAGACTCGGATCTGGCCTCGAGGTTGTGTAAAAGAATGTCCCTTGTGACTTTCCCGCCTCCCCCCCCCCCCCCCCCCACTCACATGACTGATTATTTCCCCCCCTTTCTGAATGGGAGGAAATTCCTGGTTTCTCTCCAGTATTGCTTCATAATGCAGCTCACTTCTGTGTGAATTCATATACAGTGTCATTATCCAATCCCAAATACTGGATTGAATTAGTCCTTTAAATTCATCAATAATTATATTTTACAGTGAGATTGCAAGTTGCTTTGGAAGTTGGTTTCTTATTGAATGCAGCCTGTTTGAAATGGAGATTTCCTTTCCATTTGAAGAGGACAATAATGGCGCAAAGGATCTTACTGATTTTTATGATGTAGGATCTGAGGGTAAATCACCTGATGGAAGTTACAGGCTACTTTAACAGTAGATTTAAAAGAGAATTCACTATTTTGCACAGATTTTGAAATCTATAAAGATTGAAAGAAAAGGATTACTACCATTTTAAAATTAATTTTATCTTAATTACTTTGAAGGAAAATAAGCAGACACTCAGTGATTGAGAACTGCAATATGCAGAAAAGAAAGTTGGCCATTGCTCTTGAGTTATCCCTGAAGCATAGAACTATGTTCGCCTGTATGCTGTACAAATGACCCAGAGTTTTAGTTTGCTCTTTCCAGCAAATTTGCTTTTTCCCTTGTTGCCCATTCAACTAAAATTGACTGTACCTAAGATGTAGAAAGAGATTAGATGACGCAATGACCTACGAAGTACAAGCAGGTCGCAAAATATCGGGATTGTTTGAAACCAATAAATAAACTGTTCTTCCCTTTTCACTCTCATTTAAGTTAATCACACTCGTTCCAATGTAGCCCTCTTAAGGCCAGTTTCAGTTAGCGAGGGAAAATAATGATGATAACCATTTGATTATAAAAGATATGTTAGTACCATCAACAAAATGAGAAGATTTGCACAACATTAATGTTTTCCAATCAATAGATTCATTATTAATTAATTTTACAATATTTACAACAGTAGTAAAATGGGTAAAAGAAATGCCCATAAATAGAATCTTAGATTGCGCAGCAATTACAAATCGAATGTGGAATTAGGAGGGAAGAAAATGATCTTAAATAATACCTTAGATTGAAATTAAAAATGGAATCTTCAGTAGAATTTGGCCTTCTACAGGTCATATTAACAGTAATAAATGACATGATCATGAAATGTACCTGAAGAAAAGTGACTGTAAAAGGGAAGGAAAGTCGAGGCAAAATATTTTCTGTTCAAATTTACTGCCCACTACATACTCAATAATGCAAAGCTTTAAATTGGCTCACAGACACCTACCCCAGCGCCACCCCTCCCCCCCCTTCCCCCCACCAACCCCCATTAAAGTAATTGAAGTTGTTTCAGGTTGCAGCTAATATCAATTAAATCACCAGACGTGGTTGTGGGCAGAATGGCTCTCCATTCAACAGCAAAGATTTTTTTTTTAATTCTCAAAAAAAATCACACATTTTAAAAAAGGAGGGAGAGAGAAAGCAGGGAATTATAGACCGGTCAGCCTGACCTCAGTAGTGGGTAAAATGATGGAATCAATTATTAAGGATGTCATTGCAGCGCATTTGGAAAATGGTGACATGATAGGTCCAAGTCAGCATGGATTTGTGAAAGGGAAATCATGCTTGACAAATCTTCTGGAATTTTTTGAGGATGTTTCCAGTAAAGTGGACAAAGGAGAACCAGTTGATGTGGTATATTTGGACTTTCAGAAGGCTTTCGACAAGGTCCCACACAAGAGATTAATGTGCAAAGTTAAAGCACATGGGATTGGGGGTAGTGTGCTGACGTGGATTGAGAACTGGTTGTCAGACAGGAAGCAAAGAGTAGGAGTAAATGGGTACTTTTCAGAATGGCAGGCAGTGACTAGTGGGGTACTGCAAGGTTCTGTGCTGGGGCCCCAGCTGTTTAATGATTGATGCCCAGTTGATCCAGTCTTGATAGGTCAGTCCCACCATTAATGATACATTAATGATTTAGACGAGGGGATTAAATGTAGTATCTCCAAATTTGCGGATGACACTAAGTTGGGTGGCAGTTTGAGCTGCGAGGAGGATGCTATGAGGCTGCAGAGTGACTTGGATAGGTTAGGTGAGTGGGCAAATGCATGGCAGATGAAGTATAATGTGGATAAATGTGAGGTTATCCATTTCGGTGGTAAAAACAGAGAGACAGACTATTATCTGAATGGTGACAGATTAGGAAAAGGGAAGGTGCAACGAGACCTGGGTGTCATGGTACATCAGTCATTGAAGGTTGGCATGCAGCTACAGCAGGCGGTGAAGAAAGCAAATGGCATGTTGGCCTTCATAGCGAGGGGATTTGAGTACAGGGGCAGGGAGGTGTTGCTACAGTTGTACAGGGCCTTGGTGAGGCCACACCTGGAGTATTGTGTACAGTTTTGGTCTCCTAACTTGAGGAAGGACATTCTTGCTATTGAGGGAGTGCAGCGAAGATTCACCAGACTGATTCCCGGGATGGCGGGACTGACCTATCAAGAAAGACTGGATCAACTGGGCTTGTATTCACTGGAGTTCAGAAGAATGAGAGGGGACCTCATAGAAACGTTTAAAATTCTGATGGGTTTAGACAGGTTAGATGCAGGAAGAATGTTCCCAATGTTGGGGAAGTCCAGAACCAGGGGTCACAGTTTGAGGATAAGGGGTAAGCCATTTAGGACCGAGATGAGGAGAAACTTCTTCACCCAGAGAGTGGTGAACCTGTGAAATTCTCTACCACAGAAAGTAGTTGAGGCCAATTCACTAAATATATTCAAAAGGGAGTTGGATGAAGTCCTTACTACTCGGGGGATCAAGGGGTATGGCGAGAAAGCAGGAATGGGGTACTGAAGTTTCATGTTCAGCCATGAACTCATTGAATGGTGGTGCAGGCTAGAAGGGCTGAATGGCCTGCTCCTGCACCTATTTTCTATGTTTCTATATATAGGAGTGTATTGATACGTCGAGGTTTTTCATTATCATTGTGCCTAGGTTGAGAGCAGTCTGGGTCAAGGGGTTATGGCAGTTTGTTTGCTCTGTTGACTGGGGAATCATTAGACCTGGGAATAGAGGGTCCGCTTTGGACTTAAAAGGATAGATCAGTGTACTTTCTAAACGGTGAAAAGCTAGAAACAGTGGAGATCCAAAGATACTTGGGGGTCCATGTACATGGATCATTAAAATGTCATTGGTAGGTACAGAAAATAATCAAAAAGGCTAATGGAATGCTGGACTCTATATCTAGAGGACGAGAATACAAGGGGGTAGAAGGTGTGCTATAGTTACACAAAGCCCTGGTTAGACCATACCTGGAGTAGTGTGAGCAGTTCTGGGCACCACACCTTAGGAGGGATATATTGGCCTTGGAGGGAGTGCAGCGTAGATTTACCAGAATGCTACCTGGACTCCAAGGGTTAAAATACAGATTGCACAAACTAGGGTTATATTCCTTAGAATTTAGAAGGTTAAGTGGTGATTTGATCAAAGTTTTCAAACTATTAAGGGGAACTGAGAAGGTTGATAAAGGGAAACTATTTCTGCTGGTTGGAGAATCTAGGACTAGAGGACATAGCCTAAAAATTAGAGCCTGGCCTTTCAGACCGAAGTTAGGAATCATTTCTGCAAGCAAACATTAGTCTCCCTGGTGAGTATTGAGGCAAAGTAATTATTCAAAATTTCTGCCATTTCACTGTCATTACCTGAGTTTATCTTGTGTAACTCTTAGTGGCCCTATCCTGATTTTGTTGTTATTATTTATGTGCATATAGAACACTTTATAATTTATTTTTATATTCCTTGATAGTTTAATTTCATAGTTACTCTTTGCCTTCCTAATCATTTTTTTTTACTTCTTTCCTAACCTCCTCTTATTCCCTTTTGCCAACCTCTCCTTTGTTTTCTGTGTATTTAGTGTATTCCTTTTCTTTAGTTGCAATTTTGTCCTTATCTCTTTCTCCATCCATGATGTTTCATTATTGATTTTTTTTTAGTGGTATATATTTCTGCTGGATTCTACTAATCAACTTTTAAAATATTTCCCACTGTTGTTCTATCTTTGTCAATATTTGTTTCCACTTCATTTTCCCCAGTTCCATTCTCATCCCCTCAAAATCAGCTTTTTTTTCAATCTTTTACTGTGTCTTATGTCCTTTTCAATCTTTATCTTTAACCTTATTATGTTATGATTGCTATTACCTAGATGTTCCCTCTGCTCTTAATTCTCATACCTGCTCTGGTTCATTTCCCATTACTAAATCCAGCAGCAATTCCACTCTTGGGCTTTTCACATTGTGGGTAACAAAGGAGTCCTGTACATACGGTAAAAACTCCATTCCCTTTTCCACTTTATCTACCTCTTCTGGGCAGTTTATTTTGGGGTAGTTGAAATCTCTCATGATTATTATTCTATACCTTTTACTCATTTCATAGATTTCCTTACATATTTCTTCCTCCACATCCCTTCCACTATTAGGTGGTCTGTAGAATACCCCTATTAACATGATCAATTCCTTATCTTTTATCTCAATCCATATCCTCCTGTTTCTATCTTGCTGTTAGTTATGTCTCTTTTTTTCTACTGCTATTATGTTATCTCTAATTGGTACAGCTACACCACCTCCCCTTCTTTCCCTATCCTTTGTAGATATGTTAGAATTTGCAATATTTCATAGCCAGTCCTGTTCCTTTTGTACCTATGTTTCAGTTATCCCGACTACATCTGGCTCCTCGCTACGAACTACTGCCTCCAGTTTCCCCATTTTATTTCAGGTTGTGTACATTGCTGTACAAGCAATTTAATTTGTTTTTATTAGTCGTTCCCCTCTCTCTATTTTTAAGTCTTTTTATACTTCTGTTCTCTAACTGTATTTGTTTCCTAACTGTTAACTTTATCCCTTGCCTTTAATCTCATCACCTGTTTCTTTTGTCATTAGGCTCATGTTATTTCTACCAGATCCCTCTCACCGTTTTACTAGTTTAAACCTCATCCACAACCCTATTTATCCTTTCCGCTTGGACCATGGTCACATTCCGGTTCAGGTGGAGCCCGTCCCAGCGGTACAGCTCCTTCTTGTGCAGTGTCCCATGAAATGGAACCCCTCCTTCCCACACCACTCCTTCAGCCACACATTCACCTTCCTAATCTGCTTAACTCTATGAAAATTAGCATGTGGCTTGGGTAGTAATTCCAAAATCACCACCTGTGAGATTCTGCTTTTTAATTTAGTTCGTAGCTTTTCATAATCACTTAGCAGGACCTCCTCCTTGTTCTTCCTTATGTCATCAGGACCACGACAACTGAACCGCTCTCCCTCCCTTTTCAAGTTCCTTTTCAGTTGTTCCGAGATATCCTTTACCCTTGCACCAGGTCGGCAACACACCCTTCTGGAGTCTCAGTCATGACTACAGAGGACAGTATCTATATCCCTAATTATCGAATCCCCTATGACTACAACCTTTCTATTCTGCACCCCCCCCCCCCCCCCCCCCGGGCCAAATCCTTAGACTGCCTCCTGCTGTGACTACTGTGCTGAAAACAACTTAGAAATTTCTCCGACTCCTTTATGTGTTGGAGTGTCTCTGACTCACACTTGAGCTCAATACCCAAATTTTACGGGGTTTTAGCGGGTGCGATTGGAGGCGGGTTGGGTGGGAAAGTTGTTATTTTTGGGAGCGGGTCAGGAACCCACTGTCATCCCACTCCCACGCACCTTTACCCCAGGTGCATCTGTCAGCGTGGAGCCAACCCGACCAGCAGGGACGGGTGACCCAATTTAAATTATTAGTAGCTAGTTGTCAGACCCTTAAGAGTATAAGATTTCTAAATTTCTGGCATTAGATTGACAGCAAGATCAATTATTTTAAAACAATTTGGAATAAGTTTATTAAACACACACACATGCACATAGCCTATCAGACAAACAGCAGTCGAAGAGTATTCTGCGGATCTATTTAGTTACAACAGGGTACAATGATGTTACAATAATGAGTTATAGATTTAAAAAGACGTATACAGTACTTCCCTCTGGCAAAGCACACGGCCTGCTTCTTGGCCTGGTCTTGTGGAGAGAGAGGTTTGCTGCTTTGCCGTGTGGTCCAAGAAGAGAAAAGAGACCAAGCAAGCTTTGCACTTGGGTTTTTAGCTCTTCAGTCCATTGTTTCTCAGATAGCCCCAGGATTGGGTCTTGGTTCCAGGGCAGTTCCTTACTTGCTTTCCTCACACGTGTGTCTGTCGGGGGACTGGTGCCGTTCCTTGATTAGGTTAATTGCTTTCCAATTAATACCTTTTGGTTTTGATGGGTTTAAAAGCCATGCTTCCTTTTGTCCCTTAAGCTCCGCCCAACCAGAGATGATAATGGATTTGGGGGAGGTATCCATTTTGTTTCTTCAAACTGCAGCCTTTCCGTATAATCTACACTTTCAACATTTATACATACATACACAGCATCAAATTTATCATAACCTTTTAAATTTAATTGGATGGCTACGGGAAACACGCTACTTGGGAACCACGCCTGTCAACCTGAGGCAGGAGTTGAGTGGCCATTGATCCAGCTGATTAGTTGACAGCATCAAATGTACTATAAAAGCTTCCACCTGACAGATGAACACTTTCCTCAACAGAAGCTGTTTCTCACTGCATTTCCAGCACAGATTCTGCAGGCTGTAGTCTTTCCAGCATAGTCTCCATCCAGTGTCACCTCATTGGAAGAACCTCTCTCACCATTGACAGATTGCGTTTATCATCTCTACTTCACCTGCCATCTATTCTATCAGCATGGATGCCCTTTATACTGTCTCGCTTTTTTATTTGTTCGTTCACGGGATGTGGAAGTTGCTGGTCCATCTCTAATTGTCCTTGAGAAGGTGGTGGTAAGCTGTCTTCTTGAACCGCTGCAGTACTTCTTTGTCGTGGTTTGGTACAACTGGGTGGCTTGCTGGGCCACTTCAGAGAGCAGTTAAGAGTCAACCACATTGCTGTGGGTTTGGAATTACATATAGGCAGATTTCCTTCCCTAAAGGGCATTAGTGAACCAAATGGATTTTTCCGACAATCCGGTAATTTCATGATCACCATTATTGATACTAGTTTTTTATTCCAGATTTATTTAATTAACTGCATTTAAATTCCCAGCTGCCGTGGTGAGATTTGAACTCTATCTCCGGTTCATTGGTCCAAGCCTCTGGATTACTAATCCAGTAACATAATCACTACACCACTATACCCTTGGTCCTCAGAATCTGAGCATGATGAACTCCAACACCAGCAGCACCAAAAGTAACACCACCAACCTTCTCTACAATCACCTGATACTGCACAGGACAGAGGGCATCAGCACCCGAGCACACCATTGCTGACTTTCACTTGACGCTGTACACCCATATGGCTGCCACATGATGTGCTAAATTGGCACCATCCAACAGCAACACCATAAAGCATTCCTGCAATGACCAAGCCATTCCTTTTACACTCTCTACCGTTGCTAGAGGTAGTGTTGTGTCTCACTATTCACTGCAACACATTAAGCCACTTACAAAGGTGCACACAAATCTGTCCAACACCGGAAAGTGTTGAAAATAAAGATTTTTATGTTTGGCAGCACATTAACGCAAACTTTACATAAACATTGAATAAAACCCCAAGTGGCTACCCTTGTGAATCTACATGTGTGTCATCTTTCTCTTACGCATGCTTTTACGAGATGCTAGCCCTGAGGCTTCAAAAGAGGTAGAGGCAACCTGCTCACTTCCCTGATGCCAAGGAGCTGGAGAGTACCTTGCTGCATCAGTGGGGACATGAGAACCTTCTGTGACCCTCTGCCATTTGTCCTCCATAGATAGCCATCTATTCTCCATAGAGACCATGTACTCCTATGAGTGGCACATTAGCTTTTCCATGTAGGTGGCCATCCTATTCACGGAGGAGCCTACAGTCTCCATTGCCTGCGACACAGTGATGCTCATGTTGGAGATGGATGCCTCCATTCTCTGAACATTTGCCGACATCGCGCTCGCAAAACCTGTTAGAGCTTCCTGCACCACTTCCTGCACCTCCAGGATCACCCTCTGGATGGCCCCGGAGGCTCAGCATCTGCATGCAGCTAAGCAGAGCCAGGAGTCTCCTGTGCCCTCTGGTGAGGACTCTCCACTGGTGTCCCTGTCTCCACCATCTGCTCTTGGTCACTTGTGTGTTGTGAAACACCAGGTGACAACACTACTCTATCTTGCATGGCACCCACTAAGGTGTGTGTATCTGCACTGGTGCTGGGTGCACTTATGTCTGGTGATGGTGCACCCTTAAAGGCTGGAGGCTCCTCTGAGGAGTCATCTTCCTCTTCCTCCTGGACAGTAGCGAGGGGGGGGGTGCTCTTAATGGACCAGTGGGAGAGTAAAGAGATGAGTTAGATATGTTATATGAAGAATGGGTACAGATACCATTATGACGTGATGACCATTCAGTGGCTGCTGACATCATTGCCCATATGGGTGACTGATGTATGCCATTTCGCTGTATGATCTGTAATTCTGTCACCAGGCTGCTGAGATGTCCCCCACTTCCGTCTCCCACCTCCAGCTGCTCAGCGACTCCAGATATTTCTAAAGCACCCTCCTATGCTGTTATAAGGTTTGCAAATGATGGATGGCAACCATTGGTTATCCCCTCTCCCACTTATTTTGGGCTCTCTTCTCCTGCAAGGAGGGAAAGAAGAGAAGATTGAGTGAGAGTGATGGAATGAGTGTAAGGAATGGAAAGGTTAGATCTTTAGAGGGTGACTATAATGGAGTGGGGTGCCAAAGCCAAGTGGCCTATTTGTGCGTTGTTAGTTGGTATGATTGCACTAGGATGAGGGTGAGTGTAAGGGTTGGTTAGTGAGATGGGGTGTGATAATGTAGATAGGGATGGGTGGGCGTGCAATGTATGTTGGTGTGAGTAAGGACGTACAGGGGTAGGGTTGGGAAAGCAGAGTGATGGAGATGTGATGAGAGGCACAGCAGGATGAAGGTGAGTGTGGCTTTGTACTCGCGTTTCCTGATCTGAGATCATTAAAATGTTTGCGGCACAGCAGCCAGGTCCTTCTGACCACATTCCAGCTGGTGACCTCTTCAATCTCCAACCAGGCTGTTTAGCTGTCCTGCTCCGGCCATTAGAAGGGAAGATGACCTCCCTGCGTGCTCTGACTCCTTCCATAAGGGTCATCGGAGAATCAGGGTGCAGCCCTCTGCCTCTGTACAGTCATTGTCAGTGTTTGCAGCACTCCAATGCTTAGTGCACTGACACCACAATGTTACATTGACATTCAAACTCAATGTGGCCATGGCCCCTTTAAAGATTCCATCTCAAAATGCGTCATCAATGACGTCACCAGTGCCGCACCATTTAATTGGGCCAGGTATCGTGCATGGCAGGCTTAATAGGCCCTATTAAGGGAAAGTCATTTTCAGCAACAGGATAAAGCCAGCAGTGGGGTCGCGACCCGCCAGGGCCACCGGGACCCACCCAGGTAGGCACAACTCCGGCTAATGACTGAGCTAGAGTGTCTCAAGATAGAGACATTTCCTGTAGATGTGACAGTCTCACTGACTACAAATGACCACATACTGCAGTCCCGACACAATGCCTGTGCTGTCATATCTAATCTTTATTTATTAGAACATAGGTGCAGGAGTAGGCCATTCGGCCCTTCGAGCCTGCACCGCCATTCAATGAGTTCATGGCTGAACATGCAACTTCAGTACCCCATTCCTGCTTTCTCGCCATACCCCTTGATCCCCCGAGTAGTAAGGACGACATCCAACTCCTTTTTGAATATATTTAGTGAATTGGCATCAACAACTTTCTGTGGTAGAGAATTCCACAGGTTCACCACTCTCTGGGTGAAGTTTCTCCTCATCTCGGTCCTAAATGGCTTACCCCTTATCCTTAGACTGTGACCCCTGGTTCTGGACTTCCCCAACATTGGGAACATTCTTCCTGCATCTAACCTGTCTAAACCCGTCAGAATTTTAAACGTTTCTATGAGATCCCCTCTTATTCTTCTGAACTCCAGTGAATACAAGCCCAGTTGATCCAGTCTTTCTTGATGCTTCAGTCCCTCCATCCTGGGAACCAGTCTGGTGAACCTTCGCTGCACTCCCTCAATAGCAAGAATGTCCTTCCTCAAGTTAGGAGACCAAAACTGTACACAATACTCCAGCTGTGGCCTCACCAGGGCCCTGTACAACTGTAGTAACACCTCCCTGCCTCTGTACTCAACTCCCCTCGCTATGAAGGCCAACATGCCATTTGCTTTCTTAACCGCCTGCTGTACCTGCATGCCAACCTTCAATGACTCATGTACCATGACACCCAGGTCTCGTTGCACCTTCCCTTTTCCTAATCTGTCACCTTTCAGATAATAGTCCGTGTCTCTGTTTTTACCACCAAAGTGGATAACCTCACATTTATCCACATTATACTTCATCTGCCATGCATTTGCCCACTCACCGAACCTATCCAAGTCAATCTGCAGCCTCATAGCATCCTCCTCGCAGCTCACACTGCCACCCAACTTAGTGTCATCCACAAATTTGGAGATACTACATTTAATCCCCTCATCTAAATCATTAATGTACAATGTAAACAGCTGGGGCCCCAGCACAAAGCCTTGCGGTACCCCATTAGTCACTGCCTGCCATTCTGAAAAGTACCCATTTACTCCTATTCTTTGCTTCCTGTCTGACAACCAGTTCTCAATCCACATCAGCACATTACCTCCAATCCCATGTGCTTTAACTTTGCACATTAATCTCTTGTGTGGGATCTTGTCGAAAGCCTTCTGAAAGTCCAAATACACCACATCAACTGGTTCCCCCTTGTCCACTCTACTGGAAACATCCTCAAAAAATTCCAGAAGATTTGTCAAGCATGATTTCCCTTTCACAAATCCATGCTGACTTGGACCTATCATGTCACCTCTTTCCAAATGCACTGCTATGACATCCTTAATAATTGATTCCATCATTTTACCCACTACCGATGTCAGGCTGACCGGTCTATAATTCCCTGTTTTCTCTCTCTTGTTTATTGTTAGCAGGAATTTATCTCTAGAGCTAAGAAAAATGCTTGAGGTCCAGTATTAATTATTTGATGGATTAGATTGATATCAAATTAATTTTTAATTATTCTGATTATTTCCTATTTATTTATTATTTGTGTATGCCAGATATTTATTTAATATTCAGATACCTTCAATATTCGTATCCTTTACTTCGTTTATTTTGTACCCTTAGATCTAATTAATTACTCTGATTTAACTATTTTTATATAGGTTTTATATAAACAATTAGAACGTGCATAATAAATTAAACACATAGCTTCAATTCCTGGTTTTGCAATCCCATGTTGCACAACAAAGAACAAGGATGGAAATGGGAAAGAGAACCATTAAAAACAACTCTGAAAACACGTTGATGCATTGATGCCCAGGGGAAAGAATTTGACCTGTTATGGAATGCTTGTTTTAAATGTGCAGTAATGATGTGTACTGCAAATTGACATTTTTGTCTTTTTTCCTAGAAGCTACAAATGGTGAAAAGTCATACTTCAGAACACTTGACAGAGTCTTGTTTATGCACAACATTTTGCTTTTCAGAAGTAGATGCTCCCTGTTTGTGCAACTAATTTTCTCCCTCCTCCTCATGAAGGTGCTGACTCATAGGTGCCTTTTCATGAGTGTCATCAGTCCTCTGATACCTCAGCCAAGTGGCCATTCTTAATATTAGAGCCTTGTGAGTGCTGGCAGGCGATTTGGCAATGGGCTGGAGAACATCACAGTGGAGCTGGATCCTGTCCTGACCTGCTAACCACACATGCTCTTTCCAGCTAGGGTCACTAAATAGCTATCAGGAGCCAAAAGCCTGGATGATTGTATTTTTCATCCTTCTTGGTCTAGATACACTGGGGGTAATTTTGACTTTGTGCAATAGTGTAAAATGGGTGATAGTAACTCAGCAGCCCATTTTACATCTTTCACGATTTTTATTTCCATTAAATCAAAGTCATCCATATTGCACAGTCAAAATTACCCTAACTGAGGGTTCTTACTGGTACCGAGCTGAGGTCTATTCAGCAGGGACAAAGGCCAAACCCAGAACATTCCTGAACTTTAAAGTTCAGTACAACACCCACTCAGCCATTAGGGGAAGAAAGTGCAACCAATTTTGATCTGACCCTGAAATATCAGCAGTGACCCTCTATCACAGTCAGTCTTCTGTAGCCTGTGATTATCCCCTCCACCCAGTCTTGTAATTTGGTAATTTTCTTCTGTCTTTTTCTGTATACATGCACTCAATGAGATTTTGATCCGAGGTGCTTGAATATTTTTTTTTTTACAAGGGGAAATGTGCAGAATACAAGAAAAATGAGATGTGTACAACTTTCTATTTCTGTCTGTCCGTTGAGATTAGCATTTCTATTGTTACTTTCTGCCACTCTTCCTTTTCTCTGTATGTGTCTGTATCGACATGCCAGCCAGTGTCCTTGATGATAACAATAATATAATCATAGAAAAAAAATTGTTTTTAGACAATTTTCATTCTGGTTCATTACTTTTCTTGTAACATCAGTCAGTTGATTTCAGAGGTCCTATTAGATTTTTGCTGATACTGCACCCACTGCAGAGGAGTTTTCTTTCTCTCTTGCCTCCCTCCAGTTTCTTCCACTTATCACCTTGAAGAGATCATTCATGTTGAGTTGCAGTTCTGCAGACAATGGCAGCCCTCTGGTAGTTCACACAATTAATCATTCTGTATGTGTGTGCCCATTTTACATGTATTGGCAGGTCTTTTGGCTGTGGGGCATTATAGAAGAGCTCTATACTAACTTCCACATGAGCACTTTCCAGCAGAGTTCACTGGATGTAAATTAGGAGTGGGAGCTCTTTTTTTTTTCTCTAATGTAACAAGGATATTGAGGTTAATTATAGCCCCCACTGCTGCTCTGGTAGAGATCAGCTGACTGCATAGACTTGAAATTGAACCCAAGGCCTATCTGGACTGTCTAGCCGAGTACCACATCATACCGTAGATTTACCCACAACCATCAAGGAGCTCAGCAGAGGTTTACATTTGATTCATGGGTCTTTTATGGTTTGACTTAATGCGACTATTTGCAACACTACTGCACATGCCTCATGCCGCCTTCCTACATTACAACAATGACTACACTTCAAAAGTACTTAATTGGCTATAAAGCACTTTAGGATGTCCTGAGGTCATGAAAGGCACTCTGGCCTCGAAATTCCCAACCTTGCCACCGATTGCTTATGCCACATTTCTGCTTTTGACACGGGGAATACAGCAGTCACCATTTTGGTGAGGTCCATAGTGCAGCCATTGCCAGCACTGGCGCCTCATATTCAAATGAATGAGTAGCTTGTGACATCAATCGGTGTGCAATGCCTAATTTGATGCATGACTCGATTTTCGATGTTGCCGCACGCCAAACCTTGCACAGAAGAATTTGCATGTGCTAGTACTGCAGAGATGCTGTCAGCACTTCTTAGAAGGGGGGACACATCCTTTATGTAAGTTTGGATTTCAGCTTTTGGACTTTTTTTAATATAATAAAATAGTGGCTTGATGTAATACATTTAAAAAGTTGTTAAAAGTGTGCAGGGAGTGCTGCTCGATGCTGGCAAGACTTCGGATGATAAAGGAAGGCCTCTGAGAAGACACAAAATGCTGGAAATAGTCAGCAGGTTAGGCAGCATCTGTGGAAAGAGAAACAGACTTAATGTTTCAGATTGAGATGCTGTCTGACTTGCTGAGTATTTCCAGCATTTTCTGATTTTATTTCAGATTTCCAGCATTCGCAGTATTTTGCCTCTTGAGAAGACCACTTGCTTACAGTCCTGGGGGACACGTGGAGTTGAAGCAGAGGCAGCGAAGGGGACAAGCTGCTCGCAGAGGGAAGAGGAAGAAGCAGAAGAGGAGGAAGCGGAAGGAAGGATGCAACCCAGCCAGCCCCATTCCTGGTCGAGGTATCTAGGATCGAATCATCCACCTGAGGTACCAGTGTCCACAATCCCAATTTCCCTTTCAACATTTGCCCCACACCTTACCTTTCCTTTGTTACTGACCATCACATCATCATCTCTTGGCCACAATACTGAAATAAAAGCCACCACAAAGCAAACTTTCCAATTAATCTTTATCCATATCTGCATCCAATATGACATCTAGAAATCAACTAATCACTCTTGTGCATCCCCTTAGTGACTCTCTTGCGTTTGCCTTTGCCTTTCCTACTGATGTTACGCAGTGCTTCATCATTCATAGGCAGCTCCTCGAAATCAAGGAAGACTTGCTTCCACTCTAAAAATGAGTTCTTAGGTGACTGAACAGTCCAATACGGGAATGACAGTCTCTGTCACAGGTGGGACAGACAGTCGTTCAAGGAAAGGGTGAGTGGGACTGGTTTGCCGCACACTCCTCCCGCTGCCTGCGCTTGGTTTCTGCATGTCCTCGCCGATGAGACTCGAGGTGCTCAGTGCCCTCCCAGATGCACTTCTTACACTTAGGGCGGTCTTTGGGCCAGGGACTCCCAGGTATCAGAGATGTTGCATTTTTTTCAAGGAGGCTTTGAGGGTGTCCTTGAAATGTTTCTTCTGCCCACCTTGGGCTCGCTTGCCGTGCAGGAGGGCGGGTATCACTCCAGCCCTGTAGACCATGGGCTTGGTGGCAGTTTTGAGGGCCTGGTCTTCGAACACTCTTTTCCTCAGGCTTCTGAAGGCTGTGCTGTCGCATTGGAGGCGGTGTTGAATCTCGTCCTCGATGTCTGCCCTTGCTGATAATAGGCTCCCGAGATTTGGAAAGTGGTCCACGTTGTCCAGAGCAGTGCCATGGATCTTGATGATTGGGGGGTAGTGCTGTGTGGCGGGTCAGGCTGATGAAGGACCTTTGTCTTATGGATGTTTAGTGTAAGGCCCATGCTTTTGTACCCTCAGTGAAGATGTTGACTATGACTTGGAGTTCAGACTCCGAATGTGCGCAGACGCATGCATCGTCCACCTATTGTAGTTCGACGACCGAGGTTGGATCTGGCCTGGAGGCAATGAAGGTTGAACAGGTTCCCACTGGTTCTGTAGTTTAGTTCCACTCCAGCGGGCTTGTTGAGTTTGAGGTGGAGCATTGCAGCGAGGAAGATTGAGAAAAGGGTTGGCGCAATTACACAGCCCTGCTTGACCCCGGTCCGGACGTGGATTGCGTCTGTAATGGATCCGTTGGTCAGGATCATGGCCTGCATGTCATCGTGGAGCAGGCGGAGGATGGTGACGAACATTTGGGGGCAGCCGAAAGTGAGGAGGACGCTCCATAGTCCCTCGCAGCTGACAGTGTCAAAGGCCTTTGTAAGGTCAAAGGCAGCCATGTACAAGGGTTGGTGGCGTTCCCTGCATTTTTCTTGCAGCTGTCGCGCTGTAAAAATCGTGTCCGTTGTACCCCGTAGAGGACGGAATCTGCAATGTGACTTCAGGAGGAGCTCCTCAGCCACAGGGAGAAGATGGTGCAGGGCTGGGGTTTTGCTGAGACGGTGGCAGGCAGCATGCTGCGGGATGGAGTCGAGGACACTCAAGTCAAAAACAGAGTCTCAGTTAAGGAGATCTTCGAAGTGCTCCTTCTAGCGGGACCTGACTACCTCGGTGTCCTTGATGAGTGTCTCCCCATTCTTAGCTAGAAGTGGGGTGGGCCCTTGGGTGTTTGAGCCGTAAGTGGCCTTGATTGCGGTGAAGAATCCTTGCACATCATGGCTGTCGGCCAGCTGTTGAATCTCCTGTGCTTTCTCCACCCACCATCTTCTATTTAGGTTGCGGGTTTTTTGTTGGACCTCGGCCTTCAGCTATCTGTAATGCTGTTTTGCTGCTCCCGAGTTGGGTTGTTGTTTTAGGCTCAGAAATGCATTGTGCTTGCGATTTATTAGCTCTTGGATCTCCTGGTCATTCTCATCAAACCAGTCCTGGTGTTTGCTGGTTGAGTGACCAAGCATCTCCTCGCAGGCTTTGGTTATGGAGGACTGGAAGGCAGACCAAGCGCTGTGGGCATTCTGCATCTCGGGGTCATCAAGGGACGCCAGTTAGCAGTGAGGCACTGGCTGTATAGGGCTCTCTTAGCTGGGTCTCTGAGTGCCCCGGCATTGACTTTTTTTGTGGCACTGCTTCTGCTACCATGGCCGCTTTGGGGCTATGTTGATAATGATGGAACGAATTAGGCGGTGGACCGTCCAGCAGTTGTCAGCTCCTGTCATGGCGCGGGTGATGCGCACATCCTTGCGATCCCTCGCTCGGACAATGACATAGTCGGGCAGCTGCCAGTGTTTGGAGCGAGGGTGTTGCAATGATGCCTTGTACTTGTCCCTCTGGTGGAACAAGGTGTTGGTGGTGATGATAAGGTCATGCTCTTGGCATTTTGTCAGGAGCAGGGTACCACTGGAATTGATTTTCCCTACCCTCTCTCTACCGATCACACCTCCCCAGAGGGCTGTGTCCTTGCCGACCCTGGTGTTGAAGTCGCCAAAGAGGATCAGTTTTTGACTGTCGGGACGCGTACACGGATTTTTCGAGGCTGGAGTAAAAACCTTTGGTCTCATCGAGTGTTGAGGCATACGCACTGATGACTGTGGCGCATTGGTTCCGGGATAGGGTGAGTCGGAGAGTCATGAGACATTCGTTAATCCTGCAGGGGCAGTCTCTGAGGCGGTCGACCAGCTCGTTCTTGAAATCCCAATAGCTGCAGCATAATTGGTGGAAAGCTGCTGACGTGTGCAGTGGGGGGGACACTGCAGATGGTCTTGCAGGACGACCCCCAGGAGCTAGTGGCTGGGAGTGTCAAATCAAGTGACGGTGTTTTTCTTCATTTTCCTCTCTTTCTTTTGATCAACCATGGGCTGGGCAGGTTGGATTTCTTGGGTGTCTGAAATGAGGAAGAGACAAGGATAGGGTTAGGGTTGTGGTAAGGAGAGGGTGGGAAAGCAAGCTTACAGCATGCGTAGCTTGTACATCAGAAGTTATTGTGGGATGAGGGTGAAGTGGAATGTGAGAAGGAGGATAACATCTGAGGATATCAGCATCTTGTATTCTTTCAGCCCCGCCACTGGCCAAGGGCACAGCCATGCCCCTGCCAAGAATGGCCAACACTGTCTCCTCCAAGGGGATGAGGTGAAGCTAGGAATGTGAGGTGTGCCTCGTGTTTGGTAGAGATTGTTTGTAGGTGAATGATGGGGTAGTGCATTGAGGAGTGTGTGAGGCTAGTGGTGCAGTTGGTAGGAGACTGTTTTTAAAGATGCATTCGCTGAACTTGACCACTGGTCTGAGGTCATGAAACTTTGGGCTCTGTATCCAGGTCCTGGGGGAGGGGTGGGCGACACTGCTAACAATGATGGCCTTGGAAATCTGGGCTTACATATTTCTTTCTGAAGGGCTTCCTGGCTCCATGTGGGTAGAGGACCTCTCTTCCACTTTTGACCCCTTCATAGAGCTAGAGTGCTGCGTACGAGACCCTGCGTGCCCTGTTCCTGGCCTGTTGAAGCACTTTTACCATTTTTTATGTGCAGAAGGGAATTCAGCTTTAAGAGCATTTTGGAAAGATTTTTAACCTGTTTTTTCAGAAGACAGTTGAGCTCTAAAGGCTAGAGACTGCCTATTTTTATATGATTTTTTTTTTAGAAGGCAGTATTTCCTTAAGAGCTCGAGACGCCTTGCTTTAAGAAAAGGCACCCTCGCTCCTGGGACGCTATAGCCATGCTACATTGGGCCTCCTGCTGAGCTCACAGCCTGAGGCAGCGCATTCCTCACTAGGTTATGAGCGTCAATCATTCAAATCAACAGGCAGCTCAAAAATAACGCCGTTGCCTGCAATGTTTTTATGGGCGCGAGCAAACCTTGCCCCTTGCCAGCCAGTGGTGGCGCCGCCATTTTCGAGCTTGTTGGATTTCTAGACCAGTATAAATGCAAGTCTTTCGTCTTTCTTTCTCGTCTGCTGAGTGACTGTTACTTTCTTCTCAATGGCACTTCAGCTCTCTCTCTGTCAGGGTCTCCCTCTTTGCCCTCTGTTTATCTTTCCTGACTCCCTTTCTCAACACTATCCAGTACAGTTTCACTTCATGTAACCTACCTACCATAAGAAGTGGAATGCACAGTTGCAGATTAAACCTTGCAACTTTGGTACCCATCATGTTAAGCATTCCAACTTCAGAAAAATGTGGAAAAAATGAAAATACCTAATTTAAAAACCATTAGGACAGTAGTGGATCTCAGCCATGTCACCATTGGGAGATCATGAGGAGAAGCCAGACGGGGCATTATGAAGGAGAGAATCCCTAACTCCTGTGCATGTAATGGGTAGAGAAAATTTAATCTGGACTAAATAGTGACTTATGGAAATAGTTTATGCCAGGGGCAAGAATTATGTTTATTCTCATCCTGTGGCATCACTCACAAGTTTATTTTTCCATAGATCACAATATCCTGACCTATCTTTTATCTTGAAAACAAGACACCAGTGTTGTGAGCTAGCCTGCAGCATACTGTAAGAATTACTTTGAACTTGAGATCGTAGCTCAAACAAATAGTGAGTTTTGAAGTTGCACAATCATAGAAATTGACCTGACCCATTTGTTGGCTCATTTCTATTGCTGCAATGTCATTTATTGTACAGCACAGAATGAATGTGCCATTGTGGAATTTCATTTCTTTGTAATCCTTGGAATGTTTAGCAAATTCCTTTGAAATGAGAATGTCCCAATTCTTCTATATTAAGAGGAATAGATAAGTTATGGTGAGTTTACTTTTAACTCTGTAAGGATTACCGAAAGTGAACCCTAAATTTGTGAAGTTACTGCATAAATTATTAGAATCACCTTAAAAAGTCGAAAGCAAAGAACAAACATCTGGTACATTATTCTGTAGCACATTCTCCTGCACCTTCTCATTGATAAACAAGAGCACAGGGGGACATGAAAATTACATATTGCCCTCGCAAGGATGAGTTTGACTTATACACGCTCAATCCCACTTTCATTTGTACCTCCTCTTTCCTGACAACATACTGTTTTCCAGCTGATAGACTAGACAGACGACCTACTCCAAAACCTCAAACTGCTGCTTTTGTGCCAGATGCTAGACATTGTGTGAAAGTGCCCAGGGTTGACTTGCACTTTGAATATTTCCTCCCCATGAAAACACAGCCACAACGAAAACATTTGCTGTGTGGGAACTTGCAGGTGTTAACATGTGACCTATCACTCTTTGATGCTGTTCTGTCTACCATCCTATTCAACTGAACCAGCAAAGACTAACATCTCTAATTTCTCACCATTTCATGTAACAAAACAGTTCTGTTTTTCTTACCTAGGTTTGGGTTAAATGTGGCAGCTGACGTGTGCCTTTATTTGTATGCCAGAACTATCACACAACTTTATTGAAAAGAAGTGCCAGCTGCTTTTTTCCTGCCCCTGCAACATTTGTTTCTTCTGGTCGCAGAGGAAAAAGAACATGTTCTAACCCACTGCAGCAGTGATTAGGTTGTCTTTCAGAAAGATGACTACAGGCCAGCATTCTTTTCTAGAATATCTTAGTATTTACATAATTAATATGTCATCAGGAGTTGGTTTACTTAGTAACTTCTATTCTCCTTTATTGAAGAAGGGGAAAATTTCATTGCAACTGGATTAAAGGTTGCATAAATAATTAGCTATGGCAATCCCAAATGACCAAAGAAAGGGGAAAATCTATTACTCTAGAAATGAATTTTCAGGTTGTCATTCTATCAGTTGTACCAGATAGGTCAGTGAAAAGCTTGTAGGCATCCAGCCATGTTTTAATGTTTATCTGTCTCAGCAGTGTCAGATCTTATGAATTCTACTTTATTTTCTAAATTGTACTTTGATTTTTGATCCTATTTAGTCGTTAATCTCACTGTTTTCAGAACTAATCAGTCACCCAGTCCATTCTTGACTTATATAATTGATTAGCCAATCCTTTCACTTCTGATCTCAGTACTCTCTTGAGATAGAAGTTGTCAAAAGATGTTTGAGTAAATCTGTTGCACATTCAGAGCTTAAGCATTCAGAGTGTTATACTGAACTCTGTTCAATCAGTTTTGTCAGAAATCATATCTCATTTCAGCTTATCTTGTTGCACAGAGAAGAGGCAATATCCTAAAGGGTGGTCTCTGCCATAGCATTTTCAGAGTACAAATTAATTTTACTTGCAGTATTGATATATGTTTAAAGAACTCTGTCAAATGACTGCCCAATTATTCAGAATTTGGAATAATTGAACTGTTGCTGAAGTGCCTTAGTTAAGCATTTCTTCAGTTTAAAATCCATCCCAAATTGGATGTTATAGTACTTAGCAATTTCCCAAATTAGTTATAACTGATGATGGTTTTCATTTACTAAAATTGTGATTTTTATATTTTGCTTCTCATATCCTATCATGCTGACTTTTCATTTCTCTTCATAAATTTTGTTCTTTTCACCTGCCTTGTTTTTCTTCAGTTTCATAGTGTTTGCCTGTGTTCAGTTGACAGTCACATCTCGACACTGAAGTATGGTGGGCATTCTTGCTGCACTTGCACCCAATTTGTTTGTTTCTGTGTTTTAGTTACAAATTAATTTATGTTTGTATGTCTGTTTTCTTTTTGCATTGCAAAATGTAGACTATCTAATAATAAAATAAATGTGTTTTTAGTGCGCTTCTGGTGCATGTGCTTAAATGATTCCCGCTGCCTGGGACAACCTCAGAATATATTTGTAGTGATATGGCTGGTGACATGATATCATACTGTCAGCATACTTAAAATTAAGCGGGATCCACCTTGGATTCATTTCAGTGTGACAGGTAATTCTTTGGCCTTGATGCATAGCTTTTACTGCACAGTCTTGATACAGTATGTTTTTTTTAAAAAGGACATATTTCATTGATAACTGAAGATTTATTTAAAGTGTGATTATTCTGCCTGTTTTAAATGATTAAATACGGGCTCTATAATTGTATTCGTGGAGTTATATCACTAGCATGTTAATCACGTCAGGAGATTTTACATTCCTAAGAGTAGTTTAAACATTTTGAGTAGTGTATAGTACCCAATGAAAAACCTACATGGTTTAACATCTGTTAAGAAAACATTAACAGATATTTCATGATTTGTTCACAATTATAAATTATAATTTTACTGAGTTCTTTAGATAAAGTATTTTTTTCTTTTGAAAAGTTTACATTAAAGTCAATATTTGAACAATTCAGCCAAAATAGAATGTTAGCTGTTGATGATGCATAGGTCTCCCCTTTCCCCTCTTTTAGGTTATTGTATTTCAGGTACATCTACAATTCTCTGGTTAAAAGTTGCATGCAAACATCCTGTGGCCAGGCCACTGATGGTGTCACTGAAACCAGCTGAGAGGTGATGGATGGACCAAGTTGATTCACAATTTCTGCTTCTGTGGAAATACTTCCATTGCTTTGACCTTCCCATCTTCTCCCTGACCCCAGCAGTAGCTCAGATTACATCAGATGCCCTCACCATGCAGGAAACTGTAGGAGTGACCCTATCTCCTATCATTCTGTATTGCAACATGTTAGTGTCCTGACTGCCTGACACTGGTGCGGCAAACTTTTATTTTGTGGCCTTTCTAGATTATTTTCCAATTGCAATGTTGCCGGCTTCACTGTTTTTCCCTCGTGCAAACTTAACCACAGAGACTTTCAGTGGAACTCATTGGCCACTAGGAGGAGTACTTGTTGCAAGGTTAGACAGACCTGTTTTTCCTCTCCTCCTATCCCTCATTCGGCTGAGATTAAAATGCTGTTTTAATGTTTTCTTCAGAGTCCATGAATCTTATCAATTGGCACAAATGCATGCGAAGAAAAGCCAAATCTAACACAACAAATAATTAAAAGAACTGTACCTATATACTATAGAACCAATGTCTTATATTCTGCAAGAACATAATTTTAGATGGTATGCACAATTTACAGACACAATATCTGTCTCTTTTATTTTTTATATTATAATCTTCAGATTAAATGCCATCTTTTCTTTTGATCCATTTTAGCAAAACCTGATGAATTTCCCAACAAGCCATTAGGGCAGGAAATATCTGTCACTTTAATACCAGAGAAGACCAACAACATGACCAATGGCAAGGATGAAGAGGTTAATTCTCCATCAAATGACTTTGAACCTGTAAACGGAAAATCACCAGAAAAAAGATACATCCAATCTTCTGTCCCCGAGCCTGTGGGAAACAGCGAGGCTCCTTCTCCAGAAAAGAATGAAACTCCTTCTCTAGAAGAGAGCCACGCTCATTTGGTGGAAACTTGTAAAGCTCAAGCTCCAGTCCATGATAACTCTCGGTCACCTCTAAAAGACCAAACCCAATTACCAAAAGAAGATAAAGTGGTGCTTTCAGAAATTAGTCCACCTCCTATCCCAGAAAAAGATACAGTGGAGCCTCCAAAGAAGGAAGACATCCTACCTGCTCAAAATAGTGAGGCTTGCATTGCAGAAAATGATATAATCCGAGGTTTAAAAGAAGTTAACATTATAGTTTCAGAAAAAGAAACCACCAACTCTCCAGAAACAAGCATGATCAATTGTCAAGACATGAGCAAAGCAGAATATACAGGAACAACTGAAATAGCTGAAACCCAATTTCCGCAAGAACAATCTGTATGCTATTCAGAAATTGATCAACATTCTGTACTCACAAATATGGCTACAAAGTCGTCTCAAAAATACCAGGCATTTGCTTCAGAACCAGTGCATGAGCAATCCCTAGATGAAGAATATAGCAGTGATGAGCCCTCTCCATGGAGAAGTGATGGACTAATAGAGATGGAAAACAATGAGAATACACCATTACCTTTCCCAGAGACTCCACCTACAGAGCTGTTCTCTGAGGAAATGCATTTGTTACTCCCAAACCCACAAGAAACATTGCATATTTATTCTGGCCCGGAAGTCCCTCAGCAATTGGAAGCATATTCCCCTATTGATCAACCACAATCTATGCTGTTAGTAACGCCTTCATCCGCAGAAGAGGAGTCTTCCTTTAGTGATTTAACGCAAGAAACTTCAGTTGATTTGACCAGCACAGAAATAAAAGATGCAAATGAGTTCCAAAGTGGAAGACGGGTTTCAAATGTTTCTCAGTATGACAATTTATCAGATACTGAGTATAAGTATGATCAGATTATTTCAGAACCAATGACTGAAATTCGACATGATGAAAATACTGCACTTGCTCAGAAGGAACTTTTGTTACCAGAACCAGAAGACGCTACTGTCAGTGCACCTAAACCATTTTTGGCATTAGAATTGTCAGATAAACCACAACCTGCTGAACAGGCCTCAACTTTGTATCAGCAGGCCTGGGACATTTACACCCCTGAAAACCATGTCACGCCTTCTGCTCACCAGAGTCCTTCCAAATATTCACCAACTGTACACAAACAGAACCCGATAAGAAATATAAATTCCCAGAGTCCTGAGCATCAGATTGCTATCATGCAGACCTCGCCTGTCAAGCAGTGTTCAAATAGCTCCTGTAAAATAATCAGATCCATGACTTCAGTTCATGTGGCACATGCAGCTGAGCAAAATCTTCTGAACTTCAAGCACATGGCATTGCCTCTACAGGATGACTCACAGTTGGTTGCAATCTGTGATGAAAAAGGGACCTGTACAGTAAGAGAGATTGACTCACCTGAAGTCAATATTCCAGTTACTAATGTGATATTGGATAAAACTGTAAGCCTGATAAAAATACCAACTCGTCCTATTGTACATCCTCCACCTACTGATACAAATATGCAGCAAGAATATGTCACAGCTTCAACTGCAAATGTAGGCACAGAGAATTGTTTGGCAATACCTCCAGAGTCCCAAGATTATGAATCTGTTACATTATGACAGCAGTCATTCCATTTTAGCCATAACATACACTTACAAAATTTCACGAATTACAATGATCAGATGTTCCAAAATACTGCAAGCTTTTTATATCACAATAGCAAGCATATATTTTCCAATTATTCAAGTAATTGGTTAATTATGCTTTATTGAGGGCTGCATGGACATTGAGTCATTACAGAAGTCTATGCAAACTGTTTCATTTCATAAGTTTACATAACAATTTAAGACATCTTAGTATACATCATTCTGCACATCTCACAGAAAATATGAATGCAGGTAAATATGTTTTAACATTTCATAAATTGTTAATTATTTTTGGCCTATTGTCTTGTGGCAGACTAAATGTTGTTTAAGCTGATGCATGACCACCATCAAAATGTTGTAAAACCTAAAAGGGAGTGAGCAGGCTCACTGTATGACAAATACTGCACCACAGTCTGTTACACGAGTAGCTTTCATGTTGTTTTCCCAAGTGGACTGACTTTTTTTCATTCACATCACAAAGATTTGTGGCAAACAGTCACTGCTGATTTGAATTTCTTACGAGTCATTTCAACCTTGCTTGAGTTTGATGCATGCTAGTACACAGGAGTTGCAATGAAACAATATAATGCTTTGGTTGGTAATGAAAACATCATGCACAGAGTTGAACATTTTTAATCTTCAGAATATTACTTGTACAAATGTACTTTAAAGAAAAAGATGAACAGAATTTGCATTCTTTACAACATCCTTTGAAGTTGTTGAGTAAATATTTAAACAGTAGAGGAGTTTCTGACATGTTTTTAGTCTCTTATTTCTACAGTTTTTAAGGATGTAAAAAAAAATTTAATAGCTGCAATGTGATGCCCAAGGACTGGAGATGTAATTGTTGATGTTTACTGTAAACTTTAGAAAGAACATTTGGCAAAATAGTGCTGAAACTATGCCTGTGATTACTTTTTTATGAGGGAAAGTATTTGAAGTCATTCCCTGACACTTGCCTTGCCTGTAACCATTCATATAACTTTTTAGTCAGTATTGAGAAGCTAGTATTATGTGACATCAACTCAGGAATATAGTATTCTTGCTTGGTGACCACTTGCAAACAGCAATTATTTGCAGCAAGCAGAAGAGGACATGTAGTGGTGCTCTGAGCACATAAAATGTTAGGTGTGTAATATGCATTTTAGTGGAAGAAATATTAACCCAGAAAACTGAATGGATGTATTTAACTGATGTGTGATGTACATATTTTTTTTTGTAAAGTCTGTTCATAATTTTGCACTATGAATCTGTTGTAGAGGCCCCAAGTTTCCACATGATTTGCGCCTGATTTTTAGGAGCAACTGGTGGAGAACGGACTATCTTAGAAATCGCAATTCTCCACATTTTTTTTCTGCAGTTCTAGTCAGTTAGAAGTTTCACTTTGGAACAGAATTTTTTCTTCAAAAGGGGGCGTGTCCGGCCACTGACGCCTGATTTCAAAGTTTCCACAGTGAAAACGTACTCCAAACTAACTTAGAATGGAGCAAGTGAAGATTTTTGTAGAACTGAAAAAACCTTGTCTACACATTAAAAAATCAGGCGCAGGTTACAAATCAGGCGTCCAGAACGAGGTTTGGGGGGGGGGGGGGGTGGAGGGAAGTCATTAAATTCTACAATAAATCCTTATTTATACTTATACAAATATTATACAAATAAATCCAATCTGAATAAAAATTTATTAGCAAAGAAAAGATTAAATAAACCATCTTGCTACCTGTGTCAAAGTGCTTCAGCCAGGGAGAATGCTGCAGCAAGCCTCACAAAACAAGGCAGCAGTTAGTTCCCGATGGCAGGGGGGGAGGAGGCAGCCGTTCCCGATGGCGGGCTGGGGGGGGAGGGGAGGGAGGGAGTGTGGGCCCGACCGACCGCAGCGGGGGGGGGGGGGGGGAGGAAGCCGTTCCAGATGGCGGGCAGGAGGGAGGGAGTGCAGGCCCGACCGACCGAAAGCAGCGGGGGGGAGGGGCAGCCGTTCCCGACGGCGGGCGGGGGGGGGGGGGAGGAGACAGTGAGAAGACTGCAGGAAGCCTCAAGTTGAGCAGCCATTTCCCGACGGCACGGGGGGGGAGGCCGTCGGGAAACGGCTGCCTCAACTTTGAGGCTTCCTGCAGCCTTCTCACTGCTGCAAGAAGCCTCAGTGCTGATCATGGAAGGGCAATGTGCTTTTATTAAAAAATGTTCAAAAATTAAACAGCTACAAAGAACTACAAAAATGGCCGAGTGCCAATGTTTCCTTCACACCGCGCGTGCGTGAACGCTCCAACGCGCACGCACAGGGTTGCCGGCAGGAAAAAAACTAATTTAAATGGTACCCGCCCCCTCCCACTTACAAAATCGGCGTGAGTGGTAGGCTCCGCCCCCCTGGGCGCCGCGCCAAGCAGACATGGAGCTGCAGGGCGCTCCAGAATCGCGCGGTTTTTTTTCCGGCGCCGTTTTCGCCGCGAAAAACGGGCGCCCAACTCGGAGGGGCATCCGTTTTGTAGCGTGTGGAAACTTGGGGCCAGACAGACAAGTTAGCTTTTTCTTTAAAAAGCTATAAGGTTTCAATGATGGGTTGATAACCGGAAAATAATTTTGTTCTATTTGTTAAAATTTTGTAAATTTACTTTTGCAGGGCTTCTACAGTGCCCATTTTTCCTTTTATCTTATTGGAAAACAAGTGAATAACTTGGAATAGTGTGGAAACATTATTTTGTGTTATGCTTTACATTGTTTCTGGGCACCAACAATGTTGTAAACAAAGCTTTAAGAACATTTTTGATGTGTTGCATTGTGCTTTGTAGCTTAAATTTAACATGGTGAAAATATCATTGCATGAAAAATATATTCTTGACTTTTGTAAATTTTAGTTAACAGTCAAACTACAAATATGGACAAATGGGGCCGATGTTAACTACCCGCCCAGCGGAAACAAGGCGGATGGCCAGTTAAAATGAGCAGGTTACTTACCCACTCGGATCCCAACTAATTCTGATTTTAACCTGCAAGGGTGTTGCAGGCAGATTAGGCGCCCACCTAAATTTAGGAGCAAGTAAGACCCCAATGCAATTGTAATCGGAGCCTGAGCAGGGAAGCTACAACTGCTTTACCGTGAGGCAAGAGCAGGTCTCAAGAGAGAGAGCCCATATCAGGGAAGTTTAAAACTTTCCTTTGTTGGACCAGGAGGAGCACAAAATATTTTCTATTGATACTATGTAAAAGAAGAGTGGGGCCGAAATTCAGGGTCCGGATAAGGCCCGTTATCGCCGTTTTGCGGCAGCCATGTGGCCGAATCGAGTGGACACCGCGTTGCAGTCGATTGGCTGCCACGGCCAATATTTAGCGCAGGAGTTTTTGGGACAATGTCCACTTCCACCCCAAACTCCAGACTTTTGCTGCGGTATGGGGCTTGCGGCCATAATGACGTCATCAAAGTGCGCACTGCTGCTACTCCGTCACGCTACCTATTTTCAGTATCAAAATGCCTGCTTTTTTCCTGACAGTGGTCTCACCAGCTTTTTGGGTCGATGCACTTTGCCGGGCTGCTGGAGAGCGCCAGAAGAGGAGAACGGAGGTTTGGTGTGATCGGTTTTTTTTTGTGCAAACTTCTCTGTAGGGATTTGCTAAATCTGCAGCGGACTTTTGAGAACTATGAGAGTTTAGAACACTTTTTCACTCACTGATTAGTCGTGGCTTGTGGGCCTCATTCTCTGCTCCACAGAGGCCTGCGTGTGAGGGTCGAACCTGCAGACAGAATGGGCTCAGTGTTGGCAGGGGAACACCTTGTGCACATTGCGAGAGGCAGGGTGGCATGGAGAAGGCAGCGCCATTAGGAACGGGTATAGAGGCAGTGGCAAGGGAGCCAGCAGCCATAGCTGCCCAACATGGAGAAGGGCCTGCAGAAAGCCGCAGACCTTCACGTAGAGAGGGTGGCCAAGAGGGAGATGGCATGAGGAAGGAGGGTCAGGTACGCTGACACGCTGCATCAGATACTGAGCCAGGAGCCTTGCCAGCAGCAGCCTACAGAGGCTGAGGAACATCAGCAGGAACAGGGAGAAGGCGATCAGCCAGCTGACATCGGAGGGGCCCAGCACAGACCTGGGGAAGGAGGCCTTACAATCAAAAGGTGTACCAAGGTCAGTTTACATTCCTGGAGCTCAGTGATGAGCAATGTTTGAGCAGGCTACGATTTAGAAAGAACATAATGAGTGAGCTGTGCAATGTCCTGTGGCCAGATCTGCAGCCTCTCACAAGGCTGAGAACAGTGCTCACTGTTGAGACCAAGGTCACCATAGCGCTCAACTTTTACACAACAACCTCTTTCCAGTCTGCAACTGCAGACATATCCCAATTCTCCGCCCATCGCTCCATCGGGCAGGTGACCGACCGATGCTCTGTATAAGAGAAGAGTCCACTATATCTTCTTCCCGATGACCAGGGAGAAGCAGGTGGAGCGGCAGGCCGGATTGCAGGGTTCCCCAGGATGCCATTGACTGCACATACACTAGCCTGAGGGTGCCACTGAACCATTCCAAACTCTTCATGAACAAAAGGGGATTCCACTCCCTGATTGTGCAGTTGGTGTGCGACCACCAGCGCAGGATCCTGGCAGTTGATGCCAGGTATCTAGGCAGCAGCCACGATTCGTTCATCCTGCGCCAGAGCAGTGTGCCCGCTGTTGTAAACGACTGTCTTGTTCTTTTCGCTTTGTTGCTTTTAACGTCTAATTACCCGCACACACTCAGTTGTAGTAAAGGCCGGATCTTTATTTAGACATTCAGACATTCACAAGCCAACAACTCTGCTTGCAAAGGCAGCTCTTCAAGAAGTTACACACCTTTCGAGATTTCAGTGTCTCTTACAGTCCATAAGAGTCTCATCTTTATACTGAAAAAGCCTTTGAACTCTTATTCTTTGCATTTAGACAATCATGATTAACTGCTTTCTGAATCATTTAACATACAGACTATTATTCCCACTGTAACAAGGTACTCAAATAATTAGAATTGCTTGTTTAACCTATAGATGTCCATTAAATAGAAACAAAGGTACAATCAAATACTTAACATACAGAATTGTTCCCTTGCATAGTAACAAAGTTACACTCAAATACTTAACATACAGACATCAAATCATTTAGTCATGAATTTCCATTACTCTTACCATCGTTTAGTTCCAAGGTACTCAAATATTTAACATCCAGACAATGACCAGTTACTCATTTCAATGGCTGGAAGGCACCATATTGTCTAGCAGTCTCTTCGATCCAAACTTCTTGTTTTTTAATCTAAACTTCAATCTTTCTGTTTTCTTAATCCAAACTTCAGACCGTGTACTGAAGCAAAGAGTTCAGAAATGCGGGACTGTGCTCCCAAACCCGCCGTTTTCACCAGGCCAAACCAGGATTGTGTTTGGGGATATCCTCTGTCCAATTGGCTGCTGACTCCACTTCAAAACCCCAGGACTGCAGCTGAGCATTCATGCAACGACACACATTCTGCACCAGGTACATCGAGCACTATCAGGATCCTCAAACAGAGGATTTGGTGGTGCTTTGCAGTACTCTCCTGAATGGGTTTCCATATTCGTGGTGGTCTGCTGCATGCTGCACAACCTGGCTCTCATGAGGGGCCAGCTATTGCAAGTAGAGCCAGCAGTACCACCTGAGGAGGAGGTCCAGCCACCCACCCAGGTGACGTCATCACCATCCCAACCCTGCAAGGGAGGTGCATAGACGTCTGCTGCTCGATTCAGATAATTTCATCCCCGCATGACCCTTCAGCTATTTTCCATGGCCATCCCAATGAGTGCCTTCGTACATAATTGTCCACTCTCATGATACACCTGCCCAGATATATAAGTGCAAAAAAAAATTTGACATCATCCAAATCAGTGCAAAAAACTAACACAAAAACAGTCCAAAAAAACTTACACAAAAACTTCATTTCTCACCCTTGTGCATTTCCTTATAACCCCTCTTACACATGCCTATTCTATTACTATGCCTCAGTGTCTCCCCTGTGGCTGCCTCATGGGTCTGGGAAAGCCGCTGTATTTCCTGTGTGGAGCTACAGATGTCCTAGGACGCCCTCGACCACCTTTGGGACTGGAAGGGGCGGCTGCTGACTGGTCAGCACCCTCCTAGGAGGCTTTAGTCTGGCTTGGCTTGGGCGAGGCCATGCATAGAGGCACTGGCGGAGTGATGGGTCTGGGGCCAGGAATGCTGCAATCCTGAGGGAGCGCATCATCCATAGCCTGAGTCACTCACTGGGCTGGGCGGGGGGGGGGGGGGGCGGCAGCACATTACTACCACCACCACCACCAATCTGAGGGAGCTCATGGGGTTGTGGGGCCACACTGGAAGCTCCCGTGGTGGACCCAGCCACAAAGGCAGCAGTGAGATGTAGGGTGGCATCAAGCTGAGATTGCATGAGAGCAGCCAGAGTCTCAAAGCCAGCAGACATGAAAGCAGTTTGACACCCCGTGGCCTGTTACCCAGAGTGCATAAGAGTGCTTCCAGGGCCGCGGCCATCCTCTCCAAACCAGCACTAATGAGCTCATTCCCTTGTCCCTGTGCTGCAGTGGCAGCTGCCACATCCACCATCCACCTTCAGGTTGCAGCATCACAGCTGGATCCGCACGGACAATCTGGGAGTCCACCATCACCTGCACACTGGCAATGATGGGCTCCATGGATTGCGCGGAGCTTTTTTTTTTCAAAATATACCTTATTCATTTAAAATTTTCACAATACATTGAAAAATAGTTCAGTACCTTGCGGTCAGCAATTCCATACAATTCATTTGGATGCTGACAGCAGTTCCATACAATGCACTAGCGTGCATTTCATATCAAGGTACATTTAGTACAATCCGTAAATCACGTTACATGTACTGTGCAAATAAGGGTATTACATGGAGCAGATTTACATTACATTCCAGGATACATTTCAATACCGATCACGTTACATATAGCACTATGCAGGTGAAAACAGTACACAACGGATGGGAATATATTTACATTTCTTTACAAGTTATTAAACAGTGCAAAGACTTTCATTATTCATGGCACAACACAAGTGTTTTTCAGTACATGGTGCTCTATGTATACAAGCAGATTAAGAAGTATAGCCTGAGGGGAGTCTGATTCCATGACCTTGGGTTTATCGTGGCGGAAGGGCTTTAAACTGTGGCTCTTTAACATCGTGCCTTTGTGGCGACTGCACCTACAATGTATGCAGCACTCAAATCACTGACTCCACGCAATCTGGTGCTGTAGTAACTGCTGTGACCTTAGTCCTTTATTGTGGACTATGGGCAGCCTTTTATACTCTGTCTTGCAGGTACTTTCGGGTCTCCCACCACAGTGCCCTCTGTGGACAATACATAACATCTCTCTCCCCCCAGTTCCAGAAGCCATTACTGGTGACCTCGGCCTTGTTCGTCCTGGTTGATTTGTGAGTGTGAGTCCATGACCATCCACTTCCCTCTTCTCCCCCATGTAAAGGTCATGCTTGCGATCCAGTGCAAGCCTGTGGTATTTGCAGTCCATACATGGGTGATGAAGTACACAAGCATAACCGCCAACAGAAAACAGGTATACATAGACAGTACGTTTGTATGGTACATATAATATGTGGTACAGATGTTGCAGGTACACTGAACAGTTATTTAATCCCAGCTCCTCTGGGTGAGGTGCGGTGGTGATATACTGACCCTTTTTGACCGAGGTAACGGGCTGCGCTGAGACAGGGTATCACAACTAGTGTGTTGCCTCTGTTCTCAGAAAGTGATCGCCTTAGCAGCTCATCTGCAGCCGCTGAACCATTACACGAATCACATAAATCGAAAACCGCCTTGGTCCATTAATCATGTTAGTCACGGATCCATTTACCCTTTTACTGTACCTTGTGGTATTAACTATTTTCGTAATACAGTACCCCTTCAGCATCAAAATATTAACTCATCATAACTCACGTCATCATACAAATCACATTGCTCATTTAGACTCACTTGCCTTACAAAAGTCTTTGTGGGTGTAAAGCCCTTTTAAGACTCCCGGGTGCATTTCCCTTTTAAGACGCAATCTTGTGGTTCCCACGAGGCTTCCCTTGGGCGCCGCCATTTTAGTTGCTCTGCTTGCCTTTGTCTGCAGAGCTCTGCTGCCACGGGGCTTGCCGCCATCTTGAGCTCGCTGGCATAACGTTTTACTCCCTGGAATAGAAGGATTAAAGAGGAAAGAAGAAAGGAAAACAGCCAAGACAATTTGATCATGGTTCTTTGGATTCGATCAGTCATAGTCCCTGTGAGAGCGGCCTCCGTAATTGCTGCCGTATCCGCCGCTCTAGCTCTTGTACCCACCTGCCGCCGCCGTAGCCTCCGCCGCCGCTGTAGCCTCCGCTCCTGCCGTTGTACCAGTAACTACCGCCTCTCCTGCGGCTGCCGTAGCTGCCACCACCGCCGCCACTGTCCCGGCCTCCACCGTAGCTGCGACCGCCGCCCAACTTTTTCTCCGCGTGGACCCCCCCCCGGATTTGCCAGCCATCGATGGATTTCCCATTCAGCCTGCAGCGCGTCGCCGGCTCGCACCTCAGCGGTCGGCCCAACTTGAAAAACTGCTCCTCCAAGGTCTGCTCGTCTGTGTGGGGATTTCTCCTCCAGCTTGGTCGGCGCTGCTCTTTGGGAACCCAGGGAACAGCAGTCTGTGGAGGAATGAAGTCTTTCCAGCTCCCATGGACCTTCCCCATCCACCTCCTGCCGCGAAGCATCGGCCCATTGCCTGCAATGACCCACAAAGGTAAACCGTGCGTCTCGCCCCCGTGAGATACCTGCACATCTGCTCTGCCAAGAACACGTATCAGTTCCTTGGTGTAGGTACGCAGCTTTGCCGTGACCGGGACCAGCTTGGGTCGTGCAGCTGGGTTGATCCACAGTTTATCAAAGGTTTCCTGACTCATCAACGACGAACCCGATCCAGTGTCCACTTCCATACTCACTGGGACTCCATTAATCTTGACTTCCATAATCACTGGGGCCGAATCGTCGGGACACTTATACGGTCCAAACGCCTCATCTTCTGCCTGCTCCTCGCTGGAAGATGAACCCTCTACCATCTCCTCAGCCACACGGTGAGTCAGATTTCTTTTGCACATACGCTGAAGGTGGCCTTTCGTGTGGCAGGCATTGTACGTATACTCCGCAAACCTGCACCAGTGAGCTCCATGGCTTCCTCCGCAGCGCCAGCATGGTGCTGCTCGATTAGCCCCCCTCGGCGGACTCGGTTCCAGGACCCCGAGATCCATGCTCCCTGTCCTGGGCAGAGCCATGTTCTGCAGTTTTGTCCATGGTGGGCACTATCCTGTGGACAGTGCCTGCCGGGTTCGAGACTGTGTGTATCATCTGTTTGGTGCTGCAAGTCGAGGTCATAAATGCCCTGCTGATGGTGATGGCTGGCTTCAGGATGACTGTGGGTTCAGTGGATAGTAGCTTGTGGAGGAGACCCTCCTGTCCAATCCCCATAACAAAGATGTCTTGCAACGCCTCGTCAAGGTGTGTGCCAAAATCACACGGCGCCGCGAGTCTCCTGATGTCCGCAGCATATTTGGTGACATCCTGGCCCTCAGGTCTGCAGTAGTGGTAGAATTTGTGCCTGGCCATGAGGATGCTCTCCTTCGGTTTCAGTTGGTCATGAATAAGTTCAATTAGCTCCTCATAGGACTTGTCCTTGGTGCTCGCAGATGCCAGCAAATCCCTGACGAGACAGTAAACGTCATCACCACAACTGGAAAGCAATATCGCCTTGCGCTTCTCTCTCTGCGTCCGTATTCCCAGTCAGGTCGTTTGCTGTAAAGTAGTACTCGTGCCTTTCTGTGAAGGCCTCCCAATCATTGCCCACCATAAAATCCTTTAACGAGCCCAGTGTAGCCATGGTTGCGTGAAGCTCGTCCGTGTCCTCGTTGCCAATGTCGTGTATGCAGCACTCAAATCATTGACTCCACGCAGTCTGGTGCTGTAGTAACTGCTGTAATCTTAGTCCTTTATTGTGCAACTCCAGAGTGCCTCTCAGGTGTGGTGGGCAGCCTTTTATACTCTGTCTTGCAGGTACTTTTGGGTCTCCCACCACTGTGCCCTCAGTGGCGCATCATTGTACTTATACATTTAATGTACTTGGACAATACATAACAGCACCAATCTTTAGTACGTCCCTCAGCACGTACTCCTGGACCTTGGATTGCGCCAGTCTGCAGCACTCTGCCATGGACATCTCCTTGCTCTGGAAGACCAGCAAGTTTCAGGAAAACCAAAAAGTGCGTCTTTCACCGAGTTGATGGCTGTCCAGCAGCGGATGATGTCGGTCTCGGTGTGCGTCCCTGGGAACAGTCTGCAGAGCACAGAGTCCTGTGTTACGGAGCTGCTTGGGATGAACCTCGACAGCAACCACTGTATCTCCTTCCAGACCTGCCTTGCAAAGGGACAATCCCGAAGGAGATGGATGACTGTCTCATCCGCACCACAGCCGACTCGGGGGCAGAGTGCTGTGTCTCTGAAACCCCGGCTGTGCATGAAGGATCTGACAGGTATCCTTCTCACCGCTAACCAAGCTACGTCTTGGTGCTTGTGTGAAAGCTCTGGCGATGAGATATTCTGCCAAACGAGGTCAACAGTCTGCTCGGGGAAATGTCTGACAGGATCCATCATCTCCTCTCATAGGGGGTCCAGGACCTTGCGTGCCGACCACTGCTTTATGGCCTTGTGGTCAAAGGTGTTGTGCAGAGCTGTCGACTATGCGGGAGGCGGACTACTCCACGCTCCTCACCACACTTCCAACAGCCTCTCTGGCACCCTTGCTAGTGCCCCCACCATCTGGGAATGCATGGCCTCCACCCTTCTCTCATAAGCCGTGTGGGCTCGTCTGAGTCCTCCTCAGCAGAACACCGGTGCGGACTCACACACACCCCCCCCCCCGAGAGATGGCACCTGAGGTTGCCTAGCCCTGTCACCATGTTGAGGCCCTCTACACCCCGGTGCACTCTGTACTATCTGCACGAGATCCGACCATCCAGTATCTGAACTGGCATGTGTGGATGGAAGCAGTGACGCGGTGCTGCCAGCAGTGTCCTCTTCCTCTTCCACATCACTGAGGTCCCCAAAAGATGGAATGCGCTCCAGAGTGTCAGCAAGGCTGGGGCTCTCAATGTCCTCGATGATGTCATTAGGCATTTTCGGTACTGATGTCCTCAAGGCCTGGTACTGGTCTGACACGTGGCATCTCTCTGTCCCTGTGCTGCCACTCGGTTCCAGGGTTGTCTTCAGGTCTGGCGCTGGTCTGACTGGTGGTGCCTCTCTGTCTCCTGTGCTGCCAATTGGCCTCTCATCTGCAAGCAGAAATGGGAGACAGGCTGCCATGAGGGAGAGGTAGGGGATTGACGCATGGAGGCTGCAACTAGCAGACTTTGAGGGAAAGGCACAGTAGGCGCTGGATCATTCGGGGAGCGATAGCATTCAAGGAGGGCCTTCGCTTACCCACATAGGCATCGGCAGGACCGGTGGCCACAGGGAAGAACCATGTCTGCTGACGACTGCCTCGACCTTCTCCTCCAAGGGTGTGAGGATTTGGAGATTGGCCTTGTCACCAAGAGGCCTCCTTTGCTCCATCCTGTTGTGCAATTTTGGCCTGCAAAACACAGAAATGAGTGCACAAGTGTTTCCATGACATGCAGCTGTAACTGTGAGATGAGGGAGCCTCCAGTACACAAACCCACACACACATAATTTAAATATATTTCTATACATGAAGCCTCCACAATGAAATGCTGTTTCAGTGACTATATAGTGAAGGTGGGAAATAAGAGAAGGATGAAGAAGAGGCTCACAGATGCAAGGAATAGTTGGTGGAATAGGTACTCAATTTCATCAGATGGATGTCGTTGAGCCATTTTCTGCATTATGTGGCGGTGCGGTTATGAATGGAGGTCCCTGAGACTTCCACAGCAATCTCCCTCCAAACATTGGTAAACACCTCGCGAGTGGGTCTCCCCGCGTCTGAGTACAGGACTCGCTTCCTTCCCTTGACAGCTTGCATCAGGGTCTCCAGCTTGGCGTTGGAAAATTGTATTGCCCTTCTTGCTCCAGCAACACCAACCATCCTTGAACACAACTTCCCTTCTCAGGATCCGGCTGCAAACCCTGGCTTTTAAGAAGGCTAGGGAACAGCTGGCTCGTTAGCTGCAAATGAGTTGAAGGATGAATTTCCCCGTGGTAATTCCACTGCAATCAACCCACCTACACCACTGCAAACTCCCGATTACCGCTGGATGCCATTTTTTTGTAAATCCGTGGATATGGATCGAGTGCCCGCCGCAAAAATGCTGGATGCCAGGGATTTCCCTCCATTGCATATGCTTACAATATGGCAGAGTGCATCTCACATCCATCTCACTCCTATCCTTCCCAATTACACTGAAAAATCAATGGAAGGAGGGTGGTAAATCTGATCTTTATCACCAGTAAATTGTTTTTTTCTTATATTTTTTCCATGAGTGAAAAATAAATTTGCCTTTTGCACTTCTGTAACAATGGCTGGAACTTTCCCATTACTGTGCGTATGGGGTTGGAAGCTGGTCAGGGACCTGCCGTCATCCCACCTCCTCGCACCCTTAACTCGGGCGCATTTGCCAGTGTGCCACGAACCAAGGCGGGTGGCCTAATTGAACTCTTTTAATCCTTGTTATCAGACTCTTAGGTTTTTTAACTGTAGCTTCTGAATTTAACGGCATGAGCACGGGAAGCACACAGCTCGGAACATGGTCTGTGGCCATTGTGCAAGGGCAACAATTGACAGCTGGGAATACCACATAAATACATCTTACACCTCATTAGTTGCCTGAGGGGAAAGCAGTTGATGACGCCATTCTGTGCATAAATTTAGGTTTCTGGAGTTTGCAGGTCATTTCTGCAACCTCAGAAGCCACTCTTGCCACACTGCTACTCAATATTAGAACATTGAGGGATTGGCCCTCTGATCGCTACTTCAGCTGCCATCGACGACATAAGCATGGGTGCCGCTTATACTGTCTCAACTTGGTCCTCCGAATCAGACCAAGATGAGCACCACTAACAACAACAGCAGCAAACACAATAGCAGCTGTCTCCTCAATGACCTGATGTTCCACAGAAGAGAGGGGAGCACCACAGGGTTGCAACGTGCCAGAGGCAATACCCCCAACACAGGGTATCCAGGTACTCCTGACCACATCCCTGTTGCTTGTGAAGAACTCCTTTGCCTGTCAATGGGGAAGATGACCTCTTGGCGTGTTCTGACAGCCACCACAAGAGTATGCAAGAAAGAATCTGAGAACCGGATGCAGCCCTTGGGCTACCCATTTTTGCAAAAGTTTTAGCTGTACTGTGGCCTTTCTTTCACACCTCCCTCCCCCCCACTCCTCTGGAAACTTTCAAGTGAGTTCAGTGCAAGGCTGCTTTAAATATGGGCGCGCTGGAAACAGGTCATTGATGACATCATCAGACCCGCACCATTTAATACACTGGGAAATGCGCATGACTCAATTGGGGCCATTAAGTGAAAGTTGCTCCAAGTAGCACGTTGCTGAACACATCATGTTTCAGATCTGCTATGCCCACACACACCTAACCCAACCTGAAGGTGAAAATTCCGGCCAATGTTGAAACATCAACTTCATGTTAAGTACTATTTTTAAAATTTGTGCAAGGTTTTTATTTTGTAATATGTTTATTTCAAAATATAAAGCATAAAGCATAGTGGTAACGTCACTGGACAAGTAATCCAGAGTTCTGGACTAATGCTCCGGAGACATGAGGTCAAATCTCACCACAGCAGCTGGGGAATTTAAGTTCAGTAAATTAAATAAATCTGGAATAAAAAGCTAGTATCAGTAATGCTGACCATGAAACGACCGGATTGTCTTCAAACCCCATCTGGTTCACTAATGTCCTTTAGGGAAGGAAATCTGCCACCTTACCCAGTCTGACCTAATATGTGACTCCGAACCCACAGCAATGTTGTTGACTCTTAACAGGCCTCTGAAATGGCCTAGCAAGCTCCTCAGTTGGACACAACCGCTACAAAAAATAATAATAACAATAAAACCGGATGGACCACTTAGCATCAACCTCTGCACTGACTACGGACACAACAATGGCACACCCAGCCCAGTGACCCTGCCAAGTTCTTCTCACCAACATCTGGGGACTTGTACCAAAACTTGGAGAACTGTCCCACAGACTAGTCAAGCAACAGCCTAACATAATCATACTCACAGAATCATATCTTTCAGCCAATGTCCCAGACTCCTCCATCACCATCCCTGAGTATGTACTGTCTCAGGGGCAGGACAGACCCACAAGAGGTGATGGCACAGTGGTATACAGTCTAGAGGGAGTGGCCCTGGGAGTCCTCAACATTGATTCCGGATCCCATGAAATCTCATTGCTTCAGGTCAAGCAAAGGCAAGGAAACCTGTTATTTACCACCTACCGCCCTCCCTCAGCTGATGAATCATTACTCTTCCATGTTGAACACCACCTGGAAGAAGCACTGAGAGTAGCAAGGGCACATAATGTACTCTGGGTGGGGCATCATCAAGAGTGCCTCGGTAGCATCTCTACTGACCGAGCTGGATGAGTCTTGAAGGAAATAGCTGCCAGACTAGGCCTGCAGCAGGTGGTGAGAGAACCAACACGATGGAAAAACCTACTTGACCTCATCCTCACCAATCTACCTGTCGCAGATGCATCTGTCCATGACAGCATTGATAGCAGCGACCACCGCACAGTCACTGGCGATCGAAGTCCCGTCTTCACACTGAGGACACCATCCATCGTGTTGTATGGCATTATCACCGTGCTAAATGGGATAGATTCCGAACAGATATAGCAGTTCAAAACTGGGCATCCATGAGGTGCTGTGGGCCATCAGCAGCAGCAGAGTTGTATTCCACCACAATCTGTAACCTCATGGCCCGGCATATCCCTCACTCTGCCATTACCATCAAGCCAGTGGACCAATCCTGGTTCAATGAAAAGTATAGAAGAGCATGCCAGGAGCAGCTCCAGGCGTACTTAAAAATGAGGTGCCAACCTGGGGAAGCTGTAATACAGGACTACATGCATGCTAAAAAGCATGCTATAGACAAGGCTAAGCGATCCCACAATCAATGGATCATCTTAAAGCTCTGTAGTCCTGTCACATCCAGCCATGAATGGTGGTGGACCATTAAACAACTAATGGGAGGAAGAGGCTCCAAGAATATCCCCATCCTCAATGATGGCGGAGCCCAGCCAGTGAGTGCAAAAGACAAGGCTGAAGCATTTACAATCATCTTCAGCCAGAAGTGCCAAGTGGATGATCCATATCGGCCTCCTCCTGAGGTCCCCACCATCACAGAAGCCAGTCTTCAGCTAATTCGATTCACTCCATGTGATATCAAGAAACAGCTGAGTGCACTGAATACAGAAAAGGCTATGGGCCCCAACAACATCCCGGCTGTTGTGCTGAAGATGTGTGCTCCAGAACAAGCAGCATCTCTAGCCAAGCTGTTCCAGTACAGCTACAACACTGACATCGATCCGACAATTTGGAAAACTATCTAGGTATGTCCTGTCCACAAAAAGGACAAATCCAATCGGGCCAATTACTGCCCATCAGTCTATTCTCCATCATCAGCAAAGTAATGGAAGTTGTCGGCAACAGTGCTATCAAACGGCACTTACCACTAACCTGCCCACTGATGCTCAGTTTGGGTTCCGCCAGGACCACTCAACTCCAGACCTCATTACAGCCTTGGTCCAAACACGGACAAAAGAGTTGAATTCCAGAGGTGAGAGTGACTGCCCATGACATCAATGCAGCATTCAACACCGTGGCATCAAGGAGCCCTGGTAAAACTCAAGTCAATGGGAATCAGGGAGAAAACTCTCCACTGGCTGAAGTCATATTTAACACAAAGGAAGATGGTTGCGGTGGTTGGAAGTCAATCATCACAGCCCAGGACATCGCTGCAGGAGTTCCTCAGGGCAGTGTCCTAGGCCCAACCATCTTTAGCTGCTTCATCAATGACCATAATAAGGCAGAATGGGGATGTTCGCAGATGACTGCACAGTGTTCAGTGCCATTCGCAACCCCTCAGATAATGGAGCAGTCCATGCCCACATGCAGCAAGACCTGGACAACATTCCGGCTTGGGCTGATAAGTGGCAAGTAATATTTGCGCCACACAAGTGCCAGGCAATGGCTATCTTCAACAAGCAAGAGTCTAACTGTTATGTATCTGAACTTGTAAATACTCTGTACAGCCACCAGAGGGCTCATTCCCCGGAGTCCCAAGGAATCTCATAATCCCTTGGGAGCACAGGTATTTAAGAGTGCTTGACAGGTTGGAGAGGCACTCTGGAGACCTGCAATAAAAGACTACGGTCACACTTTGCTTTGAGCTCACAGTGTTCAGTCTGACTCTTTCTCCATACACTACACTAACTATCGCCCCTTGACATTCAACGGCATTACCATTGCTGAATCCCCCACCATCGCCATCCTGGGGGTCACCATTAACCAGAAACTTAACTGGACCAGCCACATAAATACTGTGGCAACAAGAACAGTTTAGAGGCTGGGTATTCTGCAGCGAGTGTCTCACCTCCTGACTCCCAAAAGCCTTTCCACCATCTACAAGGCATAAGTGAGGCGTGTGATGGAATACTCTCGACTAGCCTGGATGAGTGCAACTCCAACAACACTCGAAGCTTGACATCATCCAGGACAAAGCAGCCCGCTTGATTGGCACCCCATCCACCACTTTAAACATTCACTCCCTCCATCACCAACATACCGTGGCTGCAGTGTGTACCATCTACAAGATGCACTGCAGCAACTCGCCAAGGTTTCTTCGGCAGCACCTCCCAAACCTGTGACCTCTACCACCTAGAAGGACAAGGACAGCAGGCGCTTGGGTACACCACCACCTCCACGTGTTGCTCCCTAGTCACGCACCATCCTGACTTGGAAGTATATCACCATTCCTTCATCGTCACTGCGTAAAAATCCTGGAACTTCCTCCCTAGCAGCACTTTACCAAACATCCTGCAGTGGTTCAAGAAAGCGGCTCATCACCATCTTCTGAAGGGCAATTGGGGATGGGAAATAAATGCTGGCCTTGCCAATGACTCCCACATCCCATGAACGATTTTTTAAAAAAAGCAAATTTCTCAGAATAAATCATCTTGCAAACAAGTAATAAAAAGAAAAACTGTCCAATTAAATAATGAATTCACCAGAATTCTAGTAGAGAACATAGTTACCTCCGGGATTATAGAATTTAATAACGCAGCCACTAAATTAGTTGAAAGAACATTAATGCCATTGACAGCAGTAAAAGAATATGCAGGCATAAAGTGGTGAATAGCAAAGAAAATAAAAAAGTAGTGAAGAGAGTGTCCTGGAAGAGAGGAAGAATGTGCACAAAATGTTAAGCTAATAGGTCGACGAACCAGCATATATGGGGGCCGAAATTGCCCCCCTCCATAAGTTCCATTACCGCCTTTAAGAGGCCTTACCAACCAGAGTCTATGGCTGGGCGGCATGTCGGCCCTTAAAGAGGCGGTCACACTGCCGCGACTCAATCTTGGGTGCCAGGTCGCTGGCCCGGCCAAAATCCTCCCTGGTGGCCCAGTGTTTGCCACAAACGTGGCTGCAGAGTTCACAGCGGCCCTCTCCTTTAACTGAAAGGGAGGGACATTGGGACACATCAGTGTAACACGGCACATCCACATCGCGCTGACGTCATCAGCGAGGCGCCCGTACATCCGCCCCTTGCCGACGGCCACTCGCACTTCCGCCTCCTCCCGACACTAACACTGCTCTGACCAGAAACTAGAAACAAAATGCTGAAAATCGGCGGATTGTCTGCCCCATGCATTGCGATGACATCATGACCCTGCGCCGACCCCTTAACTGGCACGAGCGAAAGCCAGCGCCAGCTTTCCCGGGTCGCAAAGCTGGCAGACAACCGCTCTCGGGGCGCTCCTTAAAGGGGAGTGCGCCAGCGCCCCGGGTCACTATCTTTTTCTGTCTGCCGATTCTCGGCTGTTTTCCCCGCCCCAGTAGCACCCTGGTTAGCGCCCCCTAAGGAAGTAGAGCATGGGAGATTGCGCTCCATTTCCTTTGAGGGGCGGTAAGCCCAATTGAGCGGCGGGGGCGGAACTTACAGGCCGGGCGCAAAAATCCCCAGCCTGAAAGGTTACCACCCCCAATCAGGACGTGGGGCAAATTCACCCCGAAATATCTTAAACCAAGGGGTGTTTGATGATTCGAGCAAACATCAGCCTATTCAAAGAATTTATCCGAGGTTGAATAAAACCATACTGTGTGGTACAATCTGCTCAGTGGCTGTTACCTCCTTTATCTTAGCCCAGTCAACCAAAACTGTTAGTACTCCACTCCTTAAATATAAAGCACTTTCTGGTAACAAAATTCATAATTAGTGCTTTTGTTGTTTTGTGTAACATGATTCCAAGATACAAAAAGCTTCAGTTTGAGATGCTCGAGGAAATCATAAAGTGAGCAACAGCATCTGAAGGGGCCAAGGCTACAGAATTCTTAAACTCATACTGCTTGTCTTATCCTTTTCCTGCTTCCATTTTGGAATGTTCCCAAATGTTGACAAAATGAGCTGCATTGAAACCAATGCACGATTCTAAATCTGCTTCAAAGTTCTTGTTGGATAAACAAAAACAGGAAATCAAACACCAAAGGAAATCCCCTTCATCTGCAGTTCAAGGTATCTTTGCAGGAGAATGAAAATGTATTTTGAAATGGAGGAGGGAACAGGATGACTGGTGTGGGAAATGGAAAAAATGTTACACTGGTGCAGTACAAGGTGCTCTTTTATGTTTGGTGCTTCGTCATTACTTTTTAATATTTCCAGATTTTTTAAACTGAATTTAAATCTCAAACTTCTATGGTGTTCTCTGGATTACTAGTCCAATAACATGTACTTAAATATGTACTTAACAATTAAATAAGCCTCAATGTTTTTTTTAAAAAGTAGACAAGGAGAGATGAAAGAAAGGAAATTAATTTTTTATCATCAACCCTTGTTCAAGAGTTCCCTGTGGAACGGAGGTAAATTCAGCCTAAGGAGCTACAAGAAAGTCGGTCTATGTCAATGTTGGCTGATGATAGAATCACGCTCATTTCTGATGACCATCGCAATCCAATAACCTTTTAATACTTACTGCCTAAGTTTAGACATGAAGGATGGCCACTTAGACAAGGTACTGGAAAATAGGTAGAACTTGTGGAGCTCAGTCCAAGTATGAATCAGAAAAAGTGGACAAGGTTGGGAAATTTGTTAAGTTATCAACTTTAATCAAACTGTTACGATTTGTATAATCTTATCTCAGCTGATCAGTAAGAATGTGGGACTGAAATGAGGAAAAGCCACTCATTGGGCTGTATTTTGCGGGGAGGGAGGGGGCGGTCAGCAGGCACGATCAGTGGCAATTCGGATGAGAAAGTTTTTTTTCCCAGCGAGTCGGGACCTCGCTATGAACCTACCACTGAGCAGACCTGACATGCAGTGGCAGGGGAAGCAATTAAAATCATTAGTGGGTTTTTTTACAGCCATTTAACACTTTTTTTTTCACCGCTTTTTGGATTTGACAGGTCATCCACCGATTTCCTGCTGTGCCTAGACCTTGTCTGTGAAGCTGAGGCAGGAGGTGAGTGGCCGTTGAATCAGCTGATGAGTTGACAGCTTCAAATGTCAAGTCAAAGCTCCCAGCTGATTGAGAAATGTTCCCTACTAGCTTTGCTAAACTGCATTTCCATTACAGATTCAGAATGTTGTAAATTTTTACACAAGTCTCCATCCAGTCTGACCTCATTGCTTCTCCCACCATTGACAGATTGCTTCTGTCATCTTTACTTCACCTGCCATCTATTCCATCAACATTGGTAACCTTGAAACTCTCTCACCTTGGTCCTCAGAATCCCACCACGATCAGCCCCAACACCAGCATCACCAGGCACACCAACAGCACCAGGTATACCAGCACACCAACCTTCTCCACAATCAACTGATGCTACATAGGGCATCAGCACCCAAGTACATTGTTGCCCGGGAGGCCAGGGATGACCTCACCATGGCCAGATTTACTTCACTTGACACCGTACAACCTGGCTGCCACATGATGCGCCAGGTTGACACCACCCCACACCAACAACATAAAGCATCCCTACAATGCCTAAGCCATTCCTTTCACATTCATCGCCATTGAGGGTTGGGGGGAGGGGGTACTGCTTTTTCTCACTATTCACTGCAACTCACTAAGCAACTTCCAAAGATGCACCCAAATCTGTTCATGAACGCAGTGTTCAAAATAAAGGTTTCAATGTTTGACAACGCATTAACAGAAACTTTATATGAACATTGTATAAAATACCCAAGTGCCTTTCCTTGTGTGTTGATATAATTGCACTAGGGTGAGAGTGAGGGGTGGCTAGTGAGATGCGGATATGATGAGAAGCACAGCAGGGTTGGGTGTGGATTTGTACTAATGTTTTGTGATCTACTGAGATCATTGAAACATTTGTGGCACTGCACCTAGGTCCTCCTGACCACATCCCTGTTTGTGCCGCCCTCTGCAATGTGCAACCAGGCTGTGTTGATCTCGGGAGCCCTGTGTGCTGTGACTCCCTCCATAAGCATATGGAGGGAGTTGTGGGAGAGCCTGAGTGCAGCCCTGCACCTCTATGCAGCACCTCAGAACACTGACAGCACAAATGTCAAAAGAAAGTTGGCCATGGTCCCTTTAAGGAAACCCTTTATGACTCTTCATAAATGACGCTTCCTCTAATTGGCCAGGAAACGCGTTGGGCAGGCTTACCAAGCCCAATCTGAGGAAAGTCATTTCAAAGTCCGGGATGGAGACAGCATCAGAGTCGGGACCAGCTATCGACATCGCCCGCCACAGGCCCGCTGAGGTTTGTAAAATCCAGCCCTATGTGTCTAGTACATCCTGCCATTTAGGTCCATTCTTGCAAGCTTCTCAGGCTGGTTTATTTCCCCACAACCTTGGCACAAAGACCATATATGCACTATCTTTTTTGAATCAGAAGCAATCAGTTAGGTACACATTTCCTTTGCTAGATGGTGGTCAACTCCATAATTTCACAATTAGCTGGTAGCCCCTGTTATATTTTACATCTAACTGCAAGTCAAATTAAAATTGACTGGCACTTGTTTTTAAAATGTTCTAAATACAGTATTTTGTGGTTGTAGCATAAGATGAAATAAAGTATGCTGGGAAGATCAGCAAGCACCAGAGCTGGACTGCTCACATCCACCATTATGCGACCAATGTAACTGCAGACACTTTGATGATCACAAAAAAAATTACGTTTAATTTTAATTTGCCACTTGTCTAATGGAAAATTGACTAATTTTTTTTAAACCCTGCAAATGAAGGAAAATAAGTCCTATGATTTATGGTGGGAAAACAATGGTTATGCCAAAAGACTAGACAACCCAATGTAGCCATTGGCATAACAATTGAGAGCAACCTTGCTGACCACTGGCAGTGTGCCAAAAACTTTCTGAAGAGTAGTTAATGATAATATGGAAAATGTTTACAAAAAAGATACTGTGAGTGTTACAAAAAAAAAATCGCATACAAAGTCAAATGAAGAGCTCCTTCATTCACTGGGCTTCCTTTGCTCCCATTCCAAAAGTTAAAACGAGCAGACAGGGCAGAAATACTGCTGAATTTTTGTATCAAATCTGGGTTTTAATGAAATTAGTGTGTGAAATGGCACAATTATTCCAACAGCAAAGCACTGAATTGCTGGCCCAAAAGAAATTGATGCAGAGCCTGGTCTCCCAACTCAGCACTTCCAATACATTTGTTGTGTACCTGTTACTCGAATTCTTGCTTGAGCAGTAAATCAGCCTTACCTCCCTTAGTCTCTTTAAATATATTGTTTTGACAAGACTTGGCACAATCCTTTCACTTTGAACCCTTTCCACTGTCATTGCTTTTTCAGAAGTGTAGCAACCTTTACATATGATTTCCCTAGAGAATTGCTGCCGTATAATGCAATAAAAACACCCAAATCTTGTTTTTTTTCCTTGTCGCATTTATAAAACATGAAAAATAAGTATAGAGCACAAAAAGGTCCAAGTGATCCAATATCATTCCAAAGTTCAGGTACAATTGGCCCTATAATGAACTCAACTCTTCTGAGTGAGGTGACCAATCACAAGTAAAACCTTCAAGATGATGAAATTCTGTAGGAATGGTCCTTGACTCCAAAAAGGTAAACGGTAAATAGCAGTATTTGCTTCTCCACATATCGGTCACGTTGATGGGTGAAAACAGCTTCTAATCTCGAATCTCCCTTGAAACTTGCTAATTTTACGTTCATTTCATCCAGTTCTATATTTCATAGTCTCCGGAATTTGAGGGAAAGCTGCACCGTAGTAATGGTATGGCCAATGCCGCTATTATGGTACAGAAATTCCAGGAAATTATTCTGAGAGTGATTTATGCCATTACTTACATCACACCATAATTTCTTGGGGGAGCGGCATAAAAGTCCCGACACCTTGGCTGAAGTGGTCCATAATTGCACCACCCCACCCATTAAAATCAATGGCGATTGTGAATTTTCTGAATTAATACTACTTTGATTGACACTACCATTTAGACCATTAAAGAATAGCGCTGATGGGCTTGGGTTATTCCTACCACCTTCACAAAACCATCTGCTGCCTTGACACGCGCACAGTGTAAGCATTAAGCATTTTGTTTGAAATGATTACTTTGTCGGTACCCACTGAGTGAAGCTTGCTTTTTATATTATCATGAAGGAAGTCAGAAAGGTTGGAGACGATATACTCACTCACAGAGAATGATTCGTAAAAAAAACCTGCAGCAGATGTATTCACGGTTCAACGCAGGAATAACTGACGGCAAGGTGCTAATATCCCCACACGCATTGTTAAGTCTAACTGAGCGAGAACTGAGGATCCCGCTGGTTTCTGGCGGATGTCCATCTCGCCGGCTCAGAACAGCAGGGTATAATCAAAACTTGTAGGAAGAGAGCAGAATCTTGTTCAGTAAATATAATGGGCAATTTTATCTGCCCAGCCACCCAGTTTCTCTCAAGCAGACAGGGTTAAAATCTCCCCTAAAGTCTCATCTCTACAACAAGGCTTTTTGCATCAGGTAGTGTGGCACTGATGTCATGCTATAAGGGGGACAGACTAAGGATATATCTAACAGCTCAAAACTTGGTATCCATGCGGCGCTATGGGCCATTAGCAACTGCAGGTTTGTATACAACCACAATCTATAAACTCATGGACCATCAGCAAACCAAGAGACCAATACTGGTTCAATGGGGAGTGTAGAAGAAGCAGCACCAGGCACATCTTTGAATGAGTCACCAAGCAAGAGAAGTTATAACACAGGGCAGGGCCTACCATGTGAATGCAAGATACGAGTTTAAAGTGTTTGCAAACGTTTTTACTCAAAAATGCCAAATGGACAATCCCATGTGGCATCCTCCCATGTCTTCACTATCTTAGATAGTATAAAGTAATTTGGTTCATTCCACATGATATTAAGCAGTGGCTGAATGGGCCCTGCCAACATCCCAGCTGTTGTACTGAAGATGCACCAAAACTAGCCACCCCCCTCTAGCCAAACTATTCCAGTGCAGTTAAGACACTGGCATCTTCATGACAATTTAGAAAATTTGCCCAGATATATCCTATCCACAAAATGCAGGGCAAATATAATCCGGCCAATTACTGCCCTATCAGTCTTCTCCCACTCATGACTAAAGTGATGGTTGATTTCAAAAATGCCATCAAGCAACACCAATTCACCAATAATTTGCTCACCAACACTCAGTTCAGCTTCTGCCAGAACCGTTTCAGCTCCAGAGACCGTCGCAGCCTTAATCCAGACATGGACGCAAGAACTGAATGCAGACGAGAGGTGAGAGGAACTACCCTCAACATCAAGGCAGCATTTGACCAAATATGACATCCTATATATTAGAATGGTGGCATTTTGTGTGCAGGATGGACACACCCACAAATTGATACTTAAATTAAGTCTTGTTAGAGATGGGTATTTTCATTGCCACTAGTCTAGCCTACTGGAAAATATTTTGGACCGTAAAATGTCAGAGTTAAAGCAGATATTCCATTTATTTTCTGCTCTGGACACCTGTTTCATGCTTTTATAACAGAAACCCAAGAGTGGTGTTTGTGAGGTTAGGTGCATGCATGTGTGGTATTGAGTGGGAAGGGGACAATAAATAAGAGCAGAACATTGCTAGCCATAAGCTTCAGGGAGGCTTGCATCATCCGGAAATGCAGAGCCTATACATTATCTTAAAAGAGTAGCTGTTGCTATAAAATTGTATGGAGAGTGAGCAAAAGAGTGGGATTACACTAGATGGCAATGAAATTCCAGCAGTCTAATTCGGGAGGAGGTTGGATCTTGAGGAAGATCTTCTGCCCGTTTAAGTTTCACCCTAAATTCCACCGGAAGTGAAGGAGGGTATAAGATGCACCCATCCTCGCAAGAGTGCGGCCACACAACTGATGGGTTTGTGTCATGATGACATCATAGCCCCAAATTTAATTGTTTTTTGGTGAGTGTCTCCCATAAAATCAGCATAGGAGCAATTTTGTGTGTGGATTCTTAGCAAGGACCTGTTTCTACCTGGGCAGCATTGGTACACACAAGTCCCATTTCAGGGGTGTAACACCAGGGAAATGGTTACGTGGAATTCCAGGCCCATTAATCATAAATTCCCTCTTCCCTAGAATCCATCTATCTAACTTAGTGTAACTTAGAACATTAGATGAAGAAGGCTACTGCTGAGATCTTGCTGTGTTTCATTGTGCTGTTAGAGATTCATTACTTTAGATTGGTCATTTGGCCATTTTATTTTTGTAGTTCCTAGTTTCATTTAGAAGTCTCCCTTGTAATTGTTCCTTATTAAGAAATTTCGCAAAAATATATTGTTAGATTGCGGTAAGGCTTTCCCAGTGAAGCTTCCCCTTTCATGATTATATGTTGGAGGAGGAAGAAGAGTATCAGCAGAGGAGCTAGGTGGCCAAGTTTTATAAGGAAGCACTGCAGGAGATCCAGACCATCTCACAGATACCCAGCCACCATGGTGTATAGACCTTATTTAATATTTCACTGATGTTATATGTAAGAAGGCTGCTGTTCATTCCAGAAGCCCTAGAAGTGCTTTGCTTCATCCTACAGACAAATCTGCAACCTTCTTCAAGAAACAGGACTGTGCTTACTGTGGCTCAGAAAGTCACTACTGTGCTTAATTTCTTCGCCGCTGGCTCCTTCTAGCAATCTCCCAATGTTGTCTCAAATTTCACAGGGCAACAGGTAACTATTGCCTGATGAGTCAGTTTGCTGTCCATTCTTGCACACAGCAAATAATGAAGGCTCTGTTTGTCAAGGCTGCCCAGTTCATTATATCTGACACTCAAGCAAGATAACTGAGTGAGCTGGCCATTCATTTTCACCAGATCACTGGGTTTCCATGAGTGCTTTTTATTTATTCATTCCGGGTGTGGGGATGTTGCTGGCAAGGCCAGTATTTATTGCTCATCCCTAATTGCCCTTGAGAAGGTGGTGGTGAACCACCTTCTTGAACTGCTGCAGTCCTTGTGGTGAAGGTACTCCCACAGTGCTGTTAGGGAGGGAGTTCCAGGATTTTGACCCAGTGACAATGAAAGGACGATGGTGTGTAACTTGGGGAATTTGCACTTGATGTTGCTCCCATGCGCCTGCTGCCCTTGTCCTTCTAGGTGATAGAGGTCGAGGGTTTGGTCGTGCTGCCGAAGAAGCCATGACGAGTTGCTGCAGTGCATCTTCGAAGTGCACACCACAGCACACTGGTGGTTAAGGGAGTGAATGTTGAAGGTGGTGGATGGGTTGCTGGTCAAGCAGGCTACTTTTTCCTGGATGGTGCGAGCTTCTTGATGTTGTTGGAGCTGCACTCGTCCAGGCAAGTGGAGAGTATTCCTTCACACTCCTGACTTGTGCCTTGTAGATGGTGGAAAGGCTTTGGGGAGTCAGGAGGTGAGCCACTTGCCACAGAATACCCAACCTTTGACCTGCTCTTGTTGCCACTGTATTTATGTGGCTGGTCCATGTTAAGTTTCTAGTCAATGATAACCCCTAGGATGTTGATGGTGGGGGATTCAGCAATGGTAATGCCGTTGAATATTAAGGGGAGGTGATTAGACTCTCACTTGTTGGAGATGGTCATTGCCTGGCACTTGTGTGACATGAATGTTACTTGACACTTATCAGCCCAAGCCTGAATGTCACTCTGGTCTTGCTGCATGTGGGCATGAACTGCTTTATTTTCTGAGGAGTTGCAAATGGAACTGAACACTGTACAATCATCAGCGAACATCCCCACTTCTGACCTTATGATGGAGGGAAGGTCATTGATGAAGCAGCTGAAGATGGTTGGGCCTAGGACATGCCCTGAGGAACTCCTGCAGTGATGTCCTGGGGCTGAGATGATTGACCTCCAACAACCACAACCATCTTCCTTTGTGCTAGGTATGACTCCAGCCAGTGGAGATTTTTCCCCCTGATTCCTATTGACTTCAGTTTTACTAGGGCTCCTTGATGCCACACTCTGTCAAATGCTGCCTTGATGTCAAGGGCAGTCACTCTCACCTCACCTCTGAAATTCAGCTCTTTTGTCCATGTTTGGACCAAGGCTGTAATGAGGTCTGGAGTCGAGTGGTCCTGGCGGAACCTAGTTTGAAGCTATAAACTGCATTCATATGGCCATACTAGCCCCTACTGTTAACCACTATGTCAGCTGAACGGGTTATCACTCCCTTAGTGTGTGACTACAGTTATAGGTTTCTGCACATCAGTGCCCAGTAAACAGAGATGCCAAAGCCATCCTCATTGGCAATATCAAGAAGGATTTAACCCCTGCTGACGGTGAAGCCTCCACAAAGGCTCATGATATCACAACACAGTCAAGCATCACTGCAATCTCTGGCCCTCAGATATCACCTCAGCATAGCACCAGGATAGGTTTAAGAGCAGCACAGAGAGGCACCAGGGAAGGCATGATGGCAATAAGAAACACTTTCTGTAAGTATATATGTGGATAGTAAAACCACTTTGTGTTATAAAGTCCAGAGTTTTGAAGTTAGTCTGATCTTTGTTTTTTGTGATTTGGAGAATGTTTGGAGGTCAGTTTCTAACAAGAGGCAGTGTTATTCTCTGCCTCCTGAACCATTGTCGTCTTAAGTTTACCTTCTGAAACATCATCAAAGAAGCAACGTGATCTCTGATTCTGGTAGGCGGGAACCTTTCCTTTCCTTTCCTTTGGTGTAGCCTTATCCTGCATGCCTCTGTCATTTCCTCTTCCTCCTCCTACTCCTTCCATTATACAGATATATATGGGCATGCCCATAGCGAGCCACATGGTAAGGGGTTCTAAGACGGTGTGGGAGGATGGGAAGCAAAAGAGTTCCCTACCTGAAACTGCTGAAAAGCCCCTTGCAGAATCCATTCTTAGTTACACAGCTGAAAAAACATGATTTAAATTGCTTCAGTCAAAGCTGATATTTCAAACAATGTGGATATTCAAAGACAGTGAACTCATCCACTTCCTGATTTGACAAGTAAGTTGACCCTTCTTTTCTGGAGGCTTAAGTCAGGTGTAACTCTGGTGTAAATGGCAGAATTTATGGGACACAACTTTTGCCCTCATGAACCAATCATTTACATACATGGAGCACCTTGAGATGGACGTATCTTCTGACAGCAGCCGATTCATCCAAAAATTAAAGCGTGTTTTAAAATGGATCTAATTCTGAACGTATATGACTTGCACACCAAATTATGGTCCCTTACAATTCAAGTACACCACCTTTGTCCACCCATCCTGCCCCACACAAAATTCAGATATTTGGGCCCGAAGCCTTTATAAAGGCTCAAACTACTTTTTCCCCTGTACCTTTAAGTGGTCATATCCTTTAAATTGGAGCAGAAATCTTTCAGCGGGCAACTGCTCACAGGCTCAAACTGGACCACGAGCTTGCATATATTGTTTCAATTGTCCAACCTCAAATATAGTGCAAAGCCAAACTTTGTTAAAACGTAAGTTGTTCAGTTGCATTGAGATCAATGTTAACGCCCCCATGATTAAAAATTTCTTAACGCAACCCCAACCCGCCATGCACGTGGCAGGTCATGTGGGGTGTCTGTGTCCTGCTCTTGAGAGGCGGGACGCCTCATTATAATATTTAAATCAATGTATTTAGGAACCTTATTTCAATTTAACGCTGGCCAGCCAGGTTTACTAGGATTCAGGAAACCTGGCAGCCGGATCGAGCAGGTAAGTGCTTTTCCAGCACTGCTCGTGAGCCAGGAGAAGCAGGAATGCTCCACCCTGCCCCCCCCCCTCCCAAGCAAGCCTTCTGCCCCACAATTGCCCCACGTCCATCCCCCCCCCACTCCCACCTCACTTTTGTCCACGATCCCTCACTCCCTCCTGTTTGCTGGTCTGACCTATCTTTCCCTCCCGACTGCCGGTCTGACCCCAGCCTTCAACCCGAGATACCTTCATCCCACCTAATTGCCTGTCCGACTTACCCCCCACCCCCACCTTCTGCCCCACAATCTTCCCCGATTCCCCCCAATGGTCCCTGGTTGCAGCTTTCGACCGCTGGCTTTCCTGCTCAGCAGCTGGTCAGCTTGTCAATCTGACCGGCTTCCAGGCAGGAAACTAAATCTAGGGACCAGAAAGTCCACCTTTTAAAATGCTCCCCTCCACTCCTCCCATTTGTTATCATTTTCATGTATCATTTTCTAATGGTCAGTGGGAGAAAAAAAATGTTTACTTTTGATTTTGACACCATGGGAAAGGTTTTGAAGTTACCTATGCCTAAGGCACTATCATTGTTGTTACAGAATCTGCTACTTGGAGGTGCAGCAGAGCAGCCTGTCCCACTATCCAGGGCCCCAAATACTCCTTCCAGGTGAAACAGCGATGTACTTGTACTTCTTTCAATTTAGTATACTGTATTTGCTGCTCATGATGTGGTCTCCTCTACATTGAGGAGACCAAGCGTAGATTGAGTGACCGCTTTACGGAGCACCTCCGTTCAGTCCGCAAGTGTGACCCTGAGCTTCCGGTCGCCTGTCACTTCAATTCTCCGACTGTGACCTCTTCATCCTCGGTCTCCTACATCGTTCCAACGAAGCTTAACGCAAGCTCGAGGAACAACACCTTATCTTTTGTTTAGGCACTTTACAGCCTTCTGGACTCAACATCGAGTTCAACAATTTCAGAGCGTAACCGCTGCCAATCTTTGGCTCCCTTTCCCCGCCCCGAGCCTGTTTCTTTTATCCTCTTGTTTCTTCTTCCGTCATTCACACCCTATCTTGACTAATGTTTTTCTAACTCCTGGCATTACCATTTCAGTTCGGCCCATCATCCCTTTTGTCTCTCTAATCTCTCCTGCCTTTCACCCTATCACAGATCTTCCCTTTTGTTATTTCTTCCCCTCCCCCTTTACGTGCTTGTTAAGAATGTGTTCTTTCCAAACACTCCACTTCCGGCAAAGGGTCATCAACCTGAAACTTTAACTCTGCTTTCTTTCCACAGATGCTGCCTAACCTGCTGAGATTTCCAGCAATTTCTGTTTTTATTCCAGATTCCAGCATCCACAGTATTTTGCTTTAGTGTAGCCTGTCCTTCCTATTTTCTTCCTTGTGCGAATTGCCCAGCCTCTGTGTGTACTTTTACCTGATGCCATGACCAAGATCACAAACTTGCTGCAACAGTGATCAAATCCACACCATACACTTGCTGGCACTGTACTTTATCACTGAGCGCACCCTAAAACTTTTTTATTTTGTGTCTGTTCTACACTGCATTTATATAAATAATATAAAATCAGGCCTAAAATATTCAAGAACGGAAACAGAAATGGGTAGTAACGTCATTAGTACCAAGATTTATGAGGAAAATAAATAAATAATTAACATTGCAGGAGGGATTTTTGGAATTCTTTTCTTGAATATGATGTTTTTGTGCTTTTAAGACGTCAACAGATCTTAGTGAGGAAATACCTGAGATACTGTAAGTGAGATTGGTTTGGAAAGTTTAGAACTGCGAATTTAGAATACTTAAACCTTCTGTCAGTCTAATTAAATTTACGACTATTCTTGAGTCACCAACATCAGACTTGGCAACAAGTCACCCAGCCTACTGATTAGCTCTGCTTAGATTTCAGAGTTCAATAATTCATGCTTTAAAGATTATCCTTGTCAAGCCACTACCAACAAAAACAACAAACCCAGCTGAAACAGTCTATAAAACTGAAGGGGAGTCTTAGTTTTATATGATGCAGACAGCCTGTAAAATCTACTTCTAATCTCTTAAAGGAGTACATTTATTTTGTTTAATAGCTTCTTCCACTTAAAAAGTAATTTTCAATATTCTCTTCGCCCAAGTTGTTAGTTGTTAATAGCAGGGATTGTCGTCAGTAACACATTCCAGAACAAGACATATTAATATCTTTCTTGATATATTGATTTTTTAATTATAGATTTCTGTCTATAAAACTCTTCTGTTTTCATTTACTTGAGGCCCATACCGAGGCAAGACCGCTGCTTTTCATGTGCCTGCAGTTCAGTGAGTTGATCTTGTGCTTATAAATACAAAGTCAGCTCATTAACATAAATTAGTGCAACTCCTGACGCACCATGCACGACATGCTAGGAGCATAACAGGGTTAAGGGCCAGGTGAGCCATCTGCAGATTACCCTGAAAGCTGTCCTGCTACAGAAGGGAATTACATAGAATTTAAGTCATTCTGCCCAACTGATTTGTGTCAGTGTTTACCCTACATACGAGCTTCCTCCTACCCTCCTTCATCGAACCCTATCTGCATATTCTTCTATTCCCTTCTCCCCCATGTAAGTCTCTAACTTCCCCGTAAAGATTCAAGGGGTCAAAAAAGCTAGATCAAGAGCATGAGTCTGTAGTGTTACAATAAATGAAGCAGCTTTGGAGGTACTGCTGTAAAATGTCCTGTATGGAAGGCATCCACCAGTTAAAAGTAACAGCAGATGAGTCTGGATGGAGGTGGCTGAAAGAAGGAATGCTGTCTCGCCTGTGCTCCAAACCTGGGAGCAGCTGAGGAAGAAATTTGCATATCCCAGGAAAGTTGGTAAGATAACTGTACTCATATGTTGCGTAATTGTGCATATTATCTTACAATGCATCTCACAACACTTCATTGCCAGCATGACAGGATTTCATAGAGGCAACATTCTGCCATTGTTCATGCACTTTCTAAAAGGATATGCTCATGTTTCACCAAGGCACATTTTATTGCTGCTGTGTCAGTGTGTTTGCCCTGTAGCCCATTCAACATGGCAAGTACCAAACATTTTTAAAGTTGCTAACATAAAAATGGGCTCAATTTTCCCGGGTCATTTGCGCTATTCTTTTGGCGCGTGCCGGTTTTTTTGGTGTATTTATTTTTTTCAAAGTTTCCCCCTGCGATCTGCTGAGCAGGCATAACTGACGTAGTTACGATTTTTCTAGACCAGATTTTTTACGTCATGTCTGTGCCGGTTTTTATAATTTTTTGCAGTTTTGCCAAAGAAATTTCCTCCTAGGTCGGCGTATCTGTCCACTCCTGAAAACCTCCTGGGCACTTAAGGAAACCAGCGCAGATTGACAAATCAGAAGGCAAAGAACCAGTGGATATGGTGTATTTGGACTTTCAAAAGGCCTTTGACAAGGTACCACATAAGAGATTGATGTACAAGATCAAGGTACATGGTATTGGAAGTAATGTACTGGCGTGGATAGAGAATTGGTTGTCAGGCAGGAAGCAGAGAGTCGCGATAAACGGGACGTTTTCGGAATGGGAGGCAGTAACTAGTGGAATACCGCAGGGCTCAGTGCTGGGACCCCAGCTCTTCACAATATATATTAATGATTTGGATGAAGGAATTGAGGGTAATATCTCCAAGTTTGCAGATGACACTAAACTGGGTGGCGGTGTGAGCTGTGAGGAGGATGCTAAGAGGCTGCAGGGTGATTTGGACAGGTTAGGAGAGTGGGCAAATTCATGGCAGATGCAGTATAATGTGGATAAATGTGAGGTTATCCACTTTGGTAGCAAAAACATGAAGGCAGAATATTATCTGAATGGCGGCAGATTAGGAAAGGGGGAGGTGCAATGAGACCTGGGTGTCATGGCTCATCAGTCTTTGAAAGTTGGCATGCAAGTACAGCAGGCGGTGAAGAAGGCAAATGGCATGTTGGCCTTCATAGCTAGGGGATTGAGTATAGGAGCAGGGAGGTCTTACTGCAATTGTACAGGGCCTTGGTGAGGCCTCACCTGGAATATTGTGTTCAGTTTTGGTCACCTAATCTGAGGAAGGATGTTCTTGCTATTGAGGGAGTGCAGCGAAGGTTCACCAGACTGATTCCAGGGATGGCTGGACTGACATATGAGGAGAAATTGGATCAACTGGGCCTTTATACACTGGAGTTTAGAAGGATGAGAGGGGATCTCAGAAATGTATAAGATTCTGACGGGACGGGACAGGTTAGATGCAGGAAGAATGTTCTCGATGTTGGGGAAGTCCAGAACCAGGGGACACAGTCTTAGGATAAGGGGTAGGCCATTTAGGACTGAGATGAGGAGAAACTTCTTCATTCAGAAAGTTGTTAACCTGTGGAATTCCCTGCCGCAGAGAGTCGTTGATGCCAGTTCATTGGATATATTCAAGAGGGAGTTAGATGTGGCCCTTACGGCTAAAGGGATCAAGGGGTATGGAGAGAAAGCGGGAAAGCGGTACTGAGGTGAATGATCAGCCATGATCATATTGAATGGTGGTGCAGGCTCGAAGGGCAGAATGGCCTACTCCTGCAGCTAGTTTCTATGTTTCTATGTTTCTATGCTGAAATACGCCATTGTTTTTCATCGAAGATTTTGGAGGGAGTCAAGAACACTGTAAAAAAATTAATAATAAAGTTCAACTTTTTTTTACCTGTCAACGTAGTAATTGGAAGTTTGTTAGATTTCAGAAGTTTTCTCTTTTTTTTACTCACTCACACACCACCAACATCTTGAAGCAGGGCTGGAGGGTCGTTACGTTGGCCGGCAGAATCAGCCCCGCGCCCGGACACAGGCTTGTGGCTCGGCTGGCCGGGTGGAAAGAGAGAGGAGAGAGAAAGCATGGTGCCGATTGGAAAGCTTCTGCAGAATGAGCCTGGGGATGGAGGTGCCGATCAGAACCCTTCTGCACTGAGGCTGGGGATGGAGGTGCCGATCAGAACCCTTCTGCACTGAGGCTGGGGAGCGAGGTGCCGATCGGCAGGCTCCTGAAGACTGCAATGAATAGGGTGGGGTGGGGGGGGGGAGGTGGAGAGAAGGGGAGAAGTCACAAGACTGCAATTAGTTAAGTTGGGGGGGGGGGCGGGGGGAAGAGAGGAGAAGTCACAATACCTTGGGTGTGGTCCATCCATACAGACCTTGGGGAGAGAGAGAACTGCGAACCTGTCCTGCCGTTTTGAGCTTCTTTTGAAGGTAAAATTTAAGTATGGGGGCAATACTGACAATGCCATACCTTGTGCGAGCCTTCTGTATCATGGTGTTATGTAGGAGACAATTGATTCGATGTCATCGCAACAGAAACATCAGAGCCCGTAGGGTGCTGGGCAGGAGGCCTTACCCACCTTGGGTATATCGAGACAGGCGTTAGTCCCTCCACCCGGGTGATGCAGACTGTGTCAGAAAGCTGCGTTTCCGCAAAGAAGTTGTAACTGAGATCTGTAAGTTAGTCAAAGCAGACCTGCAGCTGAGAAGCGTCAGGAGGACTGCTTTGTCAGTTGAAGTGAAGGTTATAGCTGCACTTTCATTCTATGCCTCCAGATTGTTTCAAGCTACAACTGGAGATGTGTGCGCCATCTCAACATGCAACACATGCCTGCATTTGCCAGGTGACAGCTGCACTGTATGAGTGGAGGAATTATTTCATAAAGTTCCCCATGACCGCCCTAGCAATGCATAGCAGGGCTGTGGCCTTCTCCAGGATTGCTGGCTTCCCAAAGGTACAGGGCTGCATTGATTGTACACACATCGCCATGTGAGCACCTTTGGAGGATTCCAAGATGTACAGAAACAGAAAAGGCTTCCACTCCATTAATGTACCATTCATGTGTGATGACATACATCGTATCATGTCGCATGCAAAATACTCTGGGAGTACCCATGCTGCATTCATACTACACAACAGTGTTCTATCTGCCATGTTTCAGCAGCAGCCAGAAAGGCAGAGCTGGCTGCTGGGAGACAAAGGGTATGGCCTCGCCACCTGGCTCATGGCACCGCTACGCATAACCCGGACGGAAGTCTACCGGGAATACAACATGTCGCACATTGTGACGCATAGCATCATAGAGAGGACCATTGGCATCTTGAAACAGCGTTTCCGATGCCTGGACCATTCCCGAGGCTACTTGCTGTACGCCACTGAGATTATCAGTCAGTTCACTGTTGTGTGCTGCATGCTGCAAAACTTAGCCATCATGAGGCAGCAGCACCTGGTAGTGGAAGACCCACCTGTGGTGAGAGAGGCTGATGATAATGATGTGGAAGATGCAGATGACGAGCAGGAGGATGACGACGAGGATGAGGAAGCCATGCAAGTGCCTGAGGCTGGAGCACGACGGCGGAGGAGGGTGAGTCATCGTGTCCCTTTAACAATTGCTCGAGCCTTGCACCAGCAGCTCATCCATGAACGTTTTGCTGCCTGAGGGCTCAGGGACAACTATTCCACATGGATCATGTTTACTTTTTGGAGCTGTTCCATAATGTTGTGTTGCGTTAATGGAACAAATGATGGAAATAATTCTTGTTTACTTCAAAACTTGTTTTAATAATCGAACAAATAATGGAAATGATTCTTCTTGAGCTCGAAAGTTGTGTTTAGAATGGAACAAATAATGGAAATGTTTCAGTTTTAATGTAAAATATATTTTATTGAAAAGTTTAGCAAACAGTTCTTTTGTACTTAACTTTAATAAAATTATTTTTTTATCAAACTTTACTTTAAGATCACTCTTTAAGATCACTTACAAACTTTTAAACTTGTAAATTTACATAACTTACAAAAAAACCTTTAATTTGAGAACAGCAGTAACAACAATTTACAACAACAACAAAGAAAGGCTGCACCGACCCATCTCTCCTCCACCTTAGTCTAAGACCGCCTGCTGAGCTTGGTCTTGAACACTCCACCAGCCCTGCCCACACAGGGTGCGCAGTGTTTCTGGGCTTGGTACCAAGCTTATTCTTTCTAAGATCTTGGCTTCTGCGGGGGCGGGCGGGGGCGGTGGCAGGCGGCAAGTTGGAGGGCCCGGCTTTGGGCTCTTCAGAGGCTGGTGTGGGGATTGAAGTGGGAGTGACAGTTGATTTTGTCAATGGGCGCAGGGTCTGGGCGTGTTTCCTTATTGCAGCAGCTAACTCCAACATGCCGTCCCTCATGCACTCTTACAATGTCTCAATGATCTACAATATTCCCACCCTCATGTTGGGCAAAACTGTCTCAACTACCTGCAATATTCCCTCCCTCATGGTCAGTGACTGTGTTTCCACTATCTCTGACATTCCCTCTCTGATGGTCCCTGATAGCGCATCAGCTACCTCTGACATTCCCTCCCTCATGGTCACTATTCCCTCACTGATGATCCCGGCATCGTTCCCATTTCTCATGTTACTTTTCCCAACTATCCCACTACCTCATCATTCACCCCACTGATGGCGTCTAGGAGTGATTGGGTAAGGTCATTGCTCTCTGCACTCAATGATATCATCTGGACCACATCTGTTAGATCCTGCACCTCAGGAGAGCGCGGTCAAGCTCTCCTTCCCCTCCTCCCCATGGGTGTGCCTCGCTGCACCCCACCACTTGGACCCGCAGCCTGGGACGGTGGAGCCCTGGGTGTACCTCACTGCACTCCACCACTGGGACCCGCAACCTCGGAAGGTGAGACCCTGGGTGTGCCTCGCTGAACCACACCACTAGGACCCGCAGCCTCGGACATTCGGAAACTATGGAATGTCCCACCAGCACTCAAATCACTATTCATGGAAGAGGCTGTCACCACAATGAGCGGCACCTCATCCAAAGTCAGTAAAACAGTGGGGGCTTCATCCAGCTCCATCCCCTCCCCCTCACCCCTATGTTCTTGGTCTGGAGGGTTGGATTTGAAGATGTTATCCTGTTCAGGCTGGTCCTCATTTGAATTTTCTTCTACATCGTCAGGGTCAGCCTCAAGTTCTGCAAAATATAACAGAACACAGACAAGTGGTTAGCAGCAGAGGAGAGGGCAGAGTGGGTGGCATGAGTAGGCTCACACTGTGCAGGCCAGGCAGCAGGCTGATTTGAAGGACCACGATGAATGATAGCACATTGCATCAACTGAAGCATAGTGATGGAGACATCCCCAGGAACCAAAGCACAACTAGCCCGCACAGTGCTTAACATTTAGCAAAGCCAGACTGTGGAATTTGCAGGATTTACCCTCTCCCTCGAGTATGGGCCCAGCTTGTGCAGTACTGATTGCTTTTCTTCAGGCAGGACCCATCAAAGCAGCAATCCTGTCTTCCAAGGGTGTCAGTGGCTGCAGATTTGCCGGGCCTCCTCCTGTTAGAGTTCTTTCCCTTTTATTATGTGCCACCTTCCTCTGCAAAGATGAAAACATAACTTTTTAGAGAGGGTGTCTTTCTGCTGGGTGGGACATACAGATGGTCACATTTACAATTGCAATTCCAGTGAATAAATGAAAATATTACTTACAATAACTACTTGACCTCGATCCTGCCACTTCTTTTTACACTGGCCTCCAGATCTCGTGGTGGTCACCATTGCGTAGTAATCTTCTGCAACTTGGTTCCAGCATTTCTTCATTGGGTGGAACTTTTATGTGACCTCTGCTGGTGTCCAGCTCCTGCCATCTGTTCTCAATCACAGTAACTAGTGCCTCCACTTTTTCTTGTAAGAAATTCTTGGTCCTTGCACCGCGTTGCATCTTGTATTGCTGCAGCACCGATTTTTCCAATGCTCTCACACAGCACTCCTTCTCCCACACACAACTGGCTCTTTAAAAATGGCCGATTACCAACTCGGAGCTGTACTGCGCATGAGCATCCATTGCAACAATGTCAGAAATGTAATTTTCTTCCCCATGCGCATGCGCAGAAGGTGCGGCATCATTTTTTGGCACAGACAGCAGGCTCCACCCCCCGAGGCGACTGGACACACGGCGTGGCGCCAAATTTGAATTATAGATCGGGGAAACTTTGGCAAATTATTTCTGGCCTAGAAAAATGGGTGTAACTCTGGCAATATGCTAGAAAACGGGCTTGGGCAAAATTGAGCCCAAGGTATCTGCATACTGCAGGTTCACAGCCTCACATAAGATGACTGCTGGGTATATAGCTAACACATAACTTCTCTCATTCTTGTTTAATATATATCTCTTTTCAATGTCCTTGCAGGAGTAGGACACACAGCAAGCTTGTAGGCTGGAGTGGAGGATTGCATCTATGCCTCATGGGGGAGATCCTGGAGAATCCTGGTTGAGAGACAAAAGGGATTAAGGGAGATTGGAGGCTTCATGTTCATGCTGATGCTAAATATCACCTTTCTTTTTCATTCTTTTCCACATCATTCATTCATTTAGTGCCTCGTGAACAATCACTACAGCACTGCTGTATAACACAATAAGCTCTTTCAAGGGGCATCTTACTACCAGCAATCTAAAATATGTTCTTTTTTTGCTCCCTCGTGCCCAACAGAAGGAGGGGCAGAGTTCAATGTCCAGTCCCAGTATAACATTCTCTATCAGTGCCAAGTACCAGGCCAGATACATCCACTCGAGGAGGATCAACTAATGAGTTACAAGAAGGAACTCTTAGTGAAGCACAGACCAAGAGTGAGAAGGAGCATGTGCAGGTAGAATTGGAGGAGCTACAACCTGCTGGTCAGAAAGTCAGCTCGATGGCTTTTTTAACTGTTGAGACCAGAAACTCAGACCTCAGAGGGCCTACTTACAAATTGAATGTAGTAGCTCAACATCAGCTATTAATACAAACAATCCGTAGAGTTTGGCCATTTAAGGTGGAGTGCATAACCTGCATCTGTGTAGTACTGCATAACCATTTCACAAGACATGCAGATATGGAGAGCACAGCCACTCTAGCACCCTCTGCAACAGAGTATCCCTCTCCAATGCACTAAGCTCAGGTACAGCTTCCATAACAAAAAGTCTGACTGAGGCTGTAGAGACCTTGGGCTCCAATCCAATGTCATCTGTCTTATCTGGATTCACATTGTTGTGCAATCAGGTTAAGACAGCCATTATGCAGGATTTCAACAACCTTATTGATGGCCAGCAGTCTGCTCCAACACAGATATCTGACCATGCTAAGGAAATGTCCAGCAGCAGGTGAATGGCAAGAGATGGCACAGATGATTTAAGCAATGAGTCACTATGAAGCTACATCTGTATCATCCAGCCAGCCCACTCAAATGGCTCGAGATGTAGCAGGAAGCAAGCATCAAAACTCCTGATACCTGTAGTGACACAGCCATCTACTCATCCAGCACAAGGAGGTACTTGTTGGGCCCTGCAGGGCTGCTGTGGATGATGGGTTCTGCTTCATGGTCAACCGTGGTGCCGGTTGCCACTGGTGTGTATGTTGGGGGATCAAAAAAGGTAGGGTCCAAGGTGGGTTGCTCAGGATAGTCCGTGAATCTGAGTTTGATTTGGTCCAAGTGTTTCCGGTGAATGAATCCATTTGAAAGTTTGACCCGAAACACCCTGCTGACCTCTTTGGCCACGACAGTGCCGGGAAGCCACTTGGGACCTTGCCTATAATTTAATACAAATATAGGATCATTGACTTCAATCTCGCGTGACACATTTGCGCTATCAGGGTATGCACTTTGTTGAAGCCGCCTGATCTATACCTGTTCATGAAGATCAGGGTGAATTAATGAGAGCCTTGTCTTCAGTGCTCTTTTCATGAGCAGCTCAGCAGGTGGGATCCCAGTGAGTGAGTGTGGTCTCTTGCGGTAGCTAAGCAGGACTCGGGATAGGCGAGTCTGCAGTGAGCCTTCAGTTACCCTCTTCAAGCCTTGCTTGATGGTTTGCACTGCTCTCTTAGCCTGACCATTTGACACTGGTTTAAACGGGGCAGCTGTGACATGTTTGATGCCGTTACGGGTCATAAATTCTTTGAACTCAGCACTGGTAAAACATGGCCCGTTGTCGCTCACCAGGACATCGGGTAAGCCATGTGTGGCAAACATGGCCCGCAGGCTTTCAGAGGTGGCAGTGGACGTGCTAGCCGACATTATCTCACATTCAATCCATTTGGAGTACGCGTCAACCACCACAAAGAACATTTTACCCAAGAACCGACCTGCATAGTCGACGTGTACCCTTGACCACAGTTTGGAGGGCCAAGACTATAAACTTAGCAGCGCCTCTCTGGGTACATTGCTTAACTGCGAGCATGTATTACATCTGTGAACGCAGGACTCTAAGTCCGCATCGATGCTGGGCCACCACACATGGGATCTGGCTATCGCTTTCATCATTACGATGCCTGGATGGGTACTATGGAGGTCATTGATGAAGGTGTCTCTTCCCTTCTTGGGGACTACTACTCGATTGCCCCACAGAAGGCAGTCTGCCTGTATAGACATTTCATCTTTGCACTGCTGGAACGGCGTTATCTCTTCCTGCATTTCCACTGGGACACTGGACAAGCTCCCGTGAAGCACACAGCTTTTGACTAGAGATAATAAGGGGTCCTGGCTTGTCCAGCTTTTGATCTGCCGGGCAGTGACGGGTGATTGCTCACTCTCAAATGCTTCCATAACCATGGCTAGATCTGCGGGCTGTGCCATTTCCACCCCCGTGGTGGGCAATGGCAGCCTACTGAGAGCATCAGCACAGTTTTCTGTGCCTGGCCTGTGGGCGGATGGCATAGTTGTATGCGGACAATGTGAGCGCCCATCTCTGGATGCGGGCTGATGCGTTGGTATTTATCCCTTTGCTCTCAGAAAACAGGGATATAAATGGCTTATGATCAGTTTCCATTTCGAATTTTAGCCCAAACAGGTATTGATGCATTTTCTTAACCCCATAGACACACACTAACGCTTCTTTTTCAATCATGCTGTCAGCTCTCTCGGCCTTAGACAGACTCCTGGATGCATAAGCAACCGGTTGCAGAAATCATTAGCTTGTTGCAATACACACCTAACGCCATATGACAACGCATCACATGCTAGTACCAAACGCTTACATGGATCATACAACACAAGCAATTTGTTTGAGCATAACAATTTTCTCACTTTTACAAAGGCATTTTCTTGGCTTTTGCCCCAAACCCATTCGCCCCCTTTTCATAGTAAGACATGTAGTGGTTCTAGCAGGGTGCTGAGACCCAGTAAGAAGTTACCAAAGTAGTTCAAGAGTCCCAGGAACAACCGCAGCTCCGTCACATTCTGTGGCCTCGGTGCGTTCTCAATTGCCTCCTTCTTCATGTTGGTGGGCCTGATGCCATCTGCCGCAATCCTCCTTTCCAAGAACTCCACTTCAGGCACCAGGAAAATGCACTTCGAGCGTTTTAACCTGAGCCCCACGCGGTTGAGTCGACTAAGAGCCTCCTCCAGGTTCTGCAGGTGCTCGACTGTGTTCCGACCTGTGACCAAGATGTCATCCGGGAAGACCACGGTGTGCGGGACCGACTTCAGTAAACTTTCCATGTTTCTCTGGAATATCACCACCGCTGATTGGATTCCAAACGGGCATCTGTTATAAACAAAATGACCTTTGTGCATGTTGATGCAGGTGAGAGCCTTCGATGATTCCTCCAGTTCCTGCGTCATAAGAACATAAGAACAAAAGAATTAGGAACAGGAGCAGGCCATCTAGCCCCTTGAGCCTGCTCCGCCATTCAAAAGATCATGGCTGATCTGGCCGTGGACTCAGCTCCACTTACCCGCCCGCTCCCCATAACCCTTAATTCCCTTATTGGTTAAAAATCTATCTATCTGTGATTTGAATACATTCAATGAGCTAGCCTCAACTGCTTCCTTGGGCAGAGAATTCCACAGATTCACAACCCTCTGGGAGAAGAAATTCCTTCTCAACTTGGTTTTAAATTGGCTCCCCGTATTTTGAGGCTGTGCCCCCTAGTTCTAGTCTCCCCGACCAGTGGAAACAACCTCTCTGCCTCTATCCTGTCTATCCCCTTCATTATTTTAAATGTTTCAATAAGATCACTCCCCATCCCTCTGAACTCCAACGAGTAAAGACCCAGTCTACTCAATCTATCATCATAAGGTAACCCCCTCATCTCCGGAATCAGCCTAGTGAATCGTCTCTGTACCCCTTCCAAAGCTAGTATATCCTTCCTTAAGTAAGGTGACCAAAACTGCACGCAGTACTCCAGGTGCGGCCTCACCAATACCCTGTACAGTTATAGCAGGACCTCCTTGCTTTTGTACTCCATCCCTCGCGCAATGAAGGCCAACATGCCATTCGCCTTCCTGATTACCTGCTGCACCTGCAAATTAACTTTTTGGGATTCATGCACAAGGACCCCCAGGTCCCTCTGCATCTCAGCATGTTGTAATTTCTCCCCATTCAAATAATATTCCCTTTTACTGTTTTTTTTTCCAAGGTGGATGACCTCACATTTTCCGACATTGTATTCCATCTGCCAAACCTTAGCCCATTCGCTTAACCTATCTAAATCTCTGCAGCATGTGTCCTCTACATAACCCGCTTTCCCACTAATCTGCGTCATCTGCAAATTTTGTTACACTACACTGTCCCCTCTTCCAGGTCATCTATGTATATTGTAAACAGTTGTGGTCCCAGCACCGATCCCTGTGGCACACCAATTACCACCGATTTCTAACCGGAAAAGGACCCATTTATCCCGACTCTCTGCTTTCTGTTAGCCAGCCAATTCTCTATTCATGTTAGTACATTTCCTCTGACTCCGCGTGCCTTTATCTTCTGCAGTAACCTTTTGTGTGGCACCTTATCGAATGCCTTTTGGAAATCTAAATACACCACATCCATCGGTACACCTCTATCCACCATACTCGTTATATCCTCAAAGAATTTCAGTAAATTAGTTACACATGATTTCCCCTTCATGAATCCATGTTGCGTCTGCTTGATTGCACAATTCCTATCTAGATGTCCCGCTATTTCTTCCTTAATGATAGCTTTAAGCATTTTCCCCACTACAGATGTTAAACTAACCGGTCTATAGTTACCTGCCTTTTGTCTGCCCCCTTTTTTTAAACAGAGGCATTACATTAGCTGCTTTCCAATCCGATGGCACCTCCCCAGAGTCCAGAGAATTTTGGTAGATTATAACGAATGCATCTGCTATAACTTCTGCCATCTCTTTTAATACCCTGGGATGCATTTCATCAGGACCAGGGGACTTGTCTACCTTGAGTCCCATTAGCCTGTCCAGCACTACCTCCCGAGTGATAGTGATTGTCTCAAGGTCCTCCCTTCCCACGTTCCCGTGACCAGCAATTTTTGGCATGGTTTTTGTGTCTTCCACTGTGAAGACCGAAGCAAAATAATTGTTTCAGGTCTCAGCCATTTCCACATTTCCCATTATTAAATCCCCCTTCTCATCTTCTAAGGGACCAACATTTACTTTAGTCACTCTTTTCCGTTTTATATATCTGTAAAAGCTTTTACTATCTGTTTTTATGTTTTGCGCAAGTTTACTTTCATAATCTATCTTCCCCTTCTTTATTGCTTTCTTAGTCATTCTTTGCTGTCATTTAAAATTTTCCCAATCTTCTAGTTTCCCACTAACCTTGGCCACCTTATACGCATGGGTTTTTAATTTGATACTCTCCTTTATTTCCTTGGTTATCCACGGCTGGTTATCCCTTCTCTTACCGCCTTTCTTTTTCACTGGAATATATTTTTGTTGAGCACGATGAAAGAGCTCCTTAAAAGTCCTCCACTGTTCCTCAATTGTGCCACCATTTAGTCTGTGTTCCCAGTCTACTTTAGCCAACTCTGCCCTCATCCCACTGTAGTCCCCTTTGTTTAAGCATAGTATGCTCGTTTGAGACACTACTTCCTCACCCTCAATCTGTATTACAAATTCAACCATACTGTGATCACTCATTCCGAGAGGATCTTTTACTAGGAGATCGTTTATTGTTCTTGTCTCATTACACAGGACCAGATCTATGATAGCTTTCTCCCTTGTAGGTTCTGTAACATACTGTTCTAAGAAACTATCCCGTATGCATTCTATGAATTCCTCCTCAAGGCCTACCCCGTGCGATTTGATTTGACCAATCGATATGTAGGTTAAAATCCCCCATGATTACTGCCGTTCCTTTTTCACATGCCTCCATTATTCCCCTGATTATTGTCCGCCCCACCATGAAGTTATTATTTGGCGGCCTATAAACTACGCCCACCAGTCACTTTATCCCCTTACTATATCTAATCTCCACCCACAGTGATTCAACATTTTGTTCATTAGAGTCAATATCGTCTCTCACAACTGCCCTGATATCGTCCTTTATTAACAGAGCTACCCCACCTCCTTTCCCTTCTTGTCTATCTTTCCGAATTGTCAGATACCCCTGTATGTTTAATCCCAGTCGTGGCCACCCTGCAACCATGTTTCAGTAATGGCCACCAAATCATAGCTATTTGTAATGATTTGTGCCGTCAACTCATTTACTTTATTTCGAATGCTGCGTGCGTTTATGTCAAGTGTTTTAATACTAGTTTTTAAACCATGATTTTTAGTTTTGACCCCTCCTGCAGCCCCTTTATATTCATACATATTGTCCCTTCCTATCACCTTGTGGTTTACACTTACCCCAGTGCTACTCTGCTCTGTTGCCTCCTGCCTTTTGCATTCTTTCTTGGGGTCCTGTTCATCTGAGCTCTCACCCACTCTAACTAGCTCAGAGCCCTCTCCTGGGTTCCCATCCCCCTGCCAAGCTAGTTTAAAGCCCTCCCAACCATACTATCAAAACCACCCGCGAGAACATTGGTCCCATCTCTGTTGAGGTGTAACCTGTCCAACTTGTACAGGTCCCACCTTCCCCAGAAGCGGTCCCAATTGTTCAGGAAACTAAAGCCCTCCCTCCTACACCAATGGGAGAATGGAGAGCACCAGTTCCAACTGTCACAGGATGGGAGAGTGGAGAGCACCAGTTCCAACTGTTGCAGGACAGGAGAGTGGAGAGCACCAGTTCCAACTGTCACAGGACAGGAGAGTGGAGAGCACCAGTTCCAACTGTCACAGGACAGGAGAGTGGAGAGCACCAGTTCCAACTGTCGCAGGAGAGAGAGAGTGGAGAGCACCAGTTCCAACTGTCGCAGGAGGGAGAGTGGAGAGCACCAGTTCCAACTATCACAGGAGAGAGAGAGTCATGTAGGCTGAGGTCAGATCCAGCTTCGTTAACGTCTTTCCTCCCGCCAGGGTTGCAAAGAGGTCGTCGGCTTTTGGAAGTGGATATTGGTCCTGCAGAGAGAAACGATTGATAGCTACTTTGTAATCGCCACAGATTGTGACGGTACCGTCTCCCTTGAGGACTGGGACAATAGGACTGGCCCACTCACTGAACTCGATCAGTGAGATGATGCCCTCTCTTTGTAGCCAGTCTCGCTCGATCTCTACCCTTTCTCTTATCATGTACGGTACTGCTCTCGCCTTGTGATGGCTAGGTCACGCCCCCGGAATTAGGTGGATCTGTACTTTTGCTCCTTGGAATTTCCCGATGCCTGGTTTGAACAGCGCAGGAAATTTGTTTAAGACCTGGGCACGCGAAGTTTCATCAGCGGGCGATAGCGCTCGGATGTCGTCCCAGTTCCAGCATATCTTCCCCAGCCAGCTCCTGCCGAGCAGCGTGGGACCATCGCCCGGTACCACCCAGAGTGGTAACTTGTGCACCGCTCCGTCGTAGAAGACCTTTGCAGTAGCACTGCCGATTACAGGAATCAGTTCTTTCATGTAAGTTCTTAGTTTCGTGTGAATTGGAGTTAAGACTGGCCTTGAGGCATTGTTGCACCACAACCTTTCGAAAGCCTTTTTGCCCATGATGGACTGGCTCGTGCCCGTGTCCAGCTCCATTGACGTCGGGAGTCCATTTAGTTCAACCTTCAGCATTATTGGGGGACAATTCATGGTGAATGTGTGCACCCTATGTACCTCTGCCTCCTCTATCAGAGGTTCTGTTTTGTCGTGATCCTCCGTGCATCTGTCCTCCTCTGTAACATGGTGGTTTGCAGGTTTAGCAGGCCTAGCAGCTCACCTGCACACTTGTTGGAGGTGTCCCATAGTTCCACAGCCCTTGCAAATGTATCCTTTGAATCGGCATGAATGGAAATGATGATCAGCCTCACAGCGCCAACAAGGTGTTAATAGCCTTCCATTCATCACCCTTGATGGTGAGACATCTGCAGACGTGTAGCTGCAGGTTTGTGTGACCTACCCTGTCTGTTACAATTTGAAAACAACATCACTTTGTTCACAGTACTTGTAGCAGCACTTGTGTGCTGAGAGATTTGCTTCGTATTGTCACTGGTGGCAATGAACGCCTGGGCTATCGCTATGGCCTTACTCAAGGTCGGGGTCTCTACAGTCAAAAGTTTGCGAAGTATGGTTTCGTGGCCAATGCCAAGTACAAAAAAGTCTCTGAGCATGTGCTCCAAATGTCCTTCAAATTCACAATGTCCTGCAAGGCGTCTTAGCTCGGCGACATAACTCACCACTTCCTGGCCTTCAGATCTTTTGTAGGTGTAGAACCGGTACCTTGCCATCAGAACGCTTTCCTTCGGGTTCAAATGCTCTCGGACCAGTGTGCACAAATCATCGTATGATTTCTCCATGGGTTTCGCTGGAGTGAGCAGATTCTTCATGAGGCCAGACGTTGGTGCCCCACAGATGGTGAGGAGGATCACTCTATATTTGGCAGCGCTCTCTTCCCCATCTAGCCCGTTGGCCACGAAGTATTGGTCGAGTCGCTCCATAAAAGTATCCCAATCATCTCTCTCCGAGAAATTCTCCAGGATGCCCACTGTTCTCTGCATCTTTGGGTTAGCTATCTGCATCTCGTCGCCAGCTGTAATGTATGGAGAAAGAGTCAGACTGAACACTGTGAGCTCAAAGTGTGACCTTAGTCTTTTATTGCAGGTCTCCAGAGTGCCTCTCCAACCTGTGAAGCATCTTAAATATCTGTGCTCCCAAGGGATTATGAGACCCCTTGAAACTCCGGGAAATGAGCCCTCTGGTGGCTGTACAGAGTATATACAAGTCCAGATACATAACACTTTCCATATTGTTGAATGTTCCATGAGAAAATTTAGGAAATCACTGGCCTCTTTCCCCTGCACTATACAACTATGCACTGCACTGCAGATTTTGAGATTTGGGAGAAGAGGATATTTAAATCAGGTGACCTTCTGCTGACCAAGCCTACTCTGGTAGGGTTACCAGTGGACATGAAAGAAAAGAAGGGACTTGCATTTATTTAGCACCTTTCACAACCTCTGGATGTCCCAAAGCGCTTTACAACAAATTAATTGCTTTTGAAGTATAGTCACTGTTGTAATGCAGGAAACGTGGCAGCCAATTTGGGCACATCAATGAGATAATGACCAGATGGTCTGTTTTAATGATGTTGGTTGAGGGATAAATATTGGCCATGAAACCAGGGAGAACTCCACTGTTGTTCGTCACATAATGCTATGGGATTGTTTATGTTCATCTGAGAGGGCAAATTGGACTTTGATTTGACATCTCGTCTAAAAGACAGCTCTTCCAACAATGCAGCACTCCAACAGTACTGCACTAAAGTCTCAGCCTCGATTATGAGTTCAAATACCAAGAATATCTTACTTTTGCTCTCCAAATTTCTCCATATTAAATTTCATCTGATTTCTATCTGCTCAATGTACTAATCTGTCTTTGTCCTCTTAATTTCAAATATAGTCCTCTTCACAGTTAATCATGCTCCCTATTTTTGTGTCATCTGCAGATATTGTGTCAACCACATCCAGATAATTAATATATATATATTTTATATATATCTATATATATATATCCATTGAGAAGGTCAATGGTCCCAACAATGATCGCTGGGAAACAACACTGTTTAGATGTCTTTAGGTGACAGCCTTGGATCAGTGGTAACATTATTGGGCTAGACTTTCCACTTGGTGGCTAAGGCCCAAAAAAATGGGCCATGTTCCAGCGATGTGGGACGTCTCACCCTTGCTGATCGCCGGCACAAGGCCCATTTTTTTTTTGCGATTTTCCATTTGGCCTTACCCCAGTGATGTCAAATGGGCACTGTGATTTTTCGGCGATCTCACTAGTTTCCACTTTTTGCTCAAAATGGGCGATAAGGTCCGTTTTGGGCGATAGATGGGCCATAGATAGGCGGTGTGAAGTGGAAAGTCTAGCCCTTGCCTCTGAGTCAGAGGTGATCTAGGCTGGGACTTCAGTGCAGTGCTGAGGGAGTGCTACACTGTTGGAGGTGCCATCCTTCAGATGAACTGTTAAACCGAGGCCCTGACTCTTCTTTCACGACATAAAGAATCCCATGGCAGGGGAGTTCTACCAGTGACCAGGCCGATATTTATCTTGATTACACTTCCTCCAACCTTGCTTCCTGTAAGGTGTCTTTTTTTTTTTATTTGTTCATGGGATGTGGGAGTCGTTGGCAAGGCCAGCATTTATTATCCATCTCTTATTGCTCTTTAGAAGGTGGTGGTGAGCCGCTGCCTTAAACTGCTGCGGTCCATGTGGTGAAGGTACTCCCACAGTGCTGTTAGGGAGGGAGTTCAGGATTTTGACCCAGTGATGATGAAGGAATGGCAATATATTACCAAGTCAGGATGGTGTGTAACTTGGAGGGGAACTTGTAGGTGAAGGTGTTCCCATGCACGTGCTGCCTTTGTTCTTCTAGATGGTAGAGGTCGCGGGTTTGGGAAGTGCTGCTGAAGAAGCCTTCGCGTGTTGCTGCAGTGTATCTTATAGATGGTACACACTGCAGCTACAGCGCACCAGTGTTGGAGGAAGTGAATGTTTAAGGTGGTGGATGCAATACAAATCAAGTGGGCTGCTTTGTCCTGGATGGTGTCGAGCTTCTTGAGTGTTGTTGGAGCTGCACTCATCCAGGCAAGTCGAGAGTATTCCATCATACTCCTGACGTGCCTTGTAGATGGTGGAAAGGCTTTGGGGAGTCAGGAGGTGAGACACTCGCCACAGAATACCCAGCCTCTGACCTGCTCTTGTTGCCACAGTATTTATGTGGCTGGTCCAGTTAAGTTTCTGGTCAATGATGACCCCCAAGATGTTGATGGTGGGAGTGTCGGCAATGGTAATGCCGTTGAATGTCAAGCGATGGTGGTTAGACTCTCGCTTGTCATAGGTCATAACCTGGCACTTGTGTGGCGTGAATGCTACTTGCCACTTATCACCCAAGCTTGAATGTCGTCCAGGTCTTGCTGCATGCAGGCATGGACTGCTTCATTAAATGAGGAGTTGCGAATGGCACTGAACAATATGCAGTAATCAGCGAACTGACCTTATGATGGTGGGAAGGTCATTGATGAAGCAACTGAAGATGTTTGGGCTTAGGACACTGCCCTGAGGAATTTCTGCAGTGATGACCTAGGGCTGTGATGATTGACCTCCAACAAAAACAACCATCTTCCTTTGTGCTAGGTATAACTCCAGCCAGTGGAACATTTTCCCCCTAATTCCTGTTTCCTTCAGTTTTATTCAGGCTCCTTGATGTCAAGGGCAGTCATTCTCACCTCACACTCTGTTCCATTTTCCCAGTTTCTCCATCCCCATCGCATCTGTTCCAGTGCTTCCAATATAGCTTTCTTTTTCCTCAACTGAGAATTTCCTTCCACTGTGATTTACAGAGCCCGCAACCGTGTCCGTTCCATTTCCAGCATTTCTGCTCCCACCCCTTCCCTTCTCACCCACAACAATGATAGGGTTCCCCATGTCCTCATCTTCCACCCCATGAGCCTTCACATTCAATGGATCATCCTCCGTCATTTTGGCCACCTCCAGTGCAAAGCTGCCACCGAACATATCTTACCCTCCCATTTCAGCATTCCGAAGGGACTGTTCCTTCCATGATACCCTGGTCTACTCTTCCATCACCCCAACACCCACTTCTCTTCCCATGCAAGCATAGCAGATGCGACACCTGCCCACTCACCACCTCCGTTCCCACTGTCCAGGGCCCCAAACACTCCTTCCCGGTAAAACAGCGATTTACTTGTACTTCTTTCAATTTAGTATACTGTATATGTTGCTCACGATGCAGTCTCCTCTACATTGGAGAGACCAAATGTAGGTTGGGTGATCACTTTGCTGAAAACCTCCATTCAGCAAGTGTGATCCTGAGCTTCTGGTCGTTTGCCATTTTAGTTCTCCGTCCCTCTCCCACTCTGACCTCTCTGACATAAGAACATAAGAACATAAGAAATAGGAGCAGGAGTAGGCCATATGGCCCCTCGAGCCTGCTCCGCCATTTAATACAATCATGGCTGATCCGATCATGGACTCAGGTCCACTTCCCTGCCCACTCCCCATAACCCCTTAATCCCTTATCGGTTAAGAAGCTGTCTATCTCTGCCTTAAATTTATTCAATGTCTCGGTTTCCACAGCTCTCTGAGGCAGCGAATTCCACAGATTTACAACCCTCTGAGAGAAGAAATTCCTCCTCATCTCAGTTTTAAATGGGCGGCCCCTTATTCTAAGATCATGCCCTCTAGTTCTAGTCTCCCCTATCAGTGGAAAAATCCCCTCTGCATCCACCTTGTCAAGCCCCCTCATAATCTAATACATTTCGAGAAGATCACCTCTCATTCTTCTGAATTCCAATGAGTAGAGGCTCAACCTCTTCAACCTTTCCTCATAAGTCAACCCCCTTATCTCCAGAATCAACCTAGTGAACCTTCTCTGAACTGCAGTATTCCAGGTGTGGCCTCACCAATACCCTGTATAACTGTAGCAAGACTTCCCTGCTTTTATACTCCATCCCCTTTGCAAAAAAGGCCAAGATTCCATTGGCCTTCCTGATCACTTGCTGTACCTGCAAACTAACCTTTTGTGTTTCATGCACAAGTACTCCCAGGACCCGCTGTACTGCAGCACTTTGCAATTTTTCTCCATTTAAATAATAATTTGCTCATTAATTTTTTTCTGCCAAAGTGCATGACCTCATACTTTCCAACATTATACTCCATCTGCCAAATGTTTTGCCCACTCACTTAGCCTGTCTATGTCCTTTTGCAGATTTTTTGTGTCCTCCTCACATATTGCTTTTTCTCCCATCTTTGTATCGTCAGCAAATTTGGCTACGTTACACACTGACCTTGGCCTCCTATACTGTTCCAGTGAAGCTCAGCGGAAGCTCAAGGAACAGCACACAGCTTTCGATGAGGCACTTTACAGCCTTATGGACTCAACATCAAGTTCAACAATTTCAGATCATAACTGTTATGTATGGAGAAAGAGTCAGATTGAACACTGTGAACTCAAAGTAAAGTGTGACCTTAGTCTTTTATTGCAGGTCTGCAGAGTGCCTCTCCAACCTGTGAGGCCTCTTTAAATACCTGTGCTCCCAAGGGATTATAGGATCCCTTGGGACTCCAGGGGATGAGCCTTCTGTTGGCTGCAGAGAGTAAATACAAGTTGACATATATAACAACACTCCCCCGAAAAGTCATTAGTGTAACTATTTACAATGTGAGTTGATCTGGGGCCCTTCTTACCCTGATCGTCTCGGTGTGAAAGCTGGTATTGTTGAATCATTTGTTGGGCCCTCGCTGGGCTGCTGTGCAGCTGGCCTTGCTGGACTGCCTGGTGTGTTGGGCCCTGCAGGGCTGCTGTGGATGATGGGTTCTGCTTCGTGGTCAACCGTGGTGCCAGTTGCCACTGGTGTGTATGTTGGGGGATCAAAAAAGGTAGGGTCCAAGGTGGGTTGCTCAGGATAGTCCGTGAATCTGAGTTTGATTTGGTCCAAGTGTTTCCGGTGAATGAGTCCATTTGAAAGTTTGACCCGAAACACCCTGCTCCCCTCTTTGGCCACGACAGTGCTGGGAAGCCACTTGGGACCTTGTCCATAATTCAATACAAATACAGGATCATTGATTTCAATCTCGCGTGACACATTTGTCTGCTCTCTACCTGTTCATGTAGATCAGGGTGAACTAACAAGAGCCTTGTCTTAAGTGCTCTTTTCATGAGCAGTTCAGCAGGTGGGATCCCAGTGAGTGAGTGGGGTCTCGTGCGGCAGCTAAGCAGGACTCGGGATAGGCGAGTCTGCAGTGAGCCTTCAGTTACCCTCTTCAAGCCTTGCTTGATAGTTTGCATTGCTCTCTCAGCCTGACCATTGGACGTTGGTTTAAATGGGGCAGATGTGACACGTTTGATCCTGTTACGGGTCATGAATTCTTTGAACTCAGCACTGGTAAAACATGGCCCGTTGTCGCTCACCAGGACATCGGGTAAGCCATGTGTGGCAAACATGGCCCGCAGGCTTTCAGTAGTGGCGAGGGACATGCTAGCTGACATTATCTCACATTCAATCCACTTGGAGTACGCATCTACAACCACAGGGAACATTTTACCCAAGAACGGGCCTGCATAGTCAACGTGTACCCTAGACCACGGTTTGGAGGGCCAAGACCATAAACTTAGCGGCATCTCCCTGGGTACATTGCTTAACTGTGAGCATGTATTACATCTGTGAACGCAGGACTCTCAGTCCACATCGATGCTGGGCCACCACACGTGGGATCTGGCTATCGCTTTCATCATTACGATGCCTGGGTGGGTACTGTGGAGTTCATTGATGAAGGTGTCTCTGCCCTTCTTGGGAACCACTACTCAATTGCCGCACAGATGGCAGTCTGCCTGTATAGACATTTCATCTTTGCGCCACTGGAATGGCGTTATCTCTTCCTGCATTTCCACTGGGACACCGGACCAGCTCCAGTGAAGCACACAGTTTTTGACTAGGGACAATACGAGGTCCTGGCTCGTCCAGGTTTTGATCTGCCGGGCAGTGACGGGTGATTGCTCACTCTGAAATGCTTCCATAACCATGGCTAAATCTTCAGCTGTGCCATTTCCACTCCCGTGGCAGACAATGGCAGCCTACTGAGAGCATCGGCACAGTTTCTGTGCCTGGCCTGTGGTGGATGGCGTAGTTGTACGTGGACAATGTGTGCGCGCATCTCTGGATGCGGGCCGATGCGTTGGTATTTATCCCTTTATTCTCGGAAAACAGGGATATGAATGGCTTATGATCAGTTTCCAGTTCGAATTTTAGTCCAAACAGGTAGTGATGTATTTTCTTTACCCCATAGACACACGCTAACGCTTATTTCTCAATCATGCTGTTGGCTCTCTCAGCCGTCGACAGACTTCTGGATGCATAAGCAACCGGTTGCAGTTTCCCGAAATCATTAGCTTGTTGCAATACACACCCAACGCCATATGACAAATGCATCACATGTTAATACCAAACGCTGACATGGATCATACAACACAAGCAATTTGTTTGAGCATAACAATTTTCTCGCTTTTACAAAGGCATTTTCTTGGATTTTGCCCCAAAACCATTCGTCCCCTTTTCATAGTAAGACATGCAGTGGTTCTAACAGTGTGTTGAGACCCAGTAAGAAGTTACCAAAGTAGTTCAGGAGTCCCAGAAACGACTGCAGCTCTATCACGTTCTGTGGCCTCAGTGCGTTCTCGATTGCCTCTGTCTTCGGATCAGTGGGCCTGATGCCGTCCGCCGCGACCCTCCTCCCCAAGAACTCCACTTCAGGTGCCAGGAAAACGCACTTCGAGCGTTTTAACAGCCCCATGCGGTTGAGTCGACTAAGAACCTCCTCCAGGTTCTGCAGATGATTGACGGTGTCCCGACCTGTAACCATGATGTCATCCTGGAAAACCACGATGCGCAGGACCGACTTCAGTAAGCTTTCCATGTTTCTCTGGAATATCGCCGCCACTGATCGAATTCCAAACGGGCATCTGTTATAAATGAAAAGACCTTTGTGCATGTTGATGCAGGTGTGGCTCTTCGATGATTCCTCCAGTTCCTGCATCATGTAGGCTGAAGTCAAATCCAGCTTCGTGAACGTCTTTCTTCCACCAGCGTTGCAAAGAGGTCGTTGGTCTTTGGTAGTGAGTATTGGTCCTGTTGGGAGAAACGATTGACAGTTACTTTGTAATAGCCACAGATTCTGATGGTGCCATCTCCCTTGAGGGCAGAAATGATCAGGCTGGCCCATTCGTTGAACTCGATCGGTGAAATGATGCCCTCTCGTTGCAGCCGGTCTAACTCGATCTCTACCCTTTCTCTCATCATGTATGGTACTGCTCTCACCTTGTGATGGATGGGTCGCGCCCCCGGAATTAGGTGGATCTGCACTTTTGCTCCTTGGAATTTCGAACAGAGCAGGAAACTTGTTTAAGACCTGGGCACACGAAGTGTCGTCAGCGGGTGATAACGCTCGGCGTTGTCCCAGTTCCAGCGTATATTTCCCAGCCAGCTCCTGCCGAGCAGCGTGGGACCATCGCTCGGTACCATCCAGAGTGGTAGCTTGTGCACCGCTTCATTGTAAGAGACCTTTACGGTAGCACTGCCGATTACAGAAATAAGTTATTTTGTGTAAGTTCTTAGTTTCATGCGAATTGAAGGTAAGACTGGCCTTGAGGCCTTGTTGCACCACAATCTTTCGAAAGTCTTTTTGCCCATGATTGACTGGCTTGCGCCCGTGTCCAGCTCCATTGACACCGGGAGTCCATTTAGTTCAACATTCAGCATTATCGGGGGACAATTCGTGGTAAATGTGTGCACCCCATGTACCTCTGCCTCCGCGGTCTGAGGCTCTGGTTTGTCGTGATCCTCCGTGGATCTGTCCTCCTCTGCAACATGGTGGTTTGCAGGATTAACAAGATTTGCAGCTCGCCTGCACACTCATTGGAGGTGTCCCATTGTTCCACAGCCCTTGTAAACGTACCCTTTGAATCGGCATGAATGGAAATGATGATCACCCCCGCAGCGCCAACAAGGTATTAATGGCCTTGCATTCATTACCCTTGATGGTGGACTCTGAGACATCTGTGGACGTGCAGCTGCTGGCATGTGTGACCTGCCCTGGACATTGTGATTCAAAAACATCATCACTTTGTTCACAGTACTTGTAGCAGCACTTGTGTGCTGAGAGATTTTCTTAGTATTCTCACTGGTGGCAATGAACGCCTGGGCTATCGCTATGGCCTTACTCAGGGTGGGGTCTCTACAGTCAAAAGTTTACGTGGCCAATGCCAAGTATGAAAATGTCTCTGAGCATGTGCTCCAAATGTCCTTCAAATTCGCAATGTCCTGCAAAGCGTCTTAGCTCGGCGACATAACTCGTCACTTCCTGGTCTTCAGACCTTTTGTAGGTATAGAACCGGTACCTCGCCATCAGAACACTTTCCTTCGGGTTCAAATGCTCTCTGACCAGTGTACACAAATTATTGTACGATTTCGCCGTGGTTTTCGCTGAAGTGAGCAGATTCTTCATGAGGCCATACGTTGGTGTCCCACAGACGGTGAGTAGGATCGCCCTTCATTTGGCAATGTTCTCTTCCCCATCTAGCTCGTTGACCACGAAGTATTGGCCAAGTCGCTCCACAAAAGTTTCCCAATCATCTCCCTCCGAGAATTTCTCCAGATTGCCCACTGTTCTCTGCATTTTTGGGTTCGCTATCTGTATCTCGTCGCCAGTTGTTATGTATGGAGAAAGAGTCAGACTGAACACTGTGAGCTCAAAGTAAAGTGGGACTTTAGTCTTTTATTGCAGGTCTCCAGAGTGCCTCTCCAACCTGTGAGACCTCCTTAAATACCTGTGCTCCCACGGGATTATGGGATTTCTTCTCCCAGAGGGTTGTGAATCTGTGGAATTCTCTGCCCAAGGAAGCAGTTGAGGCTAGCTCATTGAATATATTCAAATCACAGATAGATAGATTTTTAACCAATAAGGGAATTAAGGGTTATGGGGAGCGGGCGGGTAAGTGGAGCTGAGTCCATGGCCAGATCAGCCATGATCTTTTGAATGGCGTATCAGGCTCGAGGGGCTAGATGGCCTACTCCTGTTCCTAATTCTTATGTTCTTATAATTCACTAAATATATTCAAAAAGGAGTTAAATGTAGTCCTTACTACTAGGGGGATCAAGGGGTATGGCGAAAAAGCAGGAATGGGGTACTGAAGTTGCATGTTCAGCCAACATAGAAACATAGAAAATGTTTCGGCCCTTCGAGCCTGCACCGCCATTCAATGAGTTCATGGCTGAACATTCAACTTCAGTACCCCATTCCTGCTTTCTCGCCATACCCCTTGATCCCCCGAGTAGTAAGGACTTCATCCAACTCCCTTTTGAATATATTTAGTGAATTGGCCTCAACAACTTTCTGTGGTGGAGAATTCCACAGGTTCACCACTCTCTGGGTGAAGAAGTTTCTCCTTATCTCGGTCCTAAATGGCTTACCCCTTATCCTTAGACTGTGACCTCTGGTTCTGGACTTCCCCAACATTGGGAACATTCTTCCTGCATCCAACCTGTCCAAACCCGTCAGAATTTTAAACGTTTCTATGAGGTCCCCTCTCACTCTTCTGAACTCCAGTGAATACAAGCCCAGTTGATCCAGTCTTTCTTGATAGGTCAGTCCCACCATCGGAATCTTCGCTGCACTCCCTCAATAGCAAGAATGTCCTTCCTCAAGTTAGGAGACCAAAACTGTACACAATACTCCAGGTGTGGCCTCACCAAGGCCCTGTACAACTGTAGCAACACCTCCCTGCCCCTGTACTCAAATCCCCTCGCTATGAAGGCCAACATGCCATTTGCTTTCTTAACCGCCTGCTGTAGCTGCATGCCAACCTTCAATGACTGATGTACCATGACACCCAGGTCTCGTTGCACCTTCCCTTTTCCTAATCTGTCACCATTCAGATAATAGTCTGTCTCTCTGTTTTTACCACCGAAATGGATAACCTCACATTTATCCACATTATACTTCATCTGCCATGCATTTGCCCACTCACCTAACCTATCCAAGTCACTCTGCAGCCTCATAGCATCCTCCTCGCAGCTCAAACTGCCACCCAACTTAGTGTCATCCGCAAATTTGGAGATACTACATTTAATCCCCTCGTCTAAATCATTAATGTATCATTAATGGTGGGACTGACCTATCAAGACTGGATCAACTGGGCATCAATCATTAAACAGCTGGGGCCCCAGCACAGAACCTTGCAGTACCCCACTAGTCACTGCCTGCCATTCTGAAAAGTACCCATTTACTCCTACTCTTTGCTTCCTGTCTGACAACCAGTTCTCAATCCACGTCAGCACACTACCCCCAATCCCATGTGCTTTAACTTTGCACATTAATCTCTTGTGTGGGACCTTGTCGAAAGCCTTCTGAAAGTCCAAATATACCACATCAACTGGTTCTCCATTGTCCACTCTACTGGAAACATCCTCAAAAAATTCCAGAAGATTTGTCAAGCATGATTTCCCTTTCACATATCCATGCTCACTTGGACATATCATGTCACCTCTTTCCAAATGCACTGCTATGACATCCTTAATAATTGATTCCATCATTTTACCCACTACCGATGTCAGGCTGACCAGTCTATAATTCCCTGTTTTCTCTCTCCCTCCTTTTTTTAAAAGTAGGGTTACATTGGCTACCCTCCACTCGATAGGAACTGATCCAGAGTCAATGGAATCTTGGAAAATGACTGTCAATGCATCCGCTATTTCCAAGGCCACCTCCTCAAGTACTCTGGGATGCAGTCCATCAGGCCCTGGGGATTTATCGACCTTCAATCCCATCAATTTCCCCAACACAATTTCCCGACTAATAAGGATTTCCGTCAGTTCCTCCTCCTTACTAGACCCTCTGACCCCTTTTATATCCGTAAGGTTGTTTGTGTCCTCCTTAGTGAATACCGAACCAAAGTACTTGTTCAATTGGTCCGCCATTTCTTTGTTCCCTGTTATGACTTCCCCTGATTCTGACTGCAGGGGACCTACTTTTGTCTTTACTAACCTTTTTCTCTTTACATATCTATAGAAACTTTTGCAATCCGTCTTAATGTTCCCTGCAAGCTTCTTCTCGTACTCCATTTTCCCTGCCCTAATCAAACCCTTTGTCCTCCTCTGCTGAGTTCTAAATTTCTCCCAGTCCCCGGGTTCGCTGCTATTTCTGGCCAATTTGTTTGCCACTTCCTTGGCTTTAATACTATCCCTGGTTTCCCTTGATAGCCACAGTTGAGCCACCTTCCCCTTTTTATTTTTACGCCAGACAGGAATGTACAATTGTTGTAGTTCATCCATGCGGTCCCTAAATGTCTGCCATTGCCCATCCACAGTCAACCCCTTAAGTATCATTCGCCAATCTATCCTAGCCAATTCATGCCTTATACCTTCAAAGTTACCCTTCTTTAAGTTCTGGACCATGGTCTCTGAATTAACTGTTTCATTCTCCATCCTAATGCAGAATTCCACCATATTATGGTCACTCTTCCCCAAGGGGCCTCGCACAACGAGATTGCTAATTAATCCTCTCTCATTACACAACACCCAGTCTAAGATGGCCTCCCCCCTAGTTGGTTCCTCGACATATTGGTCTAGAAAACCATCCCTTATGCACTCCAGGAAATCCTCCTCCACCGTATTGCTTCCAGTTTGGTTAGCCCAATCTAAGTGCATATTAAAGTCACCCATTATAACTGCTGCACCCTTATTGCATGCACCCCTAATTTCCTGTTTGAATGGCAGTGCAGGCTCGAAGGGTCGAATGGCCGACTCCTGCACCTATTTTCTATGTTTCTATGTTTCTATGACTCCAGGGAATGAACCCTCTGGTGGCTGTAGAGAGTAACTACAAGATTACATATATAACAATAACCACTGCTCCCATTTCTTCGGATAGCATATACTGGTAATGATTCTGCTGTTGCCATTTTCAGCTCCTCTACACCCATCTTTTGTTTCTTGGTTCATAACCACCCCCATTTGTCTTGCACCATCATCCCTTTTTCATTTAATCACTCCTGACTTCCACCTATCACAGACCTTCGCTTTTGTCCTTCCCTTCCCTCCACCTTTCCCTGTCTCTGTACTTGCTTAAAACCTGTTACATCTGTAACATTTTCCAGTTCTGATGAAAGTTCATCAACCTGAAATGTTAAATCTGTTTCTTTTTCATAGATGCTTTGTGACCTGCTGAGTATTTCCAGCATTTTCTGTTTATATTTTGGATTTCCAGCATCTGCAGTATTTTGCCTTTGTATTAGTGTTACATTGATAACTGTTCAGACCTCTGACATGTCTTCCATATTCAAGGATGTTTGAAAGATTGTAGTCTGATCCTTTGCTATTTCCTCAACTTACCTCAGTATTCTGTGATGCATGCCATTAGGTCCGAATGCCTTTCGACTTTTAGTTTCAGTCGCCTTTTCTGCATGACTACCTTATTGGTAGTTATCCTATTTAAATGCCCCACCACCCCCTCTTCTACCCTTTCATTCCCACTACCACACTCTTCTATAAAAACAGGCAAACCACTCATTTAGTATTGCCACCATTCTTTCATTTTCCATCAGATTTCCTTTTTAATCCATTTCTAGTCAGCCCTACCCTTTTAACAATGATTTCACTTTTTTATGTCTTTATGACACTACCTGGACCCTAAACTAGGCCTACAGCAGAAACTCAATTTATTCTACCATGAAAACCATTTAACATTCTACATTGCAAGACATAAGCCAGCTTCAATGATGGCGAAAAAGGCAGGCAAGTTTCCAAGGAATGTTCTCTCTCAAGATGCTTATGGTCTTGTAAAACAGAAGCTTATAAAGCTCAGGATATGTAAAATCCCGTGAGGATCAATAGTTGCTTCAGAAGATCTGCAGCTGTTTTCTTAGTGGAGCCTTGCACTGACCTGGTCATTGGGACATATTTACATATGGGTTTGCAAACTTGCTTTAGAAGAGAAGATTTTATTTAAAGGTTGAATGGAGATATTTGTTTGTTTCCACAACCACCCTCTAACTTTCAGGGATACTCTTATATACAATTCCTGGTGATGATTTCTTTGAATCTGTGGAAAGAATGATTAAAAAGGAATTTTTCATTTAACTGGATATATTTATTTATTTATTTTTCTCTAATTATCTTTTTTCTAATCCTATTACGTTCTATCCCTTCCAACTCTTTGTTATCTTTTATTTAGCCTTGCATCTACTTATTCTGTACAATGGCCAGAATCAGACTTGCAGAATGGACTTCTGGCATGAGCTTCCCCATAAACTAGCAACAGCATTCAGATTTTTTGCAGGGTTCTATTAATTTAATGTATTTTAACATCTTCTGTGTATTTATTGGCATTTTTATTGGTGAATTGTGGTTCTTTTTATATTAAGTTAATTATCCTAGACTAGTTCTGCTTTTATTACATTGTTCCAGTGGTCAGTACTTCTTTTTTCAGCATTTTGTGTGTGTGTTTATTCATCAAAAGTTTGAACTATTTCTAACATGTAACATCCTTAAGTTGGTGATATGAAGTGCAGTTTGTTTACAAGGAGGCTGCCTAAGAGAGTTGAAACTTTAGTGACATAACTACTTTGGTCTTTTGGGATTCCAGAATATTCTTCGGTAGTGAGGACTTTTGGTATTTGGGCAAAAGAAAAGAAAATACAGGGATTTAAAAAAAATATGAATCTAAGATGAAACATAGTAACACATCATCGATGTCTGCCCTTGTTGATAATAGGCTCCCGAGATATGGGAAGTGGTCCACGTTGTCCAGGGCCGCTCCATGGATCTTGATGACTGGGGGGTGGTGCTGTGTGGCTGGGTCAGGCTGGTGGAGGACCTTTGTCTTACAGATGTTTAGTGTAAGGCCCATGCTTTCGTACACCTCAGTGAAGATATTGACTATGACTTGCAGTTCAGTCTCCAATGCGCCAGCGCAGCATATGGCTGCCTGACGAAAGGAGTGTTCGAAGATCAAGCCTTCAAATCTGCCACCAAGCTCATGGTCTACAGGACTGTAGTGATACCTGCCCTCCTGTATGGCTCAGAGACGTGGACCATGTACAGTAGACACCTCAAATCGCTGGAGAAATACCATCAACTATATCTCTGCAAGATCCTGCAAATCACCTGGGAGGACAGACGCACCAACGTTAGTGTCCTCGACCAGGCCAACATCCTCAGCATCGAAGCACTGAGCACATTTGACGAGCTCCGCCGGGCGGGCCACATTGTTCGCATGCCTGATACAAGACTTCCAAAGCAAGCGCTCTACTCGGAACTCTTACACGGCAAGCGAGCTCAAGGTGGGCAGAGGAAACATTTCAAGGACACCCTCAACACCTCCTTGATAAAATGCAACATCCCCACCGACACCTGGGAATCCCTGGCCAAAGACCGCCCTAAGTGGAGGAAGTGCATCCGGGAGGGCGCTGAGCACCTCGAGTCTTATTGCCACGAGCATGCAGAAACCAAGCACAGGCAGCGGAAGGAGTCCCACTCACCTTTTCCTTCAACGACTATCTGTCCCACCTGTGACAGAGACTGTGGTTCCCGTATTGAATTGTTCAGTCACCTAAGAACTCATTTTTAGAGTGGAAGCAAGTCTTCCTCAATTTCGAGGGAGTGCCTATGATGAGTAAGCCATTCTGCCTCTAGAGCCTGTTGGATCATGGCTGATCCATATCTCAACTCCATTTACCTGTCTTTGCTCCATATCACCTGTCACCCTTACCCAACAAAAGTCTGTTTATCTCAGTCTTGAAAATTTCAATTGACTCAGCATCTACAGGCTTTTGGGGGGGGGGGGGGGGGGGAGGTTTTCAGGTTTCTACTAACTTTTGTGTGGAAAAAATCCTTGTTGATTTTATTCATAATTGACCTAGATCTCATGTTAAGGTTATGCCCCTTATACTGGATTCCACCACCAGATGAAATAGTTTCTCTGTATCTACCCTATTGAATCCCATTATCATTTTAAACACCTCGATTAGATTGCCCCTCAACCTTCTAAACTCAAGAGAATACAAGCCAAGTTTATGCAACCTATCCTCATAATTTAACCTTTAACATCAGTGTCATTCTGGTGAATCTGCACTGTACTTCCTCCAAATATATCTTTCCTGAAGTGAACTGCTCAAAACTAGATGCAGTACTCCAGATGGGGGTCTGACCAAGGTTCTGCACAACTGAAGCATTAAATTCCTCACATCATTGGCCTTTTTGATTGCTTTTTGTACCTAGCTTTTAGTGATTTGTGCACATGGACACCTAAATCTTTTTGCTCCTCCATAGTTCCTAGTTTGTAACCATTAACAAAATATTTTGGTTTCTCTTTCTCGGATCCAAAGTGGATGACTTCACACTCCCCCACATTGAAATCCATCTGCCATAGTTTTGGCCATTCTTATTATATTAAATTCACTAAGTTCTTCCCCTTGACTTATTTAGGTTCCCTTGTACCACTGATGGGTTGTGCTCTCTCTCCACTATTATTTAACAAGACTGCCATTTCCTTATGGTCTCACCTGCATTTGTCTTTAATAGGCTAATATTCCCCATTGTCACTCTCTTTCTCAATATATTTATAAAATATTTTACTATTAGCTTTGATATCCCTTGCAAGTTTTTTCATATTCCTTTATGCACTTCTTATTACTTTATTTGTATCTTATTGTTGCTTTTTATAGCTCTCCCAGCCTGCTGGATTTTCACTTTTTCTTGTATTTATGTAAGCCTTTTCTTTTAGCTTGATACTGTCACTTACCAGCAGTGGAGGTGTTTTTTAATATTAGTATATCTTCTTTCATTAAAAATGACAGGAGTATGAACATCCTGTTTGGGTTACTATGCAATTTTACTGCTCCTTCGTGTTCTTACTGTTTGTTAACTAATTTTATAAAATATTTAATATTTTTTTCAAAATACCTTTTGCACCCATTGTCAGCATCTAGCAATCCTAGGTCAAATGTAGGACAACCAGATACATTGCATGTTGCACTAAGTTAGAAGTGTTTTTTCGGAGTCATTATCCTCTAGAACAGACTATGTGAACATGTGGTGGATATGAATTCACTCCTGTCCTTTTAAAGGGAATTTCCAGTTATAAAGAATAAATTGCTAGTTGCGTTTGTAAGGATTTATGGAAACCACAGTCTCCTGCAGCTTTACTAAATGCCTTAGGGAGTCGGAGAGGAATTTTGCAGACTTTTTGCTCAATTGACTACAGTTTTTTTCTCTCTGTTTTGCCTGTCCTAGGAGACTTCATTGTTAAGGATGCATCAATGGTGTGTATGTTTATGCAATGCCTGGAATGGTCAGGCTTGATAGGCATGGTGGTCTTTTCCTGCCCTTTTCTGTGTTCATACATTTGTATATTCACAGGTTAATACTTTCCATCTTCAGCTCTAGCATGAACAACCAAATGAACAAATTTTGGTTGGTAATGAAACTATGAACCAGCTGAGGGTTGAAATTATCCTGTACATCCGTATAATCCTTTTCATGAGGATTACCTTTTAAATGGGTTATAATAATGATTTTAAAGTGGAGATGAGAGGACAAAGTAGCAAACTAATAAGTACACATTTTTTCACCTGTGACAGCTAGTTTCAGACCAACGCAAAATGATTTATTGAAAGCCTCCTCTTGCTTGCCATTTATAAGTGTCCTCTATGAAATAATTTTGGGCAATCTAAAACTAATTTTTAATTGGTGCAGGATAACGACACAGAACTAACCACTATTCAGCACAAGTTGGAATTAATTACTCAGAGAAGCCATAGGAGAGCTTGTGGTGGAAATGGAAAAATTCACACTGGTTACCTTCTAAATTTGGAGTGTTATTAGATTACATCTGTGACAGCTTTACTCTGTGTCCAGTTTTACAATAACTGACTTGATAATGCTAAATCACTGCCCAATATGGAAAAGTGTTCAACTCACCGCCATTGGCTTTCCTCAATTAATAAAAAAACAAATATAAATGAGTTTTTTAAAACTTTCTCACATTAAAGATAGACAATTATGACATCATGAACTACAATATCACAGAATTAAGCAGGAGCAAATCATTTGCACATAAAGCCCGAAGGACTGCCATATATCAGCAAAACAGAAGTTAATAACCAGCAGATTAGACCTTTATAAAACCCAGTTGTCAGCTGTGGCTCAGTGGGTAGCCCTCTTGCCTCTGAGTCAGAAGGTTGTGGTTCAAGCACAACAAAGTCTAGGCTGACACCCCAGTGCAGTGCTGAGGGAGAGCTGCACTGTTGGAGTTGCTGTTTTTCGGTTGAGATGTTAAACCGAGGCCCGTCTGCTCTCTCAAATGGACATAAAAGATCATGTGGCACTATTTTGAAGAACAGCAGGGGAGTTATCCCCAATCTCCTGGCCAATATTTATCCCTCAATCAACATAACAAAAACACATTATCTGGTCTTTATCACATTGCTGTTTGTGGGAGCTTGCTTGTGTGCAAATTGGCTGCTGCATTTCCTACATTACAACAGTGACTACACTCCAAAAGTACATCATTGGCTGTAAAGCAATTTGAGACCTCCGGTGATCATGAAAGGCACTATATAAATCCAAGTCTTTTATTTATTTAGGTAATCACTTATGCAACAAAATGTGCAATAAAAAAATCTAAGCTGACACTCCAATGTAGTACTGCACTGTTGGAGGTGCCGTTCTCCTAAATGGATCCACCACAGACCCAATACAAGTGCAGACCAGGGTCAAGCATGGCTGTGTCATTGCACCAATGCTCTTCTGAATCTTCCTCACTGCAATGCTTCATCTCACCTTTAACAAGTTCCCCGCTGGAATGGAATTAATCTACAGGACAAGTGGGAAATTGCTCAACCTCTGACCCCTCCAGTCCAGATCCAATGTTGTTCCAACCTCTGTCATTGAATTACAATATGCAGATTACACTTGTGTTTGTGTACACTCAGAGTCCGAATTCCAAACCATCATTGACACCTTCACTGAAGCGTACAAAAATCTGGGCCTTACATTAAACATCAGTAAGACAAAGGTTCTCTACCAACCTGCCCCTGCCACACAGTACTGTTCCTTGATTATCAAGATCCATGATGAGACCTTGGATAATGTGGACCACTTCCCATACCTTGGGAGCCTACTATCAGCAAGGACAGACATCGATGACGAAGTTCAACACTGTCTTCAGTAAGTCAGTACAGCCTTCGGTCCCCTGAGGAAAAGAGTGTTCGAAGACCTGGATCTCAAACCCGGCACCAAGCTCATGGTCTACAGAGCAGTAGTGATATCTGCCCTCCTATATGCTTCATAGACATGGACTATGTACATCAGGCACCTCAAAGCACTGGAGAAGCACCACCAATGCTGCATCCACAAAATCCTGCAAATTAATTGGTAGGATAGGGGCATCAACGTCAGCATTCTCTCTCAGGCCAACATCCCCAGTATCGAGGCATTGACCACGCTCGATCAGCTCTGATGGATGGACCACATTGTCCGCATGCCCGATACTAGACTCCTGAAGCAAGCACTCTACTCCGAGCTATGTCATGGCAGGCGAGTCCCAGAAGGACAGAGAAAATGCTTCAAGGACACCCTCAAAGCCTCCTTGAAAAAATGCAACATCCCCACTGACTCTTGGAAATCCCTAGCACAAGACCGTTAAAAGTGGAGGAGAAGCATCCGAGAAGGCGCCGAACACTTCGGGTCTCTTTGCCGGGAGCACGCGGAAGCCAAGCACAAACAGCCGAAGGAGCGTATGACAAATCAAGCACCCCAACCACCCATCCCTTCAAACACCACTTGCCCCACCTGTGACAGAGACTGTAGATGCCGCATTGGTCTCATCAGTCACCTTAGAACTTATTTTAGTGTGAAAACAAGTCATCCTCGACTCTGGGGGACTACCTAAGAAGAGAAGAAGATATAAATCCAAGGGCCCGAAATAACCCACCAATGTAAACGAGGCGCACCTACCATTTTCAGTGTGTTCTGGCTGCCCCATGCATTGGGGCGGCCTAACCGTCGAAATTCAGCACTTCTGCGATTTTTTTTTGAGTGGGGCAGAAGTGTCATCATGATGGGGGCGGAAGTGGGGGCAAGGCAGGGCGGAGTGGCCATCAATAGCGGGACGGAAGTGGGGACGGGGCAGAGTAGTCGAGGCTCTCAGTCATCAGCGCCGTGCTGATGATGTCATTGCGCTGGCGAGTCACAACGTCTCTCCCCTTCAGTTAAAGGGGAGGGTCGCTACAAACTCTGCAGCTAATTTAGTGGCAAACACTGGGCCACCAGGGAGGGTTTTGGCCAGGCCAGCAGCATGGCACCCAAGACGGTATGCCAGGCTGCCCTGGCCAAACCCATGGCCATAATTGTCAGACTAACCTGGCAGTCGTCCGACAAAAAAAATAACATGGCAGCCGCAGCAATGTGCCCTCCCCTAAGGGGGGGGGCCGGGTGGCCATTGCACAGTGAGAGTACCGATAGCAAAAGCTGTTGGGGGCACCGATCGGCAGCAGGGCAGCTCCTGCGGGGCAATACCAGGAAAGGAGCAATTTTGCAAGCGGGTCCCCACCAGTCAGTAAAGGGTCAGCGCCTGCACGCCGTGGCAGGAAAAAGGTGGAGCAATCCCGGGCATCACTCCAAAACTCACGAGGGGCAAATTACAAAATGGCGGCCCCACAGCGGAGAGTCAGCGGTCATTCCGTACTGCCCCATAGCCGCCGCTTTCAGGGGGCCAGAGGCCTCATTGGAAGGGGCAATTTCGGCCCCCCAAGTTTTTTCTTTAATTTAGGTAATCGCTTATGTAATGAAATGGGTAATAAAAGGACATAAAATAATTGCTTCTTTCCCAGGCAGCCATTGACAGAGGGCAGATCTAGAGAGCAGTGATCCCTAATGAACCTCAGCAGCACTGTGTACATAACACCCACCACCATTCAGTAAAGAGAGTGTTAATCAGATACCCACTTTAACATGGCACATTCAGTCGGTCAAAGATGCAACTGGACATGCATTGTCGTGTTCAGAGAACTTGCAAACCAGCAACTCCCCTGATGTCAAGTGGGACTAGAACACAAAGTAAAATGAAGTAAACCATTTTATACTCATAATGCTATTTTGCTGATATTAACATCTGGAGAAAATATCCCCAGAAGTCACAATTCTCTCTGAGAATGGTTCACACTCTCTGGCCATAATCAACATATGCTGCATGATTTTGTGGTTATATGGTAACTGCCTTGTGTACAAGGGAGTTGGAGAGTCAAGAGACAGTCTCTCAAGTTATTTTTGTCCTCGTTGCATGGCACTCATTCATGCCCCCTCTGTTTAGAAGTCTGCCATCTCAGTTTCAAATTAAATCTAGATATGGAAATATTGTAATCCAAACCAGGATTTATGATAGAGATTAAAAAATGCAGAAAATATCACAAAATGTGATGATGTAAGATTTTTCACATATTCAGATCTACGATTATTAACACTATAGTGGACATGAGAAATCTTTGCAATTTCTGCTCAATTGGCCACAGTTTTTCATAAATTGTAAAAATTGCAGATCAAGCTATAACATTATAGGCCGATTCTCTAAACAAATGCTCCAGTCGAACCAGACTCCATGCTGGGTGCACCTTATGTCTCTGGTGGCCCAGTGATATAAATGCAAGTTGTTTTTGATGCATTTGCTAATGTACTATACCACAAGCCCATTTATATTTTGGAATCATTTTGAGTTGAAGTAATGTAAACCTGGCTCATGGCTACTAAATGTGTCTATTTATACTGTGGGTAGAACAACTGCATATGTACAGTTAACTAAGAATTACATTTCCAAGTTTGTCAGTCTGGCCAATATTCCCTAATATTGGGGAGAGTGTGTATATGCTAGCAATGGTTATCTAGACAGTAGCTGTTTCAATTTATTGCCATTTATATTGTTTTAGTGATTTCTGGCTCCCAACATATGGTTTTCATATAGCCAAACCATATCTTTTCTTTTAAAACTGTAATAAAATATCGATTAAAACTGTTATACAACATCAAACTGGAGAGTTTGAAAGGCATGCTCCTCAGCAATTTCAAGACTGTAAGTCACAAATTACTCTTCGTGAACACAGGTCAATGTGACACACCAAAGCAAACTTTTCACATTCACTAGCTCAGAAGACTTATTGTTTACTGGGTCTCCCAAGCCATCATCCTTAACATCTCTTGTTTTGGTGTTCTTGCCAACTGCAAGAGATTTTCGCGTTGAGAACTGATGGCGCTAGCTAGGTACTATAGCAACATAAAAATGGCTTAACTTTACTGCTTGAAACTTCCTCCTAAAGGCACTGGTGGTGGGTTGTCACAATGTTGCTTGTGGTAGTGTCCTTGTTATAGGAAACAAACCTATAACATGTAAATAGGATACAAATCCTTACATGGTAAATTCTGGACTATGGCAATAACTGCAACATGCTAAGTTGAAAGGAAGGTGATTCCTCAAACAGAGGGAAGTTGAAATGTGGGTGAACTAACGCTATTCTTGTGGAGTCTTGGAGTTTCGTTCAATTATCTTGGAGTCAGATAAATTTTACATATCTTTGTTTGAGGAGCTTTTAATTGTAACATGTTAATTTATTTTACACAAGCTTTAGAGTTCTGACTTGAACTGTAATTCAATTTAATAATTTGTAATTCAATAACCTTTATAGATCCCTATGTACTCCTAGCTAACAGGGGAGCTATTCTAAAAAAAATTAAGAAGTTCCACTTTTAAATATTCCGTTTTATGCAGTTGCCAGCTTTGGACACATTTTGCTTAATCTGTAGATTTGGGTCAGTGTTGATATATTTCTGTGTAGCTGGTAGACCATGGTAAAACAAAATCTGTTTAGCTCAGTGGGTTGGAAATTGAAGGATTAAAAAGATTCAGAGCCTAGCTTTCTACGTTATGAGAATATACAATACAGGCAACCTCAAATTGTGGGGATATTTGATTATGTCTTGAAATGTACTGAAGCCCGTGACATCGCTAATGCTAAGTAATTGTATATTGATGTTTATTATAAATTCCAAGTAAATTTTACTTTGCCATCTCCCTGAAGCGATGGTTTGCAAATGTCCAAAACATAATCATACTCCCGCATATCGATATAGCATTGAGGTCCCTGTGGCTATAGAGGTGGCTGCTGTGTAGAATTTTGTTCTTCTCATTTTTTATGTGCTTTTCGCGATTATAATTGTACATGCGTGGGAAAAGCATTCATCAAAAGGCAGCAATAACTTGACACGAGGAGAGCGCATTTTCCGCGGGATGCTCCCAGCCCCACGAGGTTTCAAAAGATTTTTTCACTTCTCAGCACATTCTCATAAATTCGCACTACGTGTTTACAAACTCTAGATGGCGGAATAGCTCTATCGATGATCTTCGAAATCTCTACTTGCAATAATAAATAATGCTTTAGAGGAAAACTAATCAATCTAATTTTCAACGATAATGTTATGCTAATATCATGAAAAAAACATGTATTTTGTATTGGGATCCTTTACCTCCACTGTGTTGTTACATTCTTGTCCCAAAGGTTTATAGTTGTTGATCTGTTGCTGGAGTTGTTACAATCCATTTAGAAAGAAAAATATTTCAGAGATAAGCTATCTAATGTTCACAAGTTATAGGTTGAAGACATTTCCTACACGTTTAATAAAAATGTAACCATGAATCTTTTTTTCGGAACGATTTTATTAGCCCTCCCATATGGATTAAACTGTAAACTGATATGGGCAAATCAAAATTTATTTTAACAACTCAAGCTTTCAGACGCAGTATCAACGCTTGGTCTGTAAGCATCCGATGTAAATGGATTCCTACGAACTTTCAACATTAATCAGCTCTGTAAGTGTTTTTCCCCAACATTTTATGATGGTTCAAACTACCTATAACTGCGGGGCTCAATGTAAAATAATATGCATCAGTGATTTTATGACAAGTGTGGGGTCAATGTTTACTGCTGAGGATAATGTACTGTTCTATAGATTGTAATCTCAAATTGGTAAAGGGCGTTATACCACTGAAGAACACTTGTGTTCAGATTTAACAACGTTATTTCTTTTTTCTCTTGCAGTGCCTAGATTTTATGTCAGGTGGCGCTATAGGCTTTGAAAATACAACAGACGTGAGTACATTCTTTGGTCTCTGATCTGCGGTTTCCTCCCAGCACCGATCATCAAAAGTCAGCCCGATTACACCGGCGGAGCAGTGCTGCCGGCACCCAACCTTAGGCGTCCGCTCTCCCTTTTGAACCCTAACATAAACCCCGAGTCTCTAAATAAGGGTGGGCGAGATCGACTGAACTCTGTCACAGCAGGGTACAAGGAAGGATAAGTCGGATGAAGTAGAAACTCCCAGAAGGAATTTGAGTTCTGTTTCACGGTATTTGGAAAGGGTCTGTGCACTAAGGCAAAACTGCGTGATATGAATGTCCGCTGCAGGTGTGGTGCTAGCGCTCTTGACCACTGAATGTTCGATACACGTATTGGCTCAGTGGTCGCGAAGATGCGCTTCGACCGATCGCATGCAGACCAACTCTAAACAGAAAAGGCGCTGAGTCGCTCCTCGCACCAGTTCTTCAGAAGGGGGCACACAATAACCACAGGCATCATAATGTAGGCAGATGTTTATTGTATTTAACAATTATGGCAAAAAATAGATTGCACTACATTGGCAAGTCAGAATGTACAACAGGAATCGGGTAACTAGTGAACATGTTTTACCTCCATGATAATGGACACACAATTCTAAGTTTGTTGATGCTACAATGCCCTTATACATTTATATCACGTATAAAAATAATTATATTTCCAGATGTACAGTTACAGGAAATAAAGTGTTACATTTAAATAGTTTAAACAATTTTTATATACAATGTCTTTCATACATTAAAACGTCGATTGCACTTTAGAAGTTGCGTTCAAGTATGATGCAATCCTTTTCTAACTGGCAGGATTTTAGACTCCCTGTAATCCAAACACAGAAAAAAAAACAACAGTTCAAATGTAGTCTGCAGATAATGGGCTGGAATTTGGCGCTATGTAGGGAATGAACCCTTAATTCCAAGGCTTACGCTGAGAGGTGGCGCCCTTTCCTCCATTCAGTTCGCTCTGAAACTTCTCCAAAAAACAAATTCTGGCAAGTTTGGCAGCTTATAACAGTTCAGAAGTCTGGAGTGCATTGTAAAGTTTGCCAACTGTCTTCACATGTCCAATTGATGACGATATGGATATTCTAGTCCATGGCAGTGGCTCTGCAGTGTAGACTTGTGTGTGCCTGTCAGGGCACAGATCATCACGTCCTTGCCAGTATATCCTGTTCCCGAGACATCGTAAGCGCTATTTTGGATCGCACGGATCGCCGTTTCCTGCCGTAGCTGTTGGGGCTCCACGTGCTCCACCGAGCCATGTCGTCCTTCTCCGGGTTATTGAGGAGCTGGTTTAACCGGTGGCTCAGCTTCTGCACCTGGCACGTCCCAAGTTGGCAACTCGGCCGGTTCAGATGCAGTTGTGAAAAATGCGGCAAACCGTGTCGGTAGCGCTTCACGCGGATATGCGCGTCGGAGCTGAGGAGAGAGGGAAAAACACACACGATAAGAGCAAAATCAGAGTAAGGGGGTTAGAAACCGGAGCCAACACTGCAACGTAGCGGCTCCTTCAAGTCTCCGCTAAACCATACATGAGGGACTCGAGTCTGCAGTTGGTGTGATATAATTTGCACGAATCATTGTTCTTTATGACCCGATCACCTTGCAAACTCGTGTATTTTAACAAAACATGCAAAAAAAAATCAGCCCAGATTCTAAAAAGTAATCCGGAAAACCGTTTGTAAGTCATGAACGTAAAGATGGCAACGATTGGCGGCTTTTACGTAAATCTATGACAACAGTTACTAAATTTCACATGGAGTACTTTGGGAAGTTTCTCAAAGACTCTGTATAAATACAACTATTATTAAATTCTGAAGCGCGATCTTGCAATAGGACCCCCTTGCATTGTTTTGCCATCCCTATAATGTCCCATCACCGCTTGAGACGTTGTACATTAGAAACCAAAAACAGGTTTTAGCAGACCTACATCTCAGATTGATGGACGGTCCCTCTCATCCCTCACATTTATTGGATTTTGGGGTTGAATTTTAGCGCTAATCCAATCCGGCAATTATTTGCCGACGGTGCAGTGTGGTGAGGCTTGAACCTTTGCCCGCGACCACTGCACTGTTTACTTTTATTGGCAAAATCTTGCGGTACCATTTTTTTCAGGTTTGTTACTCGAAGGATTTGCTTAATTACCTGGAGTGAACGTTTAAGTTTTCCTTGACGTCTTCTGCCCTCACGAACTGTTGGCTACTTGCTACCACTCCCTGAGTCTTCAGCTTGGAAGTTTTCAAATCTCTCTTTGCTCGGCTTAAAGCCCAAGCGTTCAACCTGCGGACAGAAAGCCACACGCCCGATAAGCGAAACGAGTCCAAAGAATACGGTCACAAACTCATACAGCACTTGAAGGTTCGCATTTACAAAAAAAAACATGTCCTGTGATCTCACGATTCAGTGGGACGCGTTTCAAAAATGCGGGAAAAAATATATCGTATAGTACTTGCCTTTTTTTAAATTCCGAAGCTACGTCCAATTTGGCATCCACATTGACGAAAGCTGAATAGACGCAGCAGCAGTACAGGAGGGCAACGTGAACCACCCTCATGGTGAAACCTGCCAGACAAAACAAAAGCAAAGCCGGCGTTAGGGCTTTTTGTTTTACAATTTCTGTTTGTTTTGAGGCTGTGGGCATGCAGCTGACAGGCGCTCCTCAAGTTCTGGTTATGTGTCAGCAGCGCGTTAACGGTTAGGTTTCCTCAACATACCAGATCAAAAATCTCCGCTCACAAGAAACCACTGCCAGGTTAGATTTTTTTTCTACATGTGGCAATTTCCCTTTCGGAGAGCGTTTCTTAGGTGATGATCATCACAAAGACCGGTTTCTGATCAAATGAGTCATTCACATACATGTAAATGTTACGAGACATAAAACACGACGAGTGCAACCTGCTGGGTGTCTTTTAAATGGTTCTGATTACTGCTGTGTCTCATAATTCCGATAACATCACAAAATACTTGCAACATTTGCAACTACCAAGTAGATCTAGTGAAAGATACGATGTATCACAGACTTGCCAGACTGAGACGAAGGTAAAATATATAATCACCTATTTTACACGTACCTACAAAACCTATTGAATGGGTTTTTCCAAAATTCTTCAATTCTGTATCTCTGTGGTGTATCCTTATAAAGTCTTTCGCAGAGAGATCGAGACGAAACTGTTATTCTCGATTCGCATTGACTGAGTGCACAGCCGGAGTCTCTCTTTATAGAATTGCACATGGGCGGAGATTCGACTGATGGACAGCTCGCAGACAAGACGTGACAATACTTTGTGCAGTAGTTGTGCAAGATGTGCACCGTCATTTGATGAGTATGATAAATGAAATCAACTGCTAATTAGTTTCTAGCCCATAAATCGACCATATATAGCTAAAATTACAAAACTTAATATTTGGCGCATCTAAACTTCAGGTTAAATATTGCTTTAGCAAAGAGATTTAAATCGGATAAACATGATGCGTTGCCTTTACATTTAGAATAACAAATAATCTATAGTGGAAGGTACTTCAGGAAAATACTTCTCTTAAACCACTTGCATCTTAATTATACTCTAATCTATTCACTTTAAAATTCTACATGATATTTCTTAATTTAAATTTGAAGAAGTTGCGGTTGTCTGACGATGTAATTGCCTCAAGGTAATTTCAACAGGAACAAGCAAAGTTTGAAATTGAAAGATACATGTCAGGATGATGGGCGATTTAATTGTAGTGTGTTAAGCACATTTAATTCAGTAACAGAAAGCAATTTATTCTGCTGCAATGATTCTACCTTTTATAAATGAATATTGGGGTGATTTGAATAGTTGGCCGAATATGTATCAAATGATTAATGCTTTAGCCTGTCTGTTCCCTCAGAGACTCCACATGATCGTTCGTAATGCTTGGACAATGCCTGTGATATCTCCAGCGATCATCCATTACTCACTCCTTGGAATGTAACGGGAATGATTGTCACGTACACCATTCACAGTTTTGGACTTGGGTAACTTGGTAACATCTTCCTAACTATTTCAAGGGAGTTTTTTTTAATGGAAAACGCGCCACCATTCTGTGATTGTAATTGAACGATGTCTTATTCTCAACACATTCCAATCATTTCGACTATAATGGTACCAAATTTCAACAGAAACCTTCTAGGAACTAAATGGAGAACATTAATTTCGAAATATCCAATTAACAATTATAGTAATCTGCTGCTTATATGTTAGTTTGTGACCATTATCTGACTCGGTACTGGACTGCACTACGCATCGCCTTCTAATAGATTGTCATTGGAGCCACAGATAGGTATGATCAAACTTCCAGTTCTTGTTGATCAAATATGTGAAGATGTAGTTTAATGCACTTGCAAATGTTATCCTCTAATTAATCAAGATCGTCACCTCACAGGAGTTTATTGATAGTCCTCGTGGTTCCATGAAAAATATTTCGAAGACGATTCTTCTTGTATTCAAAGTTAACGATGTCAAATGTAAGTATGCAGATTTAATGCAAGGGAAACTAGGAGGACCTTATGACCCACCAAAAACCTTTTGAGCCGCCCTGTCTCCTGTTCCTATTTGGCATAATAGGCAATCATGTCAGACATGTGATGTTTTGCACAAGATCTTACTATAGATTCGAAAACGATAACGCACTATAAATGGAAAGATCAAATAAATTATTTGAAGGTGTACATTATTTTACCGCACAGCTGGAATCCAATAACTGTGTGAGGAGCGAGGTGGTCTATAATGAAGCATTTTGTGCAAAGCTGGGAGTAAAAGAAATTGCCAGCACCGTCTAGTTATGTTTCAGGTATGCAGCACTGATGTACAACATATATTCGTTGATGATAAACCCACGCTCTTCTTTCAGATGTTCTTGGTGGCTTCCGTTTTACTCAGTGCAAAGAGATGTATATCCCTCTGCAGCATTACGGAGATGTCAGCGTCGCTTGTTCCTTCCGGAACTGGCACCTCACCAAAACTACTGCCTTCTCGGAACCTCACTTAACAACCCAAACTTGGACTCGTTGGAGTGGGAAGCGGGGCTCTGATAGCACCGTTAGCCGAGAGGGAGAAACAACACTGTTCAAATCGCAATAATTCTTTATTTACTTAGCCAAAATAGATAAATAAAACGTGTGCCATAGACATCTTAAATCGAAAATTCCCAAAGTTTCACCAACAAATAGGTGCGTGGATACCTAGTATTTTGCCTGGACCTATGTAACCCGATAAAGAGAATTGCTGAAAAAGTCACACAATTACATTAATTTCCTATGCTTTTCTTCTCCCACAACTCTTTTGGGGTAAACAAAATTAAACATTAAATCAAGTGCCCCCCCCCCAATCTGGGGGACACTCCAAACACTTTTCACATGCCCCATTTTGTGGGTTTTTTTGGTGATTTTTGTGTTTTTTGGGGGGGGGTTTTGGGCAGTAAAACCAGAGATATATATACAAGTGCCCCCTATAAAAGGGGAGGGGGACACAAAACCTGGCAATTAAAATAAATTAAACTTTTAAACATATAAAATCAAATTAAAATTTGGTTGCCGGGGGTAACTTCTTCTCCCACAACTCTTTTAGAGGAGACAAATAAACATTAGGTCAAGTGACCCCCGATCTGGGGGACACTCCAAACATTTCGCAAGGCCCTTTTTTTTTTGTATTTTTGTAGATTTTTTTTGTGGTTTTTTTGGGGGCTCTAAAACCATAATTTACAAGTGCCCCCTATAAAACGGGAGGGGGGACACTAAAACCAGCATTTAAAACAAATTAAACTTTGAAACGTATAAAATCAAATTAAAATTTGGTTGCCGGGGGTAACTTCTTCTCCCACATTTCTATTACTGTTCCGCCAGCTGGTGGAAAGCTCCGTTTAATCAACCCGTTAATCCCCGGTCTGTCATATCACCTTGTGTTAAATTTGTGTCGAGTTTTTTTTTCTCCTGCTGCGTTTCATACCCCCACCCTCCCAATGTCATGGGACATCCGCGGCCACGACTAATTATCTTGTGACTATTTATATTTAATTATCTTGTGACTGGTCAAGCACGGTGATTCTTCCCAGGTGATCTCCATTACCGTTAGGCTTTCCTTCACCACATCATGAACCTTCACTTTGTCCCATGTGGTTGCCAATTCAGTTCATAAGCGAACGTGTGTGGTTTAATTGAACTGCCACGTCTCTTCCATTTCAATTATTCCAGTATCTTATTGATAGACAGTTGCTCTGTACCGTGCTGGGCAGCATGTGATTGCTTGAATTGATGCTTCAAAGTGAAATCCAATTGGGCATTGTAATGTCAAATGTTTACAAAGGTGGACACTGTCAATTTACGGAATAAAGATGAGGAATTCAATACATCATTGCCTTTTCCATCGGATAATCTAATGTATCTCTTTTGTTGGACTAGCCCATTATCTAACATTAAAATATCTCAGTGGTTTAACTGGGTTATCCAAACTGCAGCCTTGGAGCCATTGCAATCACCCGCTAAGCTCAGGCAACCAGTCCTATTTGTGCTGTATTTCTTATTGGCTCGTTTCCTGTTTTAATTTTGTGGCCTGAGGGTTTGGAAAGGGTTAGTTGCACTGTTTCATAGAAAATCCCCAATTCAGTCATTTCAATATTTATTCTTGCGTTCTCAATGTTTTAGTTGTAGAACTAGCCACAATTTAAATGTTGTTTTATGGTGTATGATTTGAGTTGCTATTTACTGAATATTTTGTTTTCCAGATTATTGTGCATATATCAATCTACATATATTGCATTTGATAGGCCTCCACAGCATAGTTGGCTCCACTCACAAAAGTAACTTGCTATAAAGTACAAGCCTTGGAGTAACTACCTCATGAAACTATATTTTTCATGTCTCTTGATAAATCTTTATTGCTGTGAGAAGCAGAGAGGGACTCAAAAACCCCAGGACTTTTTTTTTAAATAGGAAAAGATTAAATTTTTTACAAAAAAAGCCCACTGGAATGAGAACTAAGAGATAGCCTGTAATAAAGAGGTAGATGGAAAATCATTTCTTGCAGAGACTATTAGCTTTCATTTCATTTAAATGTATATTACAGACAATATATGGAGATGTGTAGAAAAAGTTTCCAATTCGTGAAAAATTCAACAGCACCCTACTTTGCTTCATACATGTGGCAGCAATTACGTGGCAGGGGATGGGGAGGTTGTAACTGAGATCCAAAAAAGGAAGAAAGAGCAGGAGGTATCCGGAGCACTGGTACAATGAGGAACATCAAAATTGTTAAACAAAAACAGACCAAGGTTCATCCAGTTTGCCTTCTGCCATCCTACTAGTCACACCATACAATAATAATGCAGTTGTTGACTAATCATAGCAATCAATTGCTATTAATTAGTCAACAGCATACCCAAGTCGAGAGATTTGGTCCAAAGTCACCTGTTCCTACCAAGCACATTGGTACCAACGACATAGGTAAAAAAAGGAATGAGGTCCTACGAAACGAATTTAAGGAGCTAGGAGCTAAATTAAAAAGTAGGACCTCAAAAGTAGTAATCTCGGGATTGCTACCAGTGCCACGTGCTAGTCAGAGTAGGAATCGCAGGATAGCGCAGATGAATACGTGGCTTGAGCAGTGGTGCAGCAGGGAGAGATTCAAATTCCTGGGGCATTGGAACCAGTTCTGGGGGAGGTGGGACCAGTACAAACCGGACGGTCTGCACCTGGGCAGGACCGGAACCAATGTCCTAGGGGGAGTGTTTGCTAGTGCTGTTGGGGAGGAGTTAAACTAATATGGCAGGTGGATGGGAACCAATGCAGGGAGACAGAAGGAAACAAAAAGGAGGCAAAAGCAAAAGACAGAATGGAGATGAGGAAAAGTGGAGGGCAGAGAAACCCAAGGCAAAGAACAAAAAGGGCCACTGTACAGCAAAATTCTAAAAGGACAAAGGGTGTTAAAAAAACAAGCCTGAAGGCTTTGTGTCTTAATGCAAGGAGTATCCGCAATAAGGTGGATGAATTAACTGTGCAAATAGATGTTAACAAATATGATGTGATAGGGATTACGGAGACGTGGCTCCAGGATGATCAGGGCTGGGAACTCAACATCCATGGGTATTCAACATTCAGGAAGGATAGAATAAAAGGAAAAGGAGGTGGGGTAGCATTGCTGGTTAAAGAGGAGATTAATGCAATAGTTAGGAAAGACATTAGCTTGGATGATGTTGAATCTATATGGGTAGAGCTGCAGAACATCAAAGGGCAAAAAACGTTAGTGGGAGTTGTATACAGACCTCCAAACAGTAGTAGTGATGTTGGAGAGGGCATCAAACAGGAAATTAGGGGTGCATGCAATAAAGGTGCAGCAGTTATAATGGGTGACTTTAATATGCACATAGATTGGGCTAGCCAAACTGGAAGCAATACGGTGGAGGAGGATTTCCTGGAGTGCATAAGGGATGGTTTTCTAGACCAATATGTCGAGGAACCAACTAGGGGGAGGCCATCTTAGACTGGGTGTTGTGTAATGAGAGAGGATTAATTTGCAATCTCATTGTGCGAGGCCCCTTGGGAAAGAGTGACCATAATATGGTGGAATTCTGCATTAGGATGGAGAATGAAACAGTTAATTCAGAGACCATGGTCCAGAACTTAAAGAAGGGTAACTTTGAAGGTATGAGGCGTGAATTGGCTAGGATAGATTGGCGAATGATACTTAAGGGGTTGATTGTGGATGGGCAATGGCAGACATTTAGAGACCGCATGGATGAACTACAACAATTGTACATTCCTGTCTGGCGTAAAAATAAAAAAGGGAAGGTGGCTCAACTGTGGCTATCAAGGGAAATCAGGGATAATATTAAAGCCAAGGAAGTGGCATACAAATTGGCCAGAAATAGCAGCGAACCCAGGGACTGGGAGAAATTTAGAACTCAGCAGAGGAGGACAAAGGGTTTGATTAGGGCAGGGAAAATGGAGTACGAGAAGAAGCTTGCAGGGAACATTAAGGCAGATTGCAAAAGTTTCTATAGATATGTAAAGAGAAAAAGGTTAGTAAAGACAAACGTAGGTCCCCTGCAGTCAGAATCAGTGGAAGTCATAAGGGGGAACAAAGAAATGGCAGACCAATTGAACAAGTACTTTGGTTTGGTATTCACTAAGGAGGATACAAACAACCTTCCGGATATAAAAGGGGTCAGAGGGTCTAGTAAGGAGGAGGAACTGAGGGAAATCTTTATTAGTCGGGAAATTGTGTTGGGGAAATTGATGGGATTGAAGGCCGATAAATCCCCAGGGCTTGATGGACTGCATTCCAGAGTACTTAAGGAGGTGGCCTTGGAAATAGCGGATGCATTGACAGTCATTTTCCAACATTCCATTGACTCTGGATCAGTTCCTATCGAGTGGAGGGTAGCCAATGTAACCCCACTTTTTAAAAAAGGAGGGGAAGAGAAAACACGGAATTATAGACCGGTCAGCCTGACCTCAGTAGTGGGTAAAATGATGGAATCAATTATTAAGGATGTCATAGCAGCGCATTTGGAAAGAGGTGACATGATAGGTCCAAGTCAGCATGGATTTGTGAAAGGGAAATCCTGCTTGACAAATCTTCTGGAATTTTTTGAGGATGTTTCCAGTAAAGTGGACAAGGGTGAACCAGTTGATGTGGTATATTTGGACTTTCAGAAGGCTTTCGACAAGGTCCCACACAAGAGATTAATGTGCAAAGTTAAAGCACATGGGATTGGGGGTAGTGTGCTGACATGGATTGAGAACTGGTTGTCAGACAGGAAGCAAAGAGTAGGAGTAAATGGGTACTTTTCAGAATGGCAGGCAGTGACTAGTGGGGTACCGCAAGGTTCTGTGCTGGGGCCCCAGCTGTTTACATTGTACATTAATGATTTAGACGAGGGGATTAAATGTAGTAACTCCAAATTTGCGGATGACACTAAGTTGGGTGGCAGTGTGAGCTGCGAGGAGGATGCTATGAGGCTGCAGAGTGACTTGGATAGGTTAGGTGAGTGGGCAAATGCATGGCAGATGAAGTATAATGTGGATAAATGTGAGGTTATCCACTTTGGTGGTAAAAACAGAGAGACAGACTATTATCTGAATGGTGACAGATTAGGAAAAGGGGAGGTGCAACGAGACCTGGGTGTCATGGTACATCAGTCATTGAAGGTTGGCATGCAGGTACAGCAGGCGGTTAGGAAAGCAAATGGCATGTTGGCCTTCATAGCGAGGGGATTTGAGTACAGGGGCAGGGAGGTGTTGCTACAGTTGTACAGGGCCTTGGTGAGGCCACACCTGGAGTATTGTGTACAGTTTTGGTCTGCTAACTTGAGGAAGGACATTCTTGCTATTGAGGGAGTGCAGCGAAGATTCACCAGACCGATTCCCGGGATGGTGGGACTGACCTATCAAGAAAGACTGGATCAACTGGGCTTGTATTCACTGGAGTTCAGAAGAATGAGAGGGAACCTCATAGAAACATTTAAAATTCTGACGGGTTTAGACAGGTTAGATGCAGGAAGAATGTTCCCAATGTTGGGGAAGTCCAGAACCAGGGGTCACAGTCTAAGGATAAGGGGTAAGCCATTTAGGACCGAGATGAGGAGAAACTTCTTCACCCAGAGAGTGGTGAACCTGTGGAATTCTCTACCACAGAAAGTAGTTGAGGCCAATTCACTATATATTCAAAAGGGAGTTAGATGAAGTCCTTACTACTCGGGGGATCAAGGGGTATGGCGAGAAAGCAGGAATGGGGTACTGAAGTTGCATGTTCAGCCATGAACTCATTGAATGGCGGTGCAGGCTAGAAGGGCTGAATGGCCTACTGCACCTATTTTCTATGTTTCTAAGCATGTCATGTCTCAGATTACTCATATAATGTATTTCAAAATGGTATTTTCTGAAACAAATCTATCTAATTCGTATATGGATTTTAAAAGGTGTTTGATAAAGTTCCACATAAGGATCGATAACCAAAGGATACAGATTTAAGGTGATTAGCAAATGAACCAGAGGCAACATGAGGGAAAACTTTTTTAATGCTATGAGTGGTTAATATTTGGAATGCAGTGCCTGATGGCCAAAAGTAGCCATCAAATAGGAATTGGATAAATACTTGAAGGAGAAAAAATTGCAGAGATATGGGGAAAGAGTGAAGGAGTGGGACTAACTGGATTGTTCTTTGAAAGGGCCAGCACAGACTAGATGGGCCAAATGGCCCCTTCTGTGTTATACTATTCTATGATTCTATGATGATAAACTTGTCAGCAAAATTTAAGCCCATAGGATTAAAGGGACAGTGGCTATGTGGATATGAAATTGGCTAAGGGACAGAAAGCAGAGAGTAGTGGTGAATGGTTGTTTTTCAGACTAGAGGGAAGTGTGCCATGGTGTCCCCCAGGGGTCAGTATTAGGACCACTACTCTTTATGATATATATTGTTGACCTGGACTTGAGTATACAAGGCATAATTCCAAAGTTTGCAGCGACACCAAACTTGGAAATGCAGTAAACAATGAGGAGGATAGTAACAGACTTCAGGTGGACATAGACAGACTGGTGAAATGGGCATACACTTGGCAGATTAAATGTAATGCAGAGAAGTGTGAAGTGACTTATTTTGGTAAAAGAATGAGGAGAATATAAACAAAATAGTACAATTTTAAAGGGAGTGCAAGAACAGAGGGTGTAAGTACAAAAATATTTGACAGCAGGTAAAGTGGAGAAGGCTGTTGAAAAGGCATGTGAGATCCTTGGCTTTACAAATAGAGGAATACAGTACAAAAGCAAGGAAATGAGGTTACACCTTTATAAAACACTGGTTAGACTTCAGCTGGAATATTGTGGCCAATACTGGCCACCCCACTTTACAAACGTTGTCAAGGCCTTGGAGAGGGTGCAGAGGAGATTCATTAGAATGGTACCAGGGATGCGGGACTTTAGTTATGTGGAGAGACTGGTGAAACTGAGCTTGTTCTCATGAGGGTAGAGAAGGATATTTGATAAAGTTGTTCAAAATCACAAAAGTTTTTGATAGGGTAAATCATCATCATCATCATCATCATCATATGCAGTCCCTCGAAATCGAGGAAGAATTGCTTCCACTCTAAAAGTGAGTTCTTAAGTGACTGAACAGTCCAATATGGGAATTACAGGCTCTGTCACAGGTGGGACAGACAGTCGTTGAAGGAAAGGGTGGGTGAGACTGGTTGGCCGCACGCTCCTTCCGCTGCCTGCGCCTGTTTTATGCATGCTCTCGGCGACGAGACTCAAGGTACTCAGTGCCCTTCCGTATGCACCTCTTCCACCTAGGGCTGTCTTTGGCCAGGGATTCCCAGGTGTCGGTGGGGATGTTGCATTTTATCAAGGAGGCTTTGAGGGTGTCCCTGAAACGTTTCCTCTGTCCACCTTGGACTCACTTGCTGTGTAGGAGTTCTGAGTAGAGCGCTTGCTTTGGGAGTCTTGTGTCAGGCATGCAAACAATGTGGTCCTCCCAACAGAGCTGGTCAAGTGTGGTCAGTGCTTCGATGCTGGGGATGTGGGCCTGGTCAAGGAAGCTAATGTCGGTGCGCCTGTCCTCCCAGGGGATTTGCAGGATCTTGCGGAGACATCGTGGTGGTATTTCTCCAGCGATTTGAGTATCTACTGTCCATGGTCCATGTCTCGGAGCCATACAGGAGGGCGGGTATCACTACAGCCCTTTAGACCATGAGCTTGGAGGCAGATTTGAGAGCCTGATCTTCGAACACTCTTTTCCTCAAGGGAACGAAGGCTGCGCTGGCACACTGGAGGCGGTGTTGAACCTCGTCGTCAATATCTGCCCTTGCTGATAATCCATTACGTCCGCTACGGGGTACAAGAGACATGATTGTTACGGTGCAACAGCTGCAAGAAAAATGCAGGGAACAGCACCAACCCTTGTACATGGCCTTCTTTGACCTTAAAAAGGCCTTTGACACTTTCAACCGCAACGGACTATGGAGCGTCCTCCTTCAGTTTGTCACCATCCTCCGCCTGCTCCACGAAGACATGCAGGCAGTGATCCTGACCAACGGATCCATCACAAAACGAATCCACGTCTGCACCGGGGTCAAGCAGGGCTGCGTCATCGCGCCAACCTACTTCTCGATCTTCCTTGCTGCAATGCTCCACCTCACACTCAACAAGCTCCCCGCTGGAGTGGAACTAAACTACAGAACTAGTGGGAACCTGTTCAATGTTCCGGCGTCTCCAGGCCAGAACCAAGACCGTCCCAATCTCTTGTCGTTGAACTACAATACGCGGATGACGCTTGCGTCTGCGCACATTCAGAGACTGAACTTCAAGTCATAGTCAACATCTTTACTGAAACGTACGAAAGCATAGGCCTTACACTAAACATCCATAAGACAAAGGTCCTCCACCAATCTGACCCAGCCACACAGCACTGCCCCCCAGTCATCAAGTTCCAAGGCGCGGCCCTAGATAACGTGGACCACTTTCCATACCTCGGGAGCCTATTGTAGAATAAATAAGGATAAACTGTTTCCAGTGGCAGGAGGGTTGGTAACCAGAGGACACAGATTTAAAGTAATTGTCAAAAGAACCAGAAGTGACATGAGGACATATATTTTTACGCAATGAGTTGTTATGATCTGGAATGCACTGCCTGAAAGGGTGGTGGAAACAGATTCAATAGTAATTTTCAAAAATGAATTGGATAAATATTTGAAGGGGAAAAGCTACATGGCTCTGGGGAATAAGCAGGGGATTGGGACTTATTACATAGCTCCACCAAAGGACCGGCACATGCACGATGGGCCAAATGGCCTCCTTTTGTGTTGTATCATTTCATGATCCTATGACTCTATGAATATATTTTAAATAAGATGTTGTCAACAGCACCCTAACAGATACTAATTGGATCTCCCTTTGTATAAAAGCTTTAAAAATTCATCTTAATACAACAATTATTTAGAATGACCAGGTTCTGTTCAGAACTATCACCTCATTCTTCTTAACACGTTTTTGAAGGTTAGATTGGATGTGATTGAATATATAAAAGATGTTTAAATTGGATCCAATGAGAATCAGTTATTTTCTAGCTTACTCCCTCTGTATTAAAGTTTTTTTGTCTAGTTTGAGAGATTAGCAGCAGTACACTGTGATGCATTTTAATTTTGCCACCTGTAGTAACATAAAGCTACCCCAGATGTTCGATGATCCCAGTAATTTGCTCTAAAAACATTTCTTTATCTTGATGAGAGTCTGATCGGTATGACCCTTCTTCACACTGCAGTCTAACAGGAAATCTTTGTTAATGCTAATGGTTGCAAAATTCTTATCTGTTTTCTTGTATGGACCCAAATCCCCTGGAAGTTATTCAAATGATCAGATTCAGTTACTATCCCTAATCAGATCACAGAGTATTAGAATGCTGTTTCAGAAAAATATTTTACTCTGATGTCGTCCTAATTTTCAGGACAGTTGGTGCCTTACTAGCATTTCTTAAAGTAAATCTTCTACAACAATTCACTTTTTCTACAATCCAGTGGAATATATTATGGGTTGTAGGACCCAATTGGTCTTATTTTCAGGACTTCTAGGATTAAGCATCTCGTAAGATATGGGATGATAAAAGTTATTTCAGTAGCAGTTTAAAAAGGAATGTTAGTGAGATACTGCGATTTGGAATGGAAAGACAAGCATTGATCTTTTGAGGAAATATATATGGTTTCTATTGAACAGCTTCCCTAATTTTTGTTTTCAGTATCTCAATAGAAAATTCATTAAAATAGATTTTGTCTTTTGTGTCTAATGCAAAAAGGAAAACTGAGTGGGGAGATCATGCACTCCTAAATACCCTACCCTATTTTCCTTTCATTAATTTAAATGGAAGGAAAATTTGTTACCAATGTGCGATTATTTCTGCCCAGTTTTTCTTTCTGCACTCCACCCAAGCCATACTTTAGGTCTCGAGATAAGGGAAATGGTCCACGTTATCCAGGGCCGCGCTGTGGATCTTGATGACTGGGGGGCAGTGCTGTGCGGTGGGGTCAGGTTGGTGGAGGACTTTGTCTTACGAATGTTTAGCGGAAGGCCCATGCTTTCGTACGTCTCAGTAAATACGTCGACTATGTCCTGGAGTTCAGCCTCTGTATGTGCGCAGATGCAGGCATCATCCGCGTACTGTAGCTCAACGACAGAGACTGGGGTGGTCTTGGACCTGGCCTGGAGATGGCGAAGGTTGAACAGGTTCCCACTGGTTCTGTAGTTTAGTTCCACTCCAGCGGAGAGCTTGTTGACTGTAAGGTGGAGCATGGCAGCGAGGAAGATTGAGAAGAGGGTTGGGGCGATGACGCAGCCTTGTTTGATCCCAGTCCAGACGTGGATTGGGTCTGTAATGGATCCGTTGGTAAAGATCACGGCCTGCATGTCGTCGTGGGGCAGGCGGAGGATGTTGACGAACTTTTGGGGGCATCTGAAACGGAGGAGGACGCTCCATAGACCCTTGCGGTTGACAGTGTTAAAGGCCTTTGTATGGGTCGAAGAAGGCCATGTATAAGGGATAGCGTAGTTCCCTGCATTTTTCCTGCAGCTGTCGCGCTGTAAAAATCAAGTCCGCTGTGCCCCGTAGGGAACAAAATCCGCAATCTGACTCCAGGAGGAGTCACAGGGAGAAAACGGTTGAGGAGGACTCTAGTACCAACTTTCCCAGTGGCTGATAGCAGGGAGATTCCTCTGTAGTTGTCGCAGTCGGACTTGTCCCCTTTTTTAAAGATGTTCACGATCACTGAGATCTCCCAGCATGCTCTCCTTCCTCCAGATGAGAGAGATGAGGTCATGTGTTCGCGCCAACAGTGCCTCTCTGTCATACTTTAATGCCTCAGCAGGGATTCCATCCGCTCCCGTAGCCTTGTTGTTCTTAAGCTGTCTTATGGCTTTTTCTACCTTGTGCAGTGTTGGGGTTTTACTGAGGTGGTGGCGGGCAGCATACTGCGGGATGGAGTCGAGAACACTCGAGTCAAAGGCATTTCCCATACCTCGGGAGCTTCTTCTCAACAATAGCAAACATTGATGATGAGATTCAACACCACCTCCAGTGCGCCAGTGCAGCCTTCAGCCGCCTGAGGAAAAGAGTGTTCGAAGATCAGGCCCTCAAATCTGCCACCAAGCTCATGGTCTACAGGGCTGTAGTAATACTCGCCCTCCTGTATGGCTCAGAGACATGGACCATGTACAGTAGACACCTCAAGTCGCTGGAGAAATACCACCAACGATGTCTCTGCAAGATCCTACAAATCCTCTGGGAGGACAGACGCACCAACATTAGCGTCCTCGACCAGGCCAACATTGCCAGCATTGAAGACTGACCACACTTGATCAGCTCTGCTGGGCAGGCCACATTGTCCGCATGCCAGACACGAGACTCCCAAAGCAAGCACTCTACTCCTTCACGGCAAGCGAGCCAAAGGTGGGCAGAGGAAACGTTACAAAGACACCCTCAAAGCCTCCCTGATAAAGTGCAACATCCCCACCGACACCTGGGAGTCCCTGGCCAAAGACCGTCCTGGCTAAAGACCGCCCTAAGTGAAGGAAGTGCATCCGGGAGGGTGTTGAACACCTTGAGTCTCATCGCCGAGAGCATGCAGAAATCAAGCGCAGGCAGCGGAAAGAGCATGCGGCAAATCTGTCCCACCTCCCTTACCCTCAATGACTATCAGTCCCCCCTGTGACAGGGACTGTGGCTCTCGTATTGGACTGTTCAGCCACCTCGAGACTCATTTTAAGAGTGGAAGCAAGTTTTCCTCAATTCCGAGGGACTGCCTATGATGATGACTTTAGGTCCAGATGCTAAACATGAAAATCTATCCCATTATATTTCAGTTGATTCTATTAAATATGAATAGTTGAAACGAGTATAATTCTGAACAAGACATGAATTCCAAAAAGCAAAAATCCTTTATCATTCACACATATTAAGTTTCAATATAACAAATCACTTCCCATTCAATGTAATTTTATAAAATTTGTGATCTTTAATGTTTGAATGAATTACCTTACTCAAAACATAGGTAGGGAAATTGGTCTATAGTAGTAGCATGAAACAGGCGCATGGCGAATTCACAGCCCATTTTTCACTGTGCCTGATGGAAGTTGGGCGAGACGTAAAATGGGCTGCCAATTCACAGTGAGCTTGTTTCTCGTTGCTGACATAAACCAGTTTCACCCTCAAAGTGTTCTCCAGTAGTTGCTCAGACACTGACTATTGTCAGAACCTTCATTTTTTCATCCACAAAATAATTTTTCCTTATATAAAAATACATATTGAAGTGATTTTAATTTGAATTCCGTGGTAGCTTGAGTTATTAAGTGAGCCATGAAATAAACAATATGGGGGTGAAATGCGGTAGCACCCCGTTTGGGGCATTAACTATTAAAATTTTGAAAAGTTTTATGTCAAGTGCCCTGTTGGAGTTGTCCATGAGAATCCTGACGTTCCAGGTCCCAAACTTCATATTGAAGGGTGGAAGATGCCTGTACATGAGTTCTTTTAATGTGAGGCGGCCGTTACACACCAGCTACCACACGGGCTTAGCTGAGCAAGGTCTTGGTCCAGTGGCAAGGGGGTCCAAGATGACTAGAGACTAGGCACTGCTGTATGAGCCTAATTGCCTACGGTGAGATTCGGGCCGTAAGCTCAGCACTGAGCAACACCCTTCGGTGAGATGGTAAGTGATCTGAGGCCTGGCTGGGGATAGGCATTGGGAAGGTCAGAGGTCCATTTTGTGGAAGGAGGAGAGATCAGAGTGGCCGCAGTCATTGTGTTCACTACGTGCTGGAGGAAGAGAGGCCAGGTCGTCGCTGGAGGAAGAGAGGCCAGGTCGTCGCTGGAGGAAGAGAGGCCAGGTCGTCGCTGGATGAGGGGAGGCCTGGTCGTCGCTGGATGAGGGGCGGCCTGGTCGTCACTGGATGAGGGGAGGCCCGGTCATCGCCAATGGGTGGAGGCCTGGAGGGAAGGCTCGTGCGTGAGGTAGGCCCAAACCGGTTTTTGAAACTGTTCAAAAGCTCACTACCGTTGAGATCGCCGGGGGTCGCTTGTAGCAGCTGAGTCGTCCATAGAGAGCGAGAAGCGAGGGTCCAGCTGGAGGGACTTGGCAGCGAGGAGGTCGGCCTGGAAGGTAGGCCGCAGTTGGGGGGTGGGCCCTTGTAGCACCGTATAAGGGGTAGACAGCGTACTTTGAGGGTCGGAGTTAGGACCAGAGGGGGCTTAGACTGTGAGGGGGGGCGGGGCGATTTGAGGGAGGAGAGGTGGAAGATGACATCAGATGGTCAGATGAGGATTTCTTTGGGGAGAACTCCCTAGGGAGCTACTATCCCATCCGCCATCTTGACAATCATGCGTCAGGTGCAAACGATTGCTAACTTCTGCTAAATTGGGCTATAGCGCCCCAGGAAGGAAAGGGGTGGTAAATGAAGCACTAATGACCTCAATGGGGCACTGTAGGGGTGTTAATAGCAGAGTACTACCCAATTTCAGGTGACCTGTGTTCAGCAATCATCCTTCAATCCTTCACACTGGCTGATTCCAGCTCTGAAAGGGGAGGTCATATCAAGCTGCATTTGAAGGAGAGCTGTGAGCTAGTGAAACAACTTTCTGGGATGGCTGCTAAAAATCCTGCTGGAAGGGAGAGGGCAAGGCTGAAATACAGACAATAGTTGGTGGCACTGCTCTCATGCATTCTCAGCTGGATGCCATGCATGGTCTTAGTGCTGGCATGCAGTCAATGACTGCTGGCATTCTCAGACTGCTCTCATGCAGTCTCAGCTGGAGTTACGCGTGTTCTGACTGCTGCCATCGCTGCTAGGTCCACGACAGTCCCCCGGGGATCTTACGGTGTCACAGCAGGCCACCAATCTGTGCTCCAGCAGATTGGTGGGGATGCTGAGGTGCTGCCTCGGGGGAGTGGTAGTGGGTTAGTGGAGCAGGAACCTGCTGTCCTCTCTCAGGATGACAGCGTTCTTGATCCCACAACTACCACTCTGCCATTGCACTAATAACTGCCTGTCACCCAACCAGCCCAGACTGCCGCTGCCCAGCCGAAGGTGGAGCAGTCTACAGCTGGGCCTTCCAGGCCCAGAGCTGGTTGAGGGCGTCCTGCAAGTTCATCTGTAGTCTCTGACCCTGACACACAGCAGCCTTCCGCCGGCCCTGCTGCAGCCACAGGGGAAACTCTGCGGAAAAGCTCTAGAATAGTTAAATCGAGTATTAAGAGAGGATAAAAGATATTGCATAAGGGCGATTCTTAAATATATTTATTGTTTATGATACTGTTAAATGTTATGAGATAAATTTTAATTGGAATGTTGCATCTTTGGTGGTGTCTCTCATTTCAGTTTTGGGGCTGTGGTATGGAAGGGGAAATGGATGTGCTGATGGGGACGTGCAGAAGAATCGCTAAGTGGGATGGAATTAATTGGAAACTAAGTCTGATGAGACAGTCGCGGACCGCCCTTGCAGAATCGCGATTGAGTAACTGTCTCCTTCTCCTCCTCCTCCTCTTGCTCCTCCTCCTACTCCTGAGGTGGTGGAGCTATGCCTGGTGGCAATGGCTGTGCCCTCATGCTTGCCAAGTTGTGCAGCATGCAGCAGACGATGACGAAAAGGGACACCTGCTCAGCCGAGTACTGGAGGACTCCTCCCGAGCGGTCAAGGTAGCGGAACCATTGCTTGAACATTCCAATGGTCTGCTCCATGATGTTCCGAGTGGCGGCATGGCTCTTAAAATATGAGTGCTGGGCAGGAGTGTTGGGGTTGATGAGGGGAATCATGAGCCAGGTGGATAGCCCTCGTCTCCGAGCAGCCAGCAGCGAGCTTGATGTGGTGGCTGGAAGAGAGCTGGCACACCGGTCTGGTGCAGGATGAATGCACCGTGGCTGCTGCCAAGACAGCGGGCATTGACGGTGAGGATTCTGCGTGTGTGGCCGCATACCAACTGCACATTTAGTGAGTGGTAGCCTTTGCAGTTGTGGAATACCTCAAGATTATGATCCGGCGCTCACAAAATGACGTGGTTGCTATCATGTATTTCACCATCTTGCAATGACTATAAGTATGTAACTGTAACTCATGCATACTGTACCTGTACCCTTGTAATGCACACCCTGACCACAGGGAGTGATCTCCTCACCTGGACTTCCAGGCATAAAAGGGGAGGTCCCACCCAGGATCAGCACTCTTCAGTCCTGGAAATAAAGTGAAGGTCACAGAGTGACCGTGTCTGATATATCCATGCCTCGTGTGAGTTTGTAACAAGGTGCAGAGACACCACATCTGGCGACAAGAACCGGGTATTCACTGAACCATGAAGATGGCCACCGGTGGCACAGAGGAACGCTACTGTGTGGGTGAGGACTGAGACGACTTTGTGGAAAGACTCCAGCAGAGCTTTGTCACAAAGGACTGGCTGGAAGAGGCAGTGGCTGACAAGCGGAGGGCGCATCTAGGTCCACAGACGTATGCACTGATGAAAGACCTGCTTGCACCCCAAAAGCCAGTGGACAAGACCTTCGAAGAGCTCAGCCAGCTGATCAGTGAGCATCTCAAGCCGGCAAGTAGTGTACACATGGCCCGGCAATGGTTCTACTCTCACCGGCGTCGGGGGGGTCAAAACGTCTCGGACTTCGTGGTGGAACTGCGGCGTCTGGCCAGTCTCTAAGTTCTCCGATGCCTGCAGGGGGGAGATGTTAAGGGGCTTTTTCATCGAGGGCATTAATCATGCCAGCATTTTCAGGAAGCTCATAAAGACTAAGGATTTGACTTTAGAAGGGGCAGCATTGATAGCTCAGACCTTCATGGCGGGGAAGAGGAGACCAAGCTAATTTACGCACACAGCCCTGGTTTCAATGTTGTGATGAACCAGGGAGTTAATGTTGTAAAAAGGACACAGAACCCCACAGGCAGGCAAGGGCAATTCGACACCGTTCAGGCAGGCAGGCAAGGGCAATTCGACACCGTCCAGGCAGCAACTAGCTCCAGGGTGGGACCGCAACAGGGATAATGGAAAGGGGATTGGCAATTCACGCCATCATGAGGAACAATGCATCCTGTGATGGGTCAATTAACACCCTCCATCAGAGTGCTTAGAAACAGCCAAACGAGCCACCAGAGAGGAATGCCTGGAAATAGCTCTTTTGTTAACAGAAATCTCAGCTCATGTTGATGTGGGGGCAGACACACTGCAAAAATCTGTAGGTTCCAACTTTACACCTGTAGGATTTGTAATGTCAAGGGATACCTGGCCAGGATATGCAAAAAGGCAGTAGCGAGGCTAGTCTGCGAGACAGACGAACCAGACGAGTGGTCTGAAATGCAGGATGAGGCCTGGGGAACAACCATGGATGTTGAAGTTCAGAGAGTTCATGAAGCCGATGTCCACAGCTCATACACCAAGACGCCACCCTTGATGATGAAAGTCTTACTGAATGGCATCCCGGTGCACATGGAGCTGGATACTGGAGCTAGCCAGTCCCTCATGAGCGCCCAGCAATTTGCGAGACTATGGCCACACAGAGCTAGCAGGCCCAAATTAGAACACATTGAGATGCAGCTACGTACGTACACCAAAGAGATCATCCCAGTGCTGGGCAGTACAAACTTGGTGGTAACGCATAATGGATCACAGAACCGGCTGCTACTCTGGATTGTTCCAGGAAATGGCCCTGCACTCTTGGGGAGGAGTTGGCTAGCTGAGATGAATTGGAAATGGGGGGATGTGCACGCCATTTGAAGCATGGAGCGAAGTTCATGCTAGCAGGTATTGCAAAAATTCGAGTCACTCTTTCAACCCGGTGTGGGAACGTTCAAGGGCATCAAAGTAGTGATACACATCACTCCGGACACCAGACCAGTGCACCACAAAGCCAGAGTGGTGCCATACGTGATGTGTGAAAAAATTGAAAGTGAACTGGACAGGCTGCTCAGAGAGGGCATAATTTCACCCGTTGAATTCAGCGACTGGGCAAGTCCCATTGTTCCCGTCCTCAAAGCAGATGGCTCGGTCAGGATTTGTGGCGACTACAAAGCCACCATCAACCGAGTGTCGCTGCAAGACCAATACCCGCTCCCGAGAGCGGAGGATCATTTTGCCACGCTAGCAGGTGGTAAGCTGTTCACGAAGCTGGACCTCACTTCGGCCTACATGACTCAGGAACTGGCGGAAGAATCCAAGTTTCTGACCACCATCATGACACACAAAGGATTATTTGTTTACAATAGGTGCCCATTTGGCATTCGTTCGGCAGCGGCTATCTTTCAGCAAAACATGAAAAGCTTGCTCAAGTCCATCTCTGGAACGATCGTGTTCCAAGATGACATCCTTATAACGGGTCGAGACACGAAGGAACACCTCCGCAACCTGGAGGAGGTGCTACGCCGATTGGAACGGGTAGGCCTGTGGCTGAAAAAGGCCAAGTGCGTGTTTTTGGCCCCAGAGGTCGAGTTCCTGAGCAGGGGCAGGATGGTTGCCACAGATGGGATCCGGCCCACTGAATCAAAAACTGAGGCGATTCGCCGAGCGCCCAGGCCCGACAACACGTCGGAGTTGCGATCATCCCTGGGACTCTTGAACTATTTTGGGAACTTCCTGCTGAACTTAAGCACATTGTTGGAGCCGTTACACATGCTTCTCCGTAAAAGTTGTGAATGGTCTTGGAGGGATGGTCAAGAATGGGCTTTCAATAAGGCGAAGAACCTGCTGTGTTCCAACAAACTCTTGGCTTTGTATGACCCCTGTAAAAAACTGGTTTTAACATGCGATGCGTCATCCTACGGGTGTCTTTTGCAGCAGGGTAACGATGACGGCCGACTCCAACCGATGGCTTACGCCTCCAGGTCGCTCTCCCAGGCAGAGCGTGGATACGGCATGGTCGAGAAGGAGGCACTCGCGTGTGTGTACAGTGTGGAAAAAAATGCACCAGTACCTTTTCGGTAGACGGTTCGAGCTAGAGACGGACCACAAGCCGTTAACATCCCTGTTGTCCAACAGCAAGGCTGTCAACGCTAATGTGTTAGCTCGCATACAGCGATGGGCCCTCACGCTGGCTGCGTATGACTACATCATACAGCACCAGCCAGGCACCAAAAATTGCGCTGATGCGTTCAGCAGGCTCCCACTGGCCACCACCGAGGGGGCGTCAGAGCAGAGTGCCGAGATGGTCATGGCTGTTGAGGCTTTTGATACTGCGGGCTCCCCCAATCACAGCCCGTCAGATCAAACTCTGGACCAACAGAGACCCTCTCCTATCCATGATAAAGAAATGTGTCCTGACTGGGGACTGGGCGCCCGCACACAGGGCGTGCCCCGAGGAAGTCAGGCCGTTTCAGAGACAAATGGATGAACTCGCCGTCCAAGCCGACTGCCTGTTATGGGGCAGCTGGGTAGTCATGCCCCAGAAAGGAAGGGAAGCGTTCATCAGGGAACTCCACAGCGAGCACCCTGGCATCGTGTTAATGAAGGCCATTGCCTGGTCACACGTGTGGTGGCCGGGGATTGACTCAGACCTGGAACACTGGGTTCGCAGGTGCACGACGTGTGCCCAGTTGGGCAATGCCCCCAGGGAGGCTCCACTCAACCCGTGGCCCTGGCCCACCAGGCCATGGTCACGTATTCACGTGGACTATGCGGGCCCGTTCATGGGAAAAATGTTCATGATTGTTGTCGATGCATACTCGAAGTGGATCGAGTGCATCATATTGAACACGTGCATGACATCCATCACTGTAGAGAGTCTGCCTACGGTTTTCGCAACCCACGGCTTGCCGGACATCCTGGTCAGCGATAATGGCCCGTGTTTTACCAGCCATGAATTCCAGGAGTTTATGTCGGGCAATGGGATCAAGCACGTCCGGACAGCGCCGTTCAAGCCGGCCTCCAATGGCCAGGTGCAACGGGCGGTCCAAGTCATAAAGCAGGGCATGCTACGCATCCAAGGACCCTCCCTTCAGTACCGCCTATTGCGAATCCTGCTGGCCTACAGGTCCCGGCCGCACTCGCTCACGGGAGTCCCGACAGCGGAACTCCTCATGAAACGCACGCTCAAGCCGCGGCTGTCCCTTATTCATGCAGCCCTGGCAGACATTGTTGAGGGCAAGCGCCAGTCCCGAACCGAGCTCCATGATTGAGGCTCAAGGGGGAGGTGTATAGAAATAAATGACCCGGTATTTGTTCTGAACCATGCTTTGGGACCCAAATGGCTTGAGGGCACCATAATTGGCAAAGAAGGAAACAGGATCATGGTGGTCAGACTAAACAAAATGGGCAGATATGCCGCAAATACTTGGACCAAATAAAGACAAGGTTCAATGCAGACACGGAGGAACCGGAAGAAGAGCATGATGAGATAGCACCCACACCACTGCCAGCGCACGAGCAACAAAGACAGCCCTCAGCATGCACAGTCCCTGCGGCCAGCCCGGACAGGCTGGAATCACCTCAAGTGACAGATACGCGTGCTGAGGCTCAGCCACCAGAGCCACAACTGCGGAGCGCCGACCACCCGATAGACTTAACCTCTGAAATTAAAAGACCTAAGGGGGGGGGTGATGTCATGTATTTCACCATTTTGCAATGACTATAAGTATGTAACTGTAACTCATGCATACTGTACCTGTACCCTTGTAATGCACACCCTGACCACACGGAGTGAGCTTCTCACCTGGGCTTCCAGGTATAAAAGGGGAGGTCCCACCCAGGATCAGCACTCTTCAGTCCTGGAAATAAAGTGAAGGTCACAGAGTGACCGTGTCTGATATATCCATGCCTCGTGTGTGTTTGTAACAAGGTGCAGAGACACTACAGTTGCAGTCAATGCCATCCTGTACCATGGGGAAGCCCGCTATCCTGGCAAAGTACTCATGCTGCTTCTCTCTGGTCATGGGGAAGGAAACTGTTGTGTATAGAAACATATAAACATAGAAAATAGGTGCAGGAGCAGGCCAATGCATGTTAATGCATCCGCTATTTCCAAGGCCACCTCCTTAAGTACTCTGGGATGCAGTCCATCAGGCCCTGGGGATTTATCGGCCTTCAATCCGATCAATTTCCCCAACACAATTTCCCGACTAATAAAGATTTCCCTCAGTTCCTCCTCCCTACTAGACCCTCTGACCCCTTTTATATCCGGAAGGTTGTTTGTGTCCTCCTTAGTGAATACTGAACCAAAGTACTTGTTCAATTGGTCTGTCATTTCTTTGTTCCCCGTTATGACTTCCCCTGATTCTGACTGCAGGGGACCTACGTTTGTCTTTACTAACCTTTTTCTCTTTACATACCTATAGAAACTTTTGCAATCCGCCTTAATGTTCCCTGCAAACTTCTTCTTGTACTCCATTTTCCCTGCCCTAATCAAACCCTTTGTCCTCCTCTGCTGAGTTCTAAATTTCTCCCAGTCCCCAGGTTCGCTGCTATTTCTGGCCAATTTGTATGCCACTTCCTTGGCTTTAATACTATCCCTGATTTCCCTCGATAGCCACAGTTGAGCCACCTTCCCTTTTTTATTTTTACGCCAGACAGGAATGTACAATTGTTGTAATTCATCCATGCGGTCTCTAAATGTCTGCCCCTTAAGTATCATTCGCCAATCTATCCTAGCCAATTCACACCTCATACCTTCAAAGTTACCCTTCTTTAAGTTCTGGACCATGGTCTCTGAATTAACTGTATCATTCTCCATCCTAATGCAGAATTCCACCATATTATGGTCACTCTTCCCCAAGGGGCCTCGCACAATGAGATTGCTAATTAGTCCTCTCTCATTACACAACACCCAGTCTAAGATGGCCTCCCCCCTAGTTGGTTCCTCGACATATTGGTCTAGAAAACCATCCCTTATGCACTCCAGGAAATTCTCCTCCACTGTATTGCTTCCAGTTTGGCTAGCCCAATCTATGTGCATATTAAAGTCACCCATTATAACTGCTGCACCTTTATTGCATGCACCCCTAATTTCCTGTTTGATGCCCTCCCCAACATCACTACTACTGTTTGGAGGTCTGTACACAACTCCCACTAACGTTTTTTGCCCTTTGCTGTTCTGCAGCTCTACCCATATAGATTCCACATCATCCAAGCTAATGTCTTTCCTAATTATTGCATTAATCTCCTCTTTAACCAGCAATGCTACCACACCTCCTTTTCCTTTTATTCTATCCTTCCTGAATGTTGAATACCCCTGGATGTTGAGTTCCCAGCCCTGATCATCCTAGAGCCACGTCTCCGTAATCCCAATCACATCATATTTGTTAACATCTATTTGCACAGTTAATTCATCCACTTATTGCGGATACTCCTTGCATTAAGACACAAAGCCTTCAGGCTTGTTTTTTTTAACACCCTTTGTGCTTTTAGAATTCTGCTGCACAGTGGCCCTTCCTGTTCCCCGCCCCGGGCCTCTCTGCCCCCCACCCCCCCCCATCTCCCCTTTGTCTCCTGCCTCTGCCTCCCTTTTGTCTCCCTCTGTCTCCCTGCATTGGTTCCCATCCCCCTGCCATATTAGTTTAACTCCTCCCCAACAGCACTAGCAAACACTCCCCCGAGGATATTGGTTCCGGTCCTGCCCAGGTGCAGACCGTCCGGTTTATACTGGTCCCACCTCCCCCAGAACCGGTTCCAATGCCCCAGGAATTTGAATCCCTCCCTGCTGCACCACTGCTCAAGCCACGTATTCATCTGTGCTATCCTGCGATTCCTACTCTGACTAGCACGTGGCACTGGTAGCAATCCCGAGATTACTACTTTTGAGGTCCTACTTTTTAATTTAGCTCCTAGCTCCTTAAATTCGTTTCGTAGGACCTCATCCCTTTTTTTACCTATGTCGTTGGTACCAATGTGCACCACGACAACTGGCTGTTCTCCCTCCCATTTCAGAATGTCCTGCACCCGCTCCGAGACATCCTTGACCCTTGCACCAGGAAAGCAACATACCATCCTGGAGTCTCGGTTGCGGCCGCAGAAACGCCTATCTATTCCCCTCACCATTGAATCCCCTATCACTATCGCGCTTCTTTTTCTTGCCCTCCTGTGCAGCAGAGCCAGCCACGGTGCCATGAACTTGGCTGCTGCTGCCCTCCCCTGATGAGTCATCCCCCCCAACAGTACTCAAAACGGTGTATCTGTTTTGCAGGGGGATGACCACAGGGGACCCCTGCACTACCTTCCTTGCACTGCTCTTCCTGCTGGTCTTCCATTCCCCATCTGGCTGTGAACCCTTCTCCTGCGGTAAGACCAACTCATTACACGTGATACTCACGTCATTCTCAGCATCGTGGATGCTCCAGAGTGAATCCACCCTCAGCTCCAATTCCGCAACGTGGACCGTCAGGAGCTCGAGGCGGATACACTTCCCGCACACGTAGTCGTCAGGGACACCGGAAGAGTCCCTGAGTTCCCACATGGTACAGGAGGAGCATGCATGCCTGTTTACTGTGTGATGTCTGTAACACTGTTATGCCACATTGAATGTACCCTTATACTGTACACACCTTACCGGTACACCAGAGGGTGCTGCTGCTGGAGACCTAGGGGTTGCCTGCACATAGCAGGTAACCCAGCATAAAAGGGAACTCACAGCTTGTTGTCGTCACTCAGGAGCTGCACATAAAGGACTACAGGTCTACACAGTTTAAGTATCATACCCTGCCTCGTGGAGTCATTACTAAAGGTGCCTACTTATACTACAGAAATCTATTCCCTTCTCTCTCTGTACAGAGCATCTGTGACCTCACAGATGGAGTAATGCATTGCAAACCGGGAGATGTTGGAGATGTCTCCAATTGCACACTACAAGGATTCGCTGGCGTAGAAATAGAGCACGATGTTGACCTTGACTGCCATTGAGAGAGCCATCCTCACCCTGGTCTGAGGCTCCATTTGCAGGTCTGATTGCAGGAGGTGGCAGAGCTCTGTGACCACATCCTGGCTGAACACATTGTTCCTCAGTGAAATTGATGTAGGAGAACTGCTGCCGGAATACCCTGGGAGGGTAGGTCTCCTGTTGACAGCCCTGTTAGGCCTCTTCCCTCTGGCTACATTTTGCTGCCTTTCTCTCTGCCTAAGTTGCCTCTGACGGTGATGTCAGAGCAGGAGGTTGAGTGCCAACACAGCCCCTATGAAACAATATAAATGTTGTCATTTCAAATCTGCCCTCAATGAAAGACAACAGTGTTTAACAGCCAGAACACTCCTTCAACTGAAAATCGCTGAAATCTGTCAAAAAGCCTTTCTGTATGTGGAAGGAAGCTGCAAACAGTAATGGCCAACGAAAATGTTTTCCAAAGATGGCGTCTTTAAATAGTGCTTCTCCAGCCGACTCCCGACTGAAACTCAGCAGCTAAAGCTGTCGTTGTCAGCGCCAGATGGGAACACTGGGCGCGACTGAATTTAGCTTCTGGGGCGGTAACAGGGCACTGCGTACAGCAAGGATGTCATTATCGCCGGGCTCAGCCGAGTCGGACGCTACCTGTTAGTGCCGCCGCAAAGCCCTCGCCCAATTTAGCGGAAGACGCTGTTTTCGCCGCACCTGGATGAAAACTCATTTGCATTCCCGTTAGTATCCCCCGCGGGCCCTAAATGGGAAGCGCAAAGTAGCTGAATTTCGCCCCTTATGATTTTAGCTATTTTATTCAGTTTATAGAAATCCTGATCCAACTACAGTCTTGATCTAAGCATAACATTTCTTGGCACAGCAATTATATACTTATTATGATTCATCTGTGTTATCCAAAGGTCCATGCTCCTTCATAAATAATTTCTGCAGCAATCATTTAATAATTTTTATGATGTATGTTTTCTAGAGAATGTTATACTATTGGGAATTGTTTGGTTTATCCAGACTTTCTAAAACGAACAATTAGGGAACTGTCTAGGGAAAGATAAAAAGTTAATCTTATACAAATTTTAAACATATTTGTAAGGAATAAGTGCCAATGATCTGAAATCAGTTAAGTTTAAATAGAACATATCATATATTTCCACATAATTTCCATCTGAGTTGTGGATATTCTGTGCAATGAAATTGTGATAGCTGAGGACTGTATTTAGTGCGGCTGTGTGGTTGTATTATGTACATGTGTTGAGATATCTGTATTAGGAAGGGATGTGTATGGTGTTGTATTGTCCTTTCGATTTAATAATTTATATCTTCTCAATTAGATATCTGGAAATCTTATGTTTTCTCATGGAGTAACATCTGGGACATTCTGGCTGCTTTTGCATTAAAGGCAAACATGGAATCATCTTGATTTACAGTGATTTTGAAGTGTGATGATGGCAGTGAATATGTAGAATAAACTCCCAACAAAAGTAATCAATGCTCTCTTAAAAAGAGATGGATATATATTTACTCAGGAATGATGGCGAGAGTTTGGATGGAATAGTGTCGATCGTTTCCTATCTTTAATGAATCCGACACCACATCATCCTGCATCCAGGTGAAAGATTTACTTGTACTTCTTGCAATTTAGTATACTGTAGTCACTGCTCACGATGCAGTCTCCTTTACATTGGGGAGACCAAACACAGATGGGGTGACCGCTTTGCGGAACACTTCTATTCAGTCCGTAAGGGTGACCCCGAGCTTCCGGTCGCCTGTCACTTTAATTCCCCGCTCCATTCTTACTCTGACCTTTCTGTCCTCAGTCTCCTTCACTGTTCCAATGGAGCTCAACGTAAGCTGCTCGAGGAACAGAACCTCGTCTTTCGATTAGGCACTTTACAGCCTTCTGTTCAACATTGAGTTCAACAATTTCAGACCATAACCTCTGCCCTTATTTTTCCAGATGGCAGCAACAAATAATCGCTCCTGCCTTCCATCCTATCATAGACCGTCCTTTTTGTTCTTTCCTCCCCTTGCCCCTGTGCCCGCTCCCTTTCCCTGCCTCTGCACCTGGTTAAAATCTGGTACATCTCTAACTTTTTCCAGTTCTGATAAAGGGTCGCAGATCTGAAATGTTAACTCTGTTTCTCTCTCCACAGATGCTGCCTGACCTGCTGAGTATTTCCAGCATTTTCTGTTATACCACATCATCTTGTTTGATTTTGAATAGTTCAACTCTACATATTTGAATATGAGGGCAAATTCCCTGCTCAGCTACTCTGGTGAGGAACAGCACTTGCAGGAATGCACTGGCAGGGAAGTGGAATATGTAGAGCTTGATTTTCTGTTCATTAATTTCAATGGACTGAATATTAAGATTACGGACCTGCAATCTCCCGACCAGAGCTGTGAGCCCCTCTCCTGGCTGAGAGCCCCTCTTGGTGAATATCCCTATTGTGTCTAACTGTGGAACAATGTACTTGCTGTTATGTATTTCACAATTGCATCAATCTTAAAATGTGCTGCATGGAACTGGCTGAAAAATTGGTCTCTGGTGCCTGATTTCAGCCAATCAAAGGCCATTTGTTTTCATGTGGGCCCCACTTCCAGGCTGGAAAGTGGAATATGGGGGGCTCAAAAAATAACTGTATTTAAATTTTTAAAAATGGTACAAAGGAGCTATCGAATAGTTGGAACAGGGTATATTAGTTAGAAATATATGCCTGAGAATTACTATTGGTGTATTAATGAAGGGTTAATGGAGGATACTTAAGATTTTGCAAAACCCATTTGTTAACCCCTGATTTTGCTGTATTAAAGCTTCACTAATTACAATGCCCACACAGCAGGCTGCCCAGTGGATCTGCAGATTAGTTATGAGGTCTTGCACCTGTTAACAGTGCAAAACAGCCATTTAATCCACTGCAATAGTTCGGGGAAGCGATGGGAAGCTTTTAATGATAAAATATTGCTGTGCTATGAAGATTGTTAGATAAAGGAAAGCTAGATGTAATGACCAGGTGCTGGAAGAATTTCTACAAGGAATAGGGGGAGGAGAGAAATCATTTGTGGTAGGACCTGGTGCAGTAAGCATGGGATGAAATTTCAGCAAGGATCAATTCTTTCTCTCCAATCCAGTGGAATTGGAAGTATATCAGGAAAATTATATTAGATCCGACCAAATCTGCTAAGGTATACCAAAAGTACTGTTGTGAATGTGTGAACACTCATGTAAGCCCCGGATAACTGCTTCGAAGGGTTGAAAGCTTCAAGTATAGTTATGTATATAGAACAAAGTATATTTAATAGTAATTGATAATAGTGATACAAGTCAAAAACTGTAATAACCTTTGTCTCCCAATTTGTGCTCTCTTTGCAGAACCTTCTGGATTTTGCCATATCCAACTTCTCTCTCCCCTTCCCAAGGAGGTGAGGGGCCACAATTCAACATCCTACAGCCTATTCACTTAGGATTGTTGCACACAGAAGCACTTACTGCAAGGAGTCATTCAAGGATGTCTGTCATGACAAACCTTAAGTCCTTGTCTGCTGAACCATGTCAACTAGTAAAAGGAGGTGGAAAGTACAATACTTCCATGCATGAAACAGGGTAATGAATGCTTAGCATGAATGAGGATACTTCTAACTGAGAAATATATGATGGGCAAGTGAACCTGCCGATCTGTGTGGGGAGCAATGGGGGCAAAATTTGATAGCCCCCAAAAGCAGGCGGGGGGATTGTGATGCGCAATTAACCTGTGCCCGTTGCTTCCGATGCAGGCAGCATGCCAACTTCGTGCTGCCTGCTACATAGAAACATAGAAAATAGGTGCAGGAGTAGGCCATTCAGCCCTTCTAGCCTGCACCACCATTCAATGAGTTCATGGCTGAACATGCAACTTCAGTACCCCATTCCTGCTTTCTCGCCATACCCCTTGATCCCCCGAGTAGTAAGGACTTCATCTAACTCCCTTTTGAATATATTTAGTGAATTGGCCTCAACTACTTTCTGTGGTAGAGAATTCCACAGGTTCACCACTCTCTGGGTGAAGAAGTTTCTCCTCACCTCGGTCCTAAATGGCTTACCCCTTATCCTTAGACTGTGACCCCTGGTTCTGGACTTCCCCAACATTGGGAACATTCTTCCTGCATCTAACCTGTCTAAACCCGTCAGAATTTTAAACGTTTCTATGAGGTCCCCTCTCATTCTTCTGAACTCCAGTGAATACAAGCCCAGTTGATCCAGTCTTTCTTGATAGGTCAGTCCCACCATCCCGGGAATCAGTCTGGTGAATCTTCGCTGCACTCCCTCAATAGCAAGAATGTCCTTCCTCAAGTTAGGAGACCAAAACTAATTTTCATGATTTCTGCGTGGAGCCAACACTAAATGCATTGTTGAGTGGCTGCATGCCTCGGCAGGGGACCCAAGTTTCTGCGAGGTTTTTACCACTTAAAGCTAGCCTGCACAACTTAAAGCCAGCCTGCAACTCTTAAAGAGGATGTGCATTCTGGCGGGAGCAAGTGCTGGAACTATGGAAGAGAGTCTGAGCAGGAAGAAAAGTGAATTATGGCACAACAGGGGAGAGAGCGTGCTGGATGGTTCTCTGACATTGCACTGGAGGCCCTGGTGGAGGAGGCGGAGAGGAGGAGAGGTCCTCTATCCACAGGGGACCAGGAGACCATACAGACAAACTCTGTAAAGGCAGTGTGTTATATATGCAGACTATCGAGTGTAGTCATCTCGTTGCTTAAGATGGAGACTTGTTCCGTGATGTATTATCAATAAGGTTTACACTGTGTGGTTTATGCTGGCACCACTAAAGGGTGCAACTGGTGGAGACCGGGATTTCCTGCCCCTGTGGCAGAGGCTATCCACCAGAGGGCACTGCGGTAGGAGACCTGAGTGTCACCTGCATAGGTGTGCAAGGCCCAGTATAAAAGACTGCTCACTATGCTTGTGCCTCATTCTGGAGTTACGAATAAAGGACCAAGGTCACTACAGTTTGAGTACAACACATTGCTTCATGGAGTCATTCATAAGTGCATTACAAACATAACAACTGGCGACGAGAATACGGACTTTCACGTGATTATGGCTACCTTTGGCACACTAAAAGACTTTGCAGAGGGTGATGATTGGGATGCCTTCATGGAAAGGCTCGAACAATATTTTGTGGCAAACGACCTGGCAGGGGAGACGGACACATTGGCGGAGAAGCTCAAGGCTATACTGCTGACCAGTTGTGGGCCCAAGGTCTACCGCCTCGTCAGGGACTTTCTGGCACTAACAAAGGCCGAGGATAAGACATACGATGAGCTGACTGAACTAATTCCCGACCAACCAAAACCAAAACAGACCAACCTCACGACCGGTCTTAGATTCTACACTCACCACAGACCTGAGGGCCAGGAGATTGCAAAATATGCTGCCGACCTCAGGAGACTTGTGGCACCATGGGATTTCGACATGCACCTCAACGAAGCATTGCGAGACATCTTTGTTATGGTAATTGACCATGAGGGCCTCCTTCACAAGCTATTATCTGCCGACACCACAGTCAATCTGCAGAAGGCCATCAGCGTTCATGATCTCGACCTGCAGCACCAAGCAAATTATTCATCCTATGGATTCAAACCCGGCAAGTACTGTACACAGAATGGTGCCTTTCACAGGCAAGACTGTAGAACCTGGCTCTGCCCAGGGCAGAGAGCACAGACCTCGAGAAGCACCATGCTGGCATTGCAGAGGAAACCATAGGGCTCACTAGTGTCGGTTTGCTGAGTACGTATGCAAAGCCTGTAACACGAAGAGCCACCTCCAGCGCATCTGTAAAAGAAATATGATTCACTGTCTAGCAGAGGAGTCGGTAGATAACTTTGAATCCAGCGGGAGTATGATGGTTTGGCCAGAGAGGCAGCTCAGCCCCAAGAAGAAGTGTACGGAGTGTATACCTGCACCACCGATTGTCCTCCAGTGAAGATGGAAGTTGAGATAAACGGCGTTCCAGTCTTCATGGAAGTGGACACGGGAGCGAGCCAATCAGTGATGAGCCAGGATGCCTTTGAGAGGCTATGGAATGAAAACGACCCGAGCTGGTTCCAGTACAGGAAAAGTTGCACACCTATACCAAGGAGCTGATCCCAGTCCCTTGGTCGTGCAGATGTAAGTGTAATCCATAATGGCATAGTGCGCAAGTTGCCTCTATGGATTGTTGCAGGTGATGGTCCAACTCTACTCGGAAGAAGGTGGATGGGGAAGATCCAGTGGAAATGGGAAGACCTCTTCGCTCCAGCAATCGATTTCCCCTGTGCTCAGAGGCAGAGCAAAACCTCACCCTCGCTTGGGCCAGGCACCAGAGAACAGACCAGCGCAGTACCTGGGGCACAGACCGTCCATCACGACTGCGTGGCAATGAACTGACCGGAACGACCTAAAAGTACCTTCCCAGCACCAATGGCAGGACTCCTGGGGAGGAAGATCGAATTCACAGGCACTCTTCCAGCTTTTGTGGCAGAATCGTGGGAGAGAAGGATCAAGGCAGTCGACCTTGAGGACAGAGGCAAGATGGCGTCTCTGCTGCAACGAGGTGCAGCGTGGCTGAAAAGAAAAATGGCCGTATCACGAGGTGCAACACTGAGGGACCAACACGTGGTGTCTAACAAAGGATTTGATTGAGGTCAAGCCAGCAGGGTTCTCTTAAGGGAGACCTGCAACCAACTGAACTTAGAGACATTGTATGCATGGCAATTAATGTTATGAACCGATTAAGACTGTGAACAAAATGTTGCGAGATGTTGGTACTATTCCTAATGTAAAGAACAAAATGTTGTTGTGAGATGATGGTACCAGTCCTAGTGTAAAGAACAAAATGTTGTTGGGAGATGTCGGGAATAGAGTGTCCCCAAAAGTAGCAAGCAAGTGAATTCGGGAAGGTAAAGGCACTGATCCTGATGCCCTGCCCCAGGTGTCCCCACAAGTTATAGGCCAGCGACCTCAGGAGGGTGAAAGCACTGATCCTGATACCTACGCTGCAGGCACCCGATGGCACTATTCGCTACGGACCTGGAAACTAAAATGGCGCCAATACGCGCAGTTAGCCGCCATTGCCCACCACCAGGGTGGAGACGGCACAGCCCCCAGACCCAGTCGCTACCTCGGTATGTCCAGGATCGAAAGGTCAGAACCAATGAGTTCCCCAAACAGGACCTGGAACAGCCAGGTTCCCAACACTGTTAGAGAGCAGGCAGAAGATTCTGCAGCTCTCAAAGGAGAACAAGGAGGCCACACACATCTGTGGCTCTGCCCACCACTAGGCAATGGCAAAGGCCCTGAGTTCCGGCTAGGTGAGCGAACCAAGCCCACCCCGCTAGGAGGGGGTGCAGCGCCGCTATCAGATGACTAGGATCTCGTCCGGTTGCTCTGAATCCTGCATCCTCGCATACCTGTACTGCTACCTCAGTACTGACCATGACTGAACCATGAATGCAATCTACCCAATCCTGGCGCACAACCGCAAAATGTAACAAATGTAAGTTACTGAACCAAGGTGCCACGATACAAACTGTAACTTCCTTTCTTTGTAATCGCACTGTGTCTGATCCTGTATGTTAATGTAACGGACCTGCTGCATGATCTCGCTGGGGGGGGGGGGGGGCGAAATGGATGTGTGTAGCCATGGACACACACATGGATCACACCCAGAACCCACTGGAACCTCTACTGCATCATCGAACCAACCAAACTGGTAACCACTACCCAAAGTTGTGGCAAAAGGACTTGGGGGTTAACAGGGAGAGAGCCTAGCCAAAGCACAGCCAAGGTGCAAGGGCTATTGGCACTTAGGTCTGGGGAGAGCTAACCCAGAGCACATAGTGCAAAGGTAATTGGCACAAAGGACTTGGGGGAGTGTGATGTTATATATGCAGACTATAGAGATACTCTCTGTGTAGTCACTGTATAGTTGCATAAGATGGAGACTTGTTACGTGATGTACTATCAGTAAGGTTTACACTGTGTATATACTATGCTGGCACCACTAGAGGTGCAACTGGTGGAGCTTGGGGTTTCCTGCCCCTGTGGCAGAGGCTGTCCACCAGAGGGCACTGCGGTGGGAGACCTGAGTGTCACCTGCATAGGTGTGCAGGGCCCAGTATAAAAGGCTGCTCACCATGCTTGTGTCTAACTCTGGAGTTATGAATAAAGGACCAAGGTCACTACAGCTTGAGTACAACACATTGCCTCGTGGAGTCATTCATAAGTGCATTACAGACATAACACAGTGGAAGCAGAAAGCCATGGCAGTCTACGTCAGGAGTCAAGCCCTGAGGTGTAAGCATATACCTCTTGCTTTCCCCTCTACCCTCACTTCTACTCTACCCTTGTGCTTTTATCCTTTCAGATACCCAAGAATTACAACCTGGCCAGGCTGTGGTGGAAGAGCAACAGATGGAAGAGCAGGAAGAAAGTGATGAGGAAGAACACCGTCACTTGATTTCACACTTGCAGTCATCAGCTCAGATACTGATACTCCACATACTTTAGAGGATAACTTAGAGGCAGGATCTGCATGTAGTGAGACATTGGACATGAGTGGCCTACAGCCAAGGCAGGGGACAAGGGTCGCCCACGAATTCTGCTGCAGGCTACCCCTGGCGATCACGGAAGGGTCTGACGAACAGGACTGTGAGAAAGTCATGGCAATCAATGCCTTTGAGTGCACAGGTTCGCCCATGACGGCTCACCAAATCAGAGCCTGGTCGGCCAGCGACCCCATGTTATCCTTCGTAAAAAGATGTGTCCTAACCGGTGACTGGACAGAGGCTCGCGATACCTGCCCCGAGGAATTAAAACCCTTTCACAGGCGCATGTATGAGCTATCACTACAAGCAGACTGCCTGATGTGGGGCAGCCGAGTAGTCATGCCTCTGCGAGGCAGAGAGGCATTTATCCGGGAGCTCCACCACGAGCACCCGGGGATTGTTCTCATGAAGGCCATAGCCAGATCCCACGTCTGGTGGCCTGGTATTGACACGGACTTGGAGCTCTGTGTCTGAAGGTGCACCATTTGTGCCCAACTCAGCAATGCCCCCATGGAGGCTCCCCTGAGTCCCTGGCCTACAAAACCGTGGTCGCGGGTGCACGTAAACTATGCGGGCCCATTCATGGGCAAAATGTTCCTCGTAGTTGTAGATGCATTTTCAAAGTGGATCGAATGCACCATTTTAAACTCGAGCACAACCTCCACCACTGTGGAGAGCCTCGCAACCATGTTTGCAACGCACGGAATCTCTGACATATTGGTCAGTGACAATGGTCCGTGCTTCACCAGCGCAGAATTCCAAGATTTTATAATTGACCACGGCATAAATCACGTCAAGACTGCACCGTTGAAGCCGGTCTCCAACGGCCAGGCGGAGCGGTGCAAATTATTAAACAAGGCATGCTTAAAATCCAAGGTCCCACGCTGCAGGGTCGCCTGTCGCGACTGCTGCTGGCATACAGATCTCGTCCGCACTCACTGACTGGGATTCCCCCCGCGCAACTGTTGATGAAAAGGACTTTAAAAACAAGGCTCTCATTAATCCTCCCAGACATGCACGAAATCATTGAGGCAAAGCGCCGTAAGCTGACTGAGTACCATGACAGAAATTCGAGGGGGAGATGGAATGAGATAGGGGACAAAGTGTTTGTACTAAACTATGGCAGGGGTCCCAAATGGTTTGTAGGGACAGTAACGGGCAAGGAAGGAAACAGGCTACTGGTAGTACAAATGGACAATGGCAAAACCTGCCGGAGGCATGTCGACCAAGTCAAAAGCAAATTTATCAACAACACTGCGGAATCAGAGGCAGACTACAATGTGGAACTCGCACCACACCTGGTGGACAGACAGAGGGAACAACCTGAGGAAAGGGCAATCCCAACAGACAGCCCAGGCGAGTCAACAACAATCACACCAATCGAAACAGACAGCCCAGGAGAGATACCAGCAACCACACCCAAAGAAAAACAGACACCAAGGCAAACAACTGAACCACAACTCAGATGCTCCACGCGAGAGCGTAGACCACCTGAGAGACTGAATCTATCAAGACAATAAGACCTTGGGGAAGGGTGATGTCATGTATCTTACATTATTGTATATAACTCTATCCTAACATGCTATACATGACTGTAATAAGATATGACCTGTAACCACCAGCATACCTTACCACCGGGGGTGCACTTGCAAGAGACAGGTATATAAGGACAGGTCTCAGGCAAGTGCAGCATTCCAGAGCTGTGAAATAAAGGTGCAGGTCCAGAGTGACCTTGACTTCACTACATGCCTCGTGTGAATCTGTACTGAGGAGACAGGACTTTACACTTATGATAGTGACAATGCTTTGACATCAATGCAGCTCCCTCAAACTCCGTCACAGAAAGGAGCTTCTAGTATGGGCCTGGTACCATTGTACACACAAGCAACATGACACTGGAAGCAGGTGCTGCAAGGACATCGACATCACTGAGATGGGTGCCAACTCAGTTCTTGAGGACTCTTATCAGTACTGTCCCAGCCACAAACCTCACAACCTCCTGAGACTAAGATAGCACCATGTAGGAGTTAGAGATTAGGAACATGAGTGAAAGAGTTTTAGGTATAAAGGGTAGTCACAGTGATAATAAGCAGCTGTAGTAGTAGTAGGGAATAATGAAGTGAGAAGATGGCAAGAAATGTACATTTCTGGCAATTCATGTGTTTGTATTTTTTTCTAGGGAAGCCTTCTGTTATCCCTATTATTTGGTGATTAATATTTATAACTGTCCTCTCCCAGAGCGGATGCTAGAGATATTACAGAATGATTGAGAGCAAGGCAGGAGATTGTGCAAGCCTTTACTTTGTCATGCAGATGGAGGGTATGATCTTTGACCGGATGGCATATGCTGCTGGCAGTGGGGTGTCCAGGAAATTGTGGCGGCCATTTTTTGGGGCGAGGCTTCAGTGGACGGCCTCTTGCTAAATTGCATCTACATCACCTGAAAATGGTCATTAAAAAAAAATCCAGGCCCTCATGTCAACATATCCAAGATGCCAACATTTCATGTAATAATTGTTGATTGCCTCAAAGTAAAGCTGCAGCAAATCAGAACTGAAGAACATATGAATCAAAACAAGGTAAGTGGTGAGAGAGCTGGCAATGAGAAACTTTTAAGGACTCATGAAAACAACCATTCCTGAAGGACCAATGAGAAAACTCTAGCAATTAAAGAAAAAACGGTAATCCAATGCAAGCACTCAAAATGAGTTTTGAAAAAAAAAATCCTAACATTTGTTCTTCAAAACAAGATTTAAAACAAAATGAAAAATTCAAAAAGAAATTACATATTTCAGAAGTTTTACCTATTGAATTGCATTTAGCCTTATTACTTCTGGGCCTTACTTGTTCTAAAAGGTATGGTGTCAACGAGATATCCCTAGCCCCAGGCAGTTGGAGGGTTACCGAACATATCTGCATAAACTGAGCATGTGCTGTTTGTAGAAGTTCCCAGCATGCATCCGCTGGTTTCTGAGTTGAAGCAGAAAAGTGTCTGCCCTCGTTCTGTGAGGATTTGAGTTTCTTTGAATTTTCCAAAAGACTTTGTTTCAAACTAGAGATTCAATTCTCAAAGCTTTATTTCAGACAAATCTCAGAACAATATTATCGATTGCTCTTTTTTTATTATGCACAACTCACAGCCAGTTAACTACTGTGATTAGCAGCACCTGCAATTTCTTTGTTGACAGTTAGAAATTAAATTGAAAATCAGTTATTGAGAATGTATATTTTTCTCACTTGAAACTGAAGATGATTTCAGTTTGATGTTCCAAGTGATTTCAAACCAGATGGAAAATGAGTTTGAATTAGTGGATTCCTCCTTATTGACTGCAATCATGGCACCCCTCTTCATTTTAATTGAAAATTTTGTTTAAAACATTTTCTCTTTAGGCCAATTTCTTGGGCTTAATTTTTTAACCTAGAAATTTGGAAACTGCACCAACATAGAAATCGAAAGAAGTTACAACACGGAAACAGGCAATTCACCCCAACCAGTCCATGTTGGTGTTTACCCTCCAGATGAGCAAACCCTCCAGATGAGCAAACCCACCCTGTTCCCATATTCCTCCACCCCCTTTTCCTTTGTCCACTTATCCAAATAAATCTTGAACATTGATAGTTTCAGCCTCAACCACTAATGCTGGAAGTGAAATCCACAGCCTCATAACTCTGTGTAAACAGTCTACTTCTATCTAACCTGTCATATTCCCTCACAATTCTAACACTTGTATCATATTGCCCTGTATTCTGCAGTTATAACAAAAAAAAACAATTTTGCATGTCTTTCTACATATTTGTATTTCCTTATACAGGGTGAACCTCCCTTATCCAGAACTCCCTTATCCATAACCACCCCTCGTCCAGAACCATTCCCAACCAGTGGGTGGCATATGCGTAGAACTCCGACATGAACAAGCTGAAGTCCTTCCTTGCGGCCGACTCCCGCAATCGCTGGCCTGACTCTGCGATCCACCACCCTCCCCCATGATCACTCTGCCGCACTCCCAGCCCCAAGCCAGTCAGCCCCGATATCCCCTTGCTCAGGACCTGTACCATCTAATTTAACGTGACCACCCCTCGTCTGGAAAAATCCCTTATCCAGAACAGGCCAGGTCTTGAGGGTCCGGATAAGGAAGGTTCAACCTGTACCAGGCACATCCGAGTGAATCTGTGTTGTACTCTCTCTCTCTAAAGCCTCCAAATCATTCCAATAGTACAATACTGCAGGCCATACTCAAATCGAGGCCTTAATTTTATATAGGTTCATCCTTTACCTCTTGGATTTTATATTCTACATCTATGTATGCCTCTTGTACAAGGTCTTTCATGTATATCTGTGTGATCAGTATTGATTTTTAGGTTCCAGCAATGACTCTGTTGTGCCTAAGGTTGAAATTCAGCATAAAATTGTTGCTCAGATTACTAGCTGTCCCTTAAATTGTTGAATATAAACAGAGTAAAAAATGCAGTTGCTGGAAATGTGAAATAAAAACAGAAAATGTTGTAAATGCTCAGATGATCTGTCAGCATCTGTGGAGAGAACAGATAAGTTAATGTTTCTGGTAGAAAGACATGCATTTATATCGTGCCTTTCACGACCACGGGCTTTACAGTCAATGAAGTACTTCTGGAGTTCAGCCACTGTTGTAATGTGAGAAATCCCTTACTCAGAACTGATAAAAGGGTCTACACTGGAAATATTAATGTATCTATTCTCTTAACAGATGCTGACAATCTCTCCTGAGTGATTCCAACATGTTCTGTTTTTGTTCTTTAAACTGTTGAGTTAACTTGGAGGCGTTTCTTCATTGCTCTGAATTACAGTCTTACTCCGCTCAGTTATTTTCTTAAGTCTTTGCAGCCTTACTCGCTGACCACCCTGAAATGCAATTATCCTCTACTGTTGGAGTTGGGGCCCTATATCATTTTACCTGTAGCTTTTAAGATACAGGTAGGTTTTGATTGCTCTTAGCGGCAGATCTTCGTTCTTGTTCCTTTGACATGTAATGTCTGATTTCCTTTTAACACCAAAATCTGACACTCTGTTGCCCTGTTTGCAGATTGACCTTCTGTTTGGGTGCTCTGAGCTGCAGATCTTCTGTGGCTGCGAGTGCTTGAAGCTGCAGGTCCCTGTTGCTGCTGGCTGCAGTCTCCGGTTGTTTTGGGTTGTAGCAGGAGCGGAGCTTTACCATTTCAACAATGGTACACGCACTCCCACCCGATTGCGCGGACTTCGTGCAAAATATGCTGCTTCCCTTTCCATCCTCGGACGGAATGGCGAAAACAAAAATCAGTGCAGCTCGGCACTCTTTTCACCGGTCTCTCTCTCGAAAGAGAGAACGCAGAAATACAGGCGTAGGCAGCGCTCCGGACGCACTGACTTGCTCGCGCTCTGTGTAAACCTGGCCGCCGCCCAATCAGGGGCAGGCCTGTCGGCGCACGCGCATTGCGCGGGCTAGGGTTAAACATGGCTGAGCTTGTCCAGGGAGAAAAATGTTGAGATTGTCTCGAGCCCTGAGATTCACGAGAAATGGCGAGATTGGCTGATTACTTCGTGGTTGTCGGTTACGACCCTGAAAAGACGGGTGAGCTTTATTTTTTTTTTAAAAGAATAAAAATTCAAAAAAAAGACGTCGTTAAACATGTGTGTCCATCTCGCTTGGGTCGATGAGAGTCTTTAGGCCGTGAGTGGCTGCAGAGTAGCTGAGCTACCCCAGTGGGAAGAGGCTGGAAACTGAACTTCTTTGTTATTAAATTACTAGCTGCTGAGATTGACTAATGTAAATTGCCCAGACCTCATTAAGGCCTTTTCTGTGCATTGGTTGCGGTGTATTTGTTTTTTTTATGTTGTTGTTTGATAATTGAATCTTTCAAAACAGTGAAAGCAACAAATCTGTTGCCTGTTCTGAGTGACTAATTATTGACGAACGAGAGTGGCTTTGGAGAGACAAAAGCATATTTGTGTTTTTTGTAAGTACGTCAGAGCCTTGAGTTGCACTTATTTTTTTCAAACGTTATTTTGATGTTACTAGAGAACACTACCAGTAAAGAGCTATTGGTGGTAGTAGTACTGCATACAGTGCAAAGGTAATGCCATTTTATAAAATAAATGTAATGGCACAGTAAGAAGCAACACAATTAAAAAAAAAACTTGAAGATTGTGATTTATGTTCTTCCCTTAAGACACACTACTGGAACTTGGTATCACATTAGTAACATCTAAAGACGCTCCCCTCCCAATGTGTACCAAGCCAAAGATACTGTCAGTATTTTACTGACATCTGATGATTACACAGCCAGCTGCTGAAATTCCACACTGACACAGCAATTCTCTGTGACCGAGCAACCTGCTAAATACAGTACGGTCCAATCTTTATAAAGCTTTGCACAATCTCTTGGGATGATATATTGTGTAAATGCCTAAAATGCATAATGTTCTGCCCATGACGATAATGCTTTCAGTCTAAGTTTAAATTAGTTTGAAAGATTACATTTATAAAAGTACTTAAAGTCCCGCTTCTTTCAGGCAGAATTCACAAAATATGAATTCCATTGATTAGAAACAAAAATGTTGGCAATGCATAGTTCTGTCATTACCTGAAACAACAACAACTACTTGCATTTATATAGCACCTTTAACATAGTGAAACGTCCCAAGGCGCTTCACAGGAGTATAATGAAATTAAAAATTTGACGCCGAACCGCATAAGTAGGAATTAGCGCAGGTGACCAAAAGCTTGGTCAAAGAAGTACGTTTTAAGGAACGTCTTGAAGGAGGATAGAGAGGCGGAGAGGTTTAGGCAGGGAATTTCAGAGCTTGGGGCCTAGGCAACAGAAGGAATGGCCACCAATGGTTGAGCGATTATAATCAGGGATACTCAAGAGGGCAGAATTAGAGGAACGCAGACATCTCGGTGGGGTTGTGGGCTGGAGGAGATTAGAGATATTGGGGGGGTTTGAAAATAAGGATTAGAATTTTGAAATTGAGGCGTTGCTTAACCGGATGTCAATGAAGGTCAGTGAACAGGGGGGTGATGGGTGAGCGGGACTTGGTGTGGGTTAAGACACTGGCAGCTGAGTTTTGGATCACCTTTAGTTTATGTAGGATAGGAAGAGAAAAATAGTTTAGTACTTATGCTGGGACACTTCAACAGCACTCAAGAATTGTTTCAAATTTCAGTCATTCATAATTTTCTTTTTCTCTCTTCACTGAGGTCACCGTGCTGCCAGAAATTGTATACAGAAAGAACAAAGTTAAAATGTTAGCTTTATTTTCAATGGAAATCCAGCATTAGAGTCAGGATTTTCAAATATTGTGGTGTTTTTCATAATTTTGGGACTGCTTTACAGCATTTTGAAAAAGTTAAGTTTTTCAGTTAAATTGAAGTCTTAACCTTTTAAGGTTTATTTGAAGATGTTTCTAGTGTGCTACAGCCATATGCCAGACAGTAAATTTGAGAAATGACGTACTGGGTGGTGGGGGATGGTGGGGTGGGTGCTGGGGAAGTGACCTATATTTGAAACTTGATTTATGAAAGTTATGTATATAAAATGGAAACGAGTGACTAAAGTAAATGTTGGTCCCTTAGAAGATGAGAAGGGGGATTTAATAATGGGAAATGTGGAAATGGCTGAGACCATAAACAATTATTTTGCTTCGGTCTTCACAGTTAAAAATTGCTGGTCACGAGAATGTGGGAAGGGAGGACTTTGAGACAATCACTATCACTAGGGGGGTAGTGCTGGACAGGCTAATGGGACTCAAGGTAGACAAGTCCCCTGGTCCTGATGAAATGCATCCCAGGGTATTAAAAGAGATGGCGGAAGTTATAGCAGATGTATTCGTTATAATCTACCAAAATTCTCTGGACTCTGGGGAGGTACCAGCGGATTGGAAAGCAGCTAATGTAACGCCTCTGTTTGTTTAAAAAAGGGGGCAGACAAAAGGCAGGTAACTATAGGCCGGTTAGTTTAACATCTGTAGTGGGGAAAATGCTTGAAGCTATCATTAAGGAAGAAATAGCGGGACATCTAGATAGGAATAGTGCAATCAAGCAGATGCAGCATGGATTCATGAAGGGAAAATCATGTTGAACTAATTTACTGGAATTCTTTGAGGATATAATGAGCATGGTGGATAGAGGTGTACCGATGGATGTGGTGTATTTAGATTTCCAAAAGGCATTCGATAAGGTGCCACACAAAAGGTTACTGCAGAAGATAGAGGTACGCGGAGTCAGAGGAAATGTATTAGCATGGATAGAGAATTGGCTGGCTAACAGAAAGCAGAGAGTCGGGATAAATGGGTCCTTTTCGGGTTGGAAATCGGTGGTTAGTTGTGTGCCACAGGGATCGGTGCTGGGACCACAACTATTTACAATATACATAGATGACCTGGAAGAGGGGACAGAGTGTAGTGTAACAAAATTTGCAGGTGACACAAAGATTAGTGGGAAAGCGGGTTGTGTGGAGGATACAGAGAGGCTGCAAAGAGATTTGGATAGGTTAAGCGAATGGACGAAGGTTTGGCAGATGGAATACAATGTCAGAAAGTGTGAGGTCGTCCACCTTGGGGAGAAAAAACAGTAAAAGGGAATATTATTTGAATGGGGAGAAATTACAACATGCTGAGATGCAGCGGGACCTGGGGGTCCTTGTGCATGAAACTCTTTTGGAATCACAAAAAGTTAGTTTGCAGGTGCAGCAGGTAATCAGGAAGGCGAATGGAATGTTGGCCTTCATTGCGAGAGGGATGCAAAAGCAGGGAGGTCCTGCTGCAACTGTATAGGGTATTGGTAAGGCCGCACCTGGAGTACTGCGTGCAGTTTTGGTCACCTTACTTAAGGAAGGATATACTGGCTTTGGAGGGGGTACAGAGACGATTCACTAGGCTGATTCCGGAGATGAGGGGGTTATCTTATGATGATAGATTGAGTAGACTGGGTCTTTACTCGTTGGAGTTCAGAAGGATGAGGGGTGATCTTATAGAAACATTTAAAATCATGAAAGGGATAGACAAGATAGAGGCAGAGAGGTTGTTTCCACTGGTAAGGGAGGCTAGAACTAGGGGGCACAGCCTCAAAATACGGGGGAGCCAATTTAAAACCGAGTTGAGAAGGAATTTCTTCTCCCAAAGGGTTGTGAATCTGTGGAATTCTCTGCCCAAGGAAGCAGTTGAGGCTAGCTCATTGAATGTATTCAAGTCATAGATAGATAGATTTTTAACCAATAAGGGAATTAAGGATTACGGGGAGAGGGCAGGTAAGTGGAGCTGAGTCCACGGCCAGATGAGCCATGATCTTATTGAATGGCGGAGCAGGCTCGAGGGGCTAGATGGCCTACTCCTGTTCCTAATTCTTATGTTGTTATGTTATGTAGTTTAATTTGTATATGTGTTTGCTTTCTGCTCATTCACAGCCAAGTTTAACTTTTTAATGATCTTTCAAGTATCCTTGTCATTTTGGGAATCTCAACAAAAAATATGTTTCTAGTGTATTTTTACCACAAAAGGTGCTTTGTACTAGTTTTAGAAAACATATATTGTAATATTCATTAAAAAAACAGCAAACAAAATTGATATCCTGATGCAACCCAGGACCTCTGGAAAATATTTCTAGGCAACTGTATTCGTATGTGTGTATGTCATTTCAAGACTGGGATCGATAAGAGTTTTGTTAGGTAAGGGTAGAAAGGCAAGAGATTCGGAGCAAGGCGGGTAACTGGAGTTGAAGTACAGATCAATCATGATGTAACAGAAAGTAGAACAGGCTCAAGAAACTCACTTGAGGAACTAAATGGCCTACTCCATTTCCTAAGTTCTTATATATTATGAGCATGCCTTAGGATATTTACATAATTGGCACTTTGAAACTTGTTGACACTCACGATAAACCACAAAATCCAATTATCAAACTGTTTTATCGTTAAAATCTCACTGCATCATTTGGAAATTTTCTAGGTGATGCTGTTGGTATCTGCTTTTTAAAAATGTGTATCACAGTTTTTTAATAGACACTTTTATAATTCAGTATGAATGCAGTACAACAGTCAGTTATTTATCATAACAAAAGTACCTGTGCATCTCTCTCTTTATTTGTTCTTGGAAGATGCTGGTGCATGTTTTGTCCATCTCTAGTTATCAAATGATTATTCTACAACCGAGTGGCTTACTAGGTCGGTACAAAGGGCATTAGGAGTCAATTACGCAGTATGGACGAGAGTTACCTATAAGAGGTGAGAGACTTTCTTCCCTGAGGGACATTAATGAGCTAATTAGATTTTTATAACAATTTGGAAGCTTTTGTGGTTATTTCTGGTGTAAACTCACAGTTTATCAAATTTATTGAATTCAATTTTGCAATGTGCCATGGTCAGACTTGAACTTACAACCTCTGGGTTGCTAGCCATATTGTTTTACAATCATTCTGTCCTGTTACAAAGGCACGTTCTGTATGCAAATGTGCACTATTGCAATTTTACTTCAGCGTGATTTCACAATGAATACTAACAGAGGCAAATTGTCATTGTAATTCATACATTATTTTGTGGTTCAAAACAATTATTTTGTGTTTTAATTCAAATTTCAGTATTTTAATTAGGAGAATTTGTATAAGTCCCGGAAAATATACTGTAAAGTAAAAGAAGTAATAACAATTCACATCATTAAATAAAATATATATTTGTATGTGCATTGTGCATCATTCAGTACCTATTATGTTATGGATCTCTGGAAGTATCGGATGCTCAGGTGTATTGCCCTACAAAAAAAAATATTTGTCTCCATGTTGCTTTTTATGGATTATTGTTCAAAAGCAAGAAGTTGTTGTGAATTGCACTGCTGTAGCCAGGGTTTGAAGTAAGAATTAACTTTTTAATTTATGATCTAATGAGCTACAAAAAAATTCAGTTTATAACCTGTGTAATTGATTTTCTGAAAAAACTATTGAACTTAAACATTTTGTTCTTTAACATATTAAAGAGGAATGGATACAATAAAATTGAAAGTGAGAAAGTGCTATCCTCCTAATATCTTTGATACATGTAAAAATCAAAGGACTGTTCTTGGCTCCTGAACCTGTTGAAAACTGCAGCTGCTAGCACAGAGATGCCTGCTATAACTTCCCCCAACAGCACCTTCTAAAGTCCAGGGAACACAACCTTGATGTGTTTAATCTCTTCTTGTAACTTAAACCTTTGAAGTACGGATATAATTCTGATAAACCTATACTGCACTCCCTCCAGGCCAATATATCCTTCCTAAGGTGTAGTGCCTAGAACTGGTCAGAGTACTCCAGGTGTGGTCTAACCAGGGTTTTGTACAGCTTCAGCATAACTTCTACTTCCTTGTACTCTAGTCTTCTAGATATAAAGGTCAATATTCCATTTACCTTTTAAATTATTTTCTGTATCTGTTCATGACATTTTAATGATCTATGTATGTGGGCCCCCAAGTCTCTTTGGACCTCCACTATTTTTAGCTTTTCAGCATTTAGAAAGTACCCGTTCTATCCTTTTTAGGTCCAAAGTGGATGACCTCACATTTGCCTACATTGAAATCCATTTGCCTCAGTTTTACCCATTCACTTCATCTGTCGATATCCCTTTGTAATTTTATGCTTCCATCTACACTGCCTACAATGCCGCCTATCATTATGTCATTGGTAAATTTGAATTTCTATGCCATCATCTAAGTTGTTAATAAATACTGTGAATAGTTGAGGCCCCAACACAGATCCCTGCGGGACACTACTAGTCACATCCTGCCAATTTGAGTACCTATCCGTTATCCCTATTGCCTGTCTTCTGCCGCTCAGCCAATTTTCTAAAAAGGGCAATAATTTGCCCTCAATTTCGTGGGCTTTCACCTTAGTTAATAGTCTCTTATGTGGGACTTTTATCAAATGCCTTCTGGAAGTCCATATAAATAACATCCATAGACATTCCCCTGTCCACTATTTTAGTCACCTCCTCAAAAAATTCAGACAGGTTTGCCAGGCATGACCTACCTTTCACAAATCCATGCTGGCTCTCTCTGATCAACTGAAAATTTCCGAGATTTTCAGTCATCCTATCCTTATTTATAGAGTCTAGCAATTTCCTGACAACAGATGTTAGGCTAACTGGTTTATAATTCCCAGGTTTCTCCCTCTCGCCACTCTTAAATAGTGGAGTGACAGGTGCAATTTTCCAATCTAAAGGGATTGTTCCTGAATCTAGAGAACTTTGGAAGATTATAGTTAGGGCATCTGCAATGTGCTCACCTACTTCATTTAAAGCCCTGGGATTCAAACCATCCGGCCCTGGGGATTTGTTGCTCTTTAATGCCATAGTTGAGTCATCTGGTCCTGGGGACCACATGGACCAAGTGTTACCTATAAAGACACTTGCTTTCTATATGATGCAATCCCTGCCCCAGTCCGGTACCGGCCCCACTCCTTCTTGAAAGCATAGAGAGAGTCAGCACCGACCACACATGCACTTGGTACTGCCTGTACTAAAAGGCAAATAGGTTTATCATGATTTCTCAATCAGCAAGTAGGGAGGCCAGTGACTGTGTACTGTTTTATCTTTTAAAGTCAGTCTCATATTGCATACCAAATAGTAGATTATGATTGACTATGTTTGTTTCCAATGTAAATTATGTTCTAATAGGAATTATTAGCTACTCGTACAGCAATATTTTAAATCTTGTGTTCAGTCATGCTTTTATAACCACCCAGATTTTTTGTTGTACCAAAGTTGGCAAACAATGATCCAGTGAAACATAGTATTGTACTTAGCAAAGTCAGTGGAGTATATTTAGTATGGCATGACACAGGGTATAGGTTGGTGGAAAACAAATGCATTCGGTGTCATGTTTTAAATCTGTGAATACTTGGTTTGGATCCCTAAAGTCTAACTATTACATTCTGCCAACATTGTACAACTGGGTCTGATTGTCTTTGGATAAAGGTAATCTGACGCCACCATTGGAAGCTGATTACCTGTGGAGAAAAATATAGTTAGCAGGTCCAGCATATCGCACCTTTTGTTCTTGTGCTCTTCAGAATTCTATTTCACATTGTTCCCATTAATCCCATTTGTTCCTCCCCTCCTGCTGCCTTCATTGATTCTTAGATGGATAATGAACTGCAGAACAGCACTAAATACATAAGTACAATTATACACCTATTTACTTCTGGAATTTAAGCTTCATGTGCAGTTGATGTACAGGAAGTCTGGGTCAGCTGAAAATATGTTAACTCAATGTTTTTAACCCTTTCGCACAAACAAAACTTACTTTATGTTAAGTAAGTTATCTTGCTTTGTGTGTACTATTGCATACAGTAGTGTTCATTTTATATTGCATTTGAGGACCTGAATGTTGTAATACAAATTAATGTTTCAGAGAAATACATTTATTTCCTTGCAAACAAGTCCTTCATCATCCACAGTCTCATCGCAGATGTATCTATTGATGATATAACACTGACAGAAGCATGGTTCAAGGGTCGTGATTCCTTCCCCCCACATCAAAGCCGCTTCATCTGGCTAAATGTTCAACCACTTGCTCTGACCAAATCATTGTAGTGGTGGCACAGGTCTTAAGACTAAGTGAGACTCTGCCTTTCTTTTAAAATCCTTATTGCGATTTTGTCCTCCCTCCCCAGGCCCATGCTGACCTCCTCACTGAGATGTCCTCCAAGCCTCACATCGACTTCCACACTGAGATGTTCTCCCTTAACCTCTGGAATTAGTTAATTCCTCATTCTCAGTGACTTCAACATACATCAAAAGCCCTCCACCCCCTTCTCCTCTAACCTCTCTGCCTTCTCATTTCCTCATTCACGTCTTTCATAATAAGCTTCCTAACCCATACTCATAACCAACCCCTTGACTGCGCTATCTCAACAAGCTTTCTTTAAACAGTTGCACATCTTGGTTGCCACCAACATTCCCCTACCTATCCTCAAACTCACGACTGTCACTCTACTGTTTCAAATACAAGCAGTACATTCCTAACAATACTTGCACTGCCGCCTTTGGAGTGTGTCTCCACTCTCCTTTACATATTGCCTCTCTTTGACATCATTTGTAGATGCAGAGTGAGCTACCATACATATTCTATTGACACCCAGCTCTGCGTCACCTTTCTCATTACCACAATTACCTCTGCTGTCAGACTGCTGGTTCAACATCAAGTTATAGTAGAGCTACAATTTCCTGCAGTTGAACATGCAGAGGAGCAAAGCCATCATTTCCAGCCCTTGCCAAAAATTCCATCCCCTTACCACCAACTTCATCCTTTTCTCTGGACACCAGATTGTCTCATTCAACCCAGGCTGAGCTTCATATCCAACATATCCATCATTAGTCAACTTATTTCCACTTTGACAACACTGCTTGCCTCTACTCCCTACTTTAGCCATCTGTCACGGAAACCCTTGCACGCTTTTGCCACTTCTTTACTCTTATCATCTTGCAATCCCCCAGAAATGGTTGGAATTTATAACTATAGCCAAATATAACTTGTCCAAAATGCTACTACTTGATCCTATTCTGCTTGCCCTTCACCGTCAACCTTGATCTACATTGGTTCCCTGTGCCTCAGTATATTAAATTTAAAATCCTCATCCTCACATTCAAATCTCTCCAGGGGCTCACCCCATTCTATCTCTCTCTCCTCCTCCAGCTTATGATTCCTTCCTGCATCCTTTGGCCCCCTGATTCTGGCCATTTGTGCATCCCACTTCGCTTTGACCCAACATTGCTGGCAAAGCCTTCAGCTAATTATCCTGTGCCTCTCCACTTCTTTCTCCTCTTTAAAAAAAATACTTCTCAAAACATATCTTTTGATCACCCCTCATGCTTCTCTCCATAACATCTGTTTCCCTACCTATGTGAGGCAACAACAACTTCTTCGTGGTGTTGGGTGTCAATTGCTAATGGCCGAGAATTTTTTTTTCTTGCCAATTTCCTCCTTTCCCATCCCCCCCCCCCAAAACCCCCAAGAGTTGACTCTTTGCTGGGGTATGGTTCCATGGGTACTGGTTAACCTCTTGTACTTTCCCTTATTCATGCGTGAAATTTTAATGTTAGCAGCTATAGTCTAATCCTGTTCTCGCATATACTTCCAGCAGGGATCACAGGATTGCACGTGGGAGCCCTGACCAATTTTACCCTCGCTGTTGTGGACTGCTGAGGCAATTGTAGCATTCTGCTACCCTAGTTGAGATCAGCGAACTCTGCATTGACTGGAAATCAAACTTTACTTCACTATATGTTTATGTTTAGGTCAAAATTCATATCCAATATGCTGGGGTTCATTTAGAACAACTATATTACTGTCCAGAAAGAATTTTGTCTTGTGGCATGAGCAGCATTTGCTTTAAATGGCTGATGCATATTATGCTGTTTTAATCTCAATCGGTTGTCACTTCAGTCTGTAGTGGAAGTAACAACCTCTCTGTAAATGGGGTTTCCAAATGTTAAATCTGGAATCTTAACTGCTGTCTTCCCCCTTTGACTAATTAAATAGTACTTATTGATTCTGCACTATGTCAGCTATTTTTTTTTAGTTATGGCGCCAATTTTCCCAGCACATCCCAAATATGTATGTGTATATAAAAATATGTATGTGAGGTTATTTAAAACATCCAAACTTTGTTAGAGTTTGCAGAACAGTTTAATTTCAGCTCCCTAGCTTGCTGCTTAAAGTATCCTGAAATCTTCAGATACAGGGAAAAATGTAACTGGGGAATATGTTGGTGCAGATTTAACGGAAGTCTACCCTTTTTACGTGGCTTAGTGAATGCTGTTTTTTCATGTGGGTTTAGACAACTGTGTGGTAAATTAGGTGCTAGATTACATCTGTGGCTTGGCTCCAGCGGTTTCCTTTGCTAGTTTTTGTTGTAAAGTAGATAGAATAATTATTTGGTCACTTCTATTTTAAACGATGCTGGTCTAAAAATTTGAAGAACATTCCAGGGAATGATTGTGGTAGTCACGATTATACTGACTTTTGTTGACGGCAACAGCAAACTGAGCTTGTGGGTGTTTCTCCACCAATGCAGCTTCCTCTTTTACCCCTGGATCTGATCCCAGATCACAGTGGAGTCCAGTAGGCTTGGTTTTATCAGGACCTTTCCTGGCTTAAAAAAAAAATGGCAGAGGGGTTTGAATTAAGTATAAATGAGCAATTAGTTACTGTAAACCAAAAAGGGGGAAAACTATTTTTATTTAGGGAGATGAGGTGGTACAGCACGTGTAGCTCCAAGGCTCCTCACAGAAATGTGCTGTGCAGTGGGTTGATTGGACATGAATTCATGGCAACAATTTCAGTAAATGGGGAGCTGCCAATATCAACAGCGCTATGGCAGTGGGGAATAGTTTAGCAGAGGCTAGCCGCTAGGAACATTCCTACATGGAGAGAAGGGATATCTGAAGGCTAATTAACTATCCTATCCTGGGCAGGACCGGAACCAATGTCCTAGGGGGAGTGTTTGCTCGTGCTGTTGGGGAGGAGTTAAGCTAATATGGCAGGGGGATGGAAACCTATGCAGGGAGACAGAGGGAAGTAGAATGGGGACAGGAGCAAAAGATAGAAAGAAGAAAAGTAAAAGTGGAGGGCAGAGAAACCTAAAGCAAAAAGGGCCACATTACACACAAATTCTAAAAGGGCAAAGTATGTTAGAAAGACAAGCCTGAAGGCTCTGTGCCTCAATGCGAGGAGTATTCGGAATACGGTGGACAAATTAACTGCGCAGATAACAGTTAATGGGTATGATGTAATCGGCATCACGGAGACATGGCTCCAGAGTGACCTAGGCTGGGAACTCAACATTTAGAAAGGATAGACATAAAGGAAAAGGAGGCAGGGTGGCATTGCTGGTTAAAGAGGAAATTAATGCAATAGTAAGAAAGGACATTAGCTTGGATGATGTGGAGTCGGTATGGGTGGAGCTACGGAATACCAAGGGGCAGAAAACGCTAGTGGGAGTTGTGTACAGACCACCAAACACTAGTAGTAAGGTTGGGGACAGCATTAAACAAGAAATTCGGGATGCATGCAATAAAGATACAGCAGTTATCATGGGTGACTTTAATCTACATATTGATTGGGCTAACCAAACTGGTAGCAATGCGGTGGAGGAGGATTTCCTGGAGTGTATTAGGGATGGTTTTCTCGACCATTATGTCGAGGAACCAACTAGGGAGCTGGCCATCCTAGACTGGGTGATGTGAAATGAGAAAGGACTAATTAGCAATCTTATTGTGCAAGGCCCCTTGGGGAAGAGTGACCATAACATGGTAGAATTCTTTATTAAGATGGAGAGTGACACAGTTAATTCAGAAACTAGGGTCCTGAACTTAAGGAAAGGTAACTTCGATGGTTTGAGGTGTGAATTGGCTAGAATCGACTGGCAAATGATACTTAAAGGGTTGGCAGTGGATAGGCAATGGCAAACATTTAAAGATCACATGGATGAACTTCAGCAATTGTACATCCCTGTCTGGAGTAAAAATAAAACTGGGAAGGTGGCTCAACCGTGGCTAACAAGGGAAATTAAGGATGGTGTTAAATCCAAGGAAGAGGCATATAAATTGGCCAGAAAAAGCAACAAACCTGAGGACTAGGAGAAATTTAGAATTCAGCAGAGGAGGACAAAGGATTTAATTAAGAGGGGGAAAATAGAGTACGAGAAGAAGCTTGCCGGGAACATTATAACTGACTGCAAAAGCTTCTATAGATATGTGAAGAGGAAAAGATTAGTGAAGACAAATGTAGGTCCCTTGCAGTCGGATTCAGGTGAATTTATAATGGGGAACAAAGAAATTGCAGACCAATTGAACAAATACTTTGGTTCTGTCTTCACGAAGGAAGACATAAATTACTTTCTGGAAGTACTAGGGGACCGAGTGTCTAGTGAGAAGGAGGAACTGAAAGATATCCTTATTAGGCGGGAAATTGTGTTAGGGAAATTGATGGGATTGAAGGCCGATAAATCCCCGGGGCCTGATAGTCTGCATCCCAGAGTACTTAAGGAAGTGGCCCGAGAAATAGTGGATGTATTGGTGATCATTTTCCAACAGTCTATGGACTGGAGGGTAGCTAATGTAACACCACTTTTTAAAAAGGGAGGGAGAGAGAAAGCAGGTAATTATAGACCGGTTAGCCTGACATCAGTAGTGGGGAAAATGTTGGAATCAATTATTAAGGATGAAATAGCAGCGCATTTGGAAAGCAGTGACCGGATCGGTCCAAGTCGGCATGGATTTATGAAGGGGAAATCATGCTTGACAAATCTTCTGGAATTTTTTGAGGATGTAACTAGTAGATTGGACAAGGGAGAACCAGTGGATGTGGTGTATTTGGACTTTCAAAAGGCTTTTGACAAGGTCCCACACAAGAGATTGGTGTGCAAAATTAAAGCACATGGTATTGGGGGTAATGTACTGACGTGGATAGAGAACTGGTTGGCAGGCAGGAAGCAGAGAGTCGGGATAAACGGGTCCTTTTCAAAATGGCAGGCAGTGATGAGTGGAGTGCCGCAGGGCTCAGTGCTAGGACCCCAGCTCTTTACAATATACATCAATGATTTGGATGAAGGAATATCTCCAAGTTTGCAGATGACACTAAACTGGGTGGCGGTGTGAGCTGTGAGGGGGACGCTAGGAGGCTGTAGGGTGACTTGGACAGGTTAGGTGAGTGGGCAAATGCATGGCAGATGCAGTATAATGTGGATAAATGTGAGGTTATCCACTTTGCTGGCAAAAACGTGAAGACAGAATATTATCTGAATGGCGGCAGATTAGGAAAAAGGGAGGTGCAACGATACCTGGGTGTCATGGTTCATCAGTCATTGAAAGTTAGCATACAGGTACAGCAGGCGGTGAAGAAGGCAAATGATATGTTGGCCTTCATAGCTAGGGGATGAGAGTATAGGAGCAGAGAGGTCTTACTGCAGTTGTACAGGGCCTTGTTGAGGCCTCACCTGGAATATTGTGTTCAGTTTTGGTCTCCTAATCTGAGGAAGGACGTTCTTGTTATTGAGGGAGTGCAGTGAAGATTCACCAGACTGATTCCTGGGATGGCAGGACTGACATATGAGGAGAGACTGGATCAACTGGGCCTTTATACATTGGAGTTTAGAAGGATGAGAGGGGATCTCATAGAAACGTATAAGATTCTGACGGGATGGGACAGGTTAGATGCGGGTAGAATGTTCCTGATGTTGGGGAAGTCCAGAACCAGGGGACGCAATCTTAGGATAAGGGGTAGGCCATTTAGGACGGAGATGAGGAGAAACTTCTTCATTCAGAGAGTTATTGACCTGTGGAATTCCCTGCCGCAGAGAGTTGTTGATGCCAGTTCATTGGATATATTCAAGAGGGAGTTAGGTATGGCCCTTATGGCTAAGGGGATCAAGGTGTATAGAGAGAAAGCAGGAAAGGGGTACTGAGGGAATGATCAGCCATGATCTTATTGAATGGTGGTGCAGACTCGAAGGGCCGAATGGCCTACTCCTGCACCTATTTTCTATGTTTCTAAGGAATGTAGTACTGTTGAGCTTATAAAAATATTCAAAGAATAAGGTGTTGAATGAATGAATGACAAGCTAAAATGCTTAAAACTATGAGAAGCATTAGAAAGAAAGTTGAGGTATATTAGTGGATCTGCGGCATTGATTTACAAGTAAAGATTATGTTGAGATTGAGCATTCCGTTAGATCCCGATCTTTCAAACGATGAACGAGATGAGTAATGTGAATGTGTGCAAATTAACCACTTTAAACTGTGATTGTAGGATTAGAGGGCACAAGCACAAAATTGGCAAGACTACAGATCAGAAGAAGAATTTTCCCCCTTTCCCACAGGTTACAGGTGTGGAACAACATCAACTATTTTTGAGGGCAATCAGCTCATTTTAAGAACTGACTTATCTGGTTATGAAAGGAATTAAAAGTCCCATGAATAAACATGGGAATAGGTGATAAAAATGCTCTGCCGTATGAGCCCAACAGGACTCATTTGTTGTATTTTACTATTTAGCAAATTATCAAGGCATTTTATTATCTTGTTTACTTTTTATGACCTGTTTGCATTTGTCGGAGATGAGGAAGAAACAGGACAACCAACAAGCAAATACAGGGAGTACAAATTGCAGCCTTTAGGAGAATATCTGACAAGGCTGAGCTGTATCTCTACCACTGTTCATTCAGCTTGGACATAATTGTTGATTTCATTGGAACTGTTGATATGATCACTTTAAAACATACCATTTTGCCATTTTGTTGTCCTTGAAGAGTTGAATGACCCATAGGATTAACAATGATCCTATTTGCAGCAATCTGTGTACTGAATTGTCTGTGTTCAGTGTTGCATTGTACCATTTTTTTCCAATTGGTGGAATGTAATAAACTCAGACCAAATTGTTGCATAAAAATATTTACATTTAAATGAAAAATAATGGAAATGAATTAGTGAAATAAGAAACCATACAATATGCAAGTGTTAAAAAACAACAACAGCTTGCATTTATGAATGTTCTGACGAAGGGTCATCAACCCGAAACATTAACGCTGCTTCCTCTCCACAGATGCTGCCTGACCTGCTGAGATTTTCAGCATTTTCTGTTATTGCATTTATATAGCATCCCTTGGGAGCACTGTATATAAGCAGGCCACCCACGTGGTACCTGCACTTTGGAGTCTTATTAAAGGAGCTAAGGTCACACTTACTCATTGCTCACAGTACTCAGTTTCATCCTTTATTATGAGCTTATCAAAAACTGTATGCAATACTCTGGTTGTGGCTTCACCAATACCCTGTATAGTTGTAGCAGGACTTCTCTGCTTTTATACTCTCTTCCCCCTTGCAATAAAGGCCAACATTCCATTTGTCTTCCTGATTACTTGCTGTCCCTGCATACTAACTTTTTTGTGTTTCATGCATAAGGACCCCCAGGTCTCTCTCCACTGCAGCACTTTTGCAATTTTTCTCGAATTAAATTATAATTTGCTTTTCTATTATTTCTGCCAAAGTGGATAATTTCACATTTTCCCACATTATACTCCATCTGCCAAATTTTTGCCCACTCACTTAGCCTGTCGATATCCTTTTGAAGATTTTATGTGTCGTCCTCACAATTTGCTTTCCCACCCATCTTTGTATCATCAGCAAACTTGGCTACATTACACTTGGTCCCTTCATCCAAGTCATTAATATAGATTGTAAATAGTTGAGGACCCAGCAGCGATCCCTGCGGCACCCCACTAGTCATTGTTTGCCAATGACCCATTTATCCCAACTCTCTTTTCTGTTAGTTGGATAATCCTCTATTCATGCTAATATATTACCCCCAACCACTTGAGCTTTTATCTTGTGCAGTAACCTCTTATGTGGCACCTTATCGAATGCCTTCTGGAAATCCAAATACACCCCATCCATTAGTTTTCCCCTTGTCTACTCTGCTCGTTACATCCTCAAAGAATTCCAGCAAATTTGTCAAACATGATTTCCCTTGCTTAAAACCATGCTGACTCTGCTTGATTGAATTATGCTTTTCCAAATGTCCCGCTACTGCTTCCTTAATAATGGATTCCAGCATTTTCCCAACAACAGATGTTGGGCTAACTGGTCTATAGTTTCCTGCTTCTTGTCTGCCTCCTTTTTTTTAAAAATAGGGTATTACATTTGCAGTTTTCCAATCCGCTGGGACCGCCCCAGAATCCAGGGAATTTTGGTAGATTACAACCAATGCACAGCATTTCTTGAAGGACCCCAGGATGTAAGCCATCGGGTCCAGGGAACTTGTTGCCTTGAGTCCCATTATTTTACCTAATACTACTGTATTAATTTCCTCCCTCCATATAGCCCCTTGATTATCCACTATTGGGATGTTTTTATTGTCTTCTACAGTGAAGAACATTAGAAAATATTTGTTCAACGTCTCTGCCATTTCCCTGTTCTCAATTATTAATTCCCCAGTCTCATCCTCTAGGGGACCAACATTTACTTTAGCCACTCTTTTCCTTTTTATGTACCTGTAGAAACTTTTACTATCTGTGTTTATATTTCATGCTAGTTAAGGTGGAGATAGACGGATTTTTGAGCGATAAGGGGTTATGGGGAGCGGGCAGGAAGGTGGAGCTGAGTCCATGATCAGAGCAGCATGATCTTATTAAATGGCGGTGCAGACTCGAGGGTCTAAATGGCCTCCTCCTGCTCCTATTTCTTACGCTCTTATGTTCTATCCTCTATATACCCTTGTTCATCTCTGAGCAATGATTGAATCACTTCAATCTTGATCTGCTCCATGCTTTTTGAGGAAATGAAAATCTTGTTTGATTTCTTCAAACATTTTCTTTATTGTCTCTGAAGTTCAACCACAAATGACCAGTTGTTGGTTGTACTTCACAGAACTTAAGGAAGAGGCCATTCAGCTTGTCCATCCAGTACTTCAGCTAATTCAGACTAGTATTAAATTGCACCAAGACATTCCTTAATGTGTGACTCCACTGCTTTATCGATTGCATTATTCCAAATGTTTATCACTCTCTTTGATTAAAGGCTAGCAAATCTGAAGTGGCACTGCCCATGGTAATCAGCGGATGCACTGTTTTCTTAAAGTAAAAAACATTGGGCTAGATATAGCGGTCTGCGCCGTTCGTTACACTTACACTTGCTCATAGACATTTTGGGTTTTGCACTGGAATTGACTGTAAATTAAAGAGCTGAACAGGACAAGCAACTATGTATCTCCTTTAACAATCAAATTGAAGAATTGTTAATAAGCAGCACAGAATCTGAACCAGGCAGTGTTAGAATCTTAAATTAAATGTCACATTTGCTTCAGAAAGCAAAAATAGTGGTAAAGAAAGATTGGATTAGGAGAGAGACAGAGTGAGATAAGAGACAAAGAAAAAGTTAAAAAAAATTATTTACTTATTTTTTTACTTTTTAAATCTCCATCAATAATTAACATCGGAAGGAATGAAACTCCACACTTGTAAAAGTTAATTTTTATGCCAGAAAGGTTGTGTGGCAGAAAGTAATGACTTAACCACGTGTTTAAAAGGATACTTACACTGGAATGGCAATCCCTAACTTTCGCTAGTGAGTTTAGTTTGTATGTATGAGGATTGCTACCAGTGCCACGTGATAGTCAGAGTAGGAATCGCAGGATAGCGCAGATGAATACGTGGCTTGAGCAGTGGTGCAGCAGGGAGGGATTCAAATTCCTGGGGCATTGGGACCGGTTCTGGGGGAGGTGGGACCAGTACAAACCGGACGGTCTGCACCTGGGCAGGACCGGAACCAATGTCCTAGGGGGAGTGTTTGCTAGTGCTGTTGGGGAGGATTTAAACTAATATGGCAGGGGGATGGGAACCAATGCAGGGAGACAGAGGGAAACAAAAAGGAGGCAAAAGCAAAAGACAGAAAGGAGATGAGGAAAAGTGGAGGGCAGAGAAACCCAAGGCAAAGAACAAAAAGGGCCACTGTACAGCAAAATTCTAAAAGGACAAAGGGTGTTAAAAAAACAAGCCTGAAGGCTTTGTGTCTTAATGCAAGGAGTATCCGCAATAAGGTGGATGAATTAATTGTGCAAATAGATGTTAACAAATATGATGTGATTGGGATTACGGAGACGTGGCTCCAGGATGATCAGGGCTGGGAACTCAACATTCAGGGGTATTCAACATTCAGGAAGGATAGAATAAAAGGAAAAGGAGGTGGGGTAGCATTGCTGGTTAAAGAGAGATTAATGCAATAGTTAGGAAAGACATTAACTTGGATGATGTGGAATCTATATGGGTAGAGCTGCAGAACACCAAAGGGCAAAAAACGATAGTAGGAGTTGTGTACAGACCTCCAAACAGTAATAGGGATGTTGGGAAGGGCATCAAACAGGAAATTAGGGGTGCATGCAATAAAGGTGTAGCAGTTATAATGGGTGACTTTAATATGCACATAGATTGGGCTAGCCAAACTGGAAGCAATACGGTGGAGGAGGATTTCCTGGAGTGCATAAGGGATGGTTTTCTAAACCAATATGTTGAGGAACCAACTAGGGGGGAAGCCATCTTAGACTGGGTGTTGTGTAATGAGAGAGGATTAATTAGCAATCTCATTGTGCGAGGCCCCTTAGGGAAGAGTGACCATAATATGGTGGAATTCTGCATTAGGATGGAGAATGAAACAGTAAATTCAGAGACCATGGTCCAGAACTTAAAGAAGGGTAACTTTGAAGGTATGAGGCGTGCATTGGCTAGGATAGATTGGCGAATGATACTTAGGGGGGTTGACTGTGGATGGGCAATGGCAGACATTTAGAGACCGCATGGATGAATTACAACAATTGTACATTCCTGTCTGGCGTAAAAATAAAAAAGGGAAGGTGGCTCAACCGTGGCTATCGAGGGAAATCCGGGATAGTATTAAAGCCAAGGAAGTGGCATACAAATTGGCCAGAAATAGCAGCGAACCTGGGGACTGGGAGAAATTTAGAACTCAGCAGAGGAGGACAAAGGGTTTGATTAGGGCAGGGAAAATGGAGTACGAGAAGAAGCTTGCAGGGAACATTAAGGCGGATTGCAAACATTTCTATAGGTATGTAAAGAGAAAAAGGTTAGTAAAGACAAACGTAGGTCCCCTGCAGTCAGAATCAGGGGAAGTCATAACGGGGAACAAAGAAATGGCAGACCAATTGAACAAGTACTTTGGTTCGGTATTCACTAAGGAGGACACAAACAACCTTCCGGATATAAAAGGGGTCAGAGGGTCTAGTAAGGAGGGGGAATTGAGGGAAATCTTTAATAGTCAGGAAATTGTGTTGGGGAAATTGATGGGATTGAAGGCCGATAAATCCCCAGGGCCTGATGGACTGCATCCCAGAGTACTTAAGGAGGTGGCCTTGGAAATAGCGGATGCGTTGACAGTCATTTTCCAACATTCCATTGACTCTGGATCAGTTCCTATCGAGTGGAGGGTAGCCAATGTAACCCCACTTTTTAAAAAAGGAGGGAGAGAGAAAACAGGGAATTATAGACCGGTCAGCCTGACCTCAGTAGTGGGTAAAATGATGGAATCAATTATTAAGGATGTCATAGCAGTGCATCTGGAAAATGGTGACATGATAGGTCCAAGTCAGCATGGACTTGTGAAAGGGAAATCCTGCTTGACAAATCTTCTGGAATTTTTTGAGGATGTTTCCAGTAAAGTGGACAAAGGAGAACCAGTTGATATGGTATATTTGGACTTTCAGAAGGCTTTCGACAAGGTCCCACACAAGAGATTAATGTGCAAAGTTAAAGCACATGGGATTGGGGGTAGTGTGCTGACGTGGATTGAGAACTGGTTGTCAGACAGGAAGCAAAGAGTAGGAGTAAACGGGTACTTTTCAGAATGGCAGGCAGTGACTAGTGGGGTACCGCAAGGTTCTGTGCTGGGGCCCCAGCTGTTTACATTGTACATTAATGATTTAGACGAGGGGATTAAATGCAGTATCTCCAAATTTGCGGATAACACTAAGTTGGGTGGCAGTGTGAGCTGCGAGGAGGATGCTATGAGGCTGCAGAGTGACTTGGATAGGTTAGGTGAGTGGGCAAATGCATGGCAGATGAAGTATAATGTGGATAAATGTGAGGTTATCCACTTTGGTGGTAAAAACAGAGAGACAGACTATTATCTGAATGGTGACAGATTAGGAAAAGGGAAGGTGCAACGAGACCTGGGTGTCATGGTACATCAGTCATTGAAGGTTAGCATGCAGGTACAGCAGGCGGTTAAGAAAGCAAATGGCATGTTGGCCTTCATAGCGAGGGGATTTGAATACAGGGGCAGGGAGGTGTTGCTACAGTTGTACAGGGCCTTGGTGAGGCCACACCTGGAGTATTGTGTACAGTTTTGGTCTCCTAACTTGAGGAAGGACATTCTTGCTATTGAGCGAGTGCAGCGAAGGTTCACCAGACTGATTCCCGGGATGGCGGGACTGACCTATCAAGAAAGACTGGATCAACTGGGCTTATATTCACTGGAGTTCAGAAGAATGAGAGGGGACCTCATGGAAACGTTTAAAATTCTGACGGGTTTGGACAGTTTAGACGCTGGAAGAATGTTCCCAGTGTTGGGGAAGTCCAGAACCAGGGGTCACAGTCTGAGGATAAGGGGTAAGCCATTTAGGACCGAGATGAGGAGAAACTTCTTCACCCAGAGAGTGGTGAACCTGTGGAATTCTCTACCACAGAAAGTAGTTGAGGCCAATTCACTAAATATATTCAAAAGGGAGTTAGATGAAGTCCTTACTACTCGGGGGATCAAGGGTTATGGCGAGAAAGCAGGAAGGGGGTACTGAAGTTGCATGTTCAGCCATGAACTCATTGAATGGCGGTGCAGGCTAGAAGGGCTAAATGGCCTGCTCCTGCACCTATTTTCTATGTTTCTATGTTTCTAAGTACAGCTGTTCAATGTATTTGAATGGTGAGAGATCGTTATCGCGCAGCTTTTGGAGGGCACGGCATCTTGCACAGCAATTCTAGATTTCCATGTTTGACTGTGTGGTCGCCGGATGTTGTCCAATTTCCACGGAAATAACAGCGGCCTCACCGTTACCGTTATCTCTATCACAAAATCCAACCCATCATATGAAAAGTGTAGCTGTTTATCCCTTTTAAAGCTACAAAGCCTTATTACTGTAAAGTAAACACTAGGTTTGTAAAGAGGTCAATTCGGCTGCTGCTGCCAAATCAGTGAAGATATTGGTGACATTCTGGCTGTGATGCTTTGCATTCTGGTAGAATTCTTCTATATTTTTCTTTTGAAGTGTGACAAAATGAGTGTGTGATAAGTGTATGGGCAGGAAATGTATAATAGACCTACCCTTTTTATAATAGCAAATCTTCTGTGCTGTTGTTCACAGTAAGTTGGAGGATGTGCTATTTTATAAGGACACAAACGTAGAGTGGAAGTTTGTCAGTTTAAGGCTGGAGTATGTCATTGTTGTGCACCCTTAAAATCACTTTCTTTGATTAAAGGCTAGCAAATCTAATGTGGCACTGCCCATGGTAAGTCAGAGGATGCACTGTTTTGTAAAGTCAGAAACTTTGGGCTGGATTTAGCGGCACCATTCAGTATACTTACACGCACTTGCTCATAGACTTTATTGGGGTTTTGCACTGGAACTCACTAAATTAGAGGGCCAAAAAATGCAGCGCTCTCTCTCAGACCTATGTGAACAGGACAAGCAACTGTGTATCTCCTTAAACAATCTGATTGAAGAATCGTTAATGAGCAGTGCAGAGTTTTTATCAGGCGGTGTCAGTTAGAATATTGAATTCACGATTTATGTATCATCATTTATAAGGTGTCAACGTATCATGTGTTGATTGGCTGAAAGTAAAGATTGGCAAAGTAAAAAGTGGCATATCAGCACTGAAGATGTAGGCAACATCAATGACAAGGTTAAGCATCTTACTACAGGATACTGAGGATTTATGAAAATGACTAACCCTGAATCTCCAGTCAGGAGAATTGAACCAATCAAATTGCTCAAAATGACTTGCAATTTCTTTTCTTCAAGCCTGAAATTTCTCGTCCAAATTAAGTACAGGGTACATAAAAAAAATACCAAAATTACATGCTTCACAATGACATGATTAAAAGTACCAATTAAATTTTTGTCTTTTAATGCCTTCCATAAAACTTTATACTTCAAGGTCTCACCGGTTTCCAAACCTTGGGCTTTGACTGGATATTTTTCCCCAAAGTAGTTCAAGAGTAACAACCACAACTGAGCATGTACAGTTTGCAGAATTTATCCGTATGAAATCTTTGCCTCCCTGTTAATACGGATTCTTTTTCCCTCAATCTGTTTCAGCGAATACACTGACACGCGAACACCTCTTGCCTTTTCTGTAAAAGACCTTTATTGAAGATTCTCCGGCCGGGACTTGTCAAGACAAAGGGACACTCTCAATCAGAGCCTGTTTACCTTCCCCTGGACAAGCCCCTTTTCAGCGCGAAAAGCACAGTAGATTTCCATTTTCAAAACAGAACACATTTGATTAGCACTTGGTCTATCCAATCCTTTTCTGCCTCCCCCGCCCCCGCCCCCCCCCCCCCCCCCCCGAGTACGTCCAATGGCAGGCAAGAAAGTCTCCCAATTAGGGCTGGTGTCAGGTAGGTTAGTTATAGCTTTGCTACACTGTCTTCCCTTATCAGTAAAGAACCCGATTAGTTTCTCTTCCTTCTTATCAGTAGAAGCTATTACTTTTCCCTTCCTATCTAGAATTGCTTTCTTTCTTTGTGCTGCCTTGGGCTTTCTCATGACCCGTGTCTAACCTCAACTTTAACTCTTGGTAACCCCTTTTTTTTCAGTTGATTCTGCAGTTGTCTGCATCTTGACCATTTCTTTAGCTATTTTCCCATGATTCCTTATCTCCATCCTTTTGCCACCTTCTCTAGCTATCTACCATTTTCGCAACCCTTTTACACATCCTCATTCCCCCCTTTTATCATTCCATGATAACCCTGATGCTTATTCCAGGAGTATCGCGTTCAGCCGTGTACATTCTCTTTCCTGATCCTCCTTGTTGTCTGTGAGTCCGCCTCGAGCCTCTTCGCAAGGTCTTATCAATGTCTGTTTAGGTTCTCGCATCGTATCCTGTCGGAATATTATTGAATTGATAACTTCTGGAGCCTTGGTACAAGGCCGAAGAGAAGCCTTTTACCTCCTTATGGGCCAGTGCAGGAACCAGCACTTTAACCCTTGTCCCACTGGTACCCCTAATGCCAAATTTTTCTCTTGCATTTCCCCCCTTTTGGCCCTTGGCTATACGCCAAGCTGGCCATATTTCCCAATAACTATCTCCCTGTAGGCAAGTTCCAGATAGGTTCGTTCACCTGGGTGGCCATCTCCCAAGCTTCGGGACCTCCTGAAACCTTCCGACAGAGTTATATAAGGTAAGTCCTTCCTGTAGGACTGCTTAAATTTTCATCCCTTATGGCCTTAATCATAGTGCCTGCCCTGACTTATCGTTTGGCCTGTTTAATTCGTGCACATGTTAATCCCATCATGACCATCAGAACCAGACCCTGTATTACTACAAGTACATGTGATATTATTCTTATCCATGGGTGAATTTGAATATTAAGTCCAATGTCCCACAGCTTTGAGTACCAGGGCTGATCAGCCAGCATTGCGTTAGTGTCTCTCTGTAAGTTGTCTATTTCTTCCATCAGCCGGACATACTGTCGTCTTTTGATTCTGGATTCCTTGCACCAAACGTAATTGTTCCTCATTTAGTTCCGGTATCTGTTTGCCTTGCGGTTCCCATGCCCCCTCTTCGTACCCCTCTCGGAGGGTATCCATGATTGTTCCATGGCTGATTTCCGTTGTCTCGGGATGTATATGATATCCGTCTATGTCTATTTCTCCCTTGGGTCTGAAGCAGAAGTTAGGAGTAATGAGGACACGGGGTGACTCCTCCCCTGATCTTAATGGTTAAGTTGGCTGCCTCCGTGCTCGCGCATCACTCTACGTTCCCTTGCGGGGCAGCGATGGTCTCAAGATCGTGTTCGAGAGGAGTGATACTCAGCATGCATCCGTTTGTTTGGTGGAATCTGCAATCATCATTCGTCATTCGTGGCGTACCTCGACATAAAACCACTTGGTTAATTTTATAGCAGTCAGTTATATTAATGCCTTTGGTACTATTAATTTTAATCACCCGTCTGGCAGGCTGATGGTAACGTAACCGAGTTTGGTTTCTCACTTCACCAATATTATCGATCTGATATAAGGGGTCTCCCTTTGTTACATCATACTGTGGTATGGACAACACAAATCCGATCATATTCACCCGCCCATTAATACATCTGAATTTCGGCACCCATGCGTGACTATTCCTTCGTACCTCGCATGTGTTACTCTCTTTTTTTTTTTATCTAGAGTCCAATTGTTAAGTATGCTGTTCGGAATCCAATCTGGTATGTCTCCATTCTGGAGTTGCTCCAAATTATGTTGTACCTCACTTAATATCCAGGCCCCCACTCCCCCCCCGCGGGAATGAACGGGCGCCTATCTTTCCCCCCCCCCCCCCCCCCTCTCCGCGGGAACGAACGGGCGCCTCCTACCCCCCCCCCCCCCCCCCCGCAGGAACGAACGGGTGCCTCAACTTGTGAGGCTGACTGCAGCATTCTCCGTGGCTGAAGCACTTTCACACAGGTAGGATGATGGTTTATTTAATCTTTTCTTTGCTTATAAATGTTTATTCAGGTTGGATTTATTTGTATAATATTTGTAGAAGTATAAATAAGGATTTATTATAGAATTTAATGACTTCCCTTCCCCCCACCTCTCCCCCCACCTCGTTCCGGACGCCTAATTTGTAACCTGCGCCTGATTTTTTAATGTGTAGACAAGGTTTTTTCAGTTCTACAAAAATCTTCACTTGCTCCATTCTAAGTTAGTTTGGAGTACGTTTTCACTGTGGAAACTTTCAAATCAGGCGTCAGTGGCCAGACACGCCCCCTTTTGAAGAAAAAATTCTGTTCCAAAGTGGAACTGTTCTACCTGACTAGAACTGCAGAAAATAAAATGTGGAGAATTGCGATTTCTAAGATAGTCCGTTCTCCACCAGCTGCTCCTAAAAATCAGGCGCAAATCATGTGGAAACTTGGGCCCATAGTTTCATTCCCACAGAAGCTAGGAAAAATGATATCCATTAGGTTTGGGATAAGTAGTCGCTGACGCACCACAAATTTAATCCTTTCTTTAGATTTTATTACTAGCCCTCCCCTTTGCTCCGTTCTCTTCCCACCCTTCTGTTCTTGCGGGGTGGATTTGGCTGCTTGTTTGCAGCTTCGTCCGCCCAGGCATGAACTTCTAGAACTGAAATTCCATCCAGTTGGATTTCTGCGCCCTTCCCCTTTTAGTCTTATGAACTTGCTCCTGTCCTCGGAATCTACTGGCGCCCATGGCATCGGCAGCCTGCTGCATTACAACCCTACTTAATACACTATACATAGCCATGCGTTAAAATAAGTTCTGTCATTGCTCCAGTCCTTGGCTGCTGGGTTGCATATTTTGGCAGTCAAATTAAACAAAGCTAGTTCATGTAGTTGTGTCTTTCCTGCGTGTGCTATATCTCTCGTAGTCCATCTGTATTATCCAGTGCCTGTGTGGGCCTCAAGGTCCCCAGTATCCTGAGTCTCCAGAGTTGAAGTAGCTGCTGCGGTCCCATCTCGGTGAGTGTTTTATCTGCAAATTTTAAACAGATAGCCTGGTCGTCACCAGGTGTTAGGTTCTGGTCTACTCATCTTTTATCCATGCATGTTGCGGTCACTCTGTGAAATCGGAGGTAAGGTTAGGTTGGACTACACTTGCCCACCGTGGGGTACATTGGCTCTATTGCCATAGGTGATGGTGCTATGGCTGCGCACTGCACTATCCGTCTGGCCCCGGTTTTAAAAAAAAAATCTCTTCCAGCTTATTTATCTTAGCTTTTAACTCTTGAATTTGTTTTGTTTGAGTATCTTTCTTTTATTTGTATCAGGCGAGTATTATTACATAGGTTAGTTCTGTTTTTATTTTTATTCTGACTATCGCACCATTTCCTCTGTTAGGTGAGTCTTTTTTTTATTCTATTAAGAAATCCAAATTAATAATGTCCAGTATAAAACAGTTGTCAATGGAAAGGGTTAACTCATTTACAGGTTTGTAAGAAAGCCTGATGTCATTACGTGACTTCACGTAATCATCCGAAAAATTCTTTTTTAAAAGTCTTTGTGCCTTCAAAACTTGCTTCGAAATTAGTTTAAAAAACAGCAGAAATCATTAGTAAAGCCGTCATAATAAAAGTCTTCTCATCAGGGAAGATGGCATTTAAACTCCAATGTTTTCTTAACTTCTAATTGCCAAAGATTTTTTTTTGATTGATTTAAAACGAGACCACACATTTTTAATAGCTATTTTGTTTACTGAAATCCAAATTTCACACACGCTGTGTACATTCTAACATTTCATTTTATTTTACGGTCCCATTCACTGGGCAAATCTTGTGTTTTATTTCTCTCTCGGCACAAAATCTAAACATCCGTGCCAGTTCCATTTTCTATAAGAATTTTAAAATTCAGTAAGATTCTCTAATTCCCAGTTTTTTTTCTGTGCTGAGTTCGCATAGCTTAGATCTTTTCTCCTCGTTATTTTCAAAACCCTCCTGCTTGTTTAGACTGTTCGGGACTTTTCTTGATAAACAACATCCATTTTGGAAATCTTTCAAACTGGAGTGAAACTTTCTCATAATTTAAAATCATTATCACTGTAGAGTGTCTTTTACCTCTTCCAATTTTTTTTCCCTTTACCTAATTAAACCAATATCTTTTTCACAGCAAACATCAACTAGTATTTAGTAAGTTATGTCTTTTTCCATCACAAACACATTTTTTTCAGCACTTATTTAGTACGTTACATCTTTTTTTTCAGATCTCCTTTCTTCAAATTAGGTTTTGTATTTTACACGGAGGGCTCGTGACTCCATAAATTTGTTAATTTAAAATCATTTGTTTACTTTCAAAGTGGTGTCTTTGTCTTTTTCTTTTCTCCATAACTAGAATGGAGTCAGCAATTAGGCTTTGAGGGCTGCTTTTCGTTATCTCAAAATGCTCCAGTTTCAAAGTCGTTAAAATGTCTCTTCTAAACTGCTAAAGCTTGCTGTTTTTAACATTTTTCAAAAGTCCCTTTTACACCTTCGCAGATAGCTCGCCACTTGCCCAGGAGTTTGACCTGATCCCTGAAGGTATTTCTAGATTGTTTCCAAACCTTTTAGTTTTATATCTCCTTTTTTCTTTAAGAGATCAGATTTAATTTAATAATTTTTTTTTGAATCCACCTCAGTATTTTGCTGTGCCTTCTCTGAATATCTCAAAATCCCAATTCAAACTTTGTAATTTCAATCTTTATTTAAAACCTTTTTTTTGAGCTAGAAGCTTTTTTTAAAAGGTATTCTTTATCTCATTCCGAGACTAAATTTATGTCTTTCAACCCAATGTAATCAATCATTGCATGTTTTCTTTCGACAAGTAAGTGAGCGGGTCAAATAAATTATTTTTTAACCACCGGGACCATGTATTTTTTTATCTTTTACTCAACAACCCTATCCTTTGTGCATTTCCTAGCTCCGTAACTTATCATCCGAATAAATCCACACCTGCGTTTCTAACTTAAAATGTCTTAAAACTTCCCACATACAGGACAACACTACAAAGGGTTGAAAAAACTTTCACTCTGTTTGGAGAAGTGGGTGGAGCTAAAATAAGCAACCAGCTGCTCCACTCCTCCAAACAGGCTTTTAAAAAAAAAAACATGGAAACATAAAAATTCATTCCGCAGTCAAAAAATCACACAAGTACTCTCATTCAAAACAGACATTCACAAAAGCCTCTCTTCATTCAACAAAGCTTATTAATTAAATTTTTTTCTTTGGCCGGCTCTATTTTTGGATCCATGATTGCCCAATTTTATCCTTGCACAATTCCTTTTATCCTTACACAATTCCTCGCGTCGCCCCGCGATTTATTTTTACACAATTTCCCTTTTCTTCCGCGTCGCCCCGCGGTTTTCCTATTCGTGTCGCTGCGCAATTGTCTATTTCCCTATCCCTCCGCGTTGCTGCGCTGTTCGCGCCAGCGCGCAATTGTCTACTTCCCTATCCCTCCGCGTCGCCGTGTGGTTTGCGTCCCCGCGCGATTGTCTATTTTCCCCTATCCCTCCGTGTCGCCGCGCGGTTGTCTACTTCCCTATCCCTCTGTGTCGCCGCGTGATTGCCTATTTCCCTATCCCTCCGTGTCGCCGCGCGATTTAAGTCCAATCAGCGCCTAGACGGACTAATTGATAGACAAAATCGACGTCGTACTTGACTTTTACACTTATTTCCTAAGTTAAAAGATATTCGCCAGATTGACCTGGATCTCGTTCAGACGTTACCTGAGAACCAGCGAGTGGCCAAACTTTCCTCAGACTTTTGGAACTGAAGTGGTATTTTAAAGGGTACTCACTCCAGTGGCCACTTTCCTCCCGTCTCGTCCAAGGCTAGTCTGGCTCTTAATTCACAAGCTTTCGGCAGCCGTCCGTTGAGATCCCACTTCTGACACCAAACATTAAAACGAATTCTTTTTCCCTCAATCTGTTTCAGCGAATACACTGACACACGAACACCTCTTGCCTTTTCTGTAAAAGACCTTTATTGAAGATTCTCCGGCCGGGACTTGTCAAGACAAAGGGACACTCTCAATCAGAGCCTGTTTACCTTCCCCTGGACAAGCCCCTTTTCAGCGCGAAAAGCACAGTAGATATACATTTTCAAAACAGAACACATTTGATTTGCACTTGGTCTATCCAATCCCTTTCTGCCCCCCCCCTCCCCCCCGAGTACGTCCAATGGCAGGCAAGAAAGTCTCCCAATTAGGGCTGGTGTCAGGTAGGTTAGTTATAGCTTTGCTACACTGTCTTCCCTTATCAGTAAAGAACCCAATTAGTTTCTCTTCCTCCTTATCAGTAGAAGCTATTACTTTTCCCTTCCTATCTAGAATTGCTTTCTTTCTTTGTGCTGCCTTGGGCTTTCTCATGACCCGTGTCTAACCTCAACTTCAACTCTTGGTAACCCCTTTTTTTCTGTTGATTCTGCAGTTGTCTGCATCTTGACCATTTCTTTAGCTATTTTCCCATGATTCCCTATCTCCATCCTTTTGCCACCTTCTCTAGCCATCTACCACTTTCGCAACCCTTTTACACATTCTCATCCTAAGCATGTGTAGTTTGTGGAATTTTTCAGCATGTTTCAGTAGATTTCTGTATCCTCTCATCCTGTGCAGATTTGAGAACTGTTTTGATTTTCCAAAAGATTTCTAAACAAACTGGAGCTTGAATTTCACAATTAAATTATTAACAGTTGCTCATTTTCCATTATTCACTTAGACAACACCTGTACTTTTCTTGTCAAAAAGGAAACAAAATATATTTATGAATTGTATATTTCTAATGGGAAAAGTGGAAGAGGATTTTAGTTTACTTTTCTCAGCTTAAACCCAGCAGGAAGATAAATTAGTGGATTCTTCCAGATTGACTGCTGTATGTGTCAATCATGGCAAACCTTTTTGGGTACATATTTTTTTAAAAACTTACTCTCCTGAACTAATTTTAGAGCTTAATGGTAAGCCTCTATCCTGGCATTGCGAGATCCAGGACCTCCTTCCGAGTGTTCCTAGATCCCACCCACCAATTTTGATAAATCAGTGAATCAGTGTCTGTTAATATTACTTGGACATAAATAACATCCCTGTTACTACAAAATCTCCTGTGAGCAATGGCAGGAGATCTTCTAATAATATATTAGAAACAGTATGACTATTCTGGACATCACACTTTGCCATTTTGTTACATATGTAAAACACTTTTAAGTTGCTACATGTTTCTTATCTGCAAACCAAAATTGATAAGCACTGTCTCTACAATTTCCTATCCAAAGCAAATATTAAAGAAAGACTTGCATTTATATAGCGCCTTGCACATCCTCAGGTCGTTCAGAAGCGCTTTACAACCAATGAAGTGCTTTTGAAGTGTAGCCACTGTTGTAATGTAGGAAAACTATGAACGACCTTTGAGCTGCTGTTTGTTTAATAACATTTAAACTTTCAAAGAAATAAATTCCTAGACTGAACTGTAAATTACCCAAGCATTTATTTTAAGAATGCAGAGCATAAGAACATAAGAAATATGAGCAGGAGTCGGCCATTTGGCCCCTCGAGCCTGCTCCACCATTCAATAAGATCATGGCTGATCCATGGCAGTTACACCATCTAGCCTTAAAAGAACACAAACTTACACGTTAGAGAGATGATAAATTGTATATGGTATAATGCTGCCGTCCTTGTAAAACAACTTTTCCCTGATTTATGATGAGCAATGACTCGCACTGCCCTATATTTACTTACACGATAGGATAACCTGGGGGATGTAACAGCAATAACCCCTCGTGACCTGGACCGGAAATTGTATAGGTACTTCAATCTCTCTGAAGGTGGACTGAGTTAACACTTGGTGAAGTGAGGCTTGATGGGGCTCATTAAGCTGCTTTATTTCACAGCAAGTGAACATACAGAACAACAGCTATGATCAGATTCACTTGGTTCAATCAGTACAACTTATTTTCACAATGCTATAATGAAACAAAATAAAGAACTCTGACACACTTCCTTCCCCACATCAGTGGATCATGTTACTTGACTTAAACAAGAGGTCTTCAAACTGTTTTTGCAGCATTTCTGAATTTTGCAGCTCTTTGTGTTTAACTGCCTCAGCAGTCTTTTTGTTTCAAAAAGCCCCTCTCTCTATCTTTCTTTATAGGTAGGCTAGGATAATAGGGCACAATAGCTCGGAGGTGTTCTTTGTATGCCGAGACGAGCTAACAAATTACTTACTGGTTATGGGGAAAATAACATTAAAAAAATATCAAAAGTGTCCCTTATTTTAAAATCTTTTCTATGAAAAAAAAAATTATCAAAAAATCCTGGAACATGACTATACCTGTACAACAGTATTTCTGTATATAAAATGTGCCGAATAAAGTTTTCCTTTGGAGGACTTTGCTTATTCGAGAAGCCTTGAGCTCATAGTTATTACAACAGTGACTGCACTCCAAAAGTACTTCATTGGCTGCAAAGTGCTTTGAGACATCCGGTGGTCATGAAAGGTGCTATATAAATCCGAGTCTTTCTTTCCTAGAGCTATCACAAAATTACAATTCATGCTGAACACTTGTGTCTACACTTTCCAGTGAATGGAGAAAATAACCATATGTATTTGCATGATTCTGTGCAGGTGATCTGTGTAGTATTTGAAATGTGAAAGCAGGCTATAACAACAATGACTTTTTCCCCATAAAATTTCAAAAGGTATAGTGAGTTTTGAAACTTTTTTGAAGTACGTTTGAACATAGTTTGCCTGTTAAAAGGTGTATTTTAACAGAGAGTAAAGGTGACCATGCACAAGAAAATAACGGAGAAAGAGAGTGTGAAGGCAAGCACATGCGACAGAGGGGGAGGTGACAGAGGAAGAACGGAAAACCAACTGAGCAGTGGAGACTGAGAGCGTGTTAATGAGGCATGCCATGCCCCACAAAATGGAGAATGTCAGAAAGAATTGATGGAAGCAGGCATGATGGATGAAAAAAAACATAGAAATTCTGTGAGGAACATGCAAGAGATAAGAGACCAAATTAATCAGAAACTTGCATAAAGTGAGTGTGTGAAAAAATTGTTGACAAACTTGGTTTTTAATCTAACATTTTAAAAAATACCCGTATTTCACCTCTCTCAGTCTGCCGAATAATGAAATGGTTTCCAGCCAGTTACTATAGTTGGCAAATGCTCCATTCACTGACATTGTTCAAAAATTAGAGTTTGGATTAAATTGCCAATAAGCGGAACATGTATGAGCAGCTGTTACAGTAATTGGTTGGAAATCTCCTTCGCAGTTAGACAGGTTGGGAGATGCAGAACACTGGTGCTTTAAGATATACCTTTGATTCAAAATTGAAATTTCATGGAAAATGCTTGAGTTATTACAAAGCAGTGTATTCTCTGAATTACTGTGAACAATGTCAGATAAGATCTAGTATTTTTGCTCATCACAGCTGTCTATAAACAATTTTTTTTGTGTGATGCTTTTGGAGAAAAATATTGTAAAATCAATTGCAAGGTAGGGAATGATAGAAAAATTATTCTGATAGACAAAATGTCTGTTCCTATTGAAATTAACAATCCTTTAAGGAAAATGTCACTGAAAGAAGACCTTACAGAAGGAACCTTCATGTCCTCTACATGTGTCAGAGTACTTCACAGCAAATTAATTACTTTTCAAGTGTAATCATTGATTTGTAGACAAACACTGTTGCCAACGTGACCACACTAAGGCTGCGTAACCTGCAAATTATGGGCCCAAGTTTCGGGACGCGCCTAAAACGGCGCAGCCCGGACCTGGACGCCCGTTTTTCGCGCCAGAAAGTGCGCCTAAAAAAAACTTCCCTATTCTCCGGCTCCCTGCAGGTCTTCTGCAGCCGGCGTAGCGCAGCACGAGCTCTGGGGGACGGAGCCAGGTCCCTGTGCCGAAAACAGTGCCGTGACCTCTGCACATGCGCGCTACAGTGGGCGCGCATGTGCATTGGTTCCAGGCACCAAAACTGTGTGGGAGGGGCCTGAAGCACGCAGCCCCTAGCCCTGGCCGAATGGCCTCACTGGGGCTGCGTGAATAAGGCTCCTCCCACGCCCAGCTCCTGCTTCCTCCCGACCCGACTCAACTCCCGCTCCCCCCCCCCCCCCCACCCCGGCGACCCGACCTCCGCAACTCTCTCCCTCCCCCCCCTCCCCCCCCCCCCCCCGCAGGACCTCCGTGACTCTCTCTCTCTCCCCCCTCCCGGACCTCCGCAACTCTCTCTTTTTCCCCCCCACCCCCGAGACCCGACGCCACCTACCTGTAAATCTAGCCCGAGGTCTTGGGCCCGGCCGTTCAGCCTCCTTCCCTCCCTCCCCCCTCTCTCCTTCCCTCCCTCCCTCCCGACATCCTCTCTCCTTCTCCTTCTCCACCCCACTTCTCCCCCCCCACCCCCCTTCTCCCCCTCCCCACCCCCCTTCTCCCCCTCCCCACCCCCCTTCTCCCCCTACCCTCACTGTCAGAAACACAGACACTGACAGACAGAGAGTGAGAGACACACACACACACTGACAGAGACACACTGGGGGGACCGTCCCAGCACGCTGTTGAAGGACTCTCGGTGCTGCAGTCGGTAAGTAGAAAATGTTTTATTTATTGATTTTTAAAAAAAATTATTTTTTATTAATTTTTTTGGATTGATTTATTGATGTATTTATCATTTATTATTGATGATGGCTCTTTATTTGTAAAACTGAAGTGTTTAATGCTTGTAAACTTCCCTTTAAACCACCTCCCCCCCCCCCCCCATTCCCTACGCCTAATTTGTAACCTACGCCTGATTTTCTAAAGTGTAGACAAGGTTTTTTCGAACGTACAAAAATCTTCACGTACTCCATTCTAAGTTAGTATGGAGTAAGTTTTCACTGCCGAAACTTTGAAAACAGCCGTAAGTGGCCGGACACGCTCCCTTTTGAAAAAAAATTCTGTTCCAAAGTGAAACTGTTCTAACTGACTCGAACGGGAGCAAACTAAATGCCGAGAATTTGCATTTCTAAGATACTCCGTTCTACACCAGTTGCTCCAAAAAATCAGGAGCAACTGAGGCCGAAACTTGGGCCCAAAGTGTGACCATTGAATCTGTTTTGGTGGCATTGATTGACTGTTGGCCAGAACTTGGGAGTTCCTCACACTCTTTGGGGAGGAGTGCCCATAATATGGTAGAATTCTTCATTAAGATGGAGAGTGACAGTTAATTCAGAGACTAGGGTCCTGAACTTAAAGAAAGGAAACTTTGACGGTATGAGACGTGAATTGGCCAGGATAGACTGGAGAATGATACTTAAAGGGTTGACGGTGGATAGGCAATGGCAGACATTTAAATATCACGTGGATGAAATACTACAATTATACATCCCTGTGTGGCATAAGAATAAAAAAGGGAAGGTGGTTCAACTGTGGCTAACAAGGGAAATTAGGGAAAGTGTTAAATCCAAGGAAGAGGCATATAAATTGGCCAGAAAAAGCAGCAAACCTGAAGACTGGGAGAAATTTAGAATTCAGCAGAGGAGGGCTAAGGATTTAATTAGGATGTGGAAAATAGAGTATGAGAGTAAGCTTGCAGGGAACATTAAAAAACTGACTTCAAAAGCTTCTATAGATATGTGAAGAGAAAAAGATTAGTGAGGACTAATGTAGGTCCCTTGTAGTCAGAATCAGATGAATTCATAATGGGGAAACGAGGAATGGCAGACCAATTGAACAAATACTTTGGTTCTGTCTTCACTAAGGAAGACACGAATAACACCCCGAAAATACTAGAGGGACCGAGGGTCTAGTGAGAAGAGGAAACTGAGGGAAATCCTTATTAGTAAGGAAATGGTGTGAGGGAAATTGAAGGGACTGAAGGCTGATAAATCCCCAGGGCCTGATAGGCTGCATCCCAGAGTACTTAAGGAAGTGGCCCTAGAAATAGTAGATGCATTGGTGGTCATTTTCCAACATTCCATGGACTTTGGTTCAGTTCCTATGGATTGGAGGGTAGCTAATGTAACCCCACTTTTTAAAAAAGGAGGGAGAGAGAAAACAGGGAATTATAGCCTGGTTAGCCTGACATCGGTGGTGGGGAAAATGCTGGAATCAGTTATTAAAGATGTAATAGCAGCACATTTGGAAAGCAGTGACAGGATCGGTCCAAGTCAGCATGGAATAATGAAGGGGAAATCATGCTTGACAAATCTTCTAGAATTTTTTGAGGATGTTTCTAGTAGCGTGGACAAGGGAGAACCAGTAGATGTGATGTATTTGGACTTTCAAAAGGCTTTTGACAAGGTCCCACACACGAGATTGGTGTGCAAAATTAAAGCACATGTTATTGGGGGTAATGTATTGACGTGGATAGAGAATTGGTTGGCAACAAGAAGCAAAGAGTGGGAATAAACAGGTCCTTTTCAGAATGGCAGGCAGTGACTAGTCAGGTGCCGCAGACAAGTTCAGTGCTGGGGCCCCAGCTATTTACAATATCCATTAATGATTTAGACGAAGGAATTGAATGTAATAACTCCAAGTTTGCAGATGACACTAAGCTGGGTGGAGGTGCGAGCTGCAAGGAGGATGCTAGGAGGCTGCAGGAGGACTTGGACAGGTTAGGTGAATGGGCAAATGCATGGCAGATGCAGTATAATGTGGATAAGTGTGAGCTTATCCACTTTGGTGGCAAAAACAGGAAGGCAGATTATTATCTGAATGTTTCTATAGCAGGAAAGGGATACTGAAGGAATGATCAGCCATGATCTTATTGAATGGTGGTGCAGGCTCGAAGGGCCGAATGGCCTACTCCTGCACCTATTTTCTATGTGTCTGTACTGCACTGCACTGAATTATTAATCACATTATGTGCTACAGTGGGGCTTAAACCCACAGCCTACTGACTCCGAGGTGAGAGTGCAAATAGTGAACCAAGCTGACACTGACCAAGTAACAATTAACCTAATTGTTTACTAAACTTCAGTAAGACTTTGTGATGTAAACGAACACAACCTCAGCATCAGAATAATAAACTGCATGTTATATAGTATAATTCTCTATTCCTTAATAGCGTATCATCCAAGTCACAATAACTAATCCCGCTGTGTGTGTGTGTGCACGCTAGAATGTGTTTTACTTGTCACGCTCTGGCTTAATTTATGCAATTTTCAGTAACACTTGACTTTCTGAAATTTTCTATTCATAAATGAGTGAGAAACCAAAGGTGTGGAAGGTGCTGACACAACAACAACTTGAATTTATATAGTTTCTTTAACATAGTAAAACATCCCAATGTGCTTCACAGGAGCATTATCAATGAAATTTGACAGCAAGCCACACAGAGATATTAGAACAGGTGACCAAAAGCTTGATCAGAGAGTTGTGTTTTAAGGAGCGTCTTAAAGGAGGAGAGAGTGGTAGAGAGCCAAAGAGGTTTAGGGAGGGAATTCCAAAGCTTGGGACCGAGGCAGCTGAAGGCACGGCCACCAATGGATGGAAATCTGAGATGTGCAAGGAGGCCAGAATTGGAAGAGTGCAGAAATTTTGGAGAGTTGCAGAGTTGGAGGAGGTCACAGAGATAGGGGGGTGAACGTAAGAACATTAGAAATATGAGCAGGAGTAGGCCACCTGGCCCCTTGAGCCTGCTCTGCCATTTAATAAGATCATGGCTGATCTGATCATGGACTCCGCTCCACTTCCCTGCCCGCTCCCCATAACCCTTTATTCCCTTATCACTCAAAAATCTGTCTATCTCCGCCTTAAATATATTCATTGACCCAGCCTCCATAGCTCTCTGGGGCAGAGAATTGCATCGATTTACAACCCACTGAGAGAAGAAATTCCTCGTCATCTCAGTCTTAAACGGGCAGCCCATTATTCTGAGACTACGTCCCCTAGTTTTTGTTTCCCCTATGAGTGGAAATATGCTCTCTGCATTCACCTTGTCGAGCCGCTCATTATCGTATAAGTTTTAATAAGGTCACCTCTCAATCTTCTGAAGTCCAATGTGTATAGGCTCAACCTATCCTCATGTCAAGTCCCTCATCTCTGGAATGAACCGAGTAAATCTTCACTGAACAGCCTCCAATGCAAGTATTTCCTTCCTTAAATAAGGAGACCAAAACTGTACGCAGTACTCCAGGCGTGGCCTCACCAATACCCTGTACCGTTGTAGCAGGACTTCTCTGCTTTTATACTCTATCCCCCTTGCAATAAAGGCCAACATTCCATTTGCCTTCCTGATTACTTGCTGTATCTGCATACTAACTTTTTGTGTTTCATGCACAAGGACCCCCAGGTCTCTCTACTGCAGCACTTTGCAATTTTTCTCTATTTAAATTATAATTTGCTTTTCTATTTTTTTCTGCTAAAGTGGATAACATCACATTTTATTATACTCTATCTGCCAAATTTTTGCCCACTCAATTAGCCTTTCTATATCCTTCTGCAGATTTTTTTGTGTCCTCCTCATAATTTGCTTTCCACCCATCTTTGTATCATCAGCAAACTTGGCTACATTACACTCGGTCCCTTCATCCAAGTCATTAATATAGATTGTAAATACTTGAGGCCCCAGCACCGATCCCTGTGGCACTCCACTAGTTACTGTTTGGCAACAGAAAAATGACACATTTATCCCGACTCTCTGTTTTCTGTTAGTTAGCCAATCCTCAATCCATGCTAATATATTACCCCCAACCCCATGAACTTTTATCTTGTGCAGTAACTTTTTATGTGGCACCTTATCCAGTGCGTTCTGGAAATGTAAATACACCCCATCCACTAGTTTCCACTTATCCACCCTGCTCATTACAGCCTCAAAGAACTCCAGCAAATTTGTCAAACATGATTTCCCTTTCATAAAACCATGCTGACTCTGTTTGATTGAATTATGCTTTTCCAAATGTTCCGCTACTGCTTCCTTAATAATGCACTCCAGCATTTTCCCAATGACAGATGTTGGGCTAACTTGTCTATATTTTCCTGCTTTTTGTCTGCCTCCTTTTGTTAAATAGGGGCGATACATTTGTGGTTTTCCAATCCGCTGGGATCGCCCCAGAATCCAGGGAATTTTGGTAGATTACAACCCATGCCTCCACTATCTCTGCAGCCACTTCTTTAAGGACCCTAGGATGTAAGCTATCAGGTCCAGGGGACTTGTCCGCCTTTAGTCCCATTATTTTACCGAGTACTAATTCATTAATAATGATTGTATTAAGTTTGTCCTTGCCATTAGCCCCTTGTTTTTAGTGTCTTCTACAGTAAAACATTTGTTCAAAGTCTCTGCCATTTCCCTGTTCCCCATTATTACTTCCCCAGTCTCATCCTTTCAGGAGCCAACATTTACTTTGCCACTCTTTTCATTTTTCTGTACCTGTAGAAACACTTGCTATCTGTTTTTATATTTTGTGCTAGTTTATTTTCATAATCTATCTTCCCTCTTTGCTGGCTTTTAAAAGTTTCCCAATCCACTGGCCTCCCACACGTCTTGGCCACATTGTATGCCCTTGTTTTCAATTTGATACCATCCCTTATTTCCTTAGTTAGCCACGGATGGTTATCCCTTCTCATAGTCTTTCCTTCTCATTGGGATATATTTTTGTTGAGAGTTATGAAATATCTCCTTAAATGTCTGCCACTGCTCATCAACCATTCCACACTTCAATAATCTATTTTCCTAGTCCACTTTAGCCAACTCTGCCCTCATACCTTTGTAGTCTCCTTTATTTAAGCTTGGGATACTGGTTTGGGATCCAACTTTCTCACCTTCCAGCTGAATTTGAAATTCAACCATGTTATGGTCACTCATTTCAAGAGCATCCTTTACTACGAGATCATTTATTAATCCTGTCCCATTACACAGTACCAGACTTAAGATAGCCTGCTCCCTGGTTGGTTCCACAGCGTACTGTTCAAGGAAACTATCCCGGGTACACTCTATGAACTCGTCCTCAAGGCGGCTACCTTGGCCAATTTGCTTTGTCCAATCAACATGAAGGTTAAAGCTACGGAATACCAAAGGGCAGAAAAAGCTAGTGGGAGTTTTGTACAGACATCCAAACAGTAGGGAAAATGCTGGAATCAGTTATTAAAGATGTAATAGCAGCACATTTGGAAAGCAGTGACAGGATCGGTCCAAGTCAGCATGGAATAATGAAGGGGAAATCATGCTTGACAAATCTTCTGGAATTTTTTGAGGATGTTTCCAGTAGAGTGGACAAGGGGGAACCAGTTGATGTGGTGTATTTGGACTTTCAGAAGGTTTTCGACAAGGTCCCACACAAGAGATTAATGTGCAAAGTTAAAGCACATGGGATTGGGGGTAGTGTGCTGACGTGGATTGAGAACTGGTTGTCAGACAGGAAGCAAAGAGTAGGAGTAAATGGGGACTTTTCAGAATGGCAGGCAGTGACTAGTGGGGTGCCGCAAGGTTCTGTGCTGGGGCCCCAGCTGTTTACATTATACATTAATGATTTAGACGAGGGGATTAAATGTAGTATCTCCAAATTTGCGGATGACATTAAGTTGGGTGGCAGTGTGAGCTGTGAGGAGGATGCTATGAGGCTGCAGAGTGACTTGGATAGGTTAGGTGAGTGGGCAAATGCATGGCAGATGAAATATAATGTGGATAAATGTGAGGTTATCCACTTTGGTTGTAAAAACAGAGAGACAGACTATTGTCTGAATGGTGACAGATTAGGAAAAGGGGAGGTGCAACGAGACCTGGGTGTCATGGTACATCAGTCACTGAAGGTTGACGTGCAGGTACAACAGGCGGTTAAGAAAGCAAATGGCATGTTGGCCTTCATAGCGAGGGGATTTGAGTACAGGGGCAGGGAGGTGTTACTACAGTTGTACAGGGCCTTGGTGAGGCCACACCTGGAGTATTGTGTACAGTTTTAGTCTCGTAACTTGAGGAAGGACATTCTTGCTATTGAGGGAGTGCAGCGACGGTTCACCAGACTGATTCCCGGGATGGCGGGACTGACATATCAAGAATGACTGGATCAACTGGGCTTGTATTCACTGGAGTTCAGAAGAATGAGAGGGATCTCATAGAAACGTTTAAAATTCTGACGGGTTTAGACAGGTTAGATGCAGGAAGAATGTTCCCAGTGTTGGGGAAGTCCAGAACCAGGGGTCACAGTCTAAGGATAAGGGGTAAGCCATTTAGGACCGAGATGAGGAGAAACTTCTTCACCCAGAGAGTGGTGAACCTGTGGAATTCTCTACCACAGAAAGTTGTTGAGGCCAATTCACTAAATATATTCAAAAAGGAGTTAGATGAAGTTCTTACTACTAAGGGGATCAAGAGGTATGGCGAGAAAGCAGGAATGGGGTACTGAAGTTGCATGTTCAGCCATGAACTCATTGAATGGCGGTGCAGGCTCGAAGGGCCGAATGGCCTTCTCCTGCACCTATTTTCTATGTTTCTATGATTATTGCCATTCCTTTATTACAAGCCTCCATTATTTCTTGATTTATATTCCGTCCAACAGTGTAGCTACTGTTAGGGGGCCTATAGATTATGCCCACCAGCGACTTTTTCCTCTTATTATTTCTCATCTCCACCCAAACTACCTAAGAACATAACATGAGAATATAAGAATTAGGAACAGGAGTAGGCCATCTAGCCCCTCGAGCCTGCTCTGTTATTCAACAAGATCATGGCTGATCTGGCCGTGGACTCAGCTCCACTGACCCGCCCACTTCCTATAACCCTTAATTCTCTTATTGGTTAAAAATCTGTCTATCTGTGATTTGAATACATTCAATGAGCTAGCTTCAACTGATTCAACATCTTGATCTTCTGAAGCCATGGAGGGATTTGAACACATGGATGAGAATTTTTAATTCGAGGTGTTGCCGGACAGGGAGCCAATGTAGGTTAGTGAGCACAGGGGTGAGGTGTGGACTAGACTGGTGCAAGTTAGGATACGGGCAGCAGAATTTGTGGGAATGAATGAATCCTGCCAATCATCACTTTTGAAAATTCCAATCAAAAATTGGCAATTAGTAAACCTTGAAATGGCTACAGGTACCTTGTTTTGTTTCCTCAGCCAGTCATAACAAATACAACTTATAACATATGTAGAAACTTAAATTGCATAAAGCAATACAGTTTACTTTTAAGATTGTCCAACTCCTGCTGAGACGTCTAAATTTTGCCCTTCAATGCATAACCTTTATCAGGGGCCTGGGGTTTTGATTTGGCTCCAAGGCCCCTATCTATGCTACTAGTGAAGACACAATCTTATCTTGGGGCTACCTTGATAACTCCACAAGCGAATCATTATTTAAAAAAAACACCTGGACTTCTCCATTCAATATTAAGCCCCCCAATAGCATATAGACAAAGATCAGAAAGCAAAATAAATGCTTCCTTGCCTGCTTGCTCTGCCCGTCAAGCTGGCACCCAAGTTTTTTGTGCCTCCCCAGAGTATTTACCAATTTGCCATCCCACTTGCTTCCTCCACATTAAACAACAAAAAATGGCAAATGTAAATTGTTAAGGAAGTGAAATTAAAAAGAGGGACCTAATTAAATGAAAAGGGAAACAGACATGGAAGCAAATGGACAACGAAATGGCATTTTTCACGCGGAGGAACAGAGCAACTTAAGAATTTTCGCGTTTAACTGCCCATCTGTGCTCATCTGAATTTGCTGTCTGATTTGCACCATTACTCTTATGGTAATTTTTGGGCCATTATCATAGTTGAATTTCTCTGTCTTAAGAACCTTGAATACTTGAACATCTTCCCTTAAACAATCCTAGCTCACATGCTTTAGGCTTGGTTGCCCTTTTCTGCACTGCCTCCAATACCTGATGTTCAGTGATTTGGCTGATGAAATTGGTCCAAGAAGTGACGAAATATTTAGTAAAGTCCTATCAATAGCATTTTCTTCTCTTAGTTTCTTTCATTTTACAACAGTTAGCTTCACCATTGAAATATGTATTTGTAGCTGGCTGCATCAAGAATTTAGTACAATATTGGCTTAATGTTTTGAGGGAGGGATGCCAATTCCTGAAATGCTCTTTAGCAGTGCTGTCGTAAGGAAAATGGAACATTGTTGAAGTATGAAACCTGGATGGAGAAAAAGCTATTTTTGTGTGATGTAAGCACTTGTTGGCCAGGAATGAGGCACCCCAAGTTAATTGTTGCTTTCTTTTCAGTACTTCGGAAACTTTGAATAGCCTTATAAACAACATTTTGCTATGTTCGTCTGAATGGAAAATGGGTGGTTGTTGAATAAAAATAATTCTGTAAGTTTTACTATACTGTTGTAAGCACTGTGGATTTAAAATTATTTCTATCAAGTAGTAATAATTGTTGAAATTATTTCAGCTCTGTGTATTCACCTAGACCCAAATGTAAAGGTAAAGTGAGTTGAAAAATGTGAGTCATTTGATGAACACACAAAGACTTCCAATAAATAAAATTAAGAGACGCCACTTTTACGAAAAGAATTTCAACTGACCCCCAAATGAAATGGATTATGGCTATATTCTCTCCATTGGTGTAGATAATAAAATGAACAGTACAGATGCATTTCTAGATGCTTATTAATTTTAACTCTAATTATTTTGCTTCACAACTCATCTTGGGCTAATTGGCCTATAGTTACCCAGTTTATCTTCCTGAACAGCGGTGTTACATTGGCTACCCTCCTATCTCCTGGTCCAATTTACATATCTGAGAAGGATTTTAAAAAGTTCTCGTCAGAGCCTCTACTGTCTCCTCTTACTTCCTTCAGCACTCGAGGATGCATGTCATCAGGGTGTGGTGATTTATCTAAGTCATGTTCATTTCTTTTTGGAAACGATTTCTTTTCGACAGTTACTTGTGACAGTTGTTCCACATCCTGCTCTAGCACACCTACATTCTCATTCCCACCACTATTTGTCAAATCTGATACAAAATATTTCTTTTAAATATTTTCTCTCTCTCATCTTCATCCCTCTCCAGTGAGCTCTCCTTCATCCCTGAGTAGTCCTACTCTCTCTCAAACTATTTTTATATGCTTCTAAAAGCTCCTATTATTACCTGCTAACCTTTTCCATATTCTCTTTTTAGCGTTTTAATCTTTTGACATCCCCACTAGCCTTTCATGATTTTCTTTAGTATTGTTAGCTCCAGTTTTATCATATGCCTTCCTTTAAATTTATGAAGTTATCATAATTAATGCTGTCACCACTGCTTGGATTTTGTGGGTGATCCTGAGTATGAACGCAAGTGGTGGGAATGTATACTGAAACTTGTCTACCCAGACAAGTTTCACAACTCTGTCGTTGAGATTCCTGTAGCAGAACCCTCGGTAGCTTTTGTTCTTAAAAAGTAGTTACAAAATCCATTTCTGAATAACCCTTGTGCAAGTGATGGCCTGCTTATAGGGTAGAAGCTATACTCAAGGCGCCTACTATGCCATTTTGCATTGTTGGGAGGTATTAAAATAGTTGAAATAGGATTAAGAAGTAAAAAGATGTGTTTCTGGAATGGTGAGAAGGTTAAGATCAGTTTTAAAATGACCTTTTTCTCTTCCTGATCATTGCTTTAAGAAAATAATTCTCCTGAAACATAGGAAAGCTCACTGAGATGAAAAATTTTAAATTCAACTCCCTAGCTGTGAAATCTGCTATGGTGAAGGCAGTATTACAGGAATGCAGAACAGATGAGCAGTATTTTCTTAGATGCTCTGACACGCACATGCACACACAGTGTTTGGAGTAATGCCAGAGATTGCCCTTGCCTCGGCCCTTGGTCAGCAGCCCTAAAGAGCACCCAGCCCAACCAGTCCGTCTCACCACAACTGCGACACCCCTTATACTAAACATTCTACACTCCACCCCAACCGGAGCCATGCGATCTCCTGGGAGAGGCAAAAATCAGATTTAAAAAATCTTGGAAAATTCCTCTCCAACCCATCCAGGCGATCGACACTAGTTCAGGAGATTACCCTGGCCGATTTCTATTCCCTGCAGTACTTATCATTATATCTGCTCCGTGCAACAAAAGGTCATCCAGTCTAATCCCAATTATCAACTCTAGGTTTGTAACCCTGCAGGGTTCAAGTGCCCATCCAACCATCTCTTAAAAGTGGTGAGGGTTTCTGTATCCATCACTCTTCCAGGCAGCGAGTTCCAGATCCCCACAACCCTCTGCGTAAAGAAGCCCCCCTCAAATCCCCTCTAAATCTTCCACTAACCACCTTAAAACTATGCCACCTCATAATAGACCCTTCCACCAATAGAAATAGACCATTACTATCCATTATGTCCAGGCCCCTCAATTTTGTACACCTCAATGAGGTCTCCTCTCACCCTCCTCTGTTTCAATGAGAACAAACCCAGCCTATCCAATCTGTCCTCATAACTAAGATTCTCCATTCCAGGCAGCATGCTAGTAAATCTCCTCTGCATCCTTTCTAGTGCAGTCACGTCCTTCCTATAATACGGCGACCAGAACTGCACGCAGTACTCCAGCTGAGGCCTAACCAAAGTATTATACAATTTAAGCATAACCTCCCTGCTCTTATATTCTATGCCTTGGCCATTAAAGGTAAGCATTCCGTATGCCTTCTTAACCACCTTATCCACCTGGCTTGCTACTTTCAGGGATGTGGACAAGCACTCTAAGGTCCCTTTGTTCATCTACACTATTAAGTGGCCTACCACTTAATGTGTATACCCTTTCCTTATTAGACCTCCCAAAGTGCATCATCTCACACTTCTCTGAATTAAATTCCATTTGCCACTGCTCTGCCCACCTGATCAGTAGATTGATATCCTCCTGCAGCCCATGACTTTCCTTTTCATTATCAACCACACAGCCAATTTTAGTGTTGTCTGCAAATTTCTTAATCATGCTCCTTATATTTAAATCTAAATCGTTGATATATACCACAAAAAGCAAGGGTCCCAGTACTGAGCCCTGCGGAACCCCACTGGAAATATCCTTCCAGTCACACAAACATCCATCAATCATTACCCTTAGCTTCCTACCTCCAAGCCAATTTTGGTTCCAACTTGCCACTTTGCCCTGTATCCCATGGGCTTTAACCTTCATGACCAGTCTACCATGTGGGACCTCATCAAAAGCTTTGCTAAAGTCCATATATAAATCCAACTGCGGTAACTACAGAGGAATCTCCCTGCTTTCAGCCACTGGGAAAGTTGTCGCTCGAGTTCTCGTTAATCGTCTTCTCCCTGTGGCTGAGGAGCTCCTCCCGGAATCACAATGCGGATTTCGTTCCCTACAGGGTACAACAGACATGATCTTTGCAGCGCGCCAGTTGCAGGAAAAATGCAGGGAGCAACGCCAGCCCTTATACATGGCCTTTTTCGATCTTACAAAGGCCTTTGACACTGTCAACCGTGAGGGTCTATTGAGTGTCGTCCTCTGTTTCGTCCTCCCAAAAGTTTGTCAACATCCTTCGCCTGCCTCATGATGACATGCAGACCGTAATCCTTACCAATGGATCCATTACAGACCCAATCCACATCCGGACCGGGGTTAAACAGGGCTGCGTTATCGCTCCAACCCTTTACTCAATTTTCCTCACCGCCATGCTCCACCTCACAATCAACAAGCTCCCCGATGGGGTGGAACTAAACTACAGAATGAGTGGGAAGCTGTTTAACCTACGCCGCCTCCAGGCCAGGTCCAACCCAACATCTGTCATTGAGCTGCGGTATGCGGACGATGCCTGCGTCTGTGCACATTCAGAGGCTGGACTAGGATATAGTCAGTGTATTCACTCAGGCATATGAAAGCATGGGCCTTACGCTTAACATCCATAAGACAAAGGTCCTTCACCAGCCTGTCATCGCCGCACAGCACTGCCCTCCAATCATCGAGATCCACGGCGCGGCCCTGGACAACATGGACCATTTCCCATATCTCGGGAGCCTCTTATCAACAAAGGCAGACATTGATGCGGAGATCCAGCATCGCCTCCAGTGCGCCAGCGCAGCCTTCGGCCACCTGTGGAAAAGAGTGTTTGAAGACCAGGCCCTCAAATTTACCACCAAACTCATGGTCTACAGGGCTGTAGTAATACCCCCCCTCCTGTATGGGTCTGAGGCATGGACGATGTACAGAAGGCACCTCATGTCACTGGAGATATATCATCAACTATGTCTCCAAGATCCTGCAAATCTCCTGGGAGGATCGGCGCATCAACATCAGTGTCCTCGACCAGGCTAACATCCCCAGTATTGAAGCACTGACCACACTTAATCAGCTTCGTTGGGCAGACCACATAGTACGCATGCCAGATAAGAGACTCCCTAAGCAAATGCTTCATGCGGAGCTCCTTCATGGTAAACGAGCCAAAGGAGGACAGCGGAAACGTTATAAAGACACCCTCAAAGCCTCCCTGGTAAAGTGTGACATCACTACTGACACCTGGGAGACTCTGGCCGCAGACCGCCCGAGATGGAGAAAGTCCATCCGGGAGTGCGTTGAGCTCTTTGAGTCTCGATGCAAGGAGCATGTAGAGGCCAGGCGCAGGCAGCGGAAGGAGCGCATGGCAAACCAGCCCTACTGACCCCTTCCCCCAGTGAATGTCTGTCCCACCTGTAACAGGTTCTGTGGCTCTCGTAACGGACTGTTCAGCCATCAAAGAACTCACTTTGGGAGTGGAAGCAAATCCTCCTCGATTCCGAGGGACTGCCTATGATGATGATGATATACTACATCGTACGCACTTCCCTCTTGGTTACCTCCTCAAAAAATTTAATTAGGTTAGTCAGACACAATCTTCCCTTAACAAATCCATGCTGACAGTCCCTCTGTAAACCTTGCCTTTCCAAATGCAGATTTATCCTGTCTTTCAGGATTTTTTCCAATAATTTTCCCACCACTGAGGTTAGGCTGACAGGCCTGTAATTACTCGGCCTATCCCTTGTTCCCTTCTTAAACAAGGGTACTACATTAGCAGTCCTCCAATCCTCTGGCACCATGCCCAGAACCAAAGAGGACTGGAAAATGACGGTCAAGGCCTCTGCTATTTCCTCTTTTACTTCGCTCAACAGCCTGAGATGCATTTCATCCGGGCCTGGGGACTTATCTACTTTCAAAGCTGCTCAACTCCTTAATACTTCCTCTCTCTCTATTTATTTCATACAGAATATCACACTCCTCCTCGATAGCAGTATCTGCATTGCCCCGTTGCATTGTGAAAACAGATGCAAAGTATTCGTTAAGAACCCTCCCAACATCTTCCGCCTCCACACAAAGATTGCCCTCATGGTCTCTAATGGACCCTACCCGTTCTTTAGTTACCCTCTTACTCTTAATATATTCATAGAACATCTTGGGGTTTTTGCTTAATTTTACTGGCCAAGAATTTTTCGTGCTTTCTTAGCATTCCAATTCTTTTTAATTTTGCCTCTTAACTTTCTATATTCCTCTCAAAGATTCCGTAGTATTTAGCTGTTGATATATGACATAAGCGTCCCTTTTTTTCTTAATCGTCCCCTGTAAGTCTCTCGACATCCAGGGGGCTCTAGAATTATTTTTCCCAGCCTTTTTCTTTAAGGGCACATATTTGGCCTGAGCCTTCCGGTTTTCCTCCTTAAATGCTTCCCACTGTTCCAACACTGATTTACCCACAAGTAGCTGTTTCCAGCCCACTATGGCCAAATCACTCCTTAACTTAGCAAATTTAGCTTTTCCCCAATTCGGAATTTTTATTCCAGGCCTATTCTTGTCCTTATCCATAACCAACTTGAATCTGACTGAATTATGGTCACTGGCACCCAAGTGCTCTCCCACTAATACTCTTCAACCTGCCCAGCTTCATTCCCCAAAACTAAATCCAAGACCGCCCCCTCTCGTGCTGGGCTTGCTACATGCTAACTAAAAAAGTTCTCTTGAATGCATTTCAAGAATGCTGCACCCTCTATCCCCCTTCACACTAAATTTGTCCCAATCAATATTTGGATGACTGGGCAGTCTAAAAATCTCAGCATGAGTATTTCCAAAACAGAATTCTAGCTTTTGGATTCTTTTTCTAGGAATAGCAATGCTCTCTTCTGAATAGGCATTTTTTGTATTTCAGCTATTCATGGATTTTACAGGATTTTGAAATAGAGGAGTTTTTGTGTTTCTGGGATTCTGTCAAGATCTGGCAGGACCTGAAATAAATTGGTCAAAGTTATCCAAAATCATGTGCTTTTTCCTTGGCAGGTTGTATTGCATCATTACTGCTCGAAGCTTTAGTGTACTTAGTAACCTAAATCTCCCTCAGCCGTAGGAAATATCCTTGGTTCTGAAGAATTGCATAATTTTTTTGTCCTGATGTGGTTGGGACTGCCCTGCATATGATCCCTTGCTCGTACCCAGCATCTTGGGATAGCTCAGTTTTTTTTTCTCCTCCAGTTTTGACGAGATTCTTTTGGTCAGACTCTGTAGTTTTGTCAAGTGTTGGGAGAGAAAAATCCACTTTTTTTTTAGCACTATCGTGCTTAGCTTTTAGGGGTGAAATTCAGGCTCTCAAAGAGACCTGTTAATTCCCGTTTGCAGTGGTCTTTCTTAAAAATCGAATAGCTGCCACTTTGGGTTCAACTGGTTGACCCGACCTAAATTCAGTTTGGGGATTTTTCGGCTTCCCGATTGGCCGGCAAAATACTGCCCCCCCGGGTTCGGCCGGGCAGCCTGGCACCTCCTCTTGGGTGCCAGGCCTCTGGCCCAGCCAAAACCTTCCCTAGTGGCCCAGTGGCCAAAGATTTGAAATAACAGAATCTCTGCCCTTTAACAGAGGGGAGAGAGCATGGTGATACACACGGACTGTGACGTCACCACTACTCCACCGCTGATTGACAGCGGCGGAGATCCTGTCCGAGTGATTTTCAGCCAGTCAGCCTGGCTTTAAGTCTATGGCCCGCCCCCATTACGAGTCATTGCCTGTGGGACTTTGACAAAATTTCAAAGTCATGAAAATATCTCTTCCGACCATATCAGACCACTCTTCGTCCCCTTTATCTTATCTGCTTCTCATAGAAACATAGAAACATAGAAAATAGGTGCAGTAGGCCATTCAGCCCTTCTAGCCTGCACCGCCATTCAATGAGTTCATGGCTGAACATGCAACTTCAGTACCCCCTTCCTGCTTTCACGCCATACCGCTTGATCCCCCGAGTAGTAAGGACTTCATCTAACTCCCTTTTGAATATATTTAGTGAATTGGCCTCAACTACTTTCTGTGGTGGAGAATTCCACAGGTTCACCACTCTCTGGGTGAAGAAGTTTCTCCTTATCTCGGTCCTAAATGGCTTACCCCTTATCCTTAGACTGTGACCTCTGGTTCTGGACTTCCCCAACATTGGGAACATTCTTCCTGCATCCAACCTGTCCAAACCCGTCAGAATTTTAAACGTTTCTATGAGGTCCCCTCTCACTCTTCTGAACTCCAGTGAATACAAGCCCAGTTGATCCAGTCTTTCTTGATAGGTCAGTCCCACCATCGGAATCTTTGCTGCACTCCCTCAATAGCAAGAATGTCCTTCCTCAAGTTAGGAGACCAAAACTGTACACAATACTCCAGGTGTGGCCTCACCAAGGCCCTGTACAACTGTAGCAACACCTCCCTGCCCCTGTACTCAAATCCCCTCGCTATGAAGGCCAACATGCCATTTGCTTTCTTAACCGCCTGCTGTACCTGCATGCCAACCTTCAATGACTGATGTACCATGACACCCAGGTCTCGTTGCACCTTCCCTTTTCCTAATCTGTCACCATTCAGATAATAGTCTGTCTCTCTGTTTTTACCACCAAAGTGGATAACCTCACATTTATCCACATTATACTTCATCTGCCACGTATTTGCCCACTCACCTAACCTATCCAAGTCACTCTGCAGCCTCATAGCATCCTCCTCGCAGCTCACACTGCCACCCAACTTAGTGTCATCCGCAAATTTGGAGATACTACATTTAATCCCCTCGTCTAAATCATTAATGTACAATGTAAACAACTGGGGCCCCAGCACAGAACCCTGCGGTAGCCCACTAGTCATTGCCTGCCATTCCGAAAAGTACCCATTTACTCCTACTCTTTGCTTCCTGTCTGACAACCAGTTCTCAATCCACGTCAGCACACTACCCCCAATCCCATGTGCTTTAACTTTGCACATTAATCTCCTGTGTGGGACCTTGTCGAAAGCCTTCTGAAAGTCCAAATATACCACATCAACTGGTACTCCTTTGTCCACTTTATTGGAAACATCCTCAAAAAATTCCAGAAGATTTGTCAAGCATCATCTCCCTTTCACAAATCCATGCTGACTTGGACCTATCATGTCACCATTTTCCAAATGCGCTGCTATGACATCCTTAATAATTGATTCCATCATTTTACCCACTACTGAGGTCAGGCTGACCGGTCTATAATTCCCTGCTTTCTCTCTCCCTCCTTTTTTAAAAAGTGGGGTTACATTGGCTACCCTCCACTCGATAGGAACTGATCCAGAGTCAATGGAATGTTGGAAAATGACTGTCAATGCATCCGCTATTTCCAAGGCCACCTCCTTAAGTACTCTGGGATGCAGTCCATCAGGCCCTGGGGATTTATCGGCCTTCAATCCCATCAATTTCCCCAACACAATTTCCCGACTAATAAAGATTTCCCTCAGTTCCTCCTCCTTACTAGACCCTCTGACCACTTTTATATCCGGAAGGTTGTTTGTGTCCTCCTTAGTGAATACCGAACCAAAGTACTTGTTCAATTGGTCTGCCATTTCTTTGTTCCCCGTTATGACTTCCCCTGATTCTGACTGCAGGGGACCTACGTTTGTCTTTACTAACCTTTTTCTCTTTACATACCTATAGAAACTTTTGCAATCCGCCTTAATGTTCCCTGCAAGCTTCTTCTCGTACTCCATTTTCCCTGCCCTAATCAAACCCTTTGTCCTCCTCTGCTGAGTTCTAAATTTCTCCCAGTCCCCAGGTTCGCTGCTATTTCTGGCCAATTTGTATGCCATTTCCTTGGCTTTAATACTATCCCTGATTTCCCTAGATAGCCACGGTTGAGCCACCTTCCCTTTTTTATTTTTACGCCAGACAGGAATGTACAATTGTTGTAATTCATCCATGCGGTCTCTAAATGTCTGCCATTGCCCATCCACAGTCAACCCCTTAAGTATCATTAGCCAATCTATCTTCAAAGTTACCCTTCTTTAAGTTCTGGACCATGGTCTCTGAATTAACTGTTTCATTCTCCATCCTAATGCAGAATTCCACCATATTATGGTCACTCTTCCCCAAGGGGCCTCGCACAATGAGATTGCTAATTAATCCTCTCTCATTACACAACACCCAGTCTAAGATGGCCTCCCCCCTAGTTGGTTCCTCGACATATTGGTCTAGAAAACCATCATCTAGTTGGTTTGTTGATACTGGATTCTTTTCCCTTCAATCTGTTTCAGCGAATTCACTGACACACGAACACTTTTAGTCTTAGCAACATTAGACCTTTATTCTGTAGATTCTCCGGCCGGGACCTGTTAAGATAAAAGGGAACACTCTCGATTCGAGCCTGTCCACCTCTCTCCTGACAAGTCTCGTAACAGTACAAAAGCTCAACACTTATACATTGTTACAGCAGAACACATTTGAGTGACACTCAGTTTATACAGTCATTGGTCGATTTCCCCCATAGCATACCCAATTGCAGGCTAACAACTCTCCAAATAGGGCGGGCTCCAGGGATGTGTTTATTGTTTCGATTTTCATAGCATTTCCCTATTTCATGGCTGGATATAGCAGCCCCTCGTCTGACTCATGTCTGACTTTGCTTTTCGCGTAACTCGTGTTTGACCACAACTCTGAGTAACCCCTTTTTGTGTCGACATTGCAAATATCTCAGCTTGACATTTTCTTTTAGCCATTTTCCCATGATTCCCTATCTCCATCCTTTTGCTACCTTCTCTAGCCATCTACCACTTTCGCAATCCTTTTTCACATTCTCATTCCCCCCTTTTATCATTCCATGATAACCCTGGTGATTATTCCAGGAGTATCGCATTTAGCCATTCGCATTCTTGTTTCTCATACTCTTCTTGATTCTCGAGTAAACCTTTAGTCTGTTGAACCAGATTCCAGGAGCCCGTGACTGTAAGAGTTTGCTCCAATTTTGCCATAATTACTTTACAACAGACATTAAAGCAACCAATAATCAGACAACAGGTAACTATTATCATAACGAGAATAACTGCTCCATGCATTAAATAAGATCCCCAGGATCCTTCAAATAACCAATCCAACCAACTATTTCCTTTCTCTGGGTATACCCCCTTTTGGGGCATGGGACAGTGAGTGGTCCTATAGTTCCTACTGCAAAGAGGACCGGGAGGGTCGGTGTTGCTGTCTTGAAGGTGCCGTTGAGGAGGAACACGAATCCTTCCTTAGCTCTATAACACTTTACGTCGGTGTTGCTAACACTCGTGAACTGCTTATACCACCAATTGCTAGGTTCCCTTGAATTTGAGCCTGATCCTACCAATTAGTAAGCATCAAACGGGTATGCCCATGTTTCTGAGCTGACATGAGTTCCGTTACACTGACCGCAGATAACTTGCCTTCCTGCGGTCACGTTCAGGCATCTTTGCTCGTTACAGGTACAGGTAAACTGGCCCTTATGCACTTGACAGTGCTGACGGGCACACTGCGTCTGCACACAGGTGCCGTTCCCGGGGACCAGGGCATATACACAACCCCACCCTTATCCTGAGAAGCAAAGCGGGTAGCTTGCAATGTCTGAGCATGCCGCTCCGTTCTTTCCCTGGGATCCCCTGCACTCAGGATTCATGGAGTCTATTAATTCCACACATCTTCCCGGTATACCCCTTCTATATTCGCCCGTTTGTCCCTCGCAGGGTGCGTCCGAGGTATCCGCCGTATATAAGTTGCGGGGGGTCCACCCAGGGGTAGCCACGACCAGGGCCTCTACTGATTGGGCTAGTGGGTAACACACAGTTCGATTACCATGCAATTAGGTATGGGTCTGATAAAATAAGTTATCATGTAGCCCTCTAGTTCTGCTAGGATAGCACAAGATAGCACAATTATACCTGCTAGCTTACACATGTTTAGATAATTTTAGACGATACTATACATTAGTTAACAAGATAAGGACAAATCAAAAACAGCTAAGTCTGTTTGTTCCTTTCTTTTCCTGTGTTCTTGGCGTTTTTCTTCCTGCCCCAAGGATGTGGTTTATTCAGCTATGGAGGAGAGGAAGTCTGGAACAGAAACAAGGGTTAGGACGACCAGTGAGAGGCTCATTATGAAGTAATAAGTTTACAATGGTGCAGGTGAACCCAGGCACTTCTCCCTTCAATCTTAGCTGCGGTGGGGGTAGTGAGTAACACCTGAAAAGGCCCCTCCCATCGTGGCTCTAGTCCCTTTCGAATCCATTTCTTAATCAGGATACTTTCCTGGTCGCACGAGAGATGATTCGGATAACACTGGGAGGTCGAGGTGAGCCTCTCGAACCTGGTTGTCGGCTAGTCGCAGAGCCTGAGTCAGGGCAAGAACATAGGTGGTCATCAGTCGAGCGGGATACCATATCTAGGAACAATTTCCCTCATTAACACCTTAACAATAGTTTGAGCCTTATTGTCCAGAGTAGGATAGGCTTCGATCCATTTACTAAACACATCAACTATTACTAACACATATTTGTAACACTGAACTCTTTGCAACTCAATGTAGTCCAACTGCAAGGTCTTAAAGGGACCTTCTGGTAGGGGCGTCTTACCCCAATCACAGGGGACTCCCTTCCCTGGATTATGCTGTTGGCAAACAAGGCAGCGACTACTGATGTTCTGGGCTCGCATCTGGAGTCTTGGGTGCCACCAAGTGGCCAAAAGCGTGTCACTTGTTGTCCTTGCTCCACAATGAGTAGCAAAATGCCTACATTCAATAACCCATAGAGCCAACTCGTCAGACATGCAAGTCTGTTCAGCGGGAGTGGTCCGGAGTTTAGAAACATTGTCATAAGTACATCCATAATCTTTCCACAACAGTTTATCTTTTTCAGGAGTGTCCTCCTGTGCTTTAATGACATCTTGGATGGTTGACATTGTTTTTTCCGAGGCTAACTTATCCTTGGCAGGACTTTTAGTTTGACTCATCATTCTAGGCACCACCATTTGTTGTCCGCAAGAGGCCTGTTTAGCCTCTCTGTCAGCACAGCGGTTTCCTTGTCAACCGGAGAGTTTCCGGTAGTGTGGGCAGTGCACTTAACAATAACAATACGTTTAGGGAGCATGAGGGCTTGCAACAAATCAGATACTAGTTGCTTATGGGATATCTCATTCCCCTATGAGGTTAGGAATCCCCTGTTTTTCCATAATTGTCCAAAATCATGGGCTACCCTAAAGGCATACCTACAGTCGGTATAGATATTGACTTTGAGGTCTTTGGCCAAGATACAGGCTCGGGTGAGGGCGAATAGTTCAGCTTGTTGGGCAGAATAGGCGGTTTCAAAGGCGGCAGATTCCAAGACCTGATTCTCCTGGTTTACTATGGCGTATCCTGAGATTCGTGCACCTTCTGGATTAATAGAAGAACTTCTATCAACATACATAATACAGTCTGGGTCTTCCATTGGTACGTCAACTAAATCTTCCCTGACCGACGAGGCCTCCTGAATTAAAGATAACCAATCATGACTGGGTTCTTCCTCATCTTGGGGTGGCTCAGTAAGAAAACAGGCCGGATTAATGGCAGTACAGTGCCGAAAGATCAGCTTAGGATTATTCAGTAGTTGGATCTCATATCTGCTTTGCCTGGCCATGGTAAGGTGTTGAGTCTGCAGTTGGCCCAGGAGGGCAGCTACGGAGTGAGAGGTGTACACAACAATATCCTGCTGGAGGGTAATGTTGGCAGCGGATTGAAGGCTATTGTAGATGGCAGTTAATATTTGAGTACATACAGGGTGCCCCAAGACAACGGGGTCTATTTTGGAAGAGTAGTAGGCAAAAGGCCTATGCTTATCCCCGTGTTTCTGAGTTAAGACAGCAGTAGCACAGTCTTTCAGGATGGTACAATACAGTTGAAAGGGCCGGTCATAGAGGGGCCGGCCCAAAGACGGAGCTTGCAGCAGGGCTGTCTTTAGTTCCTTAAAGGCTTGGACGTCTGCAATTTTTATTTTAAAGCTGCCTTCCTCATTTGTATACGGGGTAAGGTGCTTAGTCATCAGGGCGACGTTAGGGATCCAGGATCTACAATAATTGATCATCCCCAACCACTGTCGCATTTGTTTAGCCGTGCTAGGGACTGGAAACTGGCAAATTGGTTCGTCATCCGGGGAGGTTCTCTGTATAATCAAGCTACGTAATCGGGGGACGGTTGGCCAAAGGGGTTGTTCTGGGAGAAGTTAGTGTAAGATCCCCGTCCTCTCCCCCCTTGCCCCCCTCCTCTTCCTCCTCTTCCTCTTTCGTGCCGACGGGAGGGACACTCTCTACTCCAATGTCCTTCTTGCCCACAATTAAAGCATCCATCTCTTCTTTCCCAGCCCCGACCTCTTCCCATACCAGGCCGGGGACAGTAGGGCGGCCCGTAATTAGCGGGGCCTGGGCTATTTGGGTGTTGGGTATATCCGTATCCTTGGTTATCCACCCATCCCTTTACACAGTACTGTGGTTCCATCTGGTATCCCCTCGGGTTGGACCAGGGTCCTCTCCGTGGGGGTTCTTCCTTTCTAGTCACATAATTCGGTTTTGACCCGGGTCAGGGGTGCGCCTCCTCCTTCCCCTCCTTCTGCCAATAATATTTTACCGCTCTTTCCATTTGGGCTCTACTGTTATCTGCCCAGTTCATATTATTTGTCCGGATAGCGTGAGCAATCGAATAGGGCAGGCACTGAAGTAGAATAGCGCAGAATTGAGGTGAATTGTCCCCTGCCCTGAAGGCATTATCTCCTGATTGACCTCCGTATATTTCAATAAATCTTTCCATGAATTCGTTGTCAGTTTCTTCTCGTTTGGGTTTAGTTTCTAATACTGCTGCCATACTGATGGGTTTCTGAAGGTTCTTGCTGAGAGCATTAAAGATAGCGTTTAGGCGATCCTGGGCATTATTAGGGTGAGCAGTCACTAATGCATCATGGGTGGCTCGCCTCAAATTTTCTAAGAACCGGGCGTGTTCAGTCGGACTCTGGGTCTGCTGCACTAAGGACCACAAGTATCTTGATTCCGCACTATAAACTCCAATGGTGAATCGGAGGCGATCTATAAATTTGACCGGTTCTCTCTTTCGATCTGGTATTGTAGCCAGGATAGCCATAATTTCATTTGGCTTCCATGGCACATATACATCTATGGTGGGGTGATCTGCAGCCTGTGCTGCATCCAGATTAGGCATGGGTCGAACTGGGAACTGCCTCGTTCCTACCCTAGTTTTCTGGACGGAAGTATTTCCTGAGGCCGTTTCTCTATCCGGAGAGCACTCCGAGCCTGTAGAACTAATGCTGGAGCTTCGGCTATGACGAGTGAGTCGTCGCCGATGGCCCTGAGGTTCAGACTGAGAGCGGGGCTGATGAGAGTGCCTGCGTCGCCTCTCCGGACTAGGGGTCGCTGTTTTCTGAATGGTCAGGCTACGTCTTCTAGTCTTAGATCTGGTCCTACCGGCTACAGGGTCTGTGAACTGAGGACTTGAGTCATGGTAGGAGTCACTATCTGAAGAGGAAGAGTCCGTCTGGGCTTGTTGGTTCATTGGTGTGGGGTTACGGCTATCGTTACCTCCTACCGCCAGAGTGTAGGGTGGAGGTTGGCGAGAAGGGGACTGCGAAGAGGGACTCGGGGCTGCGGGAGGCGCCGTTGGGGTTGGGCGCCGAATCAGTGGCCATTGATCAAATTCATCGTCAGTTTCGGTCAACGCAAAACCAACCATTCGACTACGTAGTCTATCGGTACCCTTCTCGGAGGTCCCAGGGGAACTCTTAGTAAGTTTCTCGTGTGCGCACTCTTTCTTTAAGACGTCTGCAGTTTTAACATGCCCTCCTTCTGTCAAGGACAGCCCTAATTTAGTGGCGTTTTCCTGCCAGCTTGACAGAAGGGACTCATCTTTCAGCTTTTGACAGTACTGTCTCCATTTGGCTATTAAATCCTTTTTTAATCACTGGGACCATATAATTTTTTTTTTTACTCAACAAACCTCTCCTTTGTGCATTTCCTGGCTCCGTAACTTATCATCCGAATATACGTAATTCAATAAGGTTCACACTCTTAAACTTCCCACATACAGGACAACACTACGAAGAGTTAAAAAAACTTTCACTGTTTGAAAAAGTGGGTGGAGCTAAAGCAAACCACAACTCCCCGGTTTCCCCACACAAGCTTCCTTCTCCACAGTAAAAAGCCTACAAGCATTTAAAACAGACGTTCACAAGAGTCTCTCTTTTTTTTTTGGATCCATGACCTTTCAGGGAAGTCGTAGTTTTATCTAAATTACCCATCCTTGTGTCGCCGCACGTTGGATCAGGGTCCTAATTAATCCAAATTACCTCCACGTTGTCCCGTGTTAGTTCTAGTTTAGCTTGCCCAGAGCCTAGGTGGACCAAGTGATATACAAGATCGACACCACTCCTGGCGCAAGTACAATTTAAAATTTACACAATCCCGTGTCATCCCTCGGCTTGCGCGATTTCTCTCTTCATGTCGCTACACGGTTTCCTACGCGATTTCTCTCTTCATGTCGCTACACGGTTTCCTATCCAATCAGTGCCTAGACGGGCCAAGTGATATACAAGGTCGATGTCACACCTGACTTGAACACTTATTTCCTAAGTTTAAAACGTGTTCGCCAGATTGACCTGGATCTCGTTCAGACACCACCTGTGAACCAGCGAGTGGCTAAACTTTCCTCAGACTTTTGAAACCGGAGGAAACTGGAGCAGTATTGAAATTATACTTGCTCCAGTGGCCATTTTCCTCTCGTCTCGTCCAAGGCTAGTCTAGCTCTTAATTCGCAAGTTTTCGGCAGTCGTCCGTTGAGATCCCACTTCTGACACCAAATGTTGATACTGGATTCTTTTCCCTTCAATCTGTTTCAGCGAATTCACTGACACACGAACACTTTTAGTCTTAGCAACATAAGACCTTTATTCTGTAGATTCTCCGGCCGGGACCTGTTAAGATAAAAGGGAACACTCTCGATTCGAGCCTGTCCACCTCTCTCCTGACAAGTCTCGTAACAGTACAAAAGCTCAACACTTATACATTGTTACAGCAGAACACATTTGAGTGACACTCAGTTTATACAGTCATTGGTCGATTTCCCCCATAGCATACCCAATTGCAGGCTAACAACTCTCCAAATAGGGCGGGCTCCAGGGATGTGTTTATTGTTTCGATTTTCATAGCATTTCCCTATTTCATGGCTGGATATAGCAGCCTCTCGTCTGACTTTGCTTTTCGCGTAACTCGTGTTTGACCACAACTCTGAGTAACCCCCTTTTGTGTCGACATTGCAAATATCTCAGCTTGACATTTTCTTTTAGCCATTTTCCCATGATTCCCTATCTCCATCCTTTTGCTACCTTCTCTAGCCATCTACCACTTTCGCAATCCTTTTTCACATTCTCATGTTTTTCAGTGAGCTGGGCCAGAGCTGAATATTTATTGCTTAATGGCTCTAGCCTTCATTCAAGGAAAATTGCCCCCCTTTGGCCACAAAATCCACAGTTATCCAAGTCCTCTTTTAGAATTTTATTAACTCATGTCTTCAGTAATTCTTGGATAGTCTAATGAGGTTCTTTGTGTTGCTGAAAGTGATAGCTACAGAATATAGCTGCTCTTTCAAAAATGCATTTAGCCCAGTAGTACCCACTTTTCTTCTTGGTACTCTGGTTTTAAGCAGCAATGAGACATGATAGAGTTAGACTCCGGATGCATTCTTTTGCTCCTTACTGTTGTTACCCAGAGAGTGGTTCGAATATGGAACTTGCTACCACATGGAGCAGTTGAGCAAATAGCAGAGATGCATTTAAGGAGATGTACATGAGGGAGAAAGAAATAGAACTATATGCTCATTAGATTAATTGAAGTAGAGTGTGAGGAGACTCGTGTGGAACATAAACACTGCCGAATGACCTGTTTTAATTTCACGTAAATAGCACTAACTAAGTGAGGTCTTCAATATATTATTTAGGCACAGGCCCAGAGCCATTAAATATTCAACAAGCTGCTAAAAAGACAAGCTTTCTTGTACTCTGATGATCTAGAATGGCATGAGGGAGCACAGGACCTTTTACCCAGCCATTTTCCAGTTGCTGGGTGGGTGATTAAATAAAGTAAATTAAAATCAGCAAGAATACATAACACAGACACTGACACTGACAATACTAGGAATTATCAATTTTAAACTGTAAATAGTAAGCTGTATCAATTTTTACTCAAATCTATCCCTTGAAGTGCTTTCAACTGATCCAGGACCTTGAAATAGGGAGACATTGCTGCCCCTATTTTATTAAAGTGCAAGAAGTTATATAAGTCTATGTTCTGTTACAGGTGGACTTGAAAATGATTCAAATTGAGTGTCTCAATCACTGTCCAACTATGTGTGTGTTTAGTCAGACTCGGCAGTCTACTTAGATTCACCATTGCAAAACATTCTAAGCCAAGGTAAATGCTTTGCGATATTCTGTCAGTCTGGAAAATTTAGAAGCTATTGAATTGCTGTCTGGAAGAAGGACAAGACTCGGCTCAACACTCTTGATCAATCAATTTCCAAAATGCAGCAGGCCCATCTGTGAAGGGTGGCTTCCTCCTGGGAGTTGCTGAACACATTGGAGAATAGATTCCAATTGCATGTTTTGAAAAGGCCAATTTTAAAACCCAAATCAATTTATACAACAACCTCTAAAATGTGTTTTTAGCTCGGCTGTTGGGTCATTTTGCTTCCATTAGCCCTTTTTCCTTAAAAAGAGAACATCTAAATGAGTGAATCGAATTGGCTTTAAGATTGTGGACTTCAGGATGAGGCTGGAAAGGATCATCCACTCAGCACCTGGCTGAAGATGGTTGCGAACACTTCAGCTTTGTCTTTTACATTTACATGCTGGATTTCACCATCATTGAGGATAAGGATGTACATGGATCCTCCTCCTGTTAGTTGCTTAATTGTCCACCACTATTCGCAATTGAATGTGGCAGGACTGCAGAGTTTTGACCTGTTGATTGTGGATTGCTTGGCTCTGTCGATAGCATGCTGCGTCTGCTGTTTAGCATGCATGTAGTCCTGTGTTGTAGCTATACCCAGTTTGCACTTGCTGTTCCTGCGTGCTTTTCTAATTGAACCAGGATGCACTCCAGCAACTCTTTGTCCTCTCCAAGCCCTCTTTGACAGCATCTCCACCACCCACAAAGACAGGACAAGGTGCATAGGAATACCATCGCTTCCCAGTCAAACATCATACTGACTTCGACACATATTGCTATTCCTTGTTACTGGGTTAGAATCCTAAATTTCCTACCTGACAGCATTGTGGGAGCACCTTCACCATGCAGACTGTAGTGGTTCAAGAAAAAGGTCCACCACTATCTTTTTAACATCAACTCGGGATGGGCAATAAATGCTGACTTTGCCAGCAACTCCCACCCGCTAAGAATGAATTAAAAAAAGAAAATCAACTAACTTACTTGAGCTCTTTGTTAAATTTGCTGAGGCAGAAACAACTCCCACCCCTCCCCGCAAGCAGATTGCTTTGTCTCTGGTTCATGTGGACAGAGTAGCCAGCACTGTATCTTGGATTTTTGGTGGTGGACTCTCAAGGTAATTTACCCCACTCTGATCTCATCAGTTATGGTTCTATGTGATCTTGGCAATGACCTGAACCAACATTCCTCTACTCTGCAGAGTGGACCTCCTCTTGCATTGAGTGTTAGATTCTGCATTCATAGCTGAAATACTTTTGGCTGACAACATGTTTTTAAATTGTGTCAAACTCTGCATCAATGTCTTCCATTGTTAGTAGTTGATACCCTATTCAATTTCAGGAAAATTTCCACTAACTGGGTTTATTATGTTAAATAGTGGGAGTTTTCAGAATGGTGCATGGCTGGATCTGTTTTTGCCACATAAAATGTTAATTATGTTCTGGAATATCTAAAGTGCCTGTTAGTAATGTAAGTTTCTGCTCATGGGTTAGTGAGCTGCAAGTTTTAGTTGTAGATCATCCCTATTTGGCCCTCTGTTTGTTGATTGCCCTGAAAGAAGGTACTTCTGTTTGAGGTGTTGAGAACACTGGTCTTCTGTAGCCCTCCATGGTATTATCTGCATAGGTCCACAAGGAGGTGGAGACATGTTGAGACTGCAACTGATCTTTACTTGCACTGAATGTGGCAACCCCATACTGCTGGCAACTGCATGTCTCATTGCAGCTGATCGCATAGATCTGCATATACCTCCTTGCTCATCCACATTTTAATGTATCAGAGAAATTTGAATAGTTTTTGTAGAATAAAAGGCAAGTCATATTCCAGAAATTATGTAACTGATATAAAAGGAATGTAATTTGCTCTGTGTAATGCCGTAAGTTTGACTTTGTATATACTGGCTGACTAAACAGATGCAAGCAATCTGTGTTGCTACTGTTCTATTTCGATGGAGATGTATCGGTAATACCAGTGTCCCATGGTGCGTGGGGCACTGGCACCAGTACTAGGGTAAGAGGGAGTGAATCGAATAACTAAGGCTATAGAGAGGGCTTTAAATTAATCAGTGGGGGGTGGGGTCCAGGTGAGTGACAATTTAAAAGGTCAAAGAATAATGAGAAGGCAATAGAGCAGGGTAACACTGGGGGAAATGAAAACCAGAGCGTGACAGGAAAGAACAGAATGTATAAACATAAAAGTGAATCAAAGTGGGGTCAAAGCAGGAAAAAATGGTTAAAAAAACAAATTTAAAAGCTCTTTATCTGAATGCACGCAGCATTCATAACAAAATAGATGAGTTGACGGCACAAATAGATACAAATGGGTATGATCTGATCGCCATTACAAAGACGTGGTTGCACGGTGACCAAGGCTGGGAACTATATATTCAGGGGTACTTGACAATTCGGAAGGACAGACAAAAAGGAAAAGGAGGTGGGGTAGCTCTGTTAATAAAGGATGAGATCAGTGCGTTAGTGAGGAATGATATTGGCTCAGAAGATCAAGATGTTGAATCAGTTTGGGTGGAGATGAGGAATAATAAGGGGAAAAAGTCATTGGTGGGCGTAGTCTATAGGCCCCCTACCAGTAGCTACACTGTTGGACGGAGTATAAATCAAGAAATAATGGAGGCTTGTAAAAAAAGGAACGGCAATAATCATGGGCGATTTTAACCTTCATATTGATTGGACAAAGCAAATTGGCCAGGGTAGCCTTAAGGAAGAGTTCATAGAGTGTATCCGGGATACTTGAACAGTACGTTGCGGAACCAACCAGGTAGCAGGCTATGTTAGATCTGGTGCTGTGAATGGGACAGGATTAATAAACAATCTCGTTGTAAAGGATCCTCTAGGACTGAGTGACTATAACATGGTTGAATTTCAAATTCAGTTGGAGGATAAGAAAGTGGATCTCAAACTAGTGTCCTAAGCTTAAGTAAAGGAGACTATAAAGGTATGAGGGCAGAGTTGGCTAAAGTGGACTGGGGAAATAGATTAAAGTGTGGAACGGTTGATGAGCAGTGGCAGACATTTAGAGATATTTCATAACTCAACAAAAATAGATTCCAATGAGAAGGAACGATTAAGAGACGGGATAACCATCCGTGGCTAACTCAGGAAATAAGAGATGGTATCAAATTGAAAACAAGGGCACACAAAGCGGCCAAGACGAGTGGGAGGCCAGAGGATTGGGAAACTTTTAAAAGCCAGCAATGAATGACTAAAAAAAACAGTACAAGACACTAAAAACATCCCAATAGTGTATAATCAAGGCGCTATAGGGAGGGAGGAACTGAAGACAATCACTATCACTAATGAAGTAGTACTCGGTAAAATAATGGGACGAAAGGCGAACAAGTCCCCTGGACTGATGGCTTGCATCCTTGGGTCCTTAAAGAAGTGGCTGCAGAGATAGTGGATGCATTGGTTGTAATCTACCACAATTCCTTGGATTCTGGGGCAGTGCCAGCGGATAAGAAAACCGCAAATGTAACACCCCTATTTAAAAAAAAAAGGCAGACAGAAAGCAGGAAACTATAGACCGGTTAGCCTAACATCTGTTGTTGGGGAAAATGCTGGAGTCCATTAATAAGGAAGCAGTAGTAGTTCATTTGAAAAAGCATAATTCAATCAAACAGATTCAGCATGGTTTTATGAAAGGGAAATCGTGTTTGACAAATTTGCTGGAGTTCTTTGCAGATGTAACGAGCAGGGTGGATAAGGGGGAACCAGTAGATGTAGTGTATTTGGATTTCCAGAAGGGATTCGATAAGGTACCACATAAAAGGTTACTGCAGAAGGTAAAAGTTCACCGGGTTGGGGGTAATATATTATCATGGATAGTGGATTGGCTAACTAACAGAAAATAGAGTCGGAATAAATGGGTCATTTTCTGGTTGGCAAACACTGACTAGTGGGGTGCTGCAGGGATTGCAGCTGGGGCCTCAACTATTTACAATCTATATTAATGCTTGGATGAAGGGACTGAGCGTAATGTAGCCAAGTTTGCTGATACAAAGATGGGTGGGAAAGCAAATTGTGAGGAGGACACAAAAAATCTGCAAATGGATATAGACAGGCTAAGTGAGTCTAAAATTTGGCAGATGGAGTATAATATGGGAAAATGTGAGGTTATCCACTTGGGCAGAAAAAATAGAAAATCAAATTATAATTTAAACGGAGAAAAATTGCAAAGTGCTGCAGTACAGAGAGACCTGGGGGTCCTTGTGCATGGAAACACCGAAAGTTAGTGTACAGCAAGAAATCAGGAAGACAAATGGAATGTTGGCCTTTATTACAAAGGGGATAGAGTATAAAAGCAGAGAAGTCCTGCTACAACTGTAAAGGGTATTGGTGAGGCCAAACCAGAGTACTGTGTACAGTTTGGGTCTCAGTATTTAAGAAAGGATATACTTGCATTGGAGGCTGTTCAGAGAAGGTTCACGAGGTTGAATCCGGAGATGAGGGGCTTGACTTATGAAGATAGATTGGGCCTATACTCATTGGAGTTCAGAAAAATGAGAGGTGATCTTATCGAAACATATAAGACAATGAGGGGGCTCGAAAAGGTGGATGCAGAGAGGATATTTCCACTCTTAGGGGAAACTAAAACTAGAGGATATAGTCTCAGAATAAGGGGCCGCCCATTTAAATGAGATGAGGAGGAATTTCTTCTCTCTGAGGTTTGTAAGTATGTGGAATTCTCTGCCCCAGAGGGCTGTGGAGGCTGGGTAATTGAATATATTTAAGGAGGAGATAGACAGACTTTTGTGTGATAAAGGAATAGAGGGTTATGGTGAATGGGCAGGGAAGTGGAGCTGAGTCCATGATCAGATCAGCCATGATCTTACTAAATGGCGGAGCAGGCTCGAGGGGTCAAATGGCCTCCTCCTGCTCCTATTTCTTATGTTCTTATTTACTGCAGCTTATTTGATTCTGATTAGTCCGTGCATGGAACCAGTGTGGTATGACTGAAATGATCTATTTTGGATTCAGAGTGAAGGTTAAATTTGAGCAAGTGCAGATCTCACGAGAAAGTATTTAAGGAATTGGTGTAAGGGAATGTTATAAACACTATGGGCCCAGGTTTCCACACGCGCCTAGAACGGCGCAGTCCCGACCTGGACGCCCGTTTTTCGCGCCACAAAGTGCGCCTAAAAATATCTTCGGTATTCTCCACCTACTTGCAGGTCCTCTGGCTCTCGGCGCAGCCAGCACGAGCTGTGGGGGGGCGGAGCCAGGTCCCTGCGCTGAAAACAGTGCCGGGACCTCTGCACATGCGTGCTACAGTGGGCACGCAAGTGCAGTAGCTCCAGGCGCCGAACTGTGTGGGAGGGGCCCGAAGCACGCAGCCCCTAGCCCTGGCTGAATGGCCTCACTGGAGCTGCGTGAATAAGGCTCCTCCCACGGCCAGCTCCTGCTCCCCCCCCCCCCCGACCAGACCCGACACTTGCTCCCCGCCCCCCGGACCCGACCCGACCCAACCCAACGCCACCTACCTGTAAAATCTGGTGCTGGGGACGGGCCGGCAGCCTTCGGTCCCAAAAGGCCTGCCTGAAGCACTTTCACACAGGTAGGAAGATGGTTTATTTAATCTTTTCTTTGCTTATAAATGTTTATTCAGGTTGGATTTATTTGTATAAGTATAAATAAGGATTTATTATAGAATTTAATGACTTCCCTTCCCCCTCCCCCCACCTCGTTCTGGACGCCTAATTTGTAACCTGCGCCTGATTTTTTAATGTGTAGAACAGGTTTTTTCAGTTCTACAAAAATCTTCACTTGCTCAATTCTACTTTAGTTTGGAGTACGTTTTCACTGTGGAAACTTTCAAATCAGGCGTCAGTGGCCGGACACGCCCCCTTTTGAAGAAAAAAATTCTGTTCTACCTGACTAGAACTGCAGAAAAAAAAATGTGGAGAATTGCGATTTATAAGATAGTCCGTTCTCCACCAGTTGCTCCTATAAATCAGGCGCAAATCATGTGGAAACTTGTGCCCTATATCATGTACAACAGGATCCCAATTCTAAGATCTATTTATTTTGCGAGGAAGCTAGTTTTTGAGTATATTTTAGCCCTGGGAATTTTGAGTAGAAGACCGTGCAATACAATATAATCTACAGGATTTTCCAACTCCCAACTATTCTTAGTCAAGTACTGTGCTCTGTTGGGTTTGAAAATGGCAGAATAGAACTGTTTATAAAAAAAAATCTAATTTTAAATCTTTGATGTTGAAGAAGACTAGGAAAACTACCTTCTTCTGCTGAAACTGTGTTCCTTTCAGAAGCTAATGAAAAGAAACTATATTGAGATTCATCAAGATCTCTGTAGTGACAGAAAATAGGAACTTTTATATGAACTTTATATAATTTTAGACTTTTTTGTTATTGGTCTAGAAGTGATCATTCAAATTTGGGTAACTTATTCAATTAGGAAGCCAGTTGTCCTTTAATCCTTATTTTTGGATTGTAGATATGCCTGCATTAAATTGATGGATCATAATGATAGAGATTTAATATTGTTCGAACTGACAGTGCTTTGTAAAAGAGGATTATATTGAATGGCTAAAATGCACTTGATGCACACGCAAGTTGTTAATGATGGTCCAGTAATATGAAAACAATTGATCGTTTGTGCTTTGTGGTTCAAAGTTCCAGTTCCAATGTTAAATGAAGGTGTGTGTTGGGAGGGAAGGAAGAGAGAGAAAGTGGAATTTACATGACACCTGTGTAGTGGTGATGGTGCACTTTTTATAAGAACATAAGAAATAGGAACAGGAGTAGGCCATACAGGTCCTTGAGCCTGCTCCGTCATTCATTAAGAACATGGCTGATCTGATCTTGGACTCAGTTCCACTTCCCCGCCTGCACCCCATAACCCCTTATCCCCTCATCGTTTAAGAAACTGTCTATTTCTGTCTTAAATTTATTCAATGTCCCAGCTTTCACAGCTCTCTGAGGCAGCGAATTCCACAGATTAACAACCCTCTGAGAAAATAAATTTCTCCTCATCTCTGTTTTAAATGGGTGGCCCTTTATTCGAAGATCATGCCCTCTAGTTCTGGTCTCCCCTATCAGTTAAAACATCCTCTCTGCATCCACCTTGTCAAGCCCCCTCATAATCTTATATGTTTCGATAAGATCACCTCTCATTCTTCTGAATTCCAATGAGTAGAGGCCCAACCTACTCAACCTTTCCTCATAAGTCAACCCCCTCATCCCCAGAATCAACCTAGTGAACCTTCTCTGGACTGCCTCCAAAGCAAGTACATCCTTTCTTAAATATGGAAAGCCAAAACTGCATGCAGTATTCCAGGTGTGGCCTCACCAATACCTTTTTATAGCTGTAGCAAAACTTCCCTGCTTTTATACTTCATCCCCTTTGCAATAAAGGCCAAGATACCATTGGCATTCCTGATCACTTGCTGTACCTGCATACTGTTCTTTTCTGTTTCATGCACAAGTACCCCCAGGTCCCGCTGTACTGTGGCACTTTGCAATCTTTCTCCATTTAAATAATAACTTATACGTTACTAGGATTCCCATGCTGCATTTGTGTCACTACTGGAAATGGGGCTGATAGTAGACACATCACTTTCAATGTCCAAACAAATGTGGCAAAGCATCCCCAATTTTAATCACTCCACCATTGCCAGCTGTGCTTTCAGCTGCCTAGGCCCCAAGCTCTGGAATTCCCTCCCGAAACCACTCCGCGCCTCTCTCCTCCTTAAAGCCTACCTCTTTGACTAACCTGTCCTTATGTGGGTCGGTGTCAAGTTTTGTTTGATAACGTGCCTTAGGATGTTTTACTACGTTAAAGGCACTATGTAAATGCAAGTTGTTGGGACTGGTGGTGGAACATTTCAGAAATCATAGACACAGAAGTCTGACCCCACATGGACCAATGAATTCTAATGTAAATGAGACATAAGTTAGCAGTAGCAATTTTTTACTGAGTAATTTCCTTGACAGTTCTGAAGGTGTTTTTATTATTCAGTCTAGGGATGTGGGCAAGGCCGACAGTTATTTCCCTTTCCTAGTTGCCCTGAGAACGAAGGTGGTGGGCTGCCTTCTTGAACAGCTGCATTTATTGTGGTCTGATACAACTGAGTGGCTTACTAGGTCAATTCAGAGGGCAGTTAAGAGTCAACCACGTTGGTGTGGGACGTGAGTCACACAGAAGCCAGACTGGGTAAGGAAGGCAGGTTTCCTTTCCTCAAGTTCATTAGTGAACCACTTGAGTTTTTACGACAATCCAACAGCTTCATGGTCACTTTTTTTATTGATACCAGCTCTTTATTTCCAGATTTTAAAAAACATTGAATTCAAATTCTCAAACTCCCATGGTGCGATTTGAACTTGTGTTTTAAGAACATGAGAATGTAAGAAATAGGAGCTGGAGTAGGCTCTTTGGCCTTTCGATAAGATCGTGGCTGATCATCTACCTCAACTCCATCTTCCTGCACTATCCCCATATCCCTTAATTCCCTTAGTTCCCAAAAATTTAATAAGAACATAAGAATTTCTCTGGATTATTGTCGAGTAACATAATCACAACACTACCATACCCAATTGCTTTGTGATTTGTGTGCTGAGAGATTTGTAGTATGACAATACCTGTAGAACCATAATAAAGCAAGGAGTTAACACTTTCAGTAGAGGGCAGGAAAAATGGAGGGAAAAGGATGTTTAAAATTGAGGAATAACTCAACAGGTCAGGTTGCATCCATAGAAAGAATGGATCAGTTAATATGCGCCTTAGCTTTGCCTGTCTTTTTGTGAGATATGTGGAACATTCTTTGTTCCAGTCCTATTCGGGTCCCCTCCCTCATCTCTTTTTTAACTATTAATTCATGGGATGTGCGCGTTGCTGGCAAGGCCAACATTTATTGCCCATCCCTAATTGTCCTTCAGGATATGGTGGTGAGCCACCTTCTTGAACTGTTGCAGTCTGAGGTGAAAGTACTCGCACACTGCTGTTAGGGAGGGAGTTCCAAGATTTTGTCCCAGTGACAATGAAGGAATGGTGAAAAATTTCTACGTCACAATAGTATGTGACTTAGAGGGGAACTTGATGGTGGCGCTGGTGTTCCCGTGTGCCTGCTGCCCTTATCCTTCTAGGTGGTAGAGGTCGTGGGTTTGGAAGGCACTGTCAAAGAATCCTTGGGGAGTTGCAGTAGTGGATTTTGCAGATGGTACACACTGCAGCTATGGTGTGCCGGTGGTGGAGGGAGTGAATGTTTAAGGTGGTGGATGCAGTACCAATCAAGTTGGCTACTGGATGGTGTCTAGCTTCTTGAGTATTGTTGGAGCTGCACTCATCCAGGCAAGTGGACAGTATTCCATCACGTTCCTGACTTGTGCCTTGTAGATGGTGGAAAGGCTTTGGGGAATCAGGAGGTGAGGCACTTGCTGCCGAATATCCAGCCTCTGTCCTACTCTTGTAGTCACAGTATTTATGTGGCTTGTCCAGTTACACTTCTGGTCAATGGTAACCCCCAGAATGTTGATGGGGGATTTGGCAATGGTAATTGCATTGAATGTCAAGGGGAGGTGCTTAGACTCTTGTTGGAGATGGTCACTGCCTGGCACTTCTTTGGCGCGAATGTTACTTGCCCAAGTACTGAATGTTGTCCAGGTCTTGCTGCATGAGGCCCTGGACTGCTTCATTATCTGAGGAGATGCGAATGGCACTGAACACTGTGCAGTAATCAGTGAATTTCCCCACTTCTGACCTTATTGATGAAGCAGTTGAAGATGGTTGGGCCGAGGACACTACCCTGAGCAACTCCTGCAGCAATGTTCTGGGGTGAGATAATTTGCCTCCAGCAATCACAACCATCTTCCTTTGTCGAAATATGACTCCAGCCAGTGGGAAGTCCATTTCCTCCCCCCTCCCCCCACCCGGATTCCCATTGACTTCAATTTTACTAGGGCTCCTTGATGCCACACTCGGTAAAATGTTGGCTTGATGTCAAAGGCAGTCACTCTCAGCTCACCTTTTGGAATTCAGCTCTTTTGTCCATGTTTTGACCAAGGCTGTAATGAGGTCTGGAGCCGAGTGGTCCTGGTGGAACTCAAACTGAATATTGTTGAGCAGGTAAGTGTCGCTTAATAGCACTGTCGGCGACACCTTCCATCACTTTGCTGATTATTGAGAGTAGACTGATGGGTCGGTAATTGGCAGAATTCGATTTGTTGTTTTTTTTGTGGACGGGGTATATACCTGGGTAGCTTTCCACATTGTCGGGTAGATGCCAGTGTTGTAGCTGTACTTGAACAGCTGGCTTGAGGCGTGGCTAGTTCGGTTGCCAGGATGTTGTTGGGGCCAAAGCCTTTGCTGTATCCCGAGCGCTCAGCTGTTTCTTGAAATCATGTGGAGTGAATTGAATTGTCTGAATTCTAGCTTCTGTGATGGGGACCAAAGTTATCCCATAGGTGCAACGAGACCTGGGTGTCATGGTACATCAGTCATTGAAAGTTGGCATGCAGGTACAGCAGGCGGTGAAGAAGGCAAATGGTCTTCATAGCGAGAGGATTTGAGTATAGGAACAGGGAGGTCTTACTGCAGTTGTACAGGACCTTGGTGAGGCCACACCATGAATATTGTGTACAGTTTTGCTCCCCTAATCTGAGGAAGGACATTCTTGCTATTGAGGGAGTGCAGCGAAGGTTCACCAGACTGATTCCCAGGATGGCAGGACTGTCATATGAAGAAAGAATGGATCGACTAGGCTTATATTCACTGGAATTTAGAAGAATGAGAGGGGATCTCATAGAAACATATAAAATTCTGACGGGACGGGACAGGTTAGATGCAGGAAGAATGTTCCCGATGTTGGGGAAGTCCAGAACCAGGTGTCACAGTCTAAGGATAAGGAGTAAGCCATTTAGGACTGAGATGAGGAGAAACTTCTTCACTCAGAGTTGTGAACCTGTGGAATTCTCTACCACAGAAAGTTGTTGAGGCCAGTTCGTTAGATATATTGAGATGGGAGTTAGATGTGACCCTTACGGCTAAAGGGATCAAGGGGCATGGAGGGAAAGCAGGAATGGGGTACTGAAGTTGCATGATTGTTGATACTGGATTCTTTTCCCTTCAATCTGTTTCAGCGAATTCACTGACACACAAACACTTTTAGTCTTAGCAACATAAGACCTTTATTCTGTAGATTCTCCCGGCCGGGACCTGTTAAGATAAAGGGGAACACACTCGAGTCGAGTTTGTCCACCTCTGTCCTGACAAGCTACGTAACAGTACAAAAGCTCAACACTTATACATTGTTACAGCAGAACACATTTGAGTGACACTTAGTTTATACAATCATTGGTCGATTTCCCCCATAGCATACCCAATTGCAGGCTAGCAACTCTCCAAATAGGGCGGGCTCCAGGGATGTGTTTATTGTTTCGAATCTCATCACACTTCCCTATTTCATGGCTGGATATAGCAGCCCCTCGTCTGACTCATGTCTGACTTTTGCTTTTTCGCGTAACTCGTGTTTGACCACGACTCTGAGTAATCCTTTGTTTGTGTCGACAGGGCAAATATCGCAGCTGGACAATTTCTCTTGGCCATTTTCCCATGATCCCTTACTAACACATTCGCAAACCTTCTATCTACATTCTCATGATCAGCTATGATCTTATTGAATGGTGGTGCAGGCTCGAAGGACCGAATGGCCTACTTCTGCACCTATTTTCTATGTAAGCTGCAATTTGTTCTCTGCGGCTTGTTTCTTTTGGTGAGTGGTCCCTTTAAATTTAACAAATTTCAGTTCACTTTAGACACTGTGATAAGGAAACAATGAGTTGGAAGATTTTTGCACTGAGTGTGATTTGAAAACACCACCATTTTACTGCTGTCATAAACAACACTTCAATGTTTATTGTATGTTGAAATTGAATTTTAATGGTGAATGTCAAGATCAGAATGAATCAGCGACAACATAGAGCGCTTCTAATGCAGAAAAACATCCAAGGTGCTTCATGGATGTATATTAGAAAAAAATGGATGCCAAGCGTTATTGGGGCAGGTAACCAAAAGGTTGGACAAAGAGATGGGTTTTCAGGAGGGTCATAAAACAGAGGGAGGTGGAGAGAAAGAGGATTGACCAAGTGCAGCATGCCTCAGGTACTGCAAATTTAATCAAGCTCATTAAAAGCAGACATCAACTGCCTCTTGCATGACTCAGTCTTTTGCCTCTAGCAGTGTACCTGGGAGATTATTCCATGCATTAAATACTCTGTGAAGAAGGACCTTCTGGCATCAGTTCTGAATCTCCTTTTTTACCAGTTTGCTCCCTTGTCCTTCAGTCATGGTTTAAGTTAGCCATAGTGCTCAGGATTAATTTTTTAACCTTCCAATTAGTATCGTGTACCTCTTAAGATCCTCTCGTATGCCTCATTTCAAGGTTGAAAAGTCCGTTTTTCTAGCCTCTCCTTTTGATTCAGTCCTCTTGCCATTAAGATGACAAACACAACTAAGCTATTCTGCAGACAGTATTGTATACTGAAATTGAGCATACCAGACCAGTGTTTTTAGAGTGCAGAGTTCCACGTTAATTTCACAAGATTATGTCTAGATAAAAATTCATATGAAAAGATGTAATGCGGAATACAGAAATTTTATCATTTGAAGCAAGATGGATTTCTGCTTCTATCACAAATGATTTTGGCGTGCTATATTGAAATCTCTTTGTATATTCAATTTTATTTCAAATTTAATCTAAGTAGAATAGCCTTAAAATATAAGAAAATTGATAGATTTAAAAATGTTAGTAACCACATGTATTTAGAATGTATTTAAAAAAAATTGCATTCTCTAATGTTGTCATCATCATAGGCAGTCCCTTGGAATCGAGGAAGACTTGCTTAGAAACATAGAAACATAGAAAATAGGTGCAGGAGTATGCCATTCGGCCCTTCGAGCCTGCACCACCATTCAATCAGATCATGGCTGATCATTCCCTCAGTACCCCTTTCCTGCTTTCTCTCCATATCCCTTGATCCCCTTAGCCGTAAGGGCCATATCTAACTCCGTCTTGAATATATCCAATGAACTGGCATCAACAACTCTCTGCGGCAGGGAATTCCACAGGTTAACAACTCTCTGAGTGAAGAAGTTTCTCCTCATCTCAGTCCTAAATGGCCTACCCCTTATCCTAAGACTGTGTCTCCTGGTTCTGGACTTCCCCAACATTGGGAACATTCCATCCGCATCTAACCTGTCCCGTCCCGTCAGAATCTTATATGTTTCTATGAGATCCCCTCTCATCCTTCGAAACTCTAGTGTATAAAGGCACAGTTGATCCAGTCTCTCCTCATATGTCAGTCCTGCCCTCCCGGGAATCAGTCTGGTGAACCTTCGCAGCACTCCATCAATAACAGGAACGACATAGGTAAAAAAAGGGATGAGGTCCTACGAAATGAATTTAAGGAGCTAGGAGCTAAATTAAAAAGTAGGACCTCAAAAGTAGTAATCTCGGGATTGCTACCAGTGCCACGTGCTAGTCAGAGTAGGAATCGCAGGATAGCTCAGATGAATACGTGGCTTGAGCAATGGTGCAGCAGGGAGGGATTCAAATTCCTGGGGCATTGGAACCGGTTCTGGGGGAGGTGGGACCAGTACAATCCGGACGGTCTGCACCTGGGCAGAATCGGAACCAATGTCCTTGGGGGAGTGTTTGCTAGTGCTGTTGGGGAGGAGTTAAACTAATATGGCAGGGGGATGGGAACCAATGCAGGGAGATAGAGGGAAACAAAAAGGAGGCAAAAGCAAAAGACAGAAAGGAGATGAGGAAAAGTGGAGGGCAGAGAAACCCAAGGCAAAGAACAAAAAGGACCATTGTACAGCAAAATTCTAAAAGGACAGAGGGTGTTAAAAAAACAAGCCTAAAGGCTTTGTGTCTTAATGCAAGGAGTATCCGCAATAAGGTGGATGAATTAACTGTGCAAATAGATTTTAACAAATATGATGTGATTGGGATTACGGAGACGTGGCTCCAGGATGATCAGGGCTGGGAACTCAACATCCAGGGGTATTCAACATTCAGGAAGGATAGAATAAAAGGAAAAGGAGGTGGGGTAGCATTGCTGGTTAAGTAGGAGATTAAGGCAATAGTTAGGAAGGACATTAGCTTGGATGATGTGGAATCTATATGAGTAGAGCTACAGAACACCAAAGGGCAAAAATCGTTAGTGGGAGTTGTGTACAGACCTCCAAACAGTAGTAGTGATGTTGGGGAGGGCATCAAACAGGAAATTAGGGGTGCATGCAATAAAGGTGCAGCAGTTATAATGGGTGACTTTAATATGCACATAGATTGGGCTAACCAAACTGGAAGCAATACGGTGGAGGAGGATTTCCTGGAGTGCATAAGGGATGGTTTTTTAGACCAATATGTCGAGGAACCAACTAGGGGGGAGGCCATCTTAGACTGGGTGTTGTGTAATGAGAGAGGATTAATTAGCAATCTCGTTGTGCGAGGCCCCTTGGGGAAGAGTGACCATAATATGGTGGAATTCTGCATTAGGATGGAGAATGAAACAGTTAATTCAGAGACCATGGTCCAGAACTTAAAGAAGGCTAACTTTGAAGGTATGAGGCGTGAATTGGCTGGGATGGATTGGCGAATGATACTTAAGGGGTTGACTGTGGATGGGCAATGGCAGACATTTAGAGACCGCATGGATGAACTACAACAATTGTACATTCCTGTTTGGCATAAAAATAAAAAAGGGAAGGTGGCTCAACCGTGGCTATCAAGGGAAATCAGGGATAGTATTAAAGCCAAGGAAGTGGCATACAAATTGGCCAGAAATAGCAGCGAACCTGGGGACTGGGAGAAATTTAGAACTCAGCAGAGGAGGACAAAGGGTTTGATTAGGGCAGGGAAAATGGAGTATGAGAAGAAGCTTGCAGGGAACATTAAGACGGATTGCAAAACTTTCTATAGATATGTAAAGAGAAAAAGTTTTGTAAAGACAAACGTAGGTCCCCTGCAGTCAGAATCAGGGGAAGTCATAACGGGGAACAAAGAAATGGCGGACCAATTGAACAAGTACTTTGGTTCGGTATTCACGAAGGAGGACACAAACAACCTTCCGGTTATAAAAGGGGTCGGGGGGTCTAGTAAGGAAGAGGAACTGAGGGAAATCCTTATTAGCCGGGAAATTGTGTTGGGGAAATTGATGGGATTGAAGGCCGATAAATCCCCAGGGCCTGATGGACTGCATCCCAGAGTACTTAAGGAGGTGGCCTTGGAAATAGTGGATGCATTGACAGTCATTTTCCAACTCTGGATCAGTTCCTATGGAGTGGAGGGTAGCCAATGTAACCCCACTTTTTAAAAAAGGAGGGAGAGAGAAAACAGGGAATTATAGACCGGTCAGCCTGACATCGGTAGTGAGTAAAATGATGGAATCAATTATTAAGGATGTCATAGCAGTGCATTTGGAAAGAGGTGACATGATAGGTCCAAGTCAGCATGGATTTGTGAAAGGGAAATCATGCTTGACAAATCTTCTGGAATTTTTTGAGGATGTTTCCAGTAGAGTGGACAAGGGAGAACCAGTTGATGTGGTATATTTGGACTTTCAGAAGGCGTTCGACAAGATCCCACACAAGAGATTGATGTGCAAAGTTAGAGCACATGGGATTGGGGGTAGTGTGCTGACATGGATTGAGAACTGGTTGTCAGACAGAAAGCAAAGAGTAGGAGTAAATGGGTACTTTTCAGAATGGCAGGCAGTGACTAGTGGGGTACCGCAAGGTTCTGTGCTGGGGCCCCAGCTGTTTACACTGTACATTAATGATTTAGATGAGGGGATTAAATGTAGTATCTCCAAATTTGCGGATGACACTAAGTTGGGTGGCAGTGTGAGCTGCGAGGAGGATGCTGTGAGGCTGCAGAGCGACTTGGATAGGTTAGGTGAGTGGGCAAATGCATGGCAGATGAAGTATAATGTGGATAAATGTGAGGTTATCCACTTTGGTGGTAAAAACAGAGAGACAGACTATTATCTGAATGGTGACAGATTAGGAAAAGGGGAGGTGCAAAGAGACCTGGGTGTCGTGGTACATCAGTCATTGAAGGTTGGCATGCAGGTGCAGCAGGCGGTTAAGAAAGCAAATGGCATGTTGGCCTTCATAGCAAGGGGATTTGAGTACAGGGGCAGGGAGGTGTTGCTACAGTTGTACAGGGCATTGGTGAGGCCACACCTGGAGTATTGTGTATAGTTTTGGTCTCCTAACCTGAGGAAGGACATTCTTGCTATTGAGGGAGTGCAGCGAAGGTTCACCAGACTGATTCCCGGGATGGCGGGACTGACCTATCAAGAAAGACTGGATCAACTGGGCTTGTATTCACTGGAGTTCAGAAGAATGAGAGGGGACCTCATAGAAACATTTAAAATTCTGACGGGGTTAGACAGGTTAGATGCAGGAAGAATGTTCCCAATGTTGGGGAAGTCCAGAACCAGAGGTCACAGTCTAAGGATAAGGGGTAAGCCATTTAGGACTGAGATGCGGAGGAACTTCTTCACCCAGAGAGTGGTGAACCTGTGGAATTCTCTACCACAGAAAGTTGTTGAGGCCAATTCACTAAATATATTCAAAAAGGAGTTAGATGAGGTCCTTACTACTAAGGGGATCAAGGGGTATGGCGAGAAAGCAGGAATGGGGTACTGAAGTTGAATGTTCAGCCATGAACTCATTGAATGGCGGTGCAGGCTAGAAGGGCCGAATGGCCTACTCCTGCACCTATTTTCTATGTTTCTATGTTCTTCCTCAGATTAGGAGACCAAAACTGAACACAATATTCCAGGTGAGGCCTCACCAAGGCCCTATACAACTGCAGTAAGACCGCCCTGCTCCTATACTCAAATCCCCTTGCTATGAAGGCCAACATACCATTTTCCTTCTTCACCGCCTGCTGTTAGAATGAGTCCTTAGGTGGCTGAACAGTCCAATACGAGAGCCACAGTCCCTGCCACAGGTGGGACAGACAGTCGTTGAGGGTAAGGGAAGGTGGGACTGGTTTGCCGCACGTTCTTTCCGCTGCCTGCGCTTGTTTTCTGCATACTCCCGATGACTAGACTCGAGGTGCTCAGCGCCCTCCCGGATGCACTTCCTCCACTTCGGGAGGTCTTTGGCCAGAGACTCCCAGGTGTCGGTGAGGATGTTGCACTTTATCAGGGAGGCTTTGAGGGTGTCCTTGTAACGTTTCCTCTGTCCACCTTTGACTTGTTTGCCATGAAGGAGTTCCGAGTAGAGCGCTTGCTTTGGGAGTCTCGTGTGTGGCATGTAGACAATGTGGCCTGCCCAGTGGAGTTGATCAAGTGTGGTCAGTGCTTCAATGCTGGGGATGTTGGCCTGGTCGAGGACGCTAATGTTGGTGCGTCTATCCTCCTAGGGGATTTGTAGGATCTTGCGGAGGCATTGTTGGTGGTATTTTTCCAGTGACTTGAGGTGTCTACTATACATGGTCCATTTCTCTGAGCCATACAGGAGAGCGGATATTACTACAGCCCTGTAGACCATGAGCTTGGTGGTAGATTTGAGGGCCTGGTCTTCGAACACTCTTTTCCTCAGGAGGCCGAAAGCTGCTCTGGCACACTGGAGGCGGTGTTGAATCTCCTCATCAATGTCTGCTTTTGTTGATAAAAGGCTCCCGAGGTATGGGAAATGGTCCACTTTGTCCAGGGCCGCGCCATGGATCTTGATGAATGGGGGTCAGTGCTGTGCGGCGAGGACAGGCTGGTGGAGAACCTTTGCGTTACGGATGTTTAGCATAGGGTCCATGCTTTCGTACGCCTCAGTAACTCAGTAAATACGTCGACTATGTCCTGGAGTTCAGCCTCTGTATGTGCGCAGACGCAGGCGTCGTCCTCGTACTGTAGCTCGACGAGGTTGGGGTGGTCTTGGACCTGGCTTGCAGATGGCGAAGGTTAAACAGCTTCCCACTGGTTCTGTAGTTTAGTTCCACTCCAGTGGGGAGCTTGTTGTCTGTGAGTGGAGCATGGCAGCGAGGAAGATTGAGAAGAGGGTTGGGGCGATGACTCAGCCGTGTTTGACCCCGGCCCGGACGTGGATTGGGTCAGTAATGGATCCGTTGGCAAGGATCATGGCCTGGATGTCGTCGTGGAGGAGGCGGAGAATATTGATGAACATTTGGGGGCACCCGAAACAGAGGAGGACGCTCCATTGACCCTTGCGATTGACAGTGTCAAATGCTTTTGTACGGTCGAAGGCGGCCATGTATAAGGGCTGGCGCTGTCCCCTGCATTTTTCCTGCAGCTGTCGTGTCCATTGTGCCCCGTAGGGGACAAAATCCCCACACTGACTCCGGGAGTAGCTCCTCGGCCACAGGGAGAAGTAGGTTGAGGAGGACTCTAGCGACAACTTTCCCAGTGGCTGGTAGCAGGGAGATTCCTCTGTAGTTGCCGCAGTCGGACATGCCCCCTTTTAAAAGATGGTCACGATCACTGCATCTCTGAGATCTCCCGGCAAGCTTTCCTCCCTCCGGATGAGAGAGATGAGATCATGTATCCGCGTCAACAGCGCCTCTCTGCCATACTTTAGCGTCTCAGCAGGGATTCCATCCGCTCCCGTAGCATTGTTGTTCTTGAGCTGTCTTATGGCTTTTCCTACCTCGTGCAGCATTGGGGTTTCACTGAGGTGGTGGCAGATCGCATGCTGCGGGATGGAGTCGAGAAAACACGAGTCAAAGGCAGAGTCTCGATTGAGGAGATCTTCGAAGTGCTCCTTCCAGCGGGCCCTGACTGCCTTGGTGTCCTTGATGAGTGTTTCCCCGTTCTTGGCCAGGAATGGGGTGGGGCATTGGGAATTTGGACCGTAGGTGACCTTGACTGCGAAGAAGAATCCTCGCACATCATGGCTGTCGGCCAGTTGTTGTATCTCCTGTGCTTTCTCCATCCACCACCTGTTCTTTAGGTTCTGCGTTTTTTGTTGGACCTCAGCCTTGAGCCGTCTGTAATGTTGCTTTGCTGCTCCCGAGGTTGGGTTGTTGCTTAAGGCTCAGAAATGCTCTGTGCTTGCGATCTATTAGTTCTTGGATCTCCTGATCATTCTCATCAAACCAGTCCTGGTATTTTTTGGTTGAGTGACCAAGCGTCTCTTCGCAGGCACTGGTTATGGAGACCTGGAGGGCAGACCAAGCGCTGTGGGCATTCTGCGTCTCCGGGTCATCAAGTTACGCCAGGTTAGCTGTGAGCCGCTGGCTGTATAGGGCTCTCTCCTGGTGAATATTATATTATAGAATATAATGTTTATTATAGTGACTAACTGGTATCCTGTAGTATCGTTCATTGTAAGTTGGAGGATACACTTTTAAAATGACAAACGTTCTGCATGTAATGCACAATGTGTCATAGAGGAACGATGACATTTTGACAACCCTTTCTAATAGCTGTTAAAGGACAGACTTGAAGCTAGTTGTCTGCTCAAGTGCTCAAGGTGTTTAACATTGCGTGTGCTTTTCCAGGTGTAAAAACTAACAAACCAGAGCAGAAATCTAATCTGCTCCTGATGGGAAATTCTGTAAGTAGGTCAATGAGAAGAATTGCTGTTGTACAGGGAAGTTTATCTCCTTTATTAAAAAAATATATACTTTGAGATTCTACTTGTTCAGTTGTAATTTCTTGCATCTTTTGCTATTTATTAATCAGATGCAAGTGTGACATAAACTTTGCTTATGCAAGATCCAGGATTTTATTAAATATGTTTACAGGTAAGTGCTCTTACAGTATTAAAACATTTGCATGATTGCATGTGGGTTTCACATTGTTTAAAGTACAAGTTGTAGCACTTGAGGCAGTAACCATCTAACATAGCTACTTCTTCAAATGTGTAAGGGTTCTCTGAGTCAAGTAAGTACTTATAGGCATAGCTTGATTTGGGTGGGGGTAATAATCTAATAATTTTCTTGTTCTTGAAAAGCAGACTAGACTAAATTTGTTAGATTAACTAGATAATGCTGAATTACAACCAAGCAAGAGTTATTTACATATTCACATACATTTTACTTGATTTAAATGCTAATGAATGTTACTAACAATCCTTTTAAATGCTTCAACCAGGGAGGAATAGACTCAATGTGTAAATTCATATGACTAAGTGAACATCCAAAAAAATAATGTAGCTTTTATTTTGCTGCGGGGATCTGTAAAGAACCACAACAGATCCCAAAAGAAAAAAAATATTGAAGTGCAGGCACTGTTATACAGTGTGACTATAAATCTAAATGTTAGTTTACAGTTGGTGGAATAGGGGTATCATGGGAAGTTCCAACTTAAATGTTGGTAAATTGCCTGACTGTATTAAGGATTAGAGCCAGTGGAATGCATGCCCTCCCTGATCTTCCTCCCCTCCCCCCCCCACCCCCCGCTGCCAAAATGTTTGAGTAAGTCACATGGATGTTGTGCATGTTTTGAATTTACAAATAAAACCTCATTGACCTCTGTTATTAGAGCAAAGTTATGTTTGCATTTAGATAGGCTTTATCACATTGAAATTTCTCTGCTTCATATAATAAATTACTTTTGGAGTGCAGTTGCTGGTAGATATGTAAACCTGACAACTACTCTGCCAGGAACATCACAGACAGCAATATTAATTGACTCGTTAATCATTTTGCGGCGGTGAAGATTGAAGGAGGAATGTTGACCAGGACATCAGTAAAATTCACTGCTTCTCTTCAAATTCTGCCATGGAATCTTTAATAGCAATTTTTTGGCGCACTTGAAGAGTTTTTGGTGCCTAACTACGCCCCCAAAAAATTCTAAGTTTCCCTGTTAGATTTGTTCATTTTAGCGTGGCGTAACCTGACCTTTAGTTTTGGGGGTGGAGCCTTGATTTGCGGCAAAAAGATCGGGCTACCATGGTAACCAGGGACACAATGCGAGCTGAGGCTGCAAAGTGAAGCATACAGCCAGCCCCCAACACATTAAAAGAATTCTCTTTTTCCCTCTCTCTCTCTTTCTCTCTTTTTTTTCTCTCGCCTGCGCCAATTTCCTTAACTCTAGGGAAGGTTTTTCTGCAGAGGCCACATACACTGTCCAAAGCAGAACTGGAGTAACTCTCAGCTGGCCAAAGTTCCTTAAATGGCCAGAATTGGTGTAGGTGGCTGGTTATGCCCCCTTTGGCTGAAAAAAAAATTGCCCTAAAAAAATCGTAACTAACTGAGTTACGCTGGAGCAAATTGATTGGGGAAACTGTGGTTTTTCAGGCCAAAAAGAGCAGCCTGCTCCAAAAAAACAGCGCAAATCACTGGGGAAAATTGAGCCCAAGAGGGATAAATTTTGGCCAGGACACTGGAGAACTCCTCTGTTGTTCGAATAGTGCCAGGGGATCTTTTACATCTCCTTAGAGCAGAGTAGGTTAAGGGGAGATTTGATGGAGGTATTCAAAATCATGAATGGTTTTGATAGAATAAACAAACAGAAACTGTTTCCAGTGGCTGATGGGTCGGTAACCAGAGGATGCAGATTAAAGTGATTGGCAAAAGATCCAGAGGCAACATGAGGAAACAGTTCTTTATGCAGCGAGTTGTGATCTGGAATGCACTGTCTAAATGGGTGGTGAAAGCAGATTCAATAGTAGCCTTCAAAAGGATAAATACTTGAAGGGGAAACATTTACAGGAATATGGGGAAAGAGCAGGAGAATGGGAATAATTAGATAGCTCTTTCAAAGAGCCGGCACAGCCATGATGAGTCATATAGCCTTCTGTGCTGTATCATTCTATGACAATGTGACAATTTGACAAACGAGAGGTTACATTATTCACTGTAACGGATCTCAACATTTACCTCAACTTCACCCTGGGAGCAAGTGTCAGCAATTGATTTATTCCAAGTGGTAGCTCTTGACCCAGCTTTGCATTATAATTTGAATTATGGAGAGGTGATTTTGAATATTAAAACTGAGCGAGTCTAGTTTTGGGATAAAAATACTGTTGGGAACACACTCCCTGTTGAGATTTCTATTCAATTTAACACCCTATTCACCTTGCTAGGTTTTCAGAGGCAGGCTTAGTAATGTAAAAGAGCCTGCACCAATGCAGTTAAAGGCACCATAGTGTTTTGCTGAATGCCTACAGTGAAAAGTTCTGCTAGCAACACTAGAGCTGGATCTACGATTCAACTTTGGCTGTCACAGGGCTACGAACTCAGTCTGTTAGTACAGGCCTGTTCTAGTTCCAATTCTGCAATTGTGAATTTGTACTAACTGCATATACATTTGTTGAATCTGCATTCCTCTGCTTACTATGCGGATGTGCTTATTTGTACTGCAAAAATGGCCACCATGCTCCACCCTTTGACTATGATTGGTCCCCTTGGAGGCTAAGCCACGCTCTGACATTTCACAGTAATGTGTAACTGGAACCGCCCATCCCAAGGTGTTTCTGACTTTGCAAATTGTAACTCGATCCACTTTGACTTCCTGAAGTGACAGAGGACAGAACTCCCTAGAAGACAGCAAGGGCTAGCCAAAGTGCCTTGCCCCAGTCCAAGTACATGCCTCCCTCAGCTGAAGTGCCTTACCACAGTCCAAGTGCATCCTCTTTCCCCCCCCCCCCCCATACCATAGATGGGGGAGGCATTGTGTACAGATTGTTAACAGGTTTATTGCGTATGGAGTGAATAGTTACAGTGTTGCGACTTCTGGATATCATCCACTCCAACGATGTTCCTTGTAGGGGTTTGGAAGAACGAGATCTGTCTTCCCTGAGTTCCCTCTCTCCCCTCCGATCCCCCTCCCCCATCGTACCGCTTCTCCTCTCCCCCCACCCCCCCAGTGTGTCTGTCTTTTTCTCTCTATCTTCTCTCTCGCGCTCTATCTTCTCTCTCGCGCTCTATCTTCTCTCTCTTGCTCTGTCTTCTCGCTGTTTCTCCCCCCCCCTCTATGTCTGGCTCTCTCTATCTCGCTCTTTTTTCTTCTCTTTCCCCCCCCCCCCCCCGCCCTCTCCCTCTCCCTCTTTAAGGATCTGTGGACCCTCTGTTCCGCCACAACACTCAGTATCCTCCCATTTATTGTGTATTTCCTTGCCTTGTTGCACCTCCCCAAATGCATTACCTCACACTTATCTGGATTGAATTCCATTTTTCTGCCCAACTGAGCAGTCCATCGATATCTTCTTGCAGTCTCAAACTTTCCTCCTCACTGTCAACCACACGGCCAATTATCATCTGCAAACATCTTTATCATGCCCCCTACATTCAAGTCTAAATCATTAATATATACTACAAAAAGCAAGGGATCGAGCACTGAGCCCTGTGGAACCCCACTGGAAACAGCCGCAAAATCACCAGTCAATGGCCCTTTGCTTCCTGGCACTGAGCGAATTTTGGATTCAATTTACTACTCTCCCTTGGATCCCATGGGCGTTTTCTTTTTTTGATCCGCCTGTCAGACTACATCAAACGCACTGCCCTCATTGACCTTCCTTGTTACTTCCTCAAAAAATGTAATCAAATTAGTCAGACACGACCTTCTCTTTACAAATCCATGCTGACTGTTCTTGATTAATCTGTGTCTTTCTTTGTACTGGCCCTCAGAATTGATTCCAAGAATTCGCCCATAGCCGAGGTTAAAGTAACTGGCCTATAATAATTCGGTTTTATCCCTTTCTCCCTTTTTTAAACAATGGTACGACGTTAGCAGTTGTCGAAATCTCGACCTCCGAAAAGAATGACTCCGACACTTTCAGCTTCGGCAGAAGTTTCTTTAATTTGCTTGCTAGCATGTGGCAGATAACACTCAGTCAATGGCTAAGTGAACACCTCCGAAATGGTACAGTTTCACAAGATATTTATACAGTAAAACCCAAGTTATGGCGCCTCCCTGTGTATTGGCTCTGTCTCGTAGTAAGTGAAAACAGATAAAGAGTTAATTACTACAACCTTGTCCTGACATGGTTTCCAGATATTTCCTTTTGTCGGTTATTAGTTGGCCAGCCGGCCATTACTCCATGAGAGTGTGGTAATGAGCTATTACCTGTCTTGCATTGTGTCAGGATTGTTCAGTTTCCTAGTCAGTTTATCTGTTTGCATCAAATAGATGAGGTCTCTACAAGAGATAATGGCTGGTGGTTTGAGTCTAGAAGAAAAGGGTGGGGTGACATGGAACTCTTGTCGTATAGACAATAGGAGAGCACCATTGGGGAGGGGTACTTGTCTCAGCATGACTTGTCTCCTAGCTGTCTGATGGCCATCAGCCATCTCAAACCAGGTTTAGCTGTTTATGCAAGCTGACTGCTAAAATGCAGAAAGTTCTGGAAGGACCAGGACTCCATTTTGTTATATATATATATTGCAAAGGGCACACAAATACCGTATGGTATCAGCTTAGATAAAAATACATTTCCACACAGTTCTCGAATCCTCTGGCACAACTCCTGTAGCCAGTGAGGATTGGAAAATGATAGTTAGAGCCTCTGCAATTTCCTCCCTTGCTTCTTTTAATAGCCTAGATTGTTTTTCGAACTGGAGGAAGGTATTCAGCCGTGTTCCCCAATAGTCAGTTCTAGGACCACTGCTTTTCTTGATCTATATTAATGACTTAGATTTGGGTGTACAGGACAGAATTTCAAAACTTGCAGATGACACAAAACTTGGAAATATAGTGAACAGTGAGGATGATAGTGATAGACTTCAAGAGGACATAGACAGGCTGGTGGAATGGACGGACATGTGGCAGATGATATTTAACGCAGAGAAGTGTGAAGTGATACATTTTGGTAGAAAGAATGAGCAGAGGAAATATAAATTAAAGGGTACAATCCTAAAGGGGGTGCATGAACTGAGAGACCGAGGGGTATGTGTGCATAAATCGTTGAAGGTGGCAGGACAGGTTGAGAAAACAGTTAAAAAAGCTTATGGATCCTGGGCTTCATGAATAGAGGTATAGAATTCAAAAGCGTGGAAATTATGATGAACCTGTATAAAACACTGGTTCAGCCTCAACTAGAGTATTATGTCCAATTCTGTTCTTCGCACTTTAGGAAGGATGTAAAGGCCTTCGACAGGGTGCAGAAAAGATTTATGAGAATGATTCCAGGGAGGAGGGACTTAAGTTATGTCAATAGACTGGAGAAGCTGGGGTTGTTCTCCCTAGAGCAGAGGAGATTTGATAGAGGTGTTCAAAATCATGAGGGGTCTGGACTGAGTAGATAGAGAGAAACTGTTCTCATTGGCAGAAGGATCAAGAACCAGAGGACACAGATTTAAGGTGATTGACAAAAGAACCCAAGGCAACAAGGAAAAACTTTTTCACACATCGAGTGGTTAGGATCTGGAATGCATTGCCTGAAAAGGTGGTGGAGGCAGACTCAATCGCGGCTTTCAAAAGGGAGTTGGATAAGTACCTGAAAGAAAAAAATTTGCAGGGCTACGGGGAATGGGCGGAGGAGTGGGACTAGCTGAAGTGCTCTTGCAGAGAGCCAGAATGGGCTCGATGGGCCCAATGGCTGCCTTCTGTGCTCTAACCATTCTATGATTCTATTATATAAGACCTCTGGTTACCGACGTACTTGCCAGAGGAAATAGTTTCTCTCTACTTGCTCTATCAAAATCCCTCATAATTTTGAATACCTCCTATTAGGTCTCCCGTTAACCTTCTCTGCTCTTAAGGAGAATAATCCTAGCTTCTCCAACCTCTCCACATAAATGAAACTCCTTCATTCCTGGTATTATCCTAGTAAACCTCCTTTGTACCCTCTCCAGGGCCTCGACATCCTTCCTAAAGTGTGGCGGTCAGAACTTTATACAATATGCCAACTGAGGCCCAACCAGAGATTTGTAAAAGTTTAGCATGACTTCCTTGTTCTTGTATTCAATGCCCTATTTACAAAGCCAAATACCTCAGCCACTTTCTTAACTGCCCTCTCCACATGCCCTGCCACCATCATAGATTTGTGAATGTGCATCCCCAGGTCTCTCGAGGCACTCTCTTCAAAATAGTACCATTTAGATTACACTGCCTCTCCATGCTGTTTCTCCCAAAGTGCTATGTGCCATGTGTCTACCCATTTCACCGGTTTGTCTGTCCTCCCACGGTATCATAACACCATGTGGTAACTTGCACTTATAGCTCATCAACTGTATTTGTAACACTCACATTAACACATGTATTCCAACACCATGCTTTTTTCTCCATTTACTTCCTGCACTTTATTGCTGTTTGTCTCTCCTAGTTTTCTGTGCACCTTGTCTCTCTCCCCTCTGCTGCAGCATTCTGGTGCCCCTCCCTCTGCCAAATTAGTTTAAATCCTCCCCCATAGTACTAGTTAACCTCCCCATGTCATTTTCAGGGCAAGCCACCTCAGGGTATTCTTCTATCAAACTTGAGAGTGACATTAGCATCATCATCATCATAGGCAGTCCCTCGAAATCAAGGAAGACTTGCTTCCACTCTAAAAATGAACAGTCGAATATGGGAACCAAAGTCTCTGTCACAGGTGGGACAGAGAGTCGTTGAAGGGTGGGTGGGACTGGTTTGCCGCACGTTCATTCCGCTGCCTGCGCTTAGTTTCTGCATGCTCTTGGCGATGAGACTTGAGGTGCTCAGCGCCCTCCCGGATGCAATTCCTCCACTTAGGGCAGTCTTTGACCAGGGATTCCCCAGTATCGGTGGGGATATTGCATTTTATCAAGGAGGCTTTGAGGGTGTCCTTGAAATGTTTCCTCTGCCCACCTTGGGCTCGCTTGCTGTGTAGGAGTTCCCAAGTAGAGCGCTTGCTTTGGGAGTATGGTGTCAGGTATGCGAACAATGTGACCCGCCCAGCGGAGCTGGTTGAGTGTGGTCAGTGCTTCGATGCTGGGGATGTTGGCCTGATCGGGGACGCTAACGTTGGTGCGTCTGTCCTCCCAGGGGATTTGCAGGATCCTGCGGAGATATCGTTGGTGGTGATATTAGCAGAGGTATAGGAATAGGCCTTCGCTTTGGCTAGGAAATGGGGCTGATGATCCTAAAAGTGGGAGAAAACAAGTTCCAGTTGGAAATAAATTAATGGTTCTCCAAGGCTAACAGTGCGGTTGATATTTGCAGGCCTTTGTTTGGATCAGCATAAATACCAGAGTAATTCAAATTGATATCGTCCATGTTCGCAGTTTTCCTACAGAGTCATGATGTAGGATAGACATGCCACATGATTGCATGCAGCTGTTCATGTGTGGTTGTAAAATGGGATAAATGTTTTGGGTCCCAAATCCAACCTTCTAACTGATAGGAATTTTAAAATTTAGTGGGATCTCATTACAGTTTCGTTTGTGGCTTAGTCGGTCGCAGTCTTGTCTGAGTCAGAAGGTTGTGGTTTCAAGTCCTAATCCAGAGACTTGAGCACAAAACAGATAGACTGACACTCAAGTGCAGTACTGAAGGAATACTGTATTGTCTGAGGTGCCACCTTTCGGATGAGACGTTAAACGTAAATGATTCCATGACACTATTTTGAAGAAGAGCAGTGGAGTTATCCTTGGTGTCCTGGCCAATATTTGTCCTTCAATCAGCATCGCTAAAAACAGATTATCTGGTTATTATCGTTTTGCTGTTTGTGGGAGCTTGCAGTGTGCAAATCAGCTGCCATGTTTCCGACATTACAACAGTGACTACACTTCAAAAGTACTTCATTGGCTGTGAAGCGCTTTGAGACATCCTATACTCGAGCAGTGGTCTGACCAGAGCACAGTTTCATCACAGCTTTATCAGTACTTGTATTGTACTGCTTTGGCTATGTAGATCAACATTCAATTGGCATTGTTAATTGCCACTCTGCAATTGTTGGACATGTTGAGCATTGAATCATCTTGGGTTGTGAAAGGCGCTATATAAATGCAAGTCATTTTTTCTTTTATAACTCCTTTTTGTTTTAATAACCATTTATATTTACGTAAATTATAAATAACTTTTCTGTCTTTTTTTATTTAAGAAGTATGAGCTACAAGTCAAGATGATCTTGTGCTAGGCTTGACAGCGTCAAGCTAGATTAATCACTAATGGGATAGTTATTAATCCAGGAGTTTTAGTGACTGGACCACTGAGCCTTTTTTTTACAACGCACCAAGGTTTTGCTGTGACTACCACAGAGCACACTTTGTTTGCGGGTGAATGAAAACATTTATTTTCTGATCTTGCCGTTTAAAATAAATTTATTGCTGTTAAGCTTTTTTTTACTCTTCTAGAAGAAACCTATTAAACACTTTCGGAAGGGTGCAAAGTTATTTCACATATCCTATCCCCAATTTGATAACCCTCACCGGCTGCTTGCTCACATTGAATCGAGTGCACCGTTTGACCATGAGCTGAGCTTCAAGTCTCATATGCTGTCAATAAATCACAAGATGGACATGGGTGAATCGGGCCGTTTGTCTTGTCTTAATTCATCCATCCAGAGCAAATCCTACATTCACACACCACCATTGTAACATTTAATTGTTTCTTCAATGATTCCAGGGTTTTTTCTCTCTGCCCAGAACTCCATTCAAAGTGTTGATCACTGTCTATGTGAAGAAGGACATCCTGATATTAGTCCTAAGGTTACAGTTTACTAGTTTGAATCTGTGTCCCCTTCTGGTACTCGCACTGTTTATTTTACAATATTATTCCAGGAACCTTTTCTGTACCAATTACGATCTTGTATACCTCAGATGTTTCTTTTCCAGACTGATGAGTCTACATCTCACAAGTCTATTCTCATAATTCTGACCCCTGGCACCAGGGATCATCCTCAAGTCGTGGCTCTTCTCTACACTGCCTGTAGTCTTGAACATCTTTCTTGTTTCTCAGTGACCAGAATTGGACACAGTACTCGAGCAGTGGTCTGACCAGAGCACAGTTTGATCACAGCTTTCTCAGTACTTGTATTGTACTGCTTTGGCTTTGTAGATCAACATTCAATTGGCATTGTTAATTGCCACTCTGCAATTGTTGGACATGTTGAGCATTGAATCTTCTTGGGTTCCTTTCAATTCCTTTCATAGCTATTTCAACATAATTCATGAGGTACCATTTTTCCTCCTTGTGTGCAATACTTTACGCTTGTCTATGTTAAACTGTATCTACATTTGTCAGGTCATTCTCCAATTCCTTCAATTCCACTGCCCCTCCAAGTTAGGTATTATCTGCTAATTTGACCAGTGTGCATTGAGTTTATGAATCCACATTATTGATGTGGTCCTAATACTGAGTACTGGGGAACCCTACTCAGTACCCCGCCGCCTCCCCCCCCCCCCCGAAATGCTAACCAGTACAAGATACCTTGTTTTCTATCCTTCAGTAAGTTTCCTGTCCATACCCAAGTTTTTCCCTGAATTTCCACAGCTTTGAGCTCAATTGGTAATATTTCATGTGGACCTATATCAAATGCTTTTTGGAAGTTTAAATACAGAATATTAGAGGCAGTCTCAATATTACACCTGATGCTCAATTCCTTTATTTTATGTGGAATTCAAGTAAGACTAATTGGTCTGTAGTTGCTTGTGTCTGATTTGTCACCGCTTTTGAATATAGGTACTACATTAATCTGTTTCCAGTCTACTGTTACCTTCCAAGTGTCCATGGACTCCCTCATAATAATTGTCAGTGCCTTTCAAATCTCTTCATATCTATCACTGGAGATTTATATGTTTTAAGCCATTTCAATTTTTCTAGAACTTCCATCTCATTTGTACCCAAGTCCTAAATTTTATCTTTGTATTCTATATAATCAGCTGTGGCTCAGTAGGTAGCACTCTCGCCTCTGAGTTAGAAGGTTTTGAGCACAAAAATATCTCGGCTGACACTCCAGTGCAGTGCTGCGGGAGCCAGAGGTGCCGTCTTTTGGATGAGACGTTAAACCGAGGCCCTGTCTGCGCTCTCAAGTGAACGTAAAAAATCCCATGGCACTATTTCGAAGAAGAGCAGGGGAGTTATCCCTGGTGTCCTGGCCAATATTTATCCCTCAAATCAACATAACAAAAAAAAACAGATTATCTGGTCATTATCACATTGCTGTTTGTGGGAGCTTGCTTGTGTGCAAATTGGCTGTCACATTTCCCACATTGCAACAGTGACTACACTCTAAAAGTACTTCAGTGGCTGTAAAGTGCTTTGAGACGTCCGGTGGTCGTGAAAGGCCCTACATAAATCCAAGTTTTCTTTATTTTGGAGAGGGCATGCCATTAATAAAGAAACGGGTGTCTTCACACAGACTTTCAAGGCAGCCACAATCATAATAAAGAAGAAGGACCACGACCCACCCTCTGTTTATTTTATGGACCCATATTCCCAATCAACAGTGACTATAAAGTACTGAATCATGTCCTGCCACTAAACTGGATGTGATTGGCATGGACCTTATCCATGCCAACAAAACAGATTTTATATGGGGCTGCCACTCAGAAGGCTATTAAATATGGTACATCACTGCAATGTAACCAATACCTCTGTCCTAGTATTCTCTTTACACAAATAATCCATTTAATTGGGTAGAGTGGGAGTTCTTATTAAATTTACTTGAGCGAATGTCCTTTGGTGTCATGTTCAGGAAGTGGATCAAAATCCTGCACTGGAACTGCATATCTGCCGTGTGCATCAGTGATTTAAGTTCCCCATATTTCCACTCCAAAGGGGAACCAGATAAGGATGCTTCAGATCAACTTTCTTCTTTGCTTTAATCATAGAGCCCCTGTTGGAAAACATTAGAGTGAGCACAGAGATTCACAGAGTTGAGACTGGAGGAATGAAATACAAAATATTACTGTGTGCTTATGAAATCTTACTGAAACTAACTAATCCCAGCACCTTATGTTGATACGGATTCTTTTTCCCTCAATCTGTTTCAGCGAATACACTGACGCGAACACCTTACCTTTTCTGTAAAGGACCTTTATTGAAGATTCTCCGGCCGGGACTTGTCAAGACAAAGGAACACTCTCAATCAGAGCCTGTTTACCTTCCCCTGGACAAGCCCCTTTTCAGTGCGAAAAACACAGTAGATATACATTTTCAAAACAGAACACATTTGATTAGCACTTGGTCTATCCAATCCCTTTCTGCCTCTCCCCCCCCCATCCCCCCCCCGAGTACGTCCAATGGCAGGCAAGAAAGTCTCCCAATTAGGGCTGGTGTCAGGTAGGTTAGTTATAGCTTTGCTACACTGTCTTCCCTTATCAATAAAGAACCCAATTAGTTTCTCTTCCTCCTTATCAGTAGAAGCTATTACTTTTCCCTTCCTATCTAGAATTGCTTTCTTTCTTTGTGCTGCCTTGGGCTTTCTCATGACCCGTGTCTAACCTCAACTTCAACTCTTGGTAACCCCTTTTTTTTCTGTTGATTCTGCAGTTGTCTGCATCTTGACTATTTCTTTAGCTATTTTCGCATGATTCCCTATCTCCATCCTTTTGCCACCTTCTCTAGCCATCTACCACTTTCGCAACCCTTTTACAAATTCTCATTCCCCCCTTTTATCATTCCATGATAACCCTGGTGCTTATTCCAGGAGTATCGCGTTCAGCCATGCACATTCTCTTTCCTGACCCTCCTTGTTGTATGTGAGTCCGCCTCGAGCCTCTTCGCAAGGTTTTATCAATGTCTGTTTAGGTTCTCACATCGTATCCTGTCGGAATATTATTGAATTGATAACTTCTGGAGCCTTGGTACAAGGCCGAAGAGAAGCCTTTTACCTCTTTATGGGCCAGTGCAGGAACCAGCACTTTAACCCTTGTCCCACTGGTATCCCTAATGCCAAATTTTTCTCTTGCATTTCCTCCCTTTTGGCCCTTGGCTATACGCCAAGCTGGCCATATTTCATAGAAACATAGAAACATAGAAAATAGGTGCAGGAGTAGGCCATTCGGCCCTTCTACCCTGCACCGCCATTCAATGAGTTCATGGCTGAACATTCAACTTCAGTATCCCATTCCTGCTTTCTCGCCATACCCCTTGATCCCCCTAGTAGTAAGGACCTCATCTAACTCCTTTTTGAATATATTTAGTGAATTGGCCTCAACAACTTTCTGTGGTAGAGAATTCCACAGGTTCACCACTCTCTGGGTGAAGAAGTTCCTCCGCATCTCGGTCCTAAATGGCTTACCCCTTATCCTTAGACTGTGACCTCTGGTTCTGGACTTCCCCAACATTGGGAACATTCTTCCTGCATCTAACCTGTCTAACCCCGTCAGAATTTTAAATGTTTCTATGAGGTCCCCTCTCATTCTTCTGAACTCCAGTGAATACAAGCCCAGTTGATCCAGTCTTTCTTGATAGGTCAGTCCCGCCATCCCGGGAATCAGTCTGGTGAACCTTCGCTGCACTCCCTCAATAGCAAGAATGTCCTTCCTCAGGTTAGGAGACCAAAACTGTACACAATACTCCAGGTGTGGCCTCACCAATGCCCTGTACAACTGTAGCAACACCTCCCTGCCCCTGTACTCAAATCCCCTCGCTATGAAGGCCAACATGCCATTTGCTTTCTTAACCGCCTGCTGCACCTGCATGCCAACCTTCAATGACTGATGTACCATGACACCCAGGTCTCTTTGCACCACCCCTTTTCCTAATCTGTCACCATTCAGATAATAGTCTGTCTCTCTGTTTTTACCACCAAAGTGGATAACCTCACATTTATCCACATTATACTTCATCTGCCATGCATTTGCCCACTCACCTAACCTATCCAAGTCACTCTGCAGCCTCACAGCATCCTCCTCACAGCTCACACTGCCACCCAACTTAGTGTCATCCGCAAATTTGGAGATACTACATTTAATCCCCCAATAACTATTTCCCTGTAGGCAAGTTCCAGATAGGTTCGTTCACCTGGGTGGCCATCTCCCAAGCTTCGGAACCTCCTGAAACCTTCCGACAGATTTATATAAGGTAAGTCCTTCCTGTAGGACTGCTTAATTTTTCATCCCTTCTGGCCTTAATCATAGTGCCTGCCCTGACTTATCGTTTGGCCTGTTTAATTCGTGCACATGTTAATCCCATCATGACCATCAGAACCAGACCCTGTATTACTACAAGTACATGTGATATTATTCTTATCCATGGGTTAATTTGAATATTAAGTCCAATGTCCCACAGCTTTGAGTACCAGGGCTGATCAGCCAGCCCTGTAAGTTGTCTCTCTGTAAGTTGTCTATTTCTTCCATCAGCCGGACATACTGTCTATTTCTTCCATCAGCCGGACATACTGTCGTCTTTGATTCTGGATTCCTTGCACCAAACGTAATTGTTCCTCATTTAGTTCCGGTATCTGTTTGCCTTGCGGTTCCCATACCACCTCTTCGTACCCTTCTCGGAGGGTATCCGTGATTGTTCCGTCGATGATTTCCGTTGTCTCGGGATGTATATGATATCCGTCTATGTCTATTTCTCCCTTGGGTCTGAAGCAGAAGTTAGGAGTAATGAGGACACGGGGTGACTCCTCCCCTGGTCTTAATGGTTAAGTTGGCTGCCTCCGTGCTCGCGCATCACTCTACGTTCCCTTTCCCGGGCAGCGATGGTCTCAAGATCGTGTTCGAGAGGAGTGATACTCAGCATGCATCCGTTTGTTTGGTGGAATCTGCAATCATCATTCGTCATTCGTGGCGTGCCTCGACATAAAACCACTTGGTTAATTTTATAGCAGTCAGTTATATTAATGCCTTTGGTACTATTAATTTTAATCACCCGTCTGGCAGGCTGATGGTAACGTAACCGAGTTTGGTTTCTCACTTCACCAATATTATCGATCTGATATAAGGGGTCTCCCTTTGTTACATCATACTGTGGTATGGACAACACAAATCCGATCATATTCACCCGCCCATTAATACATCTGAATTTCGGCACCCATGCGTGACTATTCCTTCGTACCTCGCATGTGTTACTCTCTTTTTTTTTTTATCTAGAGTCCAATTGTTAAGTATGCTGTTCGGAATCCAATCTGGTATGTCTCCATTCTGGAGTTGCTCCAAATTATGTTGTACCTCACTTAATATCCAGGCCCCATACTCGGAGCAAACTATCTGAGCCTGTAATCGTTTACTTATATCTTTCCCCATTGCGTGGATCAATTTTATTGTCTTGGCATGTTTCTGTAATGTATGGGCCACCTGTAACAGTTCCCCTTCCGCGCCATCTCCCAACCGCGCTTGTAGGGCTTGGTTTTCCAAGTCCCTCCCCACGAAACCACTCAAGACTACGCCATTAAGTTGTTAACCCGGTCGTATGTTGCCTACTGGCCTATGGAATTCATCGTCATAACCCCTGCCACATAACCCGTGCCTAGTGTTTCCAGTATTCCCCTTTTTTTTCCCGACATTGCCCTGTTCCATTTCTGACATTAAATCTCAGGGTAGTGGGTTCCGGGCCTTCGAGGATCCGTTGTGCCAGGTTCTGGTATAGACTTATAGTTTCATTCCCACAGAAGCTAGGAAAAATGATATCCATTAGGTTTAGGATCAGTAGTCCTACTGCTGACGCACCCCAAATTATATCCTTTCTTTAGATTCTTTTATTACTAGCCCCCCCCCTTTGCTCCGTTCTATTCCCACCCTTCTGTTTCTTGCGGGTGGATTTGGCTGCTTGTTTTGCAGCTTCGTCCGCCCAGGCATGAGCTTCTAGAACTGAAATTCCGTCCAGTTGGATTTGTGCGCCCTTCCCCCTTTTGGTCCTATGAACTTGCTCCTGTCCTCGGAATATACTGGCGCCCATGGCATCGGCAGCCTGCTGCATTACAACCTTACTTAATACACTATACATAGCCATGCGTTAAAATAAGTTCTGTCCTTGCTCCAGTCCTTGGCTGCTGGGTTGCATATTTCGGCAGTCAAATTAAACAAAGCTAGTTCATGTAGTTGTGTCTTTCCTGCGTGTGCTATATCTCTCGTAGTCCATCTGTATTATCCAGTGCTTGCGTGGGCCTCAAGGTCCCCAGTATCCTGAGTCTCCAGAGTTGAAGTAGCTGCTGCGGTCCCATCTCGGTGAGTGTTTTATCTGCAAATTTTAAACAGATAGCCTGGTCGTCACCAGGTGTTAGGTTCTGGTCTACTCATCTTTTATCCATGCATGTTGCGGTCACTCTGTGAAATCGGAGGTAAAGTTAGGTTGGGTTTGTGGACTACACTTACCCACCGTGGGGTACATTGGCTCTATTGCCATAGGTGATGGTGCTATGGCTGCGCACTGCACTATCCGTCTGGCCCCAGTTTTAAAAAAAAAATCTCTTCCAGCTTATTTATCTTAGCTTTTAACTCTTGAATTTGTTTTGTTTGAGTATCTTTCTTTTATTTGTATCAGGCGAGTATTATTACATAGGTTAGTTCTGTTTTTATTTTTATTCTGACTATCGCACCATTTCCTCTGTTAGGTGAGTCTTTTTTTTATTCAATTAAGAAATCCAAATTAATAATGTCCAGTATAAAACAGCTGTCAATGGAAAGGGTTAACTCATTTACAGGTTTGTAAGAAAGCCTGATGTCATTACGTGACTTCACGTAATCATCCGAAAAATTCTTTTTTTTTAAGTTTTTGTGCCTTCAAAACTTGCTTCGAAATTAGGAATCCGTTAAAAAAAGCAGAAATCATTAATAAAGCCGTCATAATAAAAGTCTTCTCATCAGGGAAGACGGCATTTTAGAGTAAACTCCAATGTTTTCTTAACTTCTAATTGCCAAAGATTTTTTTTGATTGATTTAAAACGAGACCACACATTTTTAATAGCTATTTTGTTTACTGAAATCCAATTTTCACACACGCTGTGTACATTCTAACATTTCGTTTTATTTTACGGTCCCATTCACTGGGCAAATCTTGTGTTTTATTTCTCTCTTGGCACAAAATCTAAACATCTGTGCCAGTTCCATTTTCTATAAGAATTTTAAAATTCAGTAAGATTCTCTAATTCCCAGTTTTTTTTCTGTGCTGAGTTCGCATAGCTGCGATGTTTTCTCCTCATTATTTTCAAAACCCTCCTGCTTGTTTAGACTGTTCGGGACTTTTCTTGATAAACAACATCCATTTTGGAAATCTTTCAAACTGGAGTGAAACTTTCTCATAATTTAAAATCATTATCACTGTAGAGTGTCTTTTATCTCTTCCAATTTTTTTTCCCTTTTCCTAATTAAACCAATATCTTTTTCACAGCAAACATCAACTAGTATTTAGTAAGTTATGTCTTTTTCCATCACAAACACATTTTTTTCAGCACTTATTTAGTACGTTACATCTTTTTTTTTCAGATCTCCTTTCTTCAAATTAGGTTTTGTATTTTACACGGAGGGCTCGTGACTCCATAAATTTGTTAATTTAAAATCATTTGTTTACTTTCAAAGTGGTGTCTTTATCTTTTTCTTTTCTCCATAACTAGAATGGAGTCAGCAATTAGGCTTTGAGGGCTGCTTTTCGTTATCTCAAAATGCTCCAGTTTCAAAGTCGTTAAAATGTCTCTTCTAAACTGCTAAAGCTTGCTGTTTTTAACATTTTTCAAAAGTCCCTTTTACACCTTCGCAGATAGCTCGCCACTTGCCCAGGAGTTTGACCTGATCCCTGAAGGTATTTCTAGATTGTTTCCAAACCTTTTAGTTTTATATCTCCTTTTTTCTTTAAGAGATCAGATTTAATTTAATAATTTTTTTTTGAATCCACCTCAGTATTTTGCTGTGCCTTCTCTGAATATCTCAAAATCCCAATTCAAACTTTGTAATTTCAATCTTTATTTAAAACTTTTTTTTTGAGCTAGAAGCTTTTTTAAAAGGCATTTTTTTATCTCATTCCGAGACTAAATTTACGTATTTCAACCCAATGTAATCAATCATTGCATGTTTTCTTTCGACAAGTAAGTGAGCGTGTCAAATAAATTCTCTTTTTTTCAACCACCGGGACCATGTATTTTTTATCTTTTACTCAACAAACCTATCCTTTGTGCATTTCCTAGCTCCGTAACTTATCATCCGAATAAATCCACACCTGCATTTCTAACTTAAAATGTCTTAAAACTTCCCACATACAGGACAACACTACAAAGGGTTAAAAAAAACTTTCACTCTGTTTGGAGAAGTGGGTGGAGCTAAAATAAGCAAACAGCTCCTTCACTCCTCCAAACAGGCTTTTTAAAAAAAAACATGAAAATTCATTCCGCAGTCAAAAAATCACACAAGCACTCTCATTGAAAAACAGACATTCACAAAAGTCTCTCTTCATTCAACAAAGCTTATTAATTAAATTTTTTCTTTGGCCGGCTCTATTTTTGGATCCATGATTGCCCAATTTTATCCTTACACAATTCCTTTTATCCTTACACAATTCCTCGCGTCGCCCCGCGATTTAGTTCTACACAATTCCTCGCGTCGCCCCGCGGTTTAGTTCTACACAATTTCCCTTTTCTTCCGCGTCGCCCCGCAGTTTTCCTATTCGCGTTGCCGCGCTATTGTATATTTCCCTATTCTCCGTGTCGCTGCACGGTTCTCGTATTCGCGTCGCCGCGCGATTGTCTATTTCCCTATCCCTCCGCGTCGCCGCGTAATTGTCTACTTCCCTGTCCCTCCGCGTCGCCGCGATTTAAGTCCAATCAGCGCCTCGACGGACTAAGTGATATACAACGTCGACGTCGTACCTGACTTGGACACTTATTTCCTAAGTTAAAAGGTATTCGCCAGATTGACCTGGATCACGTTCAGACGCTACCTGAGAACCAGCGAGTGGCCAAACTTTCCTCAGACTTTTGGAACTGAAGGAAACTGAAGTGGTATTTTAAAGGGTACTCCAGTGGCCACTTTCCTCCCGTCTCATCCAAGGCTAGTCTGGCTCTTAATTCGCGAACTTTCGGCAGCCGTCCGTTGAGATCCCACTTCTGACACCAAATGTTGATCAGGATTCTTTTTCCCTCAATCTGTTTCAGCGAATACACTGACGCGAACACTTTGCCTTTTCTGTAAAGGACCTTTATTGAAGATTCTCCGGCCGGGACTTGTCAAGACAAAGGAACACTCTCAATCAGAGCCTGTTTACCTTCTTTTCAGCGCGAAAAGCACAGTAGATATACATTTTCAAAACAGAACACATTTGATTAGCACTTGGTCTATCCAATCCCTTTCTGCCCCCCCCCCCCCCCCCCCCAGAGTACGTCCAATAGCAGGCAAGAAAGTCTCCCAATTAGGGCTGGTGTCAGGTAGGTTAGTTATAGCTTTGCTACACTGTCTTCCCTTATCAGTAAAGAACCCAATTAGTTTCTCTTCCTCCTTATCAGTAGAAGCTATTACTTTTCCCTTCCTATCTAGAATTGCTTTCTTTCTTTGTGCTGCCTTGGACTTTCTCATGACCCGTGTCTAACCTCAACTTCAACTCTTGGTAGCCCCTTTTTTTTCTGTTGATTCTGCAGTTGTCTGCATCTTGACCATTTCTTTAGCTATTTTCCCATGATTCCCTATCTCCATCCTTTTGCCACCTTCTCTAGCCATCTACCACTTTCACAACCCTTTTACACATTCTCACTTATTCCCTAAAATCTTCCAGATGACCAAACAATTCAGCTAACTCTCATGATATAAGCTTAACTACTCAAGGATTGCATCTCCCTTTCACAGGACCCATATCCATTATTGGTTTCCTTTGCGTGGCTTGAGTTGGGCTTCAAATAATTAGAGGTTACTGTAACCCTCAAACTATATGGAATAGATGTTTTTTTTTCCCCCACCCTGGTCAGCATAGCATTAGACGTAGACAGATGCAACAATCAGTCCATGTCACTCTTGGGGAACGCAATGCAATAAAAATGTGTATACTCCTCTATCTGTTCCAGATATTACCAGTCACAATCCCAACAATTCAGAATCCTTGCTAGGTGCAACTCCAAATTCCTACTGGCTGGCGAGAAACAACAAATGCACCTCTGCTTTCTAGGCATGAAGGAAGACTTGACCGTACCAATCTCTGGGAATCCTGGCTTGGAATCTGGGATGCACGCACAACCCACTACAAACACTTCATAAAACTGCCATGGAAGGGATCTGTGTTGCTTTAAAAATCCCTAAAGAGCTATGAGCTCAGTTATGGAGCAGTAAGGCACTCCCAGCTGCATTCACCATCTTCTGCACCTGGCATGAGAAGCATAACCATGCTTGGCCAACCCCTTAAAAGAGGTCAGATTATGCCCTTGCAGTAACTGGCACACACATTCCACCAAACCCACATTCTGTTACCTCCAGATTAAACCCTTCCTCTAGGACGTAGCCAACGCATTCCAAAAACTCCAATTGCAAGCCAATCCCCTGGAATTGTACTTCCAATCCCCAACAAATGCCTGCAAACAAATTTCCATCTCCTGCACCTTGTTTGCATGCCAGTCAAATAACAATACAGAAAGCTTTAAAAGGGTGTGGGAACAGTTAGAGAAAGAATGGAGAGAATTATGGAAGGAGATCCCCACAACTACCATCTGATGCAGAATGAATGAGGGCTATTTGAAGACCAAACACTCAGCATGCAGTACTTTTCTTGTGTGACTACTTATATTCCGGTTACGCCCACAAACTCAGCTATTCTGGGAAGCAGGCTAAGAAGCTGCAGAGAGCACGATTTGCTTTGTAATCGCTGCAGATATAGGTTTGTGCTTGAACCTACTGGACAACAAACCTCTCCTCAATGCGCAAGTGAGTAGTGCATGTTAGTAGTTGCAATTTTCCAATGTGGCGAAATACAATCCTTCCCCCAAAAATGTGTGGGTGAAACGTCTGAGATATATGCCAACTGGAGCAGATTATGTATGGAGGCTGTGTGGAACTCGAGCTCTTTCCAGGCAGCCCACACAACTCAAGCAACCTCCCAAGACCACAATAGAACCACAAACAAATGAAGCTTCCCAGAACTCCACAAAAGTTTGTAAACCTATTCTGCAGGTCCACAGGGCCCTTGATGTCCTTGGCCTCAGCAAATCTCCAGGGACTTGACAATATATTCCAAAACCATGCATAGCTCCCGATATGTGCACAGCCATACTGACTGCCCTAAATGTGCCACATAACACTACAGTAACGGTTGCCTTATTAAATTAATGAAATACAAAATAAAGACATGGTTGTTACTCACTAAAACTTGTCTTACAAATGAGAATTCAGCAGCAGGAAGTTGTAATATGGATGAGCCTATGTTACTTGCAGTTCACTCGCATATACTGTGACGAAACTATACAGTGACTTTACAAAATATATGTAGGTATTCTAATAACTGAGAAATACTGTTTGAAATAGAGATAGGGGTGAAATTGCTCCTCACCCTGATTGGGACAGTAACCTTCCGGGGCCAGGACTTTTATCGCCCAGCCCGAAAGTCCACCCTGATGTGGAATTGGACCTACCGCTCCTCAAAGGAAGCGGAGCGCTGTCTCCAGTGCTCCGCTTCCTTTGGGGGCGGTAGCACGGCGCTGAGGCCACGCTACGCAGATGCTCAGCGTAGCACTGACGCGCTACAACGTCCGTTCCCTTCTATTAAAGGGGAGGACTACTGTGCACTCTGCATGGCCCTTTTGTGGCTGCCGCTGGGCCACCAGGGACGCAGAAGTCCAGGCCTGCAGCCCGGCAACAAGACGGAGTGCCGGGCTGCACGATGGCGGCCTGCTCCACACTAGGGCCGCCGTGGTTGAGCCGCTCCGAGAATTGGCCGACCAACAAAGATGGCGGCCCGGAGCGCTACAGGCCTCTCCTTTAAACAGCCCCCATGAGAGTGAATGTCTGCCAGCTTCACGACTCGTGGGGCGTTAAGGGGTCGTCGCTCATGTTGATGACTTCATCGCCGGTTGCGTGGCAGCCCGGGGTGCTAACTGCGGGGTGTGGTGCTGCTGGAACGGCGCCTCCAAGACTTGGGGGCAATTTCCTGGGAGGTGGTCGTGTCCCCCTCCCCTAGGTGAAAAAGCCGTCCCCCGGAGGTGCTAACGGGGTTATAAAAAGGGGCCATTTTTAAAAAAAAATGAATTACAGAGGTAGAAAGGTCCTGCATTACATTTAATACTCCCTTTGAATGTCAGTTTTGTGAATTAACTCAGCTCACTTGTTGCACTTGGGTTTTCTTCCCGTTGAACTTTTGGGTTATGTCCTCAATTCATTAAAATATTCCAAAGAAACAACAGAAGTCAGTGTACAAAATCAAGTTTAGAGTTGATCACACTTCCTAATAGTTAGATTAAAAAAAAATCTGTGCTATTGGTGAGACTTGAAGGTGCTTGAGAGTATTGATGAAACTCACATACTTTGTGTCAAACTTGCACACCTATTAAGAATGTCCAAGCTTCAAGTATTCGTCAGAGCAAGTTACATGTAGATGATTAAATAGTTTTGATGTGTACGCCCCAATTATAAGTTTTATTAATATTCGAGAATATGTTTGTGTTCAATTGAAATAAATGATAGTATTGTAATGTTTTATTTCATATTTTGATTTGGGAGGTGAATTGAGTTCAGATCGTAAAATATATCATGAAATTAAAATCATAATTCATACAAATAATTTAGATTAGTACCAATGAGCAGCAATTAAACTTATGCAGTCGGCGGTAAACGAATGGCGCTTGTCGTTTATTGCAGTTACAGCTGCCACAGACTTTTTGTGGGCTTTTGAGCGGCAACTTACGGTCATTGGATGCCTGAAACAGGATCTGGGAACAGGGTAAGCAACAGCTCTCCTCAACCAATCAGATTGAAGAATCCTCACAAAGTAAGTTAGAATATGTAATTCAATGTGAAATCATGTAGGGAAAGCAAAATAAAGAGAGTTAAAGAAAGCTGGGATTGAGAGAGAGATGAAAGAGATCGAAAGAAAAAGTTTTGAGAAAATTAATTTTTTTACAACAATAATTAAAATCTTAAAGAATGAGACGCCACACATGTAAAAAGTAAAATTTTAGTGTCAGAGAGGTTGTTTAGCAGTAATTAAAACTTAACACACTGTTAAAAATTCACTTACACTTGAATGGACAAGCCCTAACTTTTTCTGGCATAGCAAGTGGGTAAGGTCTGCAAATTCACGCCTTGGATGTATTTCAAATGCCGAGCCGCTTGGCGAGGTATCGTTATAGAGCAGCTTGTGGAGGAGCAAGGTAAATTGGACGACAACTTCCTGATTTCCGTATTTTACTGCGCATGTGTGGACGGCAGAAATGTCTGTCTGATATACTCCATAATAACATTGAGTGCAGATAGCCTCACCATTATTCTTTCTGCAAAATGTGAGTCATTTTGTCAGTTTTATGAAAAACATCCTTGACACCAGCCAGTGCTAGAAATAGATAAATCAGTACCAGAAATAGTGGCAGAATGGTGAACATGTGACATTTTAAAAAAGGAAGAAGAGAGAAAACAGGGAATTATAGACCGGTCAGCCTGACCTCAGTAGTGGGTAAAATGATGGAATCAATTATTAAGGATGTCATAGCAGCGCATTTGGAAAGAGGTGATCTGATCGGTCCAAGTCAGCATGGATTTGTGAAAGGGAAATCATGCTTGACAAATCTTCTGGAATTTTTTGAGGATGTTTCCAGCAGAGTGGACAAGGGAGAACCAGTTGATGTGGTGTATTTGGACTTTCAGAAGGCTTTCGACAAGGTCCCACACGAGAGATTAATGTGCAAAGTTAAAGCACATGGGATTGGGGGTAGTGTGCTGACGTGGATTGAGAACTGGTTGGCAGACAGGAAGCAAAGAATAGGAGTACTTTTCAGAATGGCAGGCAGTGACTAGTGGGGTACGGCAAGATTCTGTGCTGGGGCTCCAGATGTTTACACTACATTAATGATTTAGACGAGGGGATTAAATGTAGTATCTCCAAATTTGCGGATGACACTAAATTGGGTGGCAGTGTGAGCTGTGAGGAGGATGCTATGAGGCTGCAGAGTGACTTGGATCGGTTAGGTGAGTGGGCAAATGCATGGCAGATAAAGTATAATGTGGATAAATGTGAGGTTATCCACTTTGGTTGTAAAAACAGAGAGACAGACTATTATCTGAATAGTGACAGATTAGGAAAAGGGGAGGTGCAACGAGACCTGGGTGTCATGGTACATCAGTCATTGAAGGTTGGCATGCAGGTACAGCAGGCTGTTAAGAAAGCAAATGGCATGTTGGCCTTCATAGCGAGGGGATTTGAGTACAGGGGCAGGGAGGTGTTACTACAGTTGTACAGGGCCTTTGTGAGGCCACACCTGGAGTATTGTGCACAGTTTTGGTCTCCTAACTTGAGGAAGGACATTCTTGCTATTGAGGGAGTGCAGCGAAGGTTCACCAGACTGATTCCCGGGATGGCGGGACTGACATTTCAAGAAAGACTGGATCAACTGGGCTTGTATTCACTGGAGTTCAGAAGAATGAGAGGGGATCTCATAGAAACATTTAAAATTCTGACGAGTTTAGACAGGTTAGATGCAGGAAGAATGTTCCCAATGTTGGGGAAGTCCAGAACCAGGGGTCACAGGCTACGGATAAAGGGTAAGCCATTTAGGACCGAGATGAGGAGAAACTTCTTCACCCAGAGAGTGGTGAACCTGTGGAATTCTCTACCACAGAAAGTTGTTGAGGCCAATTCAGTAAATATATTCAAAAAGGAGTTAGATGTAGTCCTTACTACTAGGGGGATCAAGGGGTATGCGAGAAAGCAGGAATGGGGTACTGAAGTTGCATGTTCAGCCATGAACTCATTGAATGGCGGTGCAGGCTCGAAGGGCCGAATGGCCTACTCCTGCATCTATTTTCTATGTTTCTATGTAAGAAGGTACAGGTTGAACCTCCCTTATCCAGAACCACTCCTCGTCCAGAACCATTCCCGACCACCGGGTGACGCATGCGCTGATCTCTCTGCTGTACTCCAAGCCAGCCAGCCAGCCCCGATATCCCCTTGCTCAGTACCTGTACCATTCAATTTAACATGACCATCCCGCATCCAGAAAAAAATCCCTTATCCAGAACAGGCCAGGTCCCGAGGGTTCCGGATAAAGGAGGTTGAACTTGTATCTTTCTTTAAGCTCTATCATGTATTTATGAACATTCAACTATTCAGGATAGTTTACATTCTAATTGAATAATTTTTTTCAGCTTAAGGTGTGATAGTCTGGTCAAATTATTTGAAGATTTATATTCCTATTTTAAAACTGCACTAAACCGGCAAAGCCTTTGATTTGACCTTTAGCAATAGGAGATGAAAAAATAGTCAATGAAGATTTAATTTGTCAAGTTGAGAAACAGTTTGCGTCAATTGGAATACAATGGGACTACTGGCAGCGATCTATAAATTTAATTCTCTAGATTGATAAGATTAAATTCTGTGCAGAATTGTCTTCACCTAAGACCTACTGTGAAAAATTATATGTAGTTATTTTTAAAGATTGCTCGAAGCCCTGGAATGTGCAGTTCAGTGCACAATAATTGTGGTTGAATCTTGTGCCAAAACTATGCTGAACTCTTAGCCTCACCTCCTACACAGCAACATCCTTCACCAGTCAAATATTACATTAGCATTCTATTCCGGGTTATATGGTCAGTGTTTTTTGCCCACAATTGTTTGTGCAAATGTTCAAACTCATTATTGACTATTATTAACAGCAGATGTTTTAGTCAATTGTTTTTTTGTGTTAACTATTTTTAGCAGAGAGGCCGACTAAGGTGTCTTAGCTTACTTGTAACTGTTTACTATACTACAAATTCTTGTTACGTTTGTGTTGTAAGAAATATTCTAATTGAAACTTTGTTTTTAGGTATCCTTAAAAACAAATTAAGATGGAAGTATTGAAATTGTGTTCATAGCATCCCAGAAATTTACAGCACAGAATGGGGTAATTTGGTCCATTACACCTTCACCAGCTGAGTTATCCACTTAGTCCCACCTCCTCACACTCTTATATTGTTATTGGTTGGGCATGCTTTCTTCTGCTGGCCTGGAGCAATTATTCTGATTGATTGAGCTGATCACAACGACAGGTTCCTTCATATATAATGTTGCTGGTATTTCCATGTTGTATTTTCACCAGTGTTGCACACCAATTTACCAGATGCTCAATAAGCAGTAACCAAGGAAGTAAAGCTGACACAACATTCAAAAAATGTGCATATCACATGCCCAATGACTATGCTTATTTAGTATACACTAAGCAAAAATGCAATTCGTCGCATCTGGATTCCCAATTAGCCAGACAGGTCTAATGTATTGGACAACACTGTGCTACAGTCCACAATGTCAGGTATTTCTTTATTGTTGCTTGTGATAAGGCATTGATAGAGCACATTTTACAGCTGGCCCCTTTCCAGGGTGTGAACTAGTGGGAAGACATTAATTTTGGACAGTTGTGTGAAATGCACTTGCCAAATTCAGAGTACTATGGATCAAGTTCCTGTGTGGAAGAAGAAACTGATCTAACTGGAATTCTTGGCAAATCCCAGAAGAAGGCTTTCAAAAACAATTGATGACTTTACTCTTCCATTGGTATTCACTCTGAATGCCTTTATCAAAAGAAAATCCTACCATAGGTTTTTCAGATGTTGCTTTACCTGCATGGTGGCTTTTACAGGACTTCCCAGTCCCTTGTCCACTTGAGCAACCTTTGAGGATGTCTGGTGAGGCATAGCCTATTCATTAGCAAGAGTGGGTGGAATGTTCTTCTCTTCTCCTCCCTCACTATTTTAGTCTGGTTTCCGGCTTTCCCGCATACCCACTTCAGTATCTGGAGATAGTGAATGTCCAGGGTGCATGGTATGTTAATTTAAATTATTTTGTTGCTTGGCTGAGAGTCCTTGATATCCTTGCAGAAATCTAGTCTAAGTTACTAAGGTAACTACAATGAACAAGTTAAGAAGATAATGAAACTTTACAGAAAACACCATCGTTCTCACAAAGTCATAGCCGGCAAGCTTCAAAAGACAGATTTGTTTTGATATTTTAGTATTTTTAAATTTAAGACTCTATACCAGCTGCGGTTTCGGATACCATGTGAGGAACCAGCAGGAAGACGCCTCCCTCTGCTGGTGATTTCAACCCATTTACCCAACAGTGATGCCATTGCCAATTTCCTGTACCACAGGAGATCCAAGTAACTGGTTGACTAGTTCTTCACATTCCAAGGGATCACTTTTGACTTAATCTTTACCCTTTGAATTAAGAATCTATCATTCAGATCATTAGGTTAGATAACAAGAATTATGGTTGTGGTACTAAGTGTTCTGTGACAAATTGAAATTCAACCTCGCTCCATAACAGACCTTGCTTAGACACCTGCCATTGTTGCACCAAGTGATGTATTTTGAAAATGAGAAATTAACATTTGATTTTTTTTGCCTTTTTCACTGCTCAGTTGTGTGATATTAAACTTCATTTTCTAAGTTTTTCGTTCAATCATCTATAATAGGTTCAAACAATGGAACTGCATCTCCACTTTATATGGTTACAGTATTAGGGTGGGGGGGGGTGGGGGCGGGGTGCGCGTTGCGGTGGTGTCAAATCCTTATTACTATCCAGAAGCCCTTGCTGGAAAGTGTGCATATATGGATGTATACACAAGTGCTGTTGCAGTTACCACATGAAGGTTGGCTTTCCTGTAGTTGAGTGTCTTTGCTCACCCTGAGCCTATTAAAAAAAAAATGTCATAACAGAAATATTTCCAAATCATCTAGGAACTGTGATAATACTTAGCTAGTAACATTATTACATGAAAACTTATTTAATTTATTGATTCCCAAAATCAGTTAGCTTATTGCATCTGAATATCAAAAAATACTTGCTTCACACTTTTTTTTTGTCGAATCTGTAAAAACTACAGCTCATAGATTCACTCTAATGTAAACTAGACCATTTCGCTAAAATAGAGTACTTAAAAAAAAAATGAAGGAATTCAGTGCTTTCATTTAAATATCTGAAGCGCTGGACATCTGATTCCGTTTAGGTTACTATGGCTAGTGGACTGTGCAGTATCAGTGAGAATTATGCAACAATAAGACCACAATTTTTAATAACATAGCTGGAGACTTCAAGACTAATTAAAACTTAAAATCTGCACACTATACTGAGTTATAATTCCTTCTAAATTCATCAGGTCACAATCCTGGCAGTTATGCCAGGAGCATGATTGCTGGTGGCCTCTAATGCTGACCCTGCTAGAATTTGTAGGGTCAGCAGGAGGGACCGACATTTACGCATACGCAAGCGCCACTCTCTGCCTTAACCTGGTGTTTGTTTAATGTACAGTAGCCTGGACTTTGAAATTCTAGAAAATTTTATCGGAGGTGCTAAGCTGCTTCTCCACAGCTCCTAAAAAGGTTTTATTTTGATTTTTGGACATTTTTCTTGTCACCCTCTTTGCAGATTGTAACAAGTAATGTGTAATGAGGACTACCCAGAATTCTTTGCATTGTCAGTGTCTTTATAATTGGCTCTGAGGTACTTGGAATTTCATTTGTTGTCAACTCATTAGTTTTAACCCAGGCTTTGGAGAATGATGTCAAATTACCTTAAGCACTTTAATATTGATAGTGTGCAATTAGTTACAAGCCCACAGTTCTCGTTCCTCTCGCACTATCAATACACGGCATGCTTTAATGTAGATGGCCGCTACATCGCCAATGATGTCTAAGGTTCAACTTCTTGTGCATTCCAAGAATAACGTTGTTTCTATTTTCCCATCTATAAGCCTCATATTCACTAATAACAATGATGAAAAAGAGTAAGTGGATGTTGTTATATATACAGACTATGGATATACTCTGAGTACTCACTGTATAGTTGTATCAGGTGGAGACTTGTTACCTGATATACTATCAATGAGGTTTACACTGTGTATATACTATACTGGCACCACTAGAGAGTGCAATTGGTGGAGACTGGGGTTTCCTGCCCCTGTGACAGAGGCTGTCCCCCAGAGGGCACTGCGGTGGGAGACCTGAGGGTCACCTGCATAGGTGTGCAGGGCCCAGTATAAAAGGCTGCTCACCATGCTTGTGCCTCACTCTGGAGTTACGGATAAAGGACCAAGGTCACTACAGTTTGAGTACAACACATTGCCTATTGCCTCGTGGAGTCATTCATAAATACATAACAGATGTTGCCGATACTCCCCAGATCTTAAAATACAATGTAAAAGCACTTTACAGACAAAGATATCGTGCAAACAAATAATGTTGGATGAAATTCTTGCAGTAGTGGGCTTCCAAGATTCTGCTATCGTCAGGATCATTCGAGACTCTGTAAGAACCTTCTGTTCCTGCTACAATAAAGCAATTTGAATCAAGGAGGCACAAATCCAAGGAAAAGAGCAAATTCAGCAGACTGGGAAAGCTATAAAAAGCAGCAAAGGGATACTAAGAAAGTTGTATGAGGTGAAAAAATAACTTGCATGGATATCAAAGCTAACATCAAAAGCTTTTTAAAATATATTAAGAGAAAGAGAGTGTTAATGGGGAATATTGACCCATTGAAGACACATGCATGCAGGATTATAATGGGTAATAAGGAAATGGCAGACTAAATGAGTAATTCCTATCTGTTTTCACAATGCAGAACGAAAACAAACTACCAGTACTGTAGTACAAGGGAATCTAAAATAAGTCAAGTAAAAGAAAAACCAGGGTATCAAAAGAAATGTGAGGAAATTACAATTGTGGCAGTCACAATTTTCCAAAGCCTTCTAGATTCAAGAATTGTACCAACTTGGATTGGAAAATTTCAATTGCAATTTTTAAGAAAGGAGGGAGGGAAAAACCTCATAAGAACATAAGAACATAAGAAATAGGAGCAGGAGTAGGGCCCCTCAAGCCTGCTTCGCCATTTAATACGATCATGGCTGATCCGATCATGGATTCGGGTCCACTTTCCTGCTCGCTCCCCACAATCCATTATTCCCTTATCAGATAAGAAACTGTCTATCTCTGTCTTAAATTTATTCAATGACCCAACTTCCACAGCTTTCTGAGGCAGCGAATTCCACAGATTTACAACCCTCTGAGAGAAGAAATTCCTCCTCATCTCAGTTTTAAATGGCTGGCCGCTTTAATCTAACATTATGCCCCCTAGTTCTAGTCTCCCCTATCAGTGGAAACATCCTCTCTGCATCCACCTTGTCAAGCCACCTCATAATCTTATACGTTTCGACAAGGTCACCTCTCATTCTTCTGAATTCCAATGAGTAGAGGCCCAACCTACTCAACCTTTCCTCATAAGTCAACCCGCTCATCTCCAGAATCAACCGAGTGAACCCTCTCTGGACTGCCTCCAAAGCAAGTACATCCTTTCTTAAATATGGAAACCAAAACTGCACGCAGTATTCCAGGTGTGGCCTCATCAATACCCTGTATAACTGTAGCAAGACTTCCTTGCTTTTATACACCATCCCCTTTGCAATAAAGGCCAAGATTCCATTGGCCTTCCTGATCACTTGCTGTACCTGCATACAAACCTTTTGTGTTTCATGCACAATTGCCCCCAGGTCCCACTGTACTGCAGCACTTTGCAATTTTTCTCCATTTAAATAATAGCTTGCTCTTTGATTTTTTTTTCTGCCAAAGCGCATAACCTCACACTGCAACATTATACTCCATCTGTCAAATTTTTGCCCACTCAGCCTGTCTATGTCCTTTTGCAGGCATTGCTTTTCCTCCCATCTTTGTATCGTCAGCAAACTCTATCCCTTCTTCCAAGTCATTAATATAGGTTGTAAATAGTTGGGGTCCCAGCACTGATCCCTGCGGCACCTCACCTAGTTACTGATTGCCAACCGAGAATGAACCATTTATCCCGACTCTCTGTTTTCTGTTAGTTGGCCAATCCTCTATCCATGCTAATATATTACCCCCAACCCCGTGAACCTTTATCTTGAGCAGTAATCTTTTATGTGGCATCTTGTCAAACGTCTTCTGGAAGTCCAAATACACCACATCCACTGGTTCCCCTTTATCCACCCTGTTCGTTACATCCTCAAAGAATTCCAGAAAATTTGTCAAACATGACTTCCCTTTCATAAATCCATGCCGACTCTGCCTGACTGAATTATGTTTTTCCAAATGTCCTGCTACTGCTTCTTTAATAATGGACTCCAACATTTTCCCAATCACAGATGTTAGGCTAACTGGTCTATAGATTCCTGCTTTTTGTCTACCACCTTTTTTAAATAGAGACGTTACATAGGCAGTTTTCCAATCTGCTGGGACCTCCCCAGAATCCAAGGAATTTTGGTAAATTACAACCAATGCATCCACTATCCCTGCCGCTACTTCTCTTAAGACCCTAGGATGCAAGCCATCAAGTCCAGGGGATTTATCCGCCTTTAGTCCCATTATCTTACTGATTGCTACCTCCTTAATGATTGTGTTAAGTTTCCCGCCCCCCCCCAGCCCCTTCACTATTCACTGTTAGGATATTTTTAGTGTCCTCTGCCGTAAAGACTGATACAAATTATTTGTTCAGAGTTTCAGCCATCTCCATGTTCCCCATTACTAATTCCCAGGTCTCGTCCTCTAAGGGACCAACATTTACTTTAGCCACTCTTTTCCTTTTTATATACCTAATAGAAACTCTTGTTTTTATATTTCGTGCTATTTATTTTCATTGTCTATCTTCCCTTTCTTAATTTTTTTTAGTCATTCTTTGCTAGCTTTTAAAAGCTTCCCAATCTTCTACTAGTTTTGGCCCTTGTTTTTAATTGGATACTATCCTTTATTTCTTTATAACTACAGACTTTATCAACTGTGGGAACGTTATGGAATCTATTATCAGAGACAAAGTGACTGAGCACTTTGAGAAGTATCAGCTGATCAAAGAGTGTCCGCGTAGATTTGTAAACGATAGGTCATGTCTCACTAATCTAGTTGAATTTTGTGAGGCGGTCACTAGCATGGTGGATAGGGGAATGTCTATAGATGTTGTCTATATGGACTTTCAAAAGGCATTTGATAAGGTTCCACATGAGATGCCAGAGTTGGTAAGGACACAAATCTCTGGGGAGGCGTGATCGGCAGCGAGGGGGTAGCGAAAACCAACTGCAGCGGAACCCTGCTCCTGACAAAATGCCTAGAACACGACCTTGTCATCACCAACACCTTGATCCGCCAGAGGGACAAGTAAGTACAAGGCATCGTGGCAATACCCTCGCTCCCAGCACTGGCACCTGCTCGACCATGTCATCGTTCGAGGGATCGCAAGGACGTGTGCATCACCCGCGCCATGATAGGAGCCGACGACTGCTGGACGGACCACTGCCTAATCCATTCCATCATCAACATAAATATAGCCCCAAAATGGTGACGGCAGCAGAAGCAGTGCAGCAGAAAAATCAACGTCGGAGCACTCAAAAGACCCAGCTAAGAGAGCCCTATACAGCCAGCGCCTCACTGGCAACCCTCTTTGACCCCGAGACGCAGAGTGCCCACAGCGCTTGGTCTGCCCTCCAGGTCACCATAATCAGTGCCTGTGAAGAGATGCTCGGTCGCTCAACCAGGAAACACCAGGACTGATTTGATGAGAATGACCAGGAGATCCAGGAGCTAATAAACCGCAAGCGCAGGGCATTTCTGAACCTAAAACAACAACCCAACTCTGGAGCAGCAAAACGGCTCTACAGACGGCTGAAGGCCGAGGTCCAACAAAAAATCCGTGACTTAAGAATAGATGGTGGGTGGAGAAAGCACAAGAGATTCAGCAGTTGGCCGACAGCCATGACGTGCGAGGATTCTTCACTGCAGTTAAGTCCACCTGCAGCCCAAGGCCCCACCCCACTGCTGGCCAAGAACTGGGAGACACTCATCAAGGATACTGAGGCAGTCAGGGCCCGCTGGAAGGAGCACTTTGAAGATCTCCTTAATCGAGACTCTGCCTTTGACACGAGTGTCCTCGACGCCATCCCGCAGCATCTGGGACGCCATCCCACACCATCTCAGCAAAACCCCAGCCCTGCACAAGGTAGAAAAGGCCATCCGTAAGCTCAAGAACAACAAGACATCAGAAGCAGTTGGAATCCCCACTGAGGCACTAAAGTATGGTGCAGAAGCACTATTGGCGCGAATGCATAACATCTCTCGTGGAAGGAGGAGAGCATGCCTGGAGATCTCAGATACTGTAATCGTGACTATCTTTAAAAAAGGGGACAAGTCTGACTGTGGCAACAACAGAGGAATCTCTCTCTCGTCGGCCACTGGGAAAATCACCGCTAGAATCCTCCTCAACCGTCTTCTCCCTGTGGCTGAAGAGCTCCTCCCAGAGTCACAATGCGGATTCAGTCCACTAAGGGGTACAACGGACATGATCTTCACGGCGCGACAACTGTAAGAGAAATGCAGGGAACAGCACCAACATGGCCTTCTTTGACCACACAAAGGCCTTTGACACCGTTGACTACGAGGGACTATGGAGCGGCGTCCTCTGTTTCGGCTGCCCCCAAAAGTTTGTCGCCATCCACCGCCTGCTCCACGACGACATGCAAGCCGTGATCCTGACCAATGGATCCACCACAGACCCAATCCATGTCCGGACCGGGGCCAAGCAGGGCTGCGTCATTGCGCCAATCCTCTTTTCGATTTTCCTCGCTGCAATGCTCCATCTCGCGCTCAACAAGCTCTCCACTGGAGTGGAAATAAACTATAGAACCAGTGGGAACCTGTTCAACCTTCGTCGCCTCCAGGCTAGATCCAGAACTGTCTCATCCTCTGTCATCAAACTTACAGTACGCGGATGATGCTTGCGTCTGCGCTCATTGAGGCCAAACTCCAAGCCGTCGTCAACAGCTTCACCGAGGCATATGAAAGCATGGGCCTGACACTAAACATCCGTAAGCCAAAGGTCCTCCACCAACCTGACCCCTCCACACAGCACTGTCCCCCTGGTCATCAAAATTTACGGCACGGCCTTGGACAACGTGGACCACTTTCCATACCTCGGGAGCCTACTATCAGCAAGGGCAGACATCAACGATGGGGTCCAACACTGCCTTCAGTGAGCCAGCGCAGCCTTCGGTCGCCTGACGAAGAGTGTGTTTGAAGATCAGGCCCTCAAATGTGGCATCAAGCTTATGGTCTACAGGGCTGTAGTGATACCCGCCCTCCTATATGACTCAGATGTGGACCATATACAGTAGACACCTCAAATCGCTGGAGAAATGCCACCAACGCTGTCTCCGCAAGATCCTGCAAATCCCCTGGGAGAATAGACGTACCAACATCAGTGTTCTCGCTCAGGCCAACATCCCCAGCATCGAAGCACTGACCACGCTCGACTAGCTCCGTTAGGTGGGCCACATCGTCCGCATGCTCGACACGAGATTCCCAAAGCAAGTGCTCTACTCGGAACTACACGGCAAGTGAGCCCCGGGTGAGCAGAGGAAACGTTTCAAGGACACGCTCAAAGTCTTCTTGATAAAGTGCAACATCCCCACCGACACCTGGGAATCCCTGGCCAAAGACCTCCCTAAGTGGAGGAAGAGCCTCCGGGAGGGCGCTGAGCACCTCCAGTCTCGTCGCCGAGAGCATGCACGAAACAAGCGCACCAACAGAGCGTGTGGCAAACCAGACTACCCACCCACCCTTTCCTTCTGTTTGTCCCACCTGTGACAGAGACTGTAATTCCCGTATTGGGCTGTACAGTCACCTGAGAACTCACTTTTAGAGTGGAAGCAAGTCTTCCTCGATTTCGAGGGACTGCCTATGATGATGACATGAGATTATTAGGAAAATTGATTGGACACAGAATTGGAGATAATCTTGTGACAAGGGTCAGGTTGTGAGGTAGGAGACAGAATTGGTTTATTCTCTGGCAGGAAGTGACAAGTGGTGTTCACGAGGTATCTGTACTGGGGCCTCAGCTTTTCACCATATAGATTAATGACTTGGAGGAAGGAATCAAGAGTTCTATATCCAAGTTTGCAGATGAGGCGCATTAAATTGTGTGGTTGGGAGTAGGAGATTACAAGGGTACATAGACTAATGAGTGTGTTAATACGGATTCTTTTTCCCTCAATCTGTTTCAGCGAATACACTGACGCGAACACCTTCTTGCCTTTTCTGTAAAAGACCTTTATTGAAGATTCTCCGGCCGGGACTTGTCAAGACAAAGGAACACTCTCAATCAGAGCCTGTTTACCTTCCTCTGGACAAGCTCCTTTACAGCGCGAAAAGCACAGTAGTTATACATTTTCAAAACATAACACATTAGATTAGCACTTGGTCTGTCCACTCCCTTTCTTCCTCCCCCCCGAGTATGTCCAATGGCAGGCGAGGAGGTCTCCTAATTAGAGCTGGCCCCGAGGTCAGCTTGTTTATAGCCTCATTAAATTCTTCTTCTTTATCAGTAAAACCTATTTCCCTCTTATCAGTAAAAAGCATTACGTTATTCTCCCCTCCTTATTAGTGAAAACCATTACGTTACTACCTTCTATCTGTGATTGCTTTTTCTTTCCCGTGACCCGTGTTTAACCTCAACTCTCAGTAACCTCCTTTTTTTCTGTTGATTCTGCAATTGTCAGCATCTTGACATTTCTTTAGCTATTTTCCCATGATTCCCTATCTCCATCCCTCTGCCACACTTACAATCCTTCTGTATCCATTCTCATTCCCCCCTTTTATCATTCCATGATAACCCTGGTGACTATTCCAGGAGTATCGCATTCAGCCGTTCGCACTCTCTTTCCTGATCCTCCTTGTTGTCTGTGAGTCCGCGTCGAGCCTCTTCGCAAGGTCTTATCAATGTCTGTTTAGGTTCTCACATCGTATCCTGTCGGAATATTATTGAATTGATAACTTCTGGAGCCTTGGTACAAGGCCGAAGAGAGGCCTTTTACCTCCTTATGGGCCAGTGCAGGAACCAGCACTTTAACCCTTGTCCCGCTGGTATCCCTAATGCCAAATTTCTCTTACAATTCCCCCCTTTTGGCCCTTGGCTATATGCCAAGCTGGCCATATTTCCCAATAACTATCCCCCTGTAGGCAAGTTCCAGATAGGTTTGTTCACCTGGGTGGCCATCTTCCAAGCTTCGGGACCTCCTGAAACCTACCCACAGAGTTATATAAGGTAAGTCCTTCCTGCAGGACTGCTTAAATTTTCATCCCTTATGGCCTTAATCATAGTGCCTGCCCTGACTTATCGTTTGGCCTGTTTAATTCGTGCACATGTTAATCCCATCGTGACCATCAGAACCAGACCCTGTATTACTACAAGTACATGTGATATTATTCTTATCCATGGGTGAATTTGAATATTAAGTCCAAAGTCCCACAGCTTTGAGTACCAGGGCTGATCAGCCAGCATTGCGTTAGTGTCTCTCTGTAAGTTGTCTTCCATCAGCCGGACATACTGTCATCTTTGATTCTGGATTCCTTGCACCAAACGTAATTGTTCCTCATTTAGTTCCGGTATCTGTTTGCCTTGCGGTTCCCATACCGCCTCTTCGTACCCTTCTCGGAGGGTATCCGTGATTGTTCCGTGGCTGATTTACGTTGTCTCGGGATATATGTGGTATCCATTTACATCTATTTTTCCCATCGGCCTGAAACACAAGTTAGGGTTGGTGATGACACAGGGGGTGACTCTTCCCCTGGTCTTAATCGTCGGGTTGGCTGCTCCTGTGCTCCATTCCCTTGTGGAGCAGCAATTGTTTCGGAATCGTGTTTGAGAGAAGTGATACTCTCAGCATGCATCCGTTTGTTTGGTGGAATCTGCAATCATCATTCGTCATTTGTGGCGTGCCTCGACATAAAACCACTTGGTTAATTTTATAGCAGTCAGTTATGTCAATGCCTTTGGTACTATTAATTTTAACCACCCGTCTGGCAAGCTGATGGTAACGTAACCGAGTTTGGTTTCTCACTTCACCAATATTATCGATCTGATATAAGGGGTCTCCCTTTGTTACATCATACTGTGGTATGGACAACACAAATCCGATCATATTCACCCGCCCATTAATACATCTGAATTTCGGCACCCATGCGTGACTATTCCTTCGTACCTCGCATGTGTTACTCATTTTTTTATCTAGAGTCCAATTGTTACGTATGCTGTTCGGAATCCAATCTGGTATGTCTCCATTCTGGAGTTGCTCCAAATTATGTTGTACCTCACTTAATATCCAGGCCCCATACTCGGAGCAAACTATCTGAGCCTGTAATCGTTTACTTATATCTTTCCCCATTGCGTGGATCAATTTTATTGTCTTGGCATGTTTCTGTAATGTATGGGCCACCTGTAACAGTTCCCCTTCCGCGCCACCTCCCCACCGCGCATGTAGGGCTTGGTTATCCAAGTCCCTCCCCACTAAACCACTCAAGACTACGCCATTAAGTTGTTAACCCGGTCGTATATTGCATACAGGCCTATGGAATTCATCGTCGTAACCCCTGCCGCATAACCCGTGCCAAGTGCTTCCAGTATTCCCCTTTTTGTTCGACCTTGCCCTGTTCCATTTCTGACATTAAATCTCAGGGTAGTGGGTTCCGGGCCTACAAGGATCCGTTGTGCCAGGTTTTGGTATAGACTTATAGTTTCATTCCCACAAAAGCTAGGAAAAATGATATCCATTAGGTTTAGGATCAGTAGTCGCTGACGCACCCCAAATTATATCCTTTCTTCAGATTCTTTTATTACTAGCCCCCCCTTTGGCTCCAGTCTTTATGGACGGGCATGTGGGAGGAGGATGTGTGGTGGTACTATAAAGAGTTGTAGTTCCCAGAGTGGTTGTTGGAGCAACGGTGGTGGATCTATTCCGGACTCGAATGTCCCAACACCACTGATCTGTACCCACATACGGGGAGGCCGGGCATGTTCTCCAACTGGTATCCCCTGGTTGAGGTCTCCCTGGGCAAAGACAGGCGTGCACCTTATATTCCAGAGACCACCCTTGGTCTTAATTTTATCCCACTGGCCAGTTTTCCTAAACATCCTGGGGTCCCACCCCCTTTTTGCTCTGTTCTGTTCCCACCCTTCTGTTTCTTGCGGGTGGATTTGGCTGCTTGTTTTGCAGCTTCGTCCGCCCAGGCATGAGCTTCTAGAACTGAAATTCCATCCAGTTGGATTTCTGCGCCCTTCCCTTTTGGTCCTATGAACTTGCTCCTGTCCTCGGAATATACTGGCGCCCATGGCATCGGCAGCCTGCTGCTTTACAACCTTACTTAATACACTATACATAGCCATGCGTTAAAATAAGTTCTGTCCTTGCTCCAGTCCTTGGCTGCTGGGTTGCATATTTCGGCAGTCAAATTAAACAAAGCTAGTTCATGTAGTTGTGTCTTTCCTGCGTGTGCTATATCTCTCGTAGTCCATCTGTATTATCCAGTGCCTGCGTGGGCCTCAAGGTCCCCAGTATCCTGAGTCTCCAGAGTCGAAGTAGCCGCTTCGGTCCCATCTCGGTGAGTGTTTTATCTGCAAATTTTAAACAGATAGCCTGGTCGTCACCAGGTGTTAGGTTCTGGTCTACTCATCTTTTATCCATGCATGTTGCGGTCACTCTGTGAAATCGGAGGTAAGGTTAGGTTGGGTTTGTAGACTACACTTACCCACCGTGGGGTACATTGGCTCTATTGCCGTAGGTGATGGTGCTATGGCTGCGCACTGCACTATCCGTCTGGCCCCGTTTAAAAAAAAAAAAAAAAAAATCTCTTCCAGCTAATTTATCTTAGCTTTTAACTCTTGAATTTGTTTTGTTTGAGTATCTTTCTTTTATTTGCATCAGGCGAGTATTATTACATAGGCTAGTTCTGTTTTTATTTTTATTCTGACTATCGCACCATTTCCTCTGTTAGGTGAGTCTTTTTTATTCTATTAAGAAATCCAAATTAATAATGTCCAGTATAAAACAGCTGTCAATGGAAAGGGTTAACTCCTTTACAGGTTTGTAAGAAAGCCTGATGTCATTACGTAACTTCACGTAATCATCCGAAAAATTCTTTTTTTTTTTAAGTCTTTGTGCCTTCAAAACTTGCTTCGAAATTAGGAATCCGTTAAAACAGCAGAAATCATTAATAAAGCCGTCATAATAAAAGTCTTCTCATCAGGGAAGACGGCATTTTAGAGTAAACTCCAATGTTTTCTTAACTTCTAATTGCCAAAGATTTTTTTTTTGATTGATTTAAAACGAGACCACACATTTTTAATAGCTATTTTGTTTACTGAAATCCAATTTTCACACACGCTGTGTACATTCTAACATTTCGTTTTATTTTATGGTCCCGTTCACTGGGCAAATCTTGTGTTTTATTTCTCTCTCAGCACAAAATCTAAACATCCGTGCCAGTTCCATTTTCTATAAGAATTTTAAAATTCAGTAAGATTCTCTAATTCCCAGTTCTTTCTGTGCTGAGTTCGCATAGCTTAGATCTTTTCTCCTCATTATTTTCAAAACCCTCCTGCTTGTTTAGACTGTTCGGGACTTTTCTTGATAAACAACGTCCATTTTGGAAATCTTTCAAACTGCAGTGAAACTTTCTCGTAATTTAAAATCATTATCAATGGAGAGTGTCTTTTTACGACTTCAAATTCTTTTTTTTTCAATTAAACCAATATCTTTTTCACAGCCGATATCAACTAGTATTTAGTAAGTTACGTCTTTTTCCATCGCAAAACACCCCTTTTTTTTTTTAGCACCTAATTAGTGCGTTCCGTCTTTTTTCCAGATCACCTTTCTTCAAATTAGGTTTTGTATTTTACACGGAGGGCTCGTGTCTCTGTAAATTTGTTAATTTAAAATAATTTATTTACTTTTAAAGTGGCGTCTTCATCTTTTTCTTGTGAATGTATTTCTAGATTGTTTCCAAACCTTTTAGCTTTATTTCCTCCTTTTTTCTTTAAGAGATCAGATTCAATTTAATAATTTTTTCTTTTTTTAGTTTGAATCCACCTCAGTATTTTGCTGTGCCTTCTCTTAATATCTCAAAATCCCAATTCAAATTTTGTAATTTCAATCTTTATTTAAAACTCTTTTTTTTGAGCTAGAAGCTTTTTTTAAAAGGCATTCTTTATCTCATTCCGAGACTAAATTTATGTCTTTCAACCCAATGTAATCAATCCTTTGTGCATTTCCTAGCTCCGTAACTTATCATCCGAATAAATCCACACCTGCGTTTCTAACTTAAAATGTCTTAAAACTTTCCAAATACAGGACAACACTACAAAGGGTTGAAAAAACTTTCACTCTGTTTGGAGAAGTGGGTGGAGCTAAAATAAGCAACCAGCTGCTCCACTCTTCCAAACAGGCTTTTAAAAACATGAAAACATAAAAATTCATTCCGCAGTCAAAAAATCACACAAGGACTCTCACTCAACGACGGACATTCACAAAAGTCTCTTCATTCAACAAAGCTTATTAATTAAATTTTTTCTTTGGCCGGGTCTATGTTTGGATCCATGATTGGCCATTCCCGCGTCGCCCCGCGGTAAAGAAATATTTTATCCTTACACAATTCCTCGCGTTGCCCCGCGATTTCGTTTTACACAATTCCTCGCGTCGCCCCGCGATTTCGTTTTACACAATTCCTCACGGTGTTCCTATTCGCGTCGCCCCGCGATAGTCTATTTCCCTATCCCTCCGCGTCGCCCCGCGATAGTCTATTTAAGTCCAATCAGCGCCTCGACGGGCCAAGTGAAATACAAGGTCGACATCGTACCTGACTTGGACACTTATTTCCTAAGTTAAAAGGTATTCGCCAGATTGACCTGGATCTCGTTCGGACGCTACCTGAGAACCAGCGAGTGGCAAAACTTTCTTCAGACTTTTGGGACTGGAGGGAACCGAAGTGGTATTTAAAAAGTACTCACTCCTGTGGCTATTTTCCTCCCGTCTCGTCCGAGGCTAGTTCGGCTCATAATTCGCAAGCTTTCGGCAGTCGTCCGTTGAGATCCCACTTCTGACACCAAATGTTAATACGGATTCTTTTTCCCTCAATCTGTTTCAGCGAATACACTGATGCGAACACCTTCTTGCCTTTTCTGTAAAAGACCTTTATTGAAAATTCTCCGGCCGGGACTTGTCAAGACAAAGGAACACTCTCAATCAGAGCCTGTTTACCTTCCACTGGACAAGCCCCTTTACAGCGCGAAAAGCACAGTAGTTATACATTTTCAAAACATAACACATTTGATTAGCACTTGGTCTGTCCACTCCCTTTCTTCCTCCCCCCCCCCCCCCCCCCGAGTATGTCCAATGGCAGGCGAGGAGGTCTCCTAATTAGAGCTGGCCCCGAGGTCAGCTTGTTTATAGCCTCATTAAATTCTTCTTCTTTATCAGTAAAACCTATTTCCCTCTTATCAGTAAAAAGCATTACGTTATTCTCCCCTCCTTATTAGTGAAAACCATTACGTTACCTTCTCCTATCTGTGATTGCTTTTTCTTTCCCGTGACCCGTGTTTAACCTCAACTCTCAATAACCCCCTTTTTTTCTGTTGATTCTGTAATTGTCAGCATCTTGACATTTCTTTAGCTATTTTCCCATGATTCCCTATCTCCATCCCTCTGCCACATTTACAATACTTCTGTATCCATTCTCAAGTGGGCAAAACTATGGCAGATGGAGTTAATTGTGGGGAACTGTGAGATCACCCACTTCAGATTTGGGAATGTCAAATCGGAATATTTTCTTAATGATGAGAGACTAGAAGCTATGAAGGAGCAGAGGGATTTGGGTTCCCATATACAGAAATTACTAAAAGCTAATGCACAGATACAAAAAAGTAATTAGAAATGCTAATGGAATGTTGGCTTTTATCTGATGGGGGTTGGAATTCAAAAGTGAGGAAATGATGCTTAAGTTGTACAGATCCTTGGTCAGATCCCATCTGGAGTACTGTGTTCAGTTTTGGACAGTGAACCTCAGGAAAGATATGTTGGCCTTGGAAGGGTATAGGGTAGATTCAGCAGAATGATACAAGGGCTTAAAGGATTACATTATGAGGACAGGTTATATACACTTGGATTGTATTCCTCTGAGTTCAGAAGGCCGAGGGGCGATCTAATCAAGGTGTTTAAATTGATAAAGGGTAGGGTAGATATGGAGAAACTATGTTCCCTGGGGGAATCCAGAACAAGAGGACATAATTTAAAATTAGTTAATTTAGGAGTGAAATGAGGAAGGTCGTGGAAATCTGGAACTTGCTCCCCCAAAGGCTGCGGATGATGAGTTAATTGAAATTTTGAAGACTGAGATTGAGAGATTTTTGTTCGGTAAAGATATTAAGGGATATGGACAAAGGCGAGTAAGTGGAGTTGCGATACAGATCAGCCCTGATCCAGTTGAATGGCGGAACAGTCTTGAGGGGTTGAAAGGCCTACTCCTGTTCCTATTTTCTGTTCCCTTGATTCAGGATGCTGGAATCAATTCCTTAGACATGGGTGCACAATCCATTGTTCAGGGCAGCCTGATTTGTAATCATAGTTGGCTGTAGATTTGAGAGCTCCACACCAAGATATTCTAGATTCACAATGTTCAGGGTAACTTGATGGCTTGGGAGTTGTGTACTTGAAGATGTATTAACAAAGACAACAAGATACTTTGAGTGGAATAAGATGCTTTTAACCTATTTTGATTTAATCTGTACAGATTATCAATCCTACCATCTCAGAATTTACAACATCTAGCTATTAAATTGATTCTAGTATGCTGGGCTCAATCACCGTTCCTGCCAACCTGTCCTAGCTGTTGATAGCCCTCTGTGTAGACAGCGATTTTAAAATTGTTTCTTCCATCTTCAGGATCATGCATTGATACAAAGGCCACTTAGATACTATCAAGTGAGCAGCTTGATTTACTGGTTTAGATCAGTTATGAAAGGGAAATCATGCTTGACGAATCTTCTGGAATTTTTTGTGGATGTAACTAACAGAGTGGACAAGGGAGAACCAGTGGATGTGGTGTATTTGGACTTTAAAAAGGCTTTTGACAAGGTCCCGTACAAGAGATTGGTGTGCAAAATCAAAACACATGGTATTGGGGGTAATGTACTGACGTGGATAGAGAACTGGTTGGCAGACAGGAAGCAGAGAGTCGGGATAAATGGGTCCTTTTCAGAATGGCAGGCAGTGACTAGTGGAGTGACGCAGGGCTCAGTGCTAGGACTCCAGTTCTTTATAATATACATTAATGATTTTAGATGAAGGAATTGAGTGTAATATCTCCAAGTTTGCACTAAACTGGGTGGCAGTGTGAGCTGTGAGGAAGATGCTAAGAGGCTGCAGGATGACTTGGACAGGTTAGGTGAGTGGGCAAATGCATGGCAGATGCAGTATAATGTGGATAAATATGAGGTTATCCATTTTGGGGGAAAAAACAGGAAAGCAGAATATTATCTGAATGGCGGCAGATTAGGAAAAGGGGAGGTGCAACGAGACCTTGGGTGTCATGGCACATCAGACGTTGAACGTTGGCATGCAGGTACAGCAGGCGGTGAAGAAGGCAAATCGTATGTTGGCCTTCATAGCTAGGGGATTTGAGTATAGGAGCAGGGAGGTCTTACTGCAGTTGTACAGGGCCTTGTTGAGGCCTCACCTGGAATATTGTGTTCAGTTTTGGTCTCCTAATCTGAGGAAGGACATTCTTGCTATTGAGGGAGTGCAGTGAAGGTTCACCAGTCTGATTCCCGGAATGGCTGGACTGTCATATGAGGAGAGACTGGATCAACTGGGCCTTTATACACTGGAGTTTAGAAGGATGAGAGGGGATCTCATAGAAACGTATAAGATTCTGATGGGACTGGACAGGTTAGATGCGGGAAGAATGTTCCCGATGTTGGGGAAGTCCAGAACCAGGGAACATAATCTAAGGATAAGGGGTAAGCCATTTAGGACTGAGATGAGGAGAAACTTCTTCATTCAGAGAGTTGTTAACCTGTGGAATTCCCTGCCGCAGAGAGTTGTTGATGCCAGTTCATTGGATATATTCAAGAGGGAGTTAGAGGGCCCTTACGACTAAAGGGATCAAGGGGTTTGGAGAGAAAGCAGGAAAGGGGTACTGAGGGAATGATCAGCCATGATCTTATTGAATGGTGGTGCAGATTCGAAGGGCCGAATGGCCTACTCCTGCACCTATTTTCTATGTTTCTATGTAGAACAAATCCTGACAAGTCAGGAATAGAAGGAATAATATTCTGGTTACCTAGTGGTGTTTGTGAGTAACTCGGACACAACTTTTAAACAATTGCTAAAATTCATTTTTCAAATTGTTTTGCTGCAATGTGTTTAAACTTAAAATAACATGTAGTACTTTCCCTCAAACTTGACAAATTGCTCACTGTCTAGACTTAATTCATTGCAAGGTGTGGTATAACAGTGGGGTTTACTACTACCTCTTCGCGAGCTGTGCGAAATAAACTAATTTTTCTTCTGTGGGTTCATAAATACTGAGTAGACTTGGATCGATTTTTAGTGGTCCCGAGTTAGTCAGAACAAGAGATGGTTGACTCGGGAGTCATTTTAGCTGCACTAAATAATAAAACCTAAATTTATAATGCACTATATTGATATTTGCAAATGCCTTAAAATTGATCCAAGAGTTGTGTTGCCAGGAGGCAATTATTTTTTCTTGCATTTTGGATTTTGCCAGAGGTCAGGTGATCGAATACAGGCTTGTGAAAATGGTGGTGCGTTTCTTCCACACTAATATGATTTCTAAGATCACTAATGAGTCCTATGTGGGATCTACAGACTGTCACAGGTGGGGCAGATGGTGGTTGAATGGATGGATGGGTGGGTCGGGTGCTTAGTTTGTTGTACGCTCCTTCTACTGTTTGTACTTGGCTTCCGCGTGCTCCTGACGAAGAAACTCCGTGTTCGGCACCTTCTCGAATGCTTCTCCTCCACTTTGAACAGTTTTGGGCCAAAGATTCCCAAGAGTCAGTGGGGATGTTACATTTTTTCAAGGAGGCTTTGAGGGCGTCCTTGATGCGTTTTCCCTGCCTTCCTGGGACTTGCTTGCCGTGACGGAGCTCGGAGTAGAATGCTTGTTTCGGGAATCTTGTATCAGGCATGCAGACAAAATGGCCCGTCCATCGGTGCTGTGTAACTGGCTGCTAGAAAATGTATATGAGCAGTTTGTTCTCCTTCCCTTTAAGGGAAATTCCTTACTTCTGATTGTTGCTGCTCCCTGATATACTGCCTGTAATTGGTGGGGAAACTGCTTGGAGTAAAATGTTTTTTTTATGAAAGTGCATCCAAATCCATGGAGCAGTATACTAGCACAAAAATCTGCTTGCTGCCAGGCCTACTTCTGTCCAGACATTTTTAATACTTGAGGTAGCATGGTAAGTGAGGTGAAATACCAGCACACTGCACCATAGAGTAATAGAATGTGAGTTTGCTTCTCCGATTTATTATATGCTAAATCCTTGATCTCAGCCATATTGCAATTGGGGAAGTGCTGTGAAGATACCCAGGTGGTTTTTGAAGCGAGCGTGGTGTACGGGAGAGAAAGGGGAGTTATCTGCTTACTCTAGTGAAGCTTCAAGAGACTGATTGAAAACTGCATTGGCAGAAGGTTGTGAATAGGTTGTCCACTTGAGCTGATCAGGAATAGTGTGTTGCATGAGGAGACCAGAAAGGAAGGAGAAAATCTTATTGCTGTACAAACAATATATGCATCTAATGTCCCAGGACTGGCAATGCAAGCAAATTTTTTGCAATTGTGAATGTCTGTAAATCTCGTGCTGAATATTCTAAATTTGTCGATAATCTGTTTCACCTTCACCTGACATTAATAATGTTCAGATTTGAAGCAATGATTAAGATCTTTTAAAGAAAATGAACATTTTAAAGGCCTTTTATGAAAGCTGTATTTGCATGAAGTTTTCTTCCAATACAATGTGTTAAGAAAGCTCTGGAACTCTCTCTAACTGTCCTCCTTTAAGATACTCCTTAAAACCTCCCTCTTTGACCACCTGTCATATAGAAACATAGAAAATCTCTTTATGTGGCTTGATAATGCTTCTGTGAAGCGCTTTGGGACATTTTACCACCTTGAAAGGTGCTACATAAATGCAAGTTGTTCCAGAATTGTTAATAGTTGAGTTTGTTCCAGCATTGCTAATTGTTTTGTGGAATGTTTTAATGGCTAGAATTAGATCTGTTGTTTAAAAAGTGGAAATGGTACATTTCAGACTCTGATGGCTGAGTTATTTCAGTTGTGCAAAATAACTTGTGTTTTATTGCATAGATTCAAAACTTGCAGTCTAACTATGAAGTTGCCAAGTATAAGACCCAGCTCAAGGAGGCAGTCTTGCACTGCTTTAGCTTAGCACCAGCTCCAGACTAAACGTCTTGGTGTTAGCAAAGTGCTGTTTTTTTTAATCGCCTCTTTGCTAATGTTAAAAATGTAAACATCTTTGGCCACCAGCAATAAACATCTTTGGACACCAGCAATTAGAGCTGCATTTGGTAGGCAACATTTAGAAAAACTAGGCATAGCTGGATGATTCTGTTCATTAAAATTGAGCAAGACGAATGTTAACATTTATTCTGTCATTTGAGTTGTGTACATTTATCGGTATTTTGAGAGTGTGGCAACACTCCAGTAAGTACATACTTTAACTCCCACATTTACTGTTTCTAGCTGTCAAATCCATCATGGGCAAAAGTGCATTTGACTGTTTCAGCTGGACGCATAAAGCTTTAAGTACTAGTGACTGAAGCGTGATTTTTTTTTTTGGTGATTTACTTTATTTGAACGAAGCTTGAATAGTAGAATTGAGGCACCTGATCAAATAATTTCACCACAAAGGTTATTTGATCCATTGTGCCTAAACTAACTCCACATGGGGCTATATACTCTAATCCCATTTCCCAGCTCTTTCCCTTACCCCTTTACTTAAAAATCTGCATAAGTACATTCAGTTGAAGGTCACAAAGAAAACATTAATCTGTCTTACATTTTTGACGCTGATTAACCTGCTGTGCATTTTCTGTTTTTGTTTGTGACTTTTTTTCTCCACTTATCGCGTATTCTCTTGCACCCTTCATTCTGCTGTTTCTTGTTTTTATCACTCTCGTGCAATCCTCTCTCCCTCTCCCTCTACATTTTCTCTGTTTATCTCTCTACCCAACCCTTTCTTACATTCTTAACTTTTTCTCTTTCCCCTTTTCAAAGCTTTAAGAACATAAGAACATAAGAACTAGGAGCAGGAGTAGGCCAATTGGCCCCTCGAGCCTGCTCCGCCATTCAATAAGTTCATGGCTGATTTGATCATGAACTCAGCTCCACTTCCCTGCCCACTCCCCATAACCCTTTATCAAAAATCTGTCAATCTCCGCCTTAAATATATTCAATGACCCAGTCTCCACAGTTCTCTGGGGCAGAGAATTCCATAAATTTACAACCCTCAGAGAAGAAATTTCTCCTCATCTCAGTTTTAAATGGGCGTCCCCTTCTTCTAAGACTATGTCCCCTCGTTTTAGTTTCCCCTATGAGTGGAAATATCTTCTCCGCATCCACCTTGTTGAGTCCCCTCATTATCTTACTTGTTTCAATAAGATCACTTCTCATTCTTCTGAACACCAATGTGTATTGGCCCAACCTACTCAACCTATCCTTATAAGTCAATCCACTCATCTCGGAATCAACCTAGTGAACCATCTCCGAACAGCCTCCGTATTTAAAGAAGGATATACTTGCATTGGAGAACAAAACTGTACGCAGTACTCCAGGTGTGGCCTCCCCAATACCCTGTACAGTTGGAGCAGGACTTCTCTGCTTTTGTACTCAATCCCCCTTGCCATAAAGGCCAACATTCCATTTGTCTTCCTAATTACTTGCTGTACCTGCATACTAACTTTTTGTGTTTCATGCACAAGGACCTCCAGGTCTCTCTGTACTGCAGCACTTGCAATTTTTCTCCATTTAAATTATAATTTGCCTTTCTATTATTTCTGCCAAAGTGCATAACCTCACATTTTCCTACATTATACTCCATCTGTCAAATTTTTGCCCACTCACTTAGCCTGTCTATAATCCCTGTGCAGATTTCTCTCCCCTTTTTGCTTTTTTTCCCCCTTTCACTTCCCTTGCAGCATTTTCTCTCTCTCCTACTTTATGGTTACTACTATGACCACTACTTCTCTGAACTTTCTATTCTGAGCTTTTCACGGTTTCCTGATTTATCTGGTCTTTTCAACCTGAGTGGTTCCTTGCACGAAAGCTTTGCACCGTAACTTGATTTCTCAATTTAAAAACTATCTTGCTCTTGTAATATTCCTTAGATGCAGTCCAAAATATTGATGATTTTAAATGGGTCGGGCAGTTGCATAATAATGTGCAGTTCATTTTGTTTCCTTTTGTATAAGCCATCAAATCAAGCAGCACTTATAAGTATATCAGGCGAAAGTGGTTTTATTTTTTTCAAATACGCACATACATTTCTTCTTTACTTGGAATGTGAATAATAATTTGGCCGTAGAAATCTCATGAAATAATTATCTGACATTTGTGCGCAGTATTGAAGAGAATGAGGTTACAATGAGTATTCAATTTATAAATGTTTTGTGGTATTCTACAAACTGGAATTAATATTTTAACATACTAAGGAAAACATTTATGTCTGTCTCTTTATCGCCACCCCAAGATCTTTCACCAACCCATTAGAGAGTTTATAAATTTGTGCCTTTTTAATTGAGCATTTTGGATGGAGCAAATTCTGAATAACTGTTCATCCTAACTGATCAACTAAAGAAAGTGTCTGTATTTTAAATTGGACTACAATGCTACCAGTTCAAATGTGAAAATGAAGTCCTCCTCCTCTTCAATAAGTGGGTGGATGTGTGCAGCAACAAAGTATATTTGTCAAAGAACATGGGCTCAATTTTCCCTGGTCATTTGCCACGTTTTTTTGGCGCGCGCCGTTTATTTTGGCGTATTTATTTTTTTCCAAGTTTCCCCCTGCGATCTGCGCTGACGTAACTGACTTAGTTACAATTTTTCTCGGTGATTTTTTTTTAAAAATTACCTCATGCCTGCGCTAGTTTTTATAATTTTTCACAGTTTGGCCTACATTTTATCCTCCAAGGTCGGCGTATTTGGCCACTCCCGAAAAACCTTCTGGGCACTTAAGAAAACCAGTGCACATTGAGAAATCGGCGATGAAAGACGCCATTGTTTTTAAATCGAAGGTTTTGGAGGGAGTCAAGAACACTGTCAAAATCAATGATAAAGTTCAACTTTTTTTTAACCTGTCAATGTAGTAAATGGAAGTTTGTTGGATTTCAGACGTTTTCTCTTTTTTTAATCGCTCACACGCCACCATCGAACGTCTTGAAGTAGGGCTGGAGGGTCGTAGCTGTGGCTGGCAGAAGCGGCACAGGACATGGGCTCGGGGCTCAGCTAGAAAACAAGCTGTGGGGGGCAGAAGAGAGAGAGAGAGAGAGAGACCGAGATCGATCATAAGGCTTCCAGCCCAGGGAGCGAGGTGCCGATCGGAAGGCTTCTGAAGACTGCAACGAGTTTGGGGGGGGTGCCGGTGCCGGTGGCGGGGTGGTGAAGAAGACTGCAATTCGTTAGAGGGGGGTGGAAAAGAGGAGAAGTCACAAGACCTTGGGTGTGGTCCATCCATGCAGACCTTGGGGAGAGAGAGAACTGTGAACCTGTCCTGCCTGCCTGCCTTCCTGCCGTTTTGAGCTGCTTTCAAAGATTAAATTTAAGTATGGGGGCAATACTGACAATGCCATACCTTGTGCGAGCCTTTTGCATCATAGTTCTACGTAGGAGACAATTGATTCAACGTCATCGCATCAGGAACATCAAAGCCCATAGGGTGCTGGATAGGAGGCCTTGCTCACCTCGGGTATATCGAGACAGGCATTCGTACCTCCACCTGAATGATGCAGTCTGTGTCTTCGAAGGCTGCGTTTCTGCAAAGAAGTTGTAACTGAGATCTGAGAGTTGGTCAAAGCAGACCTGCAACCTAGAAGCATCAGGAGGAATGCTTTGTCAGTTGAATTGAAGGTTACATTCTATGCCTCTGGCTCGTTTCAAGCTACAACCGGGGATGTGTGCGTCATCTCTCAACATGCAACACATGTCTGCATTCACCAGGTGACGGCTGCACTGTATGCGCAGAGGAATGACTACATAAAGTTCCCCATGACTGCCCAAGCAATCCATGACAGGGTTGTGGGCTTCTCCAGGATTTCTAGCTTCCCAAAGATACAGGGCTGCATTGATTGTATCCATATCGCCTTGCGAGCACCTTTGGAGGATTCTGAGATGCTCAGGAACAGAAAAGGTTTCCACTCCATTAAAGTACAGCTCATGTGTGACAACATGCATCATATCATGTCAGTCGATGCAAGATACCCTGGGAGCGCCCATGATGCGTTCATCCTACACGACAGCGTTATATCTGCCATGTTTCAGCAGGAAGGGCAGAGCTGGCTACTGGGAGACAAAGGGTACAGCCTTGCCACCTGGCTCATGTGACAGTTGATTCTATCAATGGACGCGGGATCTGGGCGTGTTCCCTTATTGCAGCAGCTAACTCCAACATGCCGTCCTCTCATGCGCTCAACGACCTGCAACATTCCCTCCATGTTGAGCAAAACTGTCTGAATTCCCTCCCTGATGTTCACTGACAGCGCATCAGCTACCTCTGACATTCCCTCCCTCATGGCCACTATTCCCTCACTGATGGTCCCGGACATCATTTCCATTTCTCGTGTCATTGCTGTTATTTCTCCCGACTGTCCCGCTACGTCATCACACACCCCACTGATGGCATCCAGGAATGATCGGGTAAGGTCAATGCACTCTGTGCACTCTATGATATCATCTGAACCGCTTCTGTTAGATCCTACACCTCAGGAGAGTGCGGTCACGATCCCCTTCTCCTCCTACTCAAAGGGTGTGTCTCGCTGCACCCCACCACTGGGATCCGTAACCTCGGAAGGTGTGAAACCATGAAATGTCCCACCAGCACTTAAACCATTAGTCGGAAGGGGCTGTCATCGCAATGAGTGGCACCTCCTCCAAAGTCAGCTACATCCCCTTCCCCTCCCCCTCCCCCTCCCCCTCACCCCCATGTTCTTGGTCTGGAGGGTTGGATTGGAAGATGTTCTCCTCTTCAGGCTCGTCCGCGTCTATATCTTCTGCATCGTCAGGGTTGGCCTCAAGTTCTGCAAAATATAACAGAAGTCAAAGGGTTAGCAGCAGAGCGGGGTGGGGGGGCATGAGTAGGCTCTCACAGCGCAGACCAGGCAGCAGGCTGATTTGAAGGACCACGATGAATTTGCTGGACTTGCCCTCTCCCTCGAGTGTGGGCCCAGCTTGTGCAGTGGTGATTGCTTTTCTCCAGGCAGGACCCAGCAGCGACCCTCTTCAGTGGGTGCAGACTTGCTGGGCCTCCTCCGGTTGGAGTTCTCTCTCTTTTATTATGTGCCACCTTCCTCTCCAAAGATGAAAACGTAGCTTTTTAGAGAGGGTGTCTTTCTGCTGGGTGGGACATATTTACAATTGCAATTCCAATTAATAAATGAAAATATTACTTACACTAACTACTTGACCAAGATCCTGCCACTTCTTTTTGCACAGGCCTCCAGATCTCGTGGTGGTCACCATTGCACAGTAATCTTCTGCAACTTGGTTCCAGCGTTTCTTCATTTCTTTGGGTGGAACTTTTATGTGACCTCTGCTGGTGTCCAGCTCCTGCCATCTGTTCTCAATCACAGTAACTAGTGCCTCCACTTCTTCCTGTAAGAAATTCTTGGTCCTTGCACCGCGTTGCATCTTGTACTGCTGCAGCTGCGATTTTTCCAATGCTGTCACACAGCACTCCTTCTCACACACACAACTGGCTCTTTAAAAATGGCTGGCTGCCAACTCTGAGCTGTACTGCGCATGCGCGTCCATTGCAACGACGTTAGAAACGTAACTTTTTTCCCGCGCATGCGCAGAAGGTGCGGTATCGGTTTTTTTGCGCAGACAGCAGGTCCCCTCCCTTCTACCCCAAGCAACTGGACATGCTGTGCGGCGCCAAATTCGAATTATACATCGAGGAAACTCCTTGAAAAACGGGCACACCTCTGGAAATACGCCAGAAAACGGGCTTGGGCAAAATTGAGCCCTATGGCTTGAATGCTTTGTACAGATAATGGCCTAGAAATCTTGGTCAAACTCTTCCCACGGGCAATTGACTGGAAAAAGTTAAAAACGATGCGCACCTACTTGCTCCTGCTGCACCCTGCTTGAACTTCCGATCCTGAGGCCTTCACTCCCTACGCATCGGAGCATGTGCACGTTGGGACATCCGTATGCTGGAGCTGGAGTCGCATGGCTCTGGGCAGCCAATCAAGATACAGTATTTTCTCATTCATAATAATGGGAACTCCGTAAGTTGGAAAAATATACTACATACTTCAGATTAATTTAAATGAAAGTTTAAAAAAAAGACGGGAAAATAAATATTTTTTTTTATAAGTTTTTTAAAATTATGCCTTAAAATAAACTTACCGTAGTGGGGAGGGTTTTTAAACAATAAAATATGTTTTCATATGTGTTTGTTTAATTTAATTTTAATGTTTATGTATGTTTGTAAACACTTGCGCGTGTAAAAGTAGGCTATACGCCTGCTTTTTCAGGCGCAAGATTTCTAAGGACATTTGCTGGGCAAGATATATGTAAATATTGGAAATCTTGCCCTGCAAATGTCCTCGCTCCCGATATACGCGAGATCTGTCAAGCCAGAAACTTGACAGATCGGAAAAAACGGTTTTCAGCGCATGCTTCCCGGGTCCATAGAAACTTCGGACGGACCCGGGACATTGGAATTTCAAGCCCAATATATTAACGTAATGCATGTTTATGGCAGTGACCACACAAAAGCTTTCCAATGCGACTTTGTTGCTCCAGTCTGACTGTTTCTACTTTATGAAGTGATCAGAAAAATACAAAAGTCTGAGTGGATAGTTTACACTAAAGTAATTTGTATATGAGACGCAAGATTTTCCATTATGCTGACAAGATTATAACCTGAAACTTTTTGGAAAAACTCCAAATTCATTGGGAGATCAGTGCAAAAAGTACCATTTAGATGTACAAATGAAAGAAAAAATGTATCTGGTTGCAAAGTGTAAAATACTCAAATGATGATGGGGGTGGCAGGTCAAAAGATGCTGGATATCTTGAAAGTGGTTATATCGAGAACTCTCTAGGCATGCTGACTGTTTTTGGAGGAGGGGTAGACTTTGGAACTGTTTTTAGGTTCTGTAACTTGCTCGAGGCATTCATGCCAATTACTTTACAATTATATGTTGGATTGGTAATGAGCTTAATTGACTTGCTGTTACCCTTGATTTTTTTCTGAAACTATTATAACCGCCCTGAAAATAATGTGTCCAAAACATTGAACTACCGCTTGGGAGCTTAAATGGCTTTTGCAGATACACAAAGTTTAGCATTCTTTCACTCGGGATATAATTTTTCAGACTTTTATCTGATTTCAAACTTTTTGTGAGGACTTGGGGATTTCAACAATTTATTTTTCCCCTCAGAAATGCATCGCTCAGAAAATTGTTTTTTTGGTTTATCCAAATATGCACTTAATTATATAATTTTAACTCTTACATATATGTAAGTCACCACAGTACTCTATTTTATGACTATGACTCTTGCTTTACTTGTAATCTTACTCTTTTTGTGATGGTAATAGGATGGGTGAGGAGGAAAGAAGACCAGGCAGAGAGAATAGCTGGAGGTTTTCATGAAGAAACTCTTTGTCTCCTGTCCCACCGCCTGCATCCTGTCCCTCCACCTGACAGCAGTGCTGTAGAGACATGGCAACCCATGTTACTGATGCATGGATCCATACATTAGTGTCCTTGACCAGGCCAACATCCCCAGCATTGAAGCACTGATCACACTTGATCAGTTCCGCTGGGCAGACCACATCGTCCGCATGCCAGACACGAGACTCCCAAGGCAAGCGCTCTACTCGGAACTCCTTCACGGCAAATGAGCCAAAGGTGGGCAGAGGAAATGTTACAAAGACACCCTCAAAGCCTCCCTGATAAAGTGCAACATCCCCACTGACACCTGGGAGTCTCTGGCCAAAGACCGCCCTAAGTGGAGGAAGTACATCCGGGAGGGCGCTGAGCACCTCGAGTCTCATCGCCAAGAGCATGCAGAAATCAAGCGCAGGCAACGGAAAGAGCGTGCGGCAAACCTGTCCCACTCACCCTTTCCTTCAACAACTATCTGTCCCACCTGTGACAGGGACTGTGGCTCTCGTATTGGACTGTTCAGCCACTTAAGGACTCACTTTAAGAGTGGAAGCAAGTCTTCCTCGATTCCGAGGGACTGCCTATGATGATGCATAGATCCAGTTCTGGGGAGGAGGAGAGAAACTGCATCCAACAATACTCGCACATATTTGTGTATTTGCATGTAGGGGTAAGGAAATATGTAGCAGTTGACTATATTCACTATGTATTTTTAGCTTTTCCCCAATCTTGTTTTTGGAAGAAGGCAGTAGAAATTTGAACTGGTTAGTTCTATAACTTATTATTGGCATTTGTGGAACGAGTTCAGTTTTATTGATTTGAAACTGTTGACACCTCCCAGTACAGGAGTATCCCTGTATATATTGTATCCTCAGAATAGGAGGCTGCTTAATTTTATTGATTATAGGTTAGAGCCCATTCTGTGTGTGCTGTGGCTTCGGAAGAAGTCAAAATGTGAACATTTCTCTGGTTATTCTCAATAGGACAAGATTTTGTAGATTTTATTTGCCTTCCTGAAACAAGATTGCTCCAAGCTTAACCTACAGTTCAGATTATCAGTCTGTCGCCCAATATCGTGAAGCTTGCAGTAAGATCATGCAAGTTCCTTTCACAGATCATGTGCATTCGGCTCTATGATGGATTCTACACAATGCATTTATATACCAAGGAATGGTTCCATGTCATTTCTCTCTGTCTTCCCCCTTCCCTTCCTTAACAAGAGGAAAGGACTAAACTGGAGAATATTTACTTAGCTTTGCATTGCACAAGACAGTTGCTACCTTTGGCATGACATTTCCAAGGTCCTACCAATCCTGGATCCACTACATTCTTTAAAACTTTTAATTATCTGTATATATCTGGCAATCTGGCCACATCAAAATATGCAGCATACTTGAGTTTCTGAGACTTTATTTCCTGTACTCATATTGTGAAAAAGATAATGCAGGACTTGCAGTTTGAAAACTAATTTCCATTAACTTTTTTTAATTGTTCTCATTCTTTACTGCATTTGCAATAAGAATTTTTACAGTGCAGAATATAGTATTGCACATTGAGTTCCTCTCAAGCCCAACAGATATCTTTGCAAACCATTTAACTTAAAAGCAGCTATTAAATAAAACAAGATATTAATTTCATATTCAAGCTTGCCCAAACTAACTCTGCAACACTACATTCTTGATTCCTGCTCTATGCTTTCCCAGTTGCCAGATTCTAAAGTCTTGGAAAGTTCAAAATATATGCATCAGAATCGCCTTGTAAACCAGGAACAACTAATTTGGGCAGTGAAAAATTATTTGATAGTGAATTCCCACCTGGATTGCTGCCCAACGATACTTCTGGAATGTTGACTTTGTTATTATAGGCATATACTGTAATTAATTCCAAGAAAAGGTAAATTCTGTTCAGGCAGCCAATGTGCTACCATATGCTGGTAAAAAATATATTAATGATGTGTTGACAATTTATCTATGTATTATACTCCTTTTGTTGCATGGGAGTGGAGGGAGGAGTGAAAATGGCATTTGTTAGGTTAATTGCGAATAATTTCTAAAATAAGTAAGACCATGCGGGATGTCCGGTTTAGTCAATAGAACCCTTGGGGTTTCCAGCGCAGAAGGAAACCTTTTGTATATTATGTCTGTGCTAGCTCTTTTATAGAGCAATCCAAAACTATCCCCACTATCCTGGTATCTCCTCAAAATCCTGTATCTTCGTCTACTTCAAAGGTTTATCTCCGTTTCTGTTAAAAGATGCAATGGCCTCTGCTTCACCTCTGACAAAGCTTTAATGTTTTAAGAAACTTTCCGAACCCCTCTTCTCACTCTCTTCGTGAAAGTTTGAAACTGATGACCCCTTGTCACGAATTCGTCAACTAGAGGAAATATTTTTTCTCTCTTAACCCTGTCAACTTATTTCAATCCTGTCAAAACCTGTCATTTTAAATACTTCTATTAAGTTTCGTTTTAGCCACCTTTGCTGTATTGAAATAGTCCAGTTTCTGAAGTGTCTCCTCAGAATTGTAGTTTCTCATCCCTAGAATCAATGAACCAATAAACTGTGGCTGCAGGATTTTTATTAGTTTGTCATCTTTTACCCAGATGGCGTTTTATAATTTGGGTAATCATGGAGATTTAATTGAAATGTTTAAAATAATGAAAGGATTAGACTCAGTCCAAGTGACTTAGCTGGATAAGTTAGGGGGGGACCAGGAGAGGCAAGTATAAATTATAAAAATTTAGAACTAGGTTAGATGCTAAATGGTACATTTTGCAGAGTGTTGTTGACCTCTGAAATAAGTTGGCAGCGTATGCAGTGAGTGCTGATTCACTACAAGCATTCAAAAGGAAGCTCATTCTGCAAATGGCAAACATCTCTACATATAGATGGTAGGTGGGTCATTGGAAGTTGTGCCATTTAGTCAGTGTGGTCTCCTGGAGTTTGCTTGATCACCTTTGGGGATAGAGAGGTTTTGTCAGTTGTCAGAAATTTTCTTTGAGTAAGACTGATCCCCTCCACTCCTTTTTTTGCCTCACCCGTATGTTTGTGACTCTGGTGGCCAGGGGGGTGGTGGTGTGGGGGGCAGGGGGATTGGGGGTGATGGTGTGCAGAAGTTACACCATGCTGGGATGGGACAGACTTAATGAAACAGCTGGTCTTTTCTGTTTTCTTATGTCTATGTAATGTTTTTTTGATCATGTTGATTAAAGGAATTGTCCTATGAGGAGAGATTGAGTAGATCAGGCCTATATTCTCGAGAGTTTAAAATAATGAGAGATCATTTCATTGAAACATACAAAATTCTTACAGGGCTTGACGTAGATGCAGGGAGGATCTTTCCCCGGGCTGGGGAGTCGAGAACCAGGGGTCACAGTCTCAGAATAAGTGGGTGGCCATTTAGGACTGAGATGAGGAGAAATTTCTTCACTGAGGGTGGTAAATCTTTGGAATTCTCGACCCCCAGAGGGCTGTGGATGCTCAGTCGTTGAGTATATTCAAGACTGAGATCAATAGATTTTTGAATATTAAGAGAATCAAGGGAAATGGGGATAGTGCAGGAAAGTGGAGTTGAGGTAGAAGATCAGCCATGATCTCATTGAATGGCGAAGCAGGCTCGAGGGGCAAAATGGCCTATTTCTTATGTTCTTATTAAGGGAGAAATGATAGCCAGCACATCAGGACAACTTCCTGTTCCTCGTCAAGTAATGTCATGGAATCTTTAATATCTCTCTGAACCAACAAAACAGGCAGAGTTTTATATCTCATCTGAATACGGAGCCAACATACAAAGCCAGTGTAGTGGAAAATAATCTGTTGCTGTGAATGAGACCCTGCAACCTCAGAATTCCTTAAATTGACCAAATTATGCAGGCAGCATATTTTAATGCCAAATTCAACAATGCTATTTTTTCTGAACTTCAGGCAACTACACGTCTGGTGAAAGTTCCACAGGTAAGAATTTCAGAGTTTAAGTCTTCACTGCTCTCTATGAAGGAATTTGATGTTTTGGTTTGTGTGCCAGTAACTCTTGGGGCGCTGGTTTGATCATGGCGGTTGACAGTTAACTGCAGTTTGCTGATGATGTAGGGGATAGCCTCCTGGTTTGGAGCAGGTCATGTTCAACTTGTTAACTTGGTCTTGAGCTTTGAACTATATGGAGTTTTGGAGAACAGAGGAGGTTTCGCTGTAGCTTATCAAACAAGGAAACAGTTATGTATCGCTTACCTAGATTTGGGGTTTGTAGAGTGCTAAAGGCACAGATAGTGACAAACAGATCTGAGTTTTCTTTGAAATTCCCCCCCCCTTTTCCCCCTACCTGTCTAGGATGTGATCAAATCGAGGAGTTCGAGGTACTTGCTATCTACTGTCCTGTAATGCACTTTAAGATATCTCCGAATGCAATATAAGTTGTAGTACCACTATAGAGTAGAGGTGCTTGGGCATTATCACAGATGAGCTTTCTTAACTGTTATTGGTACAGTCATCTCTTTTCTAAAAACAGCACAGCATTTGTCTGCCTTCTGTCCTATTTGAAGCAGTTTGCTGATTCAGCTGTTGTTCATCTTTCAGATGGGAATTTATCCACTCTGGAAATATTTCCACTTTTGTTGCTTTTGCCAGTAGCTTGGTGAATATTGCCAGTAGCTTGGTGAATATTGCCAGTAGCTTGGTGAAGACCAAAACATGCATCCCTGAGAGATCTTGGATGGGATGAAGTTTTAGTTGTGACCTTGTGTTTCTTTTGAAGATGCATCCTGATGAACAGCTCAACAGAGTTGAGAGTAGTGGGCTTGGAATGAGGCTGGGATATCACTTCATTGAATATGGAAAGGTATTGAGGATGACTGTTAAAATGTCATGCTTGATATCCAAGATAATGGCTTCATTCCTGAACAGTAAGGTTGACCAGTTTGTTCTGAAGCTCTTTGTTCCCTTGTGGATAGGCATATCTACTTTTCACTCAGATTGAACTGTATTAATTGGGACAGGTGAAGTACATGAGCATGGGGACAGCTAGTTTTTCAAGATGTTAATGATAGTAGTGCCTTTGCTGTCTTGGTCAAGGTTTTGAATATGATTTTGTGCTTAAGGTATTTCATTCACAAGGTTTTATTTTGCACATTAGTATTTTGCAATAATATGCATGGCCCCTGAAAAAGATGCACTGGTCTAATGAGGCCATTGTGTGAGAGGTTCCAAGATTAATATTGTAAAATTTGAAGGGCCGATGACCCTTGTTGAATCGGTATCCTTGCTGACACCCAGTGAGAGCTCTCAAACTTTAGTAGCATTTGTTTGGTTTAAAATTTCACTTGGACTTCCTTAAATTCTGTGTAAAATATAAAGTTCCAACCCAGGATTCAAGATTATATTAGCCTTCATTTCAAAAGGTTGAGTGAAAACTTTCCTCGTATCATTCATCTACTTAAGTATATTCAACAAAGTTATGCTCTGTCAATAATGCAGTCACCTGGAGTTTTGGGTCAGCATTTTAGAACTGTTGAGTGTTTGCTTGATTTTTTTCCCATTTGTATCCTGAGGTATCAAATAAGAATGAAAGAAATTGCATTTATATAGCACCTTTCGCAACCTCAGGATACACCAAGTCCTTCACTGCCAATGAAATACTTTTGTAATGTAGGGAAACGCAGTAGCCAATTTGCACACAGCAAGGTCCCACAAATAATCTGTTTTATGTGGTGTTGGTTGAGAGATAATATTGGCCAGGATATTGGGAGAACTCCCTTGCTCCTCTTTGAATAGTGCCGGTGGATATTTTATGTTCTCCTGAGAGGATAGATAGGGCCTCGATTTAATGTTAGCCAAAAGACAACACTTCCAACAGTGCAGTGCTCCCCAGTACTGTGCTGAAGTGTCGGCCTAGATTATAAGATCAATCATAGAACCATAAAATGGTTACAGCACAGAAGGAGACCATTTGGCCCATCGAGTTCTTATCTGCTCTCTACAAGAGCACTAACCTTTACCCGTAGCCCTGCAATTTCTTTTCCTTCAGGTACTTACCCAATTCCCTTTTAAAAGCCACGATTGAATCTGCCTCTACCACCCTTTCTGGAGTGGTGCTTGAACGCATAACCATCTACCTCAGACAAGAGTGCAACCAAGGCCAAAACCAAATAGCTGGCAATACTTTGATTAAATTGGAATAATTTTTTTTATTGCAGGAAGATTTCTTCCTCAGATAATTTTAAGTAGTGTTTGATTTCAATTTGAAAGGAGAATTGATTATTGAATAAGGGATACTAGTTGACATCCTGTGGTGTTGCTCACAGGTAATCTGCGGTTTGGAGTACAATTGTGATGTTTCGTTGTTAAGTGGGAGCTGTGTTTAAATTGGCTGATCCCTTTAAGTTACTGCTTAGTTACCTCCTGTGGGTAATGCTCTAAACATGCACGCTCTGCGGTAAATTGGAGGCTAATTGCTATTGCTCTGGAAGCTGGTTTTTAACTACTTATAAATCCCCAGCTCCTGCCCCTATTTGAATTTGAACAAAGATAAGTGTGATGTATTACATTTTGGTAAGAAAAATAAGGAGGTCACATATTGGAAAATAAGCATCTAAATGGGGTAGAGGAGCAAAGGGATCTAGGAGTACAGGTACACATCATTAAAAGTAATGATGTATAAAAAAAGCAAACCTAGCCACTAGGGTTTAGAATTGAAAAGTGAAGTTAATGCTAAACTCGTATTGAACCTTGATTAGACTTGCAGTACCATATTATATAAAGGATATAGAGGCATTGGAGAGTGTGCAAGAAAGATTTACAAGGATGAAACCAGAAATGTGAGGTTATATCTGTCCGGAAAGGATGCATAGGCTGGGTCTCTCTTCTCTTGAAAAGAGAAGACTGAGGGATGACCTAATAGAGGTCTTCAAAATTGTGCAAGGTTTTGAAAGAGTAGTCAGAGTGTTTTCACTTGTGGGGAAGAGCAAAACTAGAGGCCATCAATCAAATATAATCACCAAGAAATCAAATAAGGAATTCAGAAGAAACATCTTTATCCAGAGAATGGTGAGAATGTGAAACTTGTTATCACAGGAAACAGTTAAGCGGCATAGTATAACTGCATTTAAGGGTAAGCTAGATAAGCATATGAGGGAGAAGGGAATAGTGGGATATGATGATAGTTAGATGGGGGAGGCTTGAGTGGAGCATAAACGCCGCCATGGACTGGCTGGGCAAAATGGCCTGTTTCTGTGCCGTATATTCTATGTAATATCATAACATTTAGAACTAGGCCACCCTGTCGCATGCTTTACCTAAAGTTGGAGCATGTCACTAGATGCTGCTCAGGGATGTCTTCTTTCTACCCAATTTTTTAAAGGTAATTTCGTCAATAAGTCAAACAACATGAAAAGATCTAAACATTTTCAGTTGAAGAAATATAAGGGTCAAGTTTTGGCCTGAGTTGCTCCTATTTTTTTTGGAGCAACTAGTTTAGAATGGAGTATCTTAGAAATTGCAATTCTCGGCCTTCAAGTTTGCCCCAGTTCTAGTGAGTTAGAACAGTTTCATTTTAGAACAGATTTTTTTCAAAAGGGGGCTTGTCCAGCCATTTATGTCTGTTTTGCAAGTTTAGGCAGCGAAAACTTTCTCCAAACTAACTTAGAATGGAGTAAGTGTACATTTTTGTACGCTCAGAAAAACCTTGGAAATCAAGCGTATGGAACGAAAGATGGGGTGGGGTTTACAAACATGAAACACTTAACTTTTACAAATAAAGAGCCATCATCAATAATAAATGATAAATAAATCAATAAATAAGCCAATGAATCAATCCAAATAAATTAAAAAAATAAATTAAAAAAAAATTAAAAATCACTCAATAGACAAAAAATTATTTCTGCTCACCTACTGCAGCACCACGGAGAAGAGGGGGGGGGGGGAAGAGGAGAAGATGGGATGGGGGGGGGTGGGAGAGAGGAAGATGGGAGTAGAGCGAAGACGATGACGACGAAGAAGCCCCGCATGCAGCTGATGCCGGGCTGCCGCCGACCCTTCGGACGGGGCCTATCCCAGCGAGATGCGGGCGGGCGGGCCCTGCCAACGACTAAGCCGAGCCCCGCCGAGGACTTCGGGCGGGGCCCGCAAGCAGCCGATGCCGGGCTGCCGCCGCCGACTCTTTGGGTGGGGCCCACCCCAGCGAGATGCGGACGGGCGGGCCCCGCAGACAACGGCGACGCCGGCTGCCAGGAGTTCTTCGGGTGGGCGGGCCCCGCCGCCGAGGTAAGATGCGCAGGCCACTTGGCCGGGGATAGGGGCGACGTCCCTTCAGCCTGGGATAGGGTCGTCGCCCCGGGGACAGGACGCCGGCAGCTACTGCGTACGCGCGCAGGGCTGTAGCTCCTGCTATGCAGCACCGAGGTGGAATTGGGCCTACAGCTATTGGAGAATCGCGAGGTAAATATTCGACGCAATTTTTGTTCTATAAATTAGGCGGGCCTCTCCGATGTGCGCCGTTCTAGTGGGCGGCCGAAACTTGACCCCATAGCTTGTAATCTGTGAAAGTGCCAATCTTTTATGTCCTTCTTCCTAATTATAACCCCGCATTCCGAGGTCGGCGAGAGGCCTATAAAGGCCACGAGATCAGCAGTCGGAAGGTGAGTCGCTGAGGCGTGAGTCCGGGGTCGGCGAGAAGCCTATAAAAGCCGCGAGTTCAGCAGTCGGGAGGTGCGTCGCTGAGGCGTGAGTCCGGGGTCGACGAGAGGCCTATAAAGGCCGCGAGTTCAGCAGTCGGGAGGTGCGTCGCTGAGGCGTGAGTCCGGGGTCGGCGAGAGGCCTATAAAGGCCCAGCTTGTGCAGCTACAGGGAGAAGGCAAAAAAGAAGTAGAAAGAAACAGAAAGGTGACGTCACAGCCAAGGGGGTAAGTGATTGGCTGGTGATTGGTGAGTAGTTTTTCTTTTTTCTCTTCTATAACAGTGAGTAAACTTTAGCATTGTTGTTGCCGCCTAGTTAAGTGTATCCATGGCAGGAGAGCTTGGTCACGTGATATGCTCCTCCTGTACCATGTGGGAACTCTGACACTTCCGGTGTCCCTGACGACTACGTGTGCGGGAAGTGTATCCGTCTCCAGCTCCTGACGGTCCGCGTTGCGGAATTGGAGCTGAAGGTGGATTTACTCTGGAGAATCCACGATGCAGAGAATGACGTGAGTAGCACGTGCAGCGAGGTGGTCTTACCGCAGGTGAAGGGTCCACAGCCAGATAGGGAATAGAAGACCAGCAGGAAGAGCAGTGCAAGGAAGGTAGTGCAGGGGTCCCCTGCGGTCATCCCCCTGCAAAACATATACAGCGCTTTGAGTACTGTTGAGGGGGATGACTCATCAGGGGAGGGCAGCAGCAGCCAAGTTCATGGCACCGTGGCTGGCTCTGCTGCACAGGAGGGCAGGAAAAAGAGTGGGAGAGCGATAGTGATAGGGGATTCAATGGTAAGGGGAAAAGATAGGCGTTTCTGCGGCCGCAATCGAGACTCCAGGATGGTATGTTGCCTCCCTGGTGCAAGGGTCAAGGATGTCACGGAGCGGTTGCAGGACATTCTGAAAAGGGAGGGTGTACAGCCAGTTGTCGTGGTGCACATTGGTACCAACGATATAGGTAAAAAAAAAGGATGAGGTCCTACGAGACGAATTTAAGGAGCTAGGAGCTAAATTAAAACGTAGGACCTCAAAAGTAGTAATCTCGGGATTTCTGCCAGTGCCACGAGCTAGTCAGAGTAGGAATCGCAGGATAGCTCAGATGAATACGTGACTTGAGCAGTGGTGCAGCAGGGAGGGATTCAAATTCCTGGGGCATTGGAACCGGTTCTGGGGGAGGTGGGACCAGTACAAACTGGACGGTCTGCACCTGGGCAGAACCGGAACCAATGTCCTAGGGGGAGTGTTTGCTAGTGTTGTTGGGGAAGAGTTAAACGAATATGGCAGGGGGATGGGAACCAATGCAGGAAGACAGAGGGAAGCAAAATGGAGACAAAAGCAAAAGACAGAAAGGAGATGAGTAAAAGTGGAGGGCAGAGAAACCCAAGGCAAAAAACAAAAAGGGCCACTGTACAGCAAAATTCTAAAGGGTCAAAGTGTAATCAAAAGGCAAGCATGAAAGCTCGGTACCTCAATGCAAGGAGTGTTCGGAACCCAGGAGAGGGCTCTGAGCTAGTTAGAGTGGATGAGAGCTCAGATGAACAGGACCCCAAGAAAGGATGCAGGAGGCAACAGAGCAGAGTAGCACTGGGGTAAGTGTAAACCACAAGGTGATAGGAAGGGACAATATGTATGAATATAAAGGGGCTGCAGGAGGGGTCAAAACTAAAAATCATGGTTTAAAAATTAGTCTTAAAACACTCTACCTAAACGCACGCAGCATTCGAAATAAAGTAAATGAGTTGACGGCACAAATCATTACAAATATGGGTATGATTTGGTGGCCATTACAGAAACGTGGTTGCAGAGGGGCCAAGACTGGAAAGTAAACATACAGAAGTATCTGACAATTCGGAAAGATAGACAAGAAGGTAAAGGCGGTGGGGTAGCTCTGTTAATAAAGGATGATATCAGGGCAGTTGTGAGTGACGATATTGGCTCTAATGAACAAAATGTTGAATCATTGTGGTTGGAGATTAGAGATAGTAAGGGGAAAAAGTCACTGGTGGGCGTAGTTTATAGGCCCCCAAATAATAACTTCACGGTGGGGTGGGCAAGAATCAAGGGAATAATGGAGGCATGTGAAAAAGGAACGGCAGTAATTATGGGGGATTTTAACCTACATATCGATTGGTCAAATCAAATCGCACGGGGTAGCCTTGAGGAGGAATTCATAGAATGCATACGGGATTGTTTCTGAGAATAGTATGTTACAGAACCGACAAGGGAGCAAGCTATCTTAGATCTGGTCCTGTGTAATAAGACAGGAATAATAAACGATCTCCAAGTAAAAGATCCTCTCGGAATGAGTGATCACAGTATGGTTGAATTTGTAATACAGATTGAGGATGAGGAAGTAGTGTCTCAAATGAACGTACTATGCTTAAACAAAGGGGACTACAGTGGGATGAGGGCAGAGTTGGCTAAAGAAGACTGGAAACTCAGACTAAACGGTGGCACAATTGAGGAACAGTGGAGGACTTTTAAGGAGCTCTTTCATAGTGCTCAACAAAAACATATTCCAGTGAAAAAGAAGGGCGGTAAGAGAAGGGATAACAAGCCGTGGATAACCAAAGAAATAAAGGAGAGTATCAAATTAAAAACCAATGCGTCTAAGGTAGCCAAAGTTAGTGGGAAACTAGAAGATTGGGAAAATTTTAAACGACAGCAAAGAATGATTAAGAAAGCAATAAAGAAAGGAAAGATAGATTACGAAGGTAAATTTGTGCAAAACATAAAAACAGATAGTAAAAGCTTTTACCAATATATAAAACTGAAAAGAGTGACAAAAGTAAATGTTGGTCCCTTAGAAGATGAGAAGGGCGATTTAATAATGGGAAATGTTGAAATGGCTGAGACCTTAAACAATTATTTTGCTTCGGTCTTCACAGTGGAAGACACAAAAACCATGCCAAAAATTGCTGGTCACGGGAATGTGGGTAGGGAGGACCTTGAGATAATCACCATCACTAGGGGGGTAGTGCTGGACAGGCTAATGGGACTCAAGGTAGACAAGTCCCCTGGTCCTGATGAAATGCATCCCAGGGTATTAAAAGAGATGGCGGAAGTTATAGCAGATGCATTCGTTATAATCTACCAAAATTCTCTGGACTCTGGGGAGGTACCAGCGGATTGGAAAGCAGTTAATGTAACACCTCTGTTTAAAAAAGGGGGCAGACAAAAGGCAGGTAACTATAGGCCGGTTAGTTTAACATCTGTAATGGGGAAAATGCTTGAAGCTATCATAAAGGAAAAAATAGCGGGACATCTAGATAGGAATAGTGCAATCAAGCAGACGCAACATGGATTCATGAAGGGGAAAATCATGTTTAATTTACTGGAATTCTTTGAGGATATAACGAGCATGATAGATGTGGTGTATTTAGATTTCCAAAAGGCATTGATAAGGTGCCACACAAAAGGTTACTGCAGAAGATAAAGGTACGCGGAGTCAGAGGAAATGTATTAGCATGGATAGAGAATTGGCTGGCGAACAGAAAGCAGAGAGTCGGGATAAATGGGTCCTTTTCAGGTTGGAAATCGGTGGTAAGTGGTGTGCCACAGGGATCGGTGTTGGGACCACAACTGTTTACAATATACATAGATGACCTGGAAGAGGGGACAGAGTGTAGTGTAACAAAATTTGCAGATGACACAAAGATTAGTGGGAAAGCGGGTTGTGTAGAGGACACAGAGAGGCTGCAAAGAGATTTAGATAGGTTAAGCGAATGGGCTAAGGTTTGCAGATGGAATACAATGTCGGAAAATGTGAGGTCATCCACCTTGGGGGGGGGGAGGGGAAAAACAATAAAAGGGAATATTATTTGAATGGGGAGAAATTACAACATGCTGCGGTGCAGAGGGACCTGGGGGTCCTTGTGCATGAATCCCGAAAAGTTAATTTGCAGGTGCAGCAGGTAATCAGGAAGGCGAATGGAATGTTGGCCTTCATTGCGAGAGGGATGGAGTACAAAAGCAGGGAGGTCCTGCTGCAACTTTATAGGGTATTGGTGAGGCCGCACCTGGAGTACTGCGTGCAGTTTTGGTCACCTTACTTAAGGAAGGATATACTAGCTTTGGAGACGATTCACTAGGCTGATTCCGGAGTTGAGAGGGTTACCTTATGATGATAGATTGAGTAGACTGGGTCTTTACTCGTTGGAGTTCAGAAGGATGAGGGGTGATCTTATAGAAACATTTAAAATAATGAAAGCGATAGACAAGATAGAGGCGGAGAGGTTGTTTCCACTGGTCGGGGAGACGAGAACTAGGGGGCACAGCCTCAAAATACGGGGAAGCCAATTTAAAACCGAGTTGAGAAGGAATTTCTTCTCCCAGAGTGTTGTGAATCTGAGGAATTCTAAGCCCAAGGAAGCAGTTGAGGCTAACTCATTGAATGTATTCAAATCACAGATAGATTTTGAACCAATAAGGGAATTAAGGGTTACGGGGAGCGGGCGGGTAAGTGGAGCTGAGTCCACGGCCAGATCAGCCATGATCTTGTTGAATGGCGGAGCAGGCTCAGGGGGCTAGATAGCCTACTCCTGTTCCTAATTCTTATGTTCTTATGTATGTTCTATTCCACATTTTAATGTATTTATCTTGCACACCTCTGTCAGCTTTCATGGAATTTATGGCACAGAAAAAGGCCATTCAGCTCATTGTGCCAGTGCTGGAGCTGTCTATACAAATTCCATTGCTCTGCTCTTCCCTGTGTTTTATATCTTTTCAAATGCATATTCAATTCTCTCTTAAATTATGTTGTAATCTCTGCCTGAGCATTCAATTGTGGTAAATCATTCTATGTTCTAAAAATGCTCGTGTCAAAATGTGCCTTCTAACAGTTAGAATCCTCCATCTATACTCCTTTTCTGCTAACCAGTGGAAACAATTCACTTCAAAATCTTTAATAATTTTTAAAAGCTCCAGATTTGCCATTAATTTTTTTCTTATTCCAGTGGAAAGTGCCAATCTTTTATGTCCTTCTTCCTAATTATAACCTCTCATTCCACATTTTAATGAATTTTCACTCTGTGGTTCTTCCATGACGCTAATATCTTTCCTATAATGGGGTATCCAGAACGACATGCTATACTTCAGTTGTGGTCTAACTCACATCTTGTACAAATTCAGCATCACTTCCTTTTATATGCAGTGCCGCATGTATAAAATCCTGAATGCCATTTACTTTATGTGCATTCCTACCTTTTTAAAGGTCTACAAATCTGCTTCCTTTGTGTCTCTGTTCCTCCACTAGTCTGGCCATTTAAAGTATATTTCCATCCACTGTTCTTTTTCCCCAAATATACTACGCTGTACTACAGATTTCTCTACACTGAACTGCAAGCTCTTGTATTTTGTTCTTACTATACGCCATGCTTTCTAATTTGATGATATCAACAAATGAATAAATCATCCAGCTGAGTTTGGAGTTAATTTTGATCTGACAAAATTTCTTCACAAGCAAAATACTCCGGATGCTGGAAATCTGAAATAAAAACAGAAAATGCTGGAAATACTCAGCAGGTCAGCCAGCATCTATGGAAAGAGAAACAGAATTAACGTTTCACGTTGATGACCTTTCACCAATTCTGATGATAGGTCTTTGACCTGAAACACTAACTCTGTTTCTCTCTCCACAGATGCTGGCTGACCTGCTGAGTATTTCCAGCATTTTCTGTTTTCATAGCAAAATTTCTTGTTGGCATCAGGATTCCACTGTGGCTGGAAGAGGAGGAGGAAAAGGTGGAACAGCAGGCAACGGTCCACAGACCTGCAGCTGCAGGAAGAAGGCGGCATTACCACAGTCGAGTTTACATTCTAAAAACTTTATATTTGCAATTCAATGAGGAGCCGTGTGTGAGGAGGCTCTGCTTTAACAGGGAAACCATCACAGAGCCATGTCATCTGTTGCAGCAGCACAAGTTAGATACCGAGTAAAGCTCCCTCTACACTGTCCCATCAAACACCCTCAGGGCAGATACAGCACCGGTTACATCATCATCATCATAGGCAGTCCCTCGAAATCGAGGAAGACTTGTTTCCACTCTTAAGTGAGTTCTCAGGTGACTGTACAGTCCAATACAGGAATTGCAGTCTCTGTCACAGCTGGGACAGACAGTTGTTGAAGGAATGGGTGGGTGTGGAGTCTGGTTTGCCGTTCTATATCTGTCCTGGGGATGTTTGATGGGACAGTGGAGAGTGAGCTGTCGTCTGTATCTAACCCATGCTGTACCTGTCCTGGGAGTGTTTGATGGGGACAGTTTAGAGGGAGCTTTACTCTATATCTAACGCGAGCTGTACCTGCCCTGGGAGTGATTGATGGGAAAGTGTAGACGGAGCTTTATGCTGTATCTAACCTCTGCTGTATCTGTCCTGGGAGCGTAATATTAGGTCCTTTATTGAAGCACCTGTGAACTTCATCCCTTTTTGCAGTGGAAGCAAGTCATCCTCGATACGAGGGACCGCCGATGATGATGATGTAGCAGCAACTGCAACCCAGCAACAGGTTACTCTCATCCGTACCTGTGGCTCTTATGTTGATTGTGGCCTTGAATTTCTGTGCCTCGGGGTTATTCCAGCCTGCAGCAGGAGACATTAACAACATTAATTTGGTGTGGATGCGGATGCCTGCATCAAACGGGTAACGGATGCTCTGTTTACCAGAGCCAATGACTTCATGTCCTTCCCTGTAGAGGCTATGGAGCAGGAAAACAGATCCCTGGGCTTTGCCAAGTTTGCAGGTTTACCTCCAGTGCAGGGTATCATCGACTGCACGTACCTGGACGCCGGATTAGACATGAACAGGGCTTTCACTCATTGAATGTGCAACAAATGTGCAATGGCACGCAGTGCTTCATGCTTGTTTGTTCTCCCTATCAGTTGTCATAATGTCTTCATCCTGCGTCTATTCTCAATTTTCCATCTTGCATCCAGATCTTTGGATCTGGCTGATGGGGGCAAGTGCTAACCTCTATGTGTGCCTCATGACACCTCTCAGGATTATTCCCCTGCACCAACAGTCCTTCCCAACATCAGTCCCAGTTATTCCACAATCCTTAGGACTGCACTCAACCCAAACACACCAGCATCTGTATTCCTGTCAAATCACATTGCCTGGTCAATAAATACCAAACAAACTCAGCACACCAAGAATTCGATTTTGAAAACAAAAGTATTTACAATGAACAAAAACACATCCAAATACTAATGATCACCTTGGGGCAAGTTCCGTTCTACCACCAGTTAATTAGTATTAGCTGAGTTTTTTTGGCATGCACAAGAAACAAAGAACTTCTTGGTGACCAATGTTAGTATTGTAAATAATTATGGCAACTAATAAAGGTGCAGAAGTTGATTGAAGTATTGATTATGACTGGTAGTGAATTTGGCATGCACATTCCATTATCGCATTTTTGTCCCTACTAAGTAATGCTGTGGTAATACATTTTCAGTAATGTGTTAATTTCTTTTGTGCTCAGGATCTGTTGAAGGTTCAGGGAAGATAATTCAGCGTTTTCCACAAAAAGACTGGGATGATGCACCTTTTCCGCAGGGAATAGAATTGGTAAGTACATAAGCTCTCGTTTTGCATTTCATAACTGAAAATTGAATTTTTCTTAAATTAATTTTGGACAAATATTTAGCTAAGCTGAAGCGTAAATAGTTCATGGCCTTCTAGAACTCAGGCCTTCTAGCTATATAGAATGGAAATAATATTGATGAAAGATGTTTGTGTTGAGGCTTAATTTCTTATGAAAACCTGAACAGCGTTTAATGTTATGTTGTAAGTTGTTAGTACCTAACTTCTGTCCCTGGTTTTATTGGGCCCAAGTTTCGGGCCGCGCCTAGAACAGCGCAGCCTGGACCTGGACGCCCGTTTTTCGCGCCACAAAGTGCGCCTAAAAGAAATGTACCTATTCTCCGGCTCTCTGCAGGTCGTTTGGAGCTCGGCGCAGCGCAGCACAAGCTGTGGGGGGGCGGAGCCAGGTCCCTGCGCTGAAAACAGTGCCAGGACCTCTGCACATGGGCGCGCATGTGCAGTAGCTCCAGGCGCCCAAAACTGTGTGGGGGGGGCCCGAAGCACGTAGCCCCTAGTCCTGGCCGAATGGCCTCACTGGGGCTGCGTCAATAAGGCTCCTCCCACGCCCAGCTCCTGCTTCCTCCGGACCGGACCCGACCCGACTTGATTCCCGCTCCCACCCCGACCCGACCCGACCTCCGCTTCCCCCGCTCCCGACCTTCCCACCGACCGACCTCCGTTCCCGACCCCCCCCCCTTCCACCCCGACCGATCTCCGCCCCGACCCAACCCGCGCTCCCGACCCCCCCCTCCCCCCCTCGGACCCTGGACCCGACGCCACCTACCTGTCAATCCGGTAAGTCTAAGATCGAAGTCTTGGGCCCGGCCCGGCCCATTCAGCCTCCCTCTCCTTCTCTCTCTCTCTCTCTCTCTCTCTCTCTCTCTCTCTCTCTCTCTCTCTCTCTCTCTCTCTCTCTCTCTCTCTCTCTCTCCCTTCTCTTCCCCCCCCTCCCTTCTCTTCCCCCCCCCCTCCCTTCTCTTCCCCCCCCCTCCCTTCTCTTCTCCCCCCCCTCCCTTCCTCCCCTCCTCCTCTTCTCCCCCCCCGTCCCCTCCCTCCCTTCTCACCTCTCCCTCCCTTCTCACCTCTCCCTCCCTTCTCACCTCTCCCTCCCTTCTCACCCCTCCCTCCCTTTTCACCCCTCCCTCCCTTCTCACCCCCTTCCCACTCCCCTCCCCCCCACCCCCTCTTCCTCTTCCCCCCCCCAACCCCTCTTCCCCCATTACAACCATTCTTCCCCCATTACACTCCCTCTTCCCCCACTCCACCTCCTATCCCCCACTCCACCCCATCCTCCCCCTCCCCTCCACCCCTCGCTGTCAGAATCACAGACACTGACAGACAGAGAGTGAGAGAGACACACACAGACAGAGAGATAGAGACACTAACAGAGACACACGGGGGGGGGGGGGGGGGTGCCGTCCCAGCACGCTGTTGGAGGACTTCCAGTGCTGCAGTCAGTAAGTAGAAAATGTTTTATTTATTGATTTTTTTTAAATTATTTTTTTTGATTGATTTATTGGTTGATTTATTGATGTATTTATCATTTACTATTGCTGATGACTCTTTTTGTAAAATTGAAGTGTTTAATGTTTGTAAACTTCCCTTTAAACCGCCCCCCCTCCCCATTCCCTCCACCTGATTTGTAACCTACGCCTGATTTTCTAAGTGTAGACAAGGTTTTTCTGAGCGTACAAAAATATACACTTACTCCATTCTAAGTTAGTTTGGAGTAAGTTTTCACTGCCGAAACTTTCAAAACGAGCGTAAGTGGCCGGAAAAAAAAATCTGTTCCAAACTGAAACTGTTTTAATTGACTCGAACTGGAGCAAACTAAATGCTGAGAATTGCAATTTCTAAGATACTCCATTCTAAACCAGTTGCTCCAAAAAAAAGAAGCAACTCGGGCCGAAACTTGGCCCCATTGCAGCTAACTGTATTTAAGAATATTATACATTGACCTACTCATAGTCATTGCTAGATCTCTTAATTTCCAATGAAATACGAACTCCGATGGTAGTTTTAACTTTTTAATCTTGGCAGAGCGTAACAAGCTGCTGGCTGATTGCCAGTTCCTTTGTCTTACTGAAACCACATGGCCAAAATGGCTGTATTTATACCTGGATCAATTTACAGAAAAGAACACGCCTTCTTTGACCTTATTAGCTCACTACCCAAGGTCCGAAAATGTCAAGTTGATTGATGGCTTAATGCAACATGCTACCACTCACGTAGCATCTCTGACTTGTTGTCTGAATTTTCACAGCCTGTCTAAATGCAGCCTGTTTGAATTCTCTATCAATCCCCCCTTTGATTCTTTCACAAACTGAATCATAAAACATCAGGTATCACTGGTTAAACATTCTACAAAATAATTTCATACATGTTAATAGAGTTTCCTTCGAAAATTTGTTGATGTGTTTCGCCACATGTCCGGACTAGTAGCTTCCACACAAATTTACACCAACCCGAGTTCCATCGTGGCCACAATGGAAGTCTGGTTTTATTCCAATTTAATCCAAATCAATATTTTAATTCAACCAGTAAACAACCTTTCCTTAAGCATAACATACCCCTGTGCCACGTACAGACGGTCTGCTGGGACCTGCAAGGTGTCTCACCTGCGAGACAGCAGCTACAGCTGCCTGGTCGCAACAACATTTAATCAACATAAACAAACAATATAAAAGTAAAAGGTATTTACATGTAATTCCCTTGCTACCCTACTATTTCCCTTTGGTGCAGAGGGTCGGCTAGTAAGAAGTAGGCCTATGCCTAGAATACCTACAATCAATACTACAGTAAATTTATAAATTTTCGCAAAAAGTAATTGTCCTTATTAGATTTCAGCTTCAGCTATGGGTGCTCGTTTAACGTGTGAAGCGTGGATCCAGGCTTTCTTTCCTTGGACTTTAACAGCTGCCTGGTTGGTCAATAATACTTGATAAGGTCCCTCCCACTTGACACCCAAAGGTTCTTTATGCAACTTTTTCACATACACCCAGACTCCTGGGATGATGTCGTGTCCTCCTTCGGGTGGATTACCCCAAGCTGCCGATACTTGTCGGGAAACAGAACTAATAGCGTTGGTTAAGTTCTGACAGTATGATAACAAAGTGTCACTCATTAAGTAAACATCAGCTTTCTGTAAATCGATAGTTCCTGGCAGCGACATGGGTCTTCCTGTTATAATTTCAAATGGGCTTAGACCTGTAGTTCTGTTCGGGGTTGCCCTAATGCTACATAGCATTATTGGTAGTGCCTGGGGCCATGGTGTTCCTTCTTGGTGATATTTGGCAAGCCGTTGTTTCAGAGTTCGATTCATTCGCTCTACTTGTCCTGATGATTGTGGATGATAAGGACAGTGTAAATCCCACGTAATGTTCAGTAACCTACAGACTTCTTGGCAGACAGCACCTGTGAAGTGTGTTCCCTGATCTGAGTCAATGCTACTCGGGACTCCCCATCGGGGAATGTAATCCTTACACAAGACCTTTGCAGTGTGATTGACTGTGGCTCTTTTAGTTGGGACAGCTTCTACCCATCTAGAGAATCTGTCGACCATGACAAGAATGTTAGTGTATCCTTGGCATGAAGGAAGAGATATATAATCAACCTGCAGATGCTGGAATGGTCCGACAGGGGCAGGGGGCCTCAGTTGGGGCATTACCGTGATGGGTCCAGAATTATTTTTCTGGCAGACCACACAGCGGTCTGTTACCAGCTGGGTATGTTTTTTAAATCCCCGACCCCACCAGCTTTTCTGGAACCGTGCCATCATCTGTTGTGAGGCCAAGTGTCCCCACGAGTGGATCTGTTGGGCTAAAAAAGGCATAAGCGCTTGTGGCGCGACTGGCTTGTCGGTAACTCTTTGTCTCCAGACACCATCTTTGCATAGCTTAATTCCTGCCTCAGTCCATGTCCATTTTTCCTCTCTGGAGCACTCGCCTTGCATTGTTTGAAGGTCTCGTGTCAGAGTCCTGAGTGCTTTCAATCTGCACATTTGTGTTGGTTCTTCTGGAGGAACGCTCTGTGAGGCGGCATCTTTAGCTGCCTGGTCGGCTAGGGCATTTCCCTGTGCTTCTGTGGTATTTTCCTTGGTTATGGGCCTTACACGTCAGGATGGACACTTCCTGAGGTAATTGTATGGCCTCCAGTAAGTCTCGGACGACTTTTCCATTTCGGATAGGTGTACCAGCAGCAGTGAGAATCCTCTTTTCCGCCATAACAGACCAAAGTCGTGAGCGACTCCAAAAGCATAACGCGAATCTGTGCAGACATTAGCTGTCTGTCCTTCTGCTATTCGACATGCTTCTGACAGGGCCCGTAACTCGGCCTGTTGTGCTGACGTTCCTGAGGGTAAACGTCCTTTTGCCACTACCTCATATAAGGTTGTAACTGCCCATCCTGCTTTTCTGGTACCATTGTCAACAAAGGAGGAACCATCTGTAAACAGGATGAGGTCTGGGTTGTGCAGAGGCTCCTCTGCTGCTAAGGCTGCTTCTTCTGTTTCTTTTAAAATCTCCACGCAGTCATGCTCTTCACATTCTTCCCCCTCTTGCTCCCTCGATTCTGACATCGGGAGCATAGTTGCGGTATTAACCGGGCTGCCCCGGACGATATGGAGATTAGGAGCTTCAAAAACTGCTGTCCAGCGGGTCCATCTAGCTGCCGTCACCTGAGACATTCTATTCATAGACAGCAAAGCATGTACGGTGTGGGGACACTTGACAATCAGCTTTTGGTCAAGGACTAGACCCGCAGTGATCATTACCGCTCGACATGTAGCTTCCATGGCCCTCGGGCAACTTCCCCATCCGAGGGCTACCGCATCCAGTTTTGCCAATTAGGTCTTTGCCGATCCCCATGTTCTTGTGTCAGTATAGCTGTCATGTATCCTTCTTTCTCATGGACAAACAGGGTAAATGGCTTGCCACTGCTGGGGATTCCCAGAGCCGGTGCCGAACACAAAGCCTTTTTCAAACTCAGGAAGGCCTCTTGCTGTTCCTTAGTGAGGGTAATGGCTTCTTTAGAGGCACGCTTTCCCTATAAGATATCATTCAGTGACTGAGCAAGCTGTGTGAAGGAGTCAATCCAATTTCTGTTAAAGTTACACAATCCCAAAAAAGACCTTAGTTCCTGAATAGTGGTGGGTTTTTTAGCAGCCCGAATGGCTGCAGTTCTATCCTGGATAAGTTCTCTCTTTCTTTGTGAAATCTTTTGTCCCAAGTATACAACCTCTTCTTGGGATATTTGTGCTTTGTCGATGCTGGCTTTATGTCCTTTCAGCCAAAGGTGGTCCAGCAAAGCTCGTAAATCTTGTTCATGCTGTTCTACTGTGTTTGAAGCTAGCAGGATATCGTCTACATATTGGATGACTGTGGATGACAGGGGAGGTAATTCTCGCAAATGGCTTTGTAAAGCCATGTGGAATACCGTAGGGCTGTTGTGGAAACCCTGTGGTAACCGGGTCCAAGTATATTGTTGTCCTTGGACAGTGAAAGCAAACCATTGTTGAACCTCCGGTGCCAGAGGCACCGACCAAAATCCATTGACCATATCTATAACCGAGAAATATTTATGTTCCGGTTTGAGGGCATTAAAAATGGTGGAGGAATCTGTGACCAAAGGAGCTTTTTGATCAATACACTGGCTAGCTTTCCTATAATCAACAGTCAAATGCCAAGTCTCATTAGATTTCTGTACCGGCCACATGGGGCTATTGGAGGAGCTATGCTTTTTAATAAGCACCCCTTGTTTTTCCAATTGCTGAATAACTGGTAAGATTCCCGCGATGGCAGTTGGACTGATGGGATACTGTTTAGTGCATGGAGGCTTGGTCCCGGTAAATGACGCAGGCTCCATCTGGAGTAGGCCACAATCGTTCTTATCTTTAGCCCATATCGGGTGTTCCTTCAATTCTTATTTCTTCAAAGTTCTAATTGACCATGTCACCCGACCATCCTCAAAATGCAACGATGAATCTACTTGGATTAGAACGTCCATTCCCAAAAGGGGTTGATCTACTGGGCCTATCCAGACCGGCGTGGTTAGTTCATGTGGACCCAGCCCTATAAGTACCGGTGTTGTCCTTTTCATTTCCATTTTATGGCCCCCAACTCCATAGGCTGTACGTGCCCTACCATCCAACGGCAAAAAGTCTCTACATTGTAGGGGTAAGCATGTTAATTCCGCCCGTGTCTAAAAGACAGTCCACATCCTTATCGCCCACCCTCACAGTTATATATAGCCTATCTCCCCTTCGTTGTATTAGTGCGAGGAGGGGGGCCAGGGTGGGCTCTAATCGTTTTTTGCTATCCCAAGTAACTCCTTCTGTTGTTGTATTGTCAGTCGCTTAAATGCTTCTATGAGGTCATTATCTTGTGACAAGCCTGGCTTGTTGGCTGAATTGTATCCCTGGCTGCGTCTTCTTCCCCGGCCACGACCTTGCTGTTTTGCCCTGCATGTCTTGGCCCAGTGACCTTCTTTCCCACAATAATTACATTTTCCGGGTAATTTTCCTAATGACTGTTTATCGGAATCCTGGGATTTCCATCCCATAGCCTGTACAGCTCGGACTTTAGCTCCCATATCCCGATCTAATTGGTTACATCGATCCACCAATACTGCAAAGGTAGTTCCTCTACCTTCCCAGTCCGGTAACACTACCTTAAGCATTTTGGACAGTTCTGGCTTTAGACCTGCCACGAAAGCTGCTTTCAGGGGTCCAAACACTTGTTCATCCATTTCCTCATCCATATTATTCATACCCGAATGTTCTAGCCACGTGTATCTAAAACGTTCGTCATACTCCAGGACCTCCTCTGTTCCTTTCTGTTGGCAGGCTGCAATTTTTCCCCAGTCTGTCTTAGCTGGACTGAAGGCTTGCAGCCAGTGTTTCATCGCCTCCCATCCTGCGTCTAATTCTTGCTCATTCTGCCCCAAAGCTTCATCTACCTTGTCGTGCAATTTTCTTCCTTGTGTTTTTGGCACCATTATGGTCAAAATTTGCACTCCGTCCCAGGGATGAAGTTGATATATATATTTCTTAAGCGGTCCAATTGGTCCCATGTTTTTACTCCCCCTTTCTTTGGATTGGGGAACTCCTTGGACCATTTATCAATTTTCTCTGGGTCTGCCGGAGCATGAACTAAGTATTCTGCATACACCCTTCTCTTTGTTTTTTTGGTTCCGCCCTCATCCGCAGTCTCTTCTGATTTGACTACAACTCGTCTTTTTTTAAACGGGGCAAAGCGCACCCCTAATTCGTCATCCTCCGACACTGTATTGTCGGAGGATTCAGAATTCGTATCTATTCCTCGGTCGTGTCTTCGGGTTTGCGCTTTTAATTTATCCAAACATGGGTACCCTGGGAATTGATCAATACATTTTCCCTTTCCTATTACTGTCTCTTGACCGAATGATTTTTTCCATTCTTTAATTTCACCTTTAAGATCTTTAACTTCCGCTTCCAGCTTTTCAAGTTCAAGCTTTTTCTGTCGCAGCTGTGCACAAACTGCTTGCAATTGATCCTTTGTACTGGTCAGTTCTCGATCATGTTGGGAACGCATTATAATTTCATTCCGGTTTCGAATCTGTCCCATAACCGCTAGGGACCATCTCGTTCGCTCTTTATTTTTCATACGGGTCGTTTTTCCCCAGACCCTTTTAATCTCGTCCAAGGACCATTGTCCTTTGGAGGTTCCGTACTTTCGTTCGATCTTAATACAGGTTTTAGATAAGTTGAATTGTTGCTCTATGTATTCTTTCAACTGTTCGAGAATTAAATCTAGCGAAACTTCAGGTGGTGCTGCCCACCTTTGACAGTTGTAGGCAATTCTTTGCTGTTATCTCCTGCTGCCATTTCTTTACTGAGTTCTTTACTGGGGTCTCGAGTCGTAGGCTTGCTAGCCGATCAATAGGTCGGTGATTAATTAACTAACACACTGCCGAAGTTTAGACGTCTATGGGACCTCGAGCCGACTACCAAACAGAGGGTTCGCAAACCGGAGGCTTTCGGAATCGCGTAGAAGGAGAGGCGAATTTAGACTTTTGACCGAGGACTTTTTAAAAAGAGGAGTCCTTACCTCAATATGTAGGTCCAATGTCCAAAATTCAGTTTCTTTCCTCAGCGACCCTGCTTGCAGCGGCAAGATTGTTAGATCTCTTAATTTCCAATGAAATACGAACTCCGATGGTAGTTTTAACTTTTTAATCTTGGCAGAGAGTAACAAACTGCTGGCTGATTGCCAGTTCCTTTGTCTTACTGAAACCACATGGCCAAAATGGCCGTTTATATACCTGGATCAATTTACAGAAAAGAACTCGCCTTCTTTGACCTTATTAGCTCACTACCCAAGGTCCGAAAATGTCAAGTTGATTGATGGCTTAATGCAACATGCTACCACTCACGTAGCATCTCTGACTTGTTGTCTGTGAATTTTCACAGCCTGTCTAAATGCAGCCTGTTTGAATTCTCTATCAGTCATGTTCATAAAAATGTAAATTTGCAAATCAGTGGGGACTGAGCTGGAGGTACAGTTGTTGGGCCTGTTTGTCGTTGGTATCTAAATCTCCAGTCATATGAAACACCGGAAGCAAGGAGGGTTATAAAATAATTTGCTTGTCTTGTAGAATACTCTTGGTACATATCCTTCCTGATCACTTGCAATAGGTCACACCATTTATTGGTTAAGTAAATTTAAATTATTGTCCATTGGCATATGAAAATGGAATCTGACAGATATTTCCAGTAATTAAGTATCCTTAAACAAAGCTTACATTAGGTAACAACATTTAAAAACTGATTAGAACAAATCAATAATTAATTTTAGCAAGCTTAGTTCATGGAAAATCCCACTGTTGCTTGAGTGAAGCGTATTAGACTCGATTTGTAGGGTCTGATTTTGAATTGCCACCAGAATTGACATTTGAATGGTCCTATTTTCTATGGGTGTTTTTTCCAGTTGGAAGAATCCTCCTGGTAGAGGAGCACTCTCATTTTGGTCGTGTTTTATATTTTGATAAAGCAAAACATCTGAAATTAATTGACAGATGTGGAGGAATCCAAAGTTCTTGCTTGCAGAGATACATGGTGACAAAGGGGATGGAAGTGGAAATGATACCTAAACACTTATTAGCTGGACAGTGCATGCAGAAGAGTAGCTACTTTTGATTTCTGTAAAGCGATAATTTCATTTTTTTAATTCATTCATGGGATGTGGGTGTCGTTGGCAATGCCATCATTTATTGATCATCCCTAATTGCCCTTCAGAATATGGTGGTGAGCCGCTGCCTTGAACCGCTGCATCCGTGAGGTGAAGGTACTCCACAGCTCTGGTAGGGAGGGAGTTCCAGGATTTTGACCCAGCGACGATGAAGGAATGGCAATATATTTCCAAGTCAGGATAGTGTGTGACTTGGAGGGGGAGGTGGTGGTGTTCCCATGCACCTGCTGCCCTTGTCCTTCTAGGTGATAGAGGTCGCAGGTTTGGGAGGTGCTGTCGAAGAAGCCTTGGCGAGTTGCTGCAGTGAATCTTATATATGGTGCCACGGTACGCTGGCGGTGGAGGGAGTGAATGTTTAAGGTGGTGGATGGGTGCCAGTTAAGTGAGATACCTTGTCCTGGATGGCGTCGGGTTTCTTGTGTTGTTGGAGCTGTGCTCATCTCTTAACTGTGAGGTTGAATTCTACTCTTTAACTCCTATCTTGGTACTCTTAACCCACCTCAACGACTATCTGTCCCATCTGTGACAGGGACTGTGGTTCTCGTATCAGACTGTTCAGCCACCTAAGGACTCATTTTTAGAGTGGAAGCAAGTCTTCCTCAATTCCAAGGGACTGCTTATGATGATGATGACTATTAACTTGTGTACAGGATTGTGTTTTATTTAAAGCTGGGGATGGGGGTTGTTTCTGACCATTGTGAGCCCTCCATATGAGATTCCATCTTTTATTTTGCTTGGAGCATGTCAGTGCTGTACACAACAGTAATGTCTCTGAATTTAATTGTTTATAAGAAACTAACATATCTACTACTTTATCGCTGGTGGACTGAGGAGGGAACTAACAACAAACAAGAACTGAAACCAGCAGGAGATCTGAGCAGGACATATGAGGTGCTTGGGAGCACAGGTTGCTATGCGATTGGACCTTGTTGACTATTTGGCTGTTAAGTGCCATGTGGTTAGTATGGACTCGTTGCAGCACAGAAGAAAATCTGCAGCCGTACACTCTACTGTCCTACAACCCTACATGTAAATTCTTAGAGACAAACCTCGTTCCGAATGACCATATTTTGTGCATGTTTACACAGTCTGCTTTAAAAGTAGATGGTACTCAATATTTGATGGGGTGTTTTCAGATGTTTGAAAAAGTGTTCTTTTTTTTTAAATGTGAAACTTAATACCACAAAGTGTGTTCCTTGGCAAAATGTTTGCATTTCATTATAATAGGAAGAAATAACTTAATTGAGAATTAATTATATGTGAAGCTCTTTAGGAATTTTTTTTGAGAAGTTTTTTATTTAGTATCTTTATTTACTGTACCGTATTTATTGTGTAATCTTAGTAATACTTTTAGAAAGAAAGAACTTGTATTTATATAGTGTCTTTCACAACTTTAGAGCATCCAAAAGTGCTTTATAGCCAATGTAGTCATGGTTGTAATGTCGGCAAATGTCAATTTGCTTACACTAAGGTCTCACAAGCAGCAATAAGATAAATGACCATATTTGTTGTTGGTTGAGGGATAAATATTGATCAGGACACTGGAAGAACTCCCCTGCTCCTCCGAATACTGCCATTGAATCTTTTATATCTACTTGAGAAAGCAGAAGGTGCCTAAATTTAATATCTCACCTGAAAAAAGGCAGCTCCCACTGTGCAGCACTCGCTCAGTAACATAGGCCGCGCTTTTACTTACCTCGGTGGGTCTGGGGCGAGCGCCGTCGGTGGTGGGTCACGGCCTCGCTGCTGGCTGCATTCCACTCTGTGAAATGATTTTCCCTTGATGGAGCTAGTTAAGCTCGCGCAGCATGTTTCCCGGCCCAGAGGAAGCAGTTCTGGTGATGTCATTTCATGACTTGCCATCAGCCAATTTCCTTAAAGGGACCATGGTAGTAGCAAAGCAAATCAAATGTCAATATCCAAGTTGGATATGCAGGCCAAAGCTTCCGGTGTAACAGCGTGAATATCTTGTAAGCTGCCTGCAAATTTCCTCTGAGGGCAGTGCTCAATGATGTGCTCCAGGGTCTGATTCGGAGCTCCACAGTCGCATGATGGGGATGCTTTAATCTTCCATCTATGGGGAAGGTGACAGCATCTACCATGACTCTCCCAAGACTCACTCCATATGCTTATGGAGGGAGTCACAACACGCAGGGTGGTCCTCTTGCCTTCCCATGGGCAGAAGAGACCTCCCCAACACAGCCTGGTTGCACATTGCAAAGGAGGGGACAAGCAGGGATGTGGTCAGGAGGACCTAGGTGCAGTGGTGCGAACGTTTCAATGATCTCAATAGATCACGAAACATTAGTACAAAGCCACACTCAACCTCATCCTACTGTACCTCTCATCACATCCCCATCACTCTGCCTTCCCTACCCTACTCCTGCACATCCTTACTCACACCAACTTACTGTCGACCTCTACCCATCCCTCTCTACATTATCACACCCCCATCTCACTAGCCACCCCTCATACTCACCCACATCCTAGTGCAGTCATACCAACTAACAATGTACAAGGGTTGGCACTTGGGTGTAAAGTTTCTGCTAATGTGATGTCAAACATGAAACCTTTATTTTCAACACTTTGTGCTCTTGGACAGATTTGTGTGCACAGTAGGAAGTGGCTGAGTGAGTTGCAGTGAATGGTGAGACATAACTGTACCCCCGCAATGACTTGGGCATTGTAAGGATGCTTTATGGTGTTGGTGTGGGGTGGTGTCAATCTGGCACATCATGTGGCAGCCAGAGTGTACAATATCAAGTGAAGTAAATCTGGCCATGGTGAGGCCATCCCTGACCTCCCTGGCAGCAATGTGGTCGGGTGCTGATGCCCTCTGTCCTGTGCGGCGTCAGTTGATTGTAGAGAAGGTTGGTGCTGCTGGTGTTGGGGCTGATTGTAGTGGGATTCTGAGGACCAAGGTGATGGAGTATAAAGGGCATCCATGTTGATGGAATAGATGGCAGGTGAAGTAGAGATGACATACGCATTCTGTCAATGGTGAGCGAGTTCTTTGAAATTGGGAGAGTGGAAAGTGGAAAGCCTGCAGAATGTGTGCTGGAAATGAAGTGAGAAATAGCTTTTGCCAAAGGAAAGTGAATATCAGTTGGGTGGGAACTTATACTGTACATTTGAAGCTGTCAAGTAATCAGCTGGAGCAATGGCCACTGAACTCGCACCTCGGCTTGACAGCCGCGGTCTGCATACAGCGGGGATCCCATGGTCATGAAGTTAAAGACAAAAGGTACGTGATAAAAGGCTGTTGGCATCTGGCAACTAGATGCTAATCATTTTTATTAGCTCCCCAGTCGGGTCTGCTCAGCGTTGACGGACCCGACACTGGAAAAGACATGTGGCAGCAGGTTCCCGACCCGCTGTCAAAAGGAAACACTTTCCCACCCCCGATTCTGGCCCTTGTAACCGTTAGTCAGGAGAAGACATTCAGTCCATCAAGCCACCCATTCACCGTATTTCTTTGGTGCATTTTTAATAACCATGAGTGACCAGAACCTGCCTAATTCTTTTTTTCCTGAAACCTATTTTATGTTTACCGCTACCACATATGTCAGTTATTGGTAATCTAATTACCATGTAGTCGTTCCTTTTGAACTCTGGAATGAAAGTTCAGAATCTGGAGCCCTATCGACCTTGAGCTTTAGCAATTTCCCCAATATGTCCACACTTGCGATTTTAACATTTTGCAGTCTACATGCACATCTTAAAACTGTACCCTAATTCTAGCATTTCTTCCTCTATATTTCTTTTGTGAAATTAACAAATAATGGTTCAGTACTTCAACAATTTTTCTACCTTCGGACACCCTTTGTTATTTTTTAGTTGTCCAATCTCTCTTTGCACCATTTGTTTACTCCTGACATACTTGAAGAATGCTTTACTGTTCTGCTTTATGTTTCCAGCTATGTACTGACTGAAGTGTCAATCTAGATTGTATACTCAAATCTTTGTGGTGGGATTTGACCCCACAACCTTATGACTCGAGGTGTGAGTGCTATCAGACTCTGGTAGGATCTTTACTTAATTTAAGCAGCTATTGTCTGTGGTTCTGGACTTATGAACAGAGTACGTGCAAATAGCTATGACATGCATATACTGATGTGTAATAGGTATGTTTGCATTTGTTCCTACCAGTGACAACATTTGGAGATTGGGCACATGAAACCATTTTTTGTGCAATACATTTTCTGCCATAATTTTGTAAATTTGTAGTGCAAACAAAATGTCAGTATGGCTGTTTTAAAGATGCCCAGACAAAGTTTTTAAAAAGTATTGAAACAATGGAAGATATTTGCCTGCATTGCTATGTTCAATTATTATTTTTATAAGCTACAGGTTGAACCTCCCTTATCCGGAACCCGGCCTGTTCTGGATAAGGGATTTTTCTGGACGAGGGGTGGTCACGTTAAATTGGATGGTCCAGGTACTGAGCAAGGGGATATCTGGGCTGGATGGCTTGGGTTTGGGAGTGCGGCAGAGAGATCATGGGGGCGGGGTGGTGGATCGCGGGGTCAGGCCAGCTATTGCGGAAGTCGGCAACGAGGAAGGACTTCAATTTGTTCATGTCGGAGTTCTGCGCATGTGCCACCCAGTGGTCGGAATGGTTATGGATAAGGGATGGTTCCGGATAAGGGAGTTCTGGATAAGGGAGGTTCAATCTGTATATGGAATTACTATTCATTCTGCTCACTTTGCAATTCTGTTTGTATTTGCCATAATTTACAGCCTCTCCACACAACTGCAGTCATGGCACCGTTTGCCTTCCAGGATTGAAGACTGCAGTGCATGTGACACCGATTGGAGTCTTGAGTAACCAGTTGATAAATTCTAATGGAATGGGGGAATTATGTAATAGCACACATCTCTTTAAAGTTACTAAGTGATTTCTTCAGTTTGTGAATAGCTCTAAACTAGTCATTAATATTTTATGCCTTTAGTCATCTTGGGTCTATTCCATTTTCTTATTAACATTGGTGGAGCAATAGTCTAAAGCCTGGTGATTTAGTCAATAAGTATTTTGGAGGAATTTTATAATTTGCAAACTTTGTTGATCGATAGACATTTAGAATATGAAATGCCTGAGAGTGTTGCAAGAGTGTATCATTTTTATTTATTTTGTTTTAGAATTTCATCAGAGGCCAAATACAAATCTCATTGTGGTCATGGATAAATGATTTAAAAAAATTGTTGACTTAAGTTTAATGTATCAATCCTATGTTCATTTTATCGACTGCTAAATACTTGGTTAATATTCCCTAACACACAGGGGGAAGGGGAAGGGAGGGAACTATTGGTAGTTAGGTATTTATACAATATTTCAAAAAATGACTCCACATGATTACAATTTTACAAATTCGATTGCTGAGCCTGAGTATCTCATTGTAAGTGTTGTGTCCATAATAAAGTAATGTAACTGAGTACTGTAGACGTGAGCTAGTGTGACCTTAGTTCCTTTATTCTAACTCCAGAGTGCTGGTACAGCTTGGGAAGCTGGCTTATATACAGTGTTCCCAAGGGATGCTGGGATCCCTTGGGACTCCAACAGGTACGCCCTTGGTAGTGGTATAATACTGGTTACATAGGGTTGCATACATAACATCACTCTCTCCCAAAGTCAATGGTACAGTTATTTACAGGGTGAGATGATCTGGGGCCTTTCGCTCCCTAGTCGATCGTCTCGGTACAAATGCAGGTGTAGGTGAGTTGGTTGGTTCTTCGCTGGGCTGCTGTGCAGCTGGCCTTGCTGGGGATGGTGAGTTCAGCTTCGTGGTCAACCGTGATGTCAGTTGCCACTTGTGTGTGTGTCGGAGGGTCGAAGTTGGTGGTGTCCTCTTCGGGTTGCTCGTGGCTGTCTATGAATCGCAGTTTGGTTTGGTCCAAATGCTTTCTGCAAGTTAGTCCATTTGCGAGTTTGACTTGAAACACCCTACTCCCTTCTTTGACTATGACAGTGCCAGCAAGCCATTTGGGACCATGTCCATAGTCGAGTACAAATACAGGGTCATTGACTTCAATATCACGTGACAAAGTTGCGCGATCAGGGTACATGCTTTGTTGTTGCCGCCTGTCCTCGACGTGATCATGGAGATCAGGGTGGATAAGAGAGAGCCTTGTTTTGAGCGCCCTTTTCATGAGAAGCTCGGCTGGGGGAACCCCGGTGAGCGAGTGGGGTCTGGTGGCGTACCTGAGCAGGACTCGGGACAGGCGGGTCTGCAGGGAGCCTTCCAACACGCGTTTCAAGCTTTCCTTGATGGTTTGGACTGCCCATTCTGCCGGGCCGTTGGATATGGGCTTGGATGGGGCAGATGTGACGTGCTTGATCCCATTGCGGGTCATGAATTCCTTGAATTCAACACTGGTGAAGCATGGCCCATTGTCGCTAAACAAGGACATCAGGCAGGCTGTGCGTGGCGAACATGGTTCATCGGCTTTCGATGGTGGTAGTGGACGCGCTTACAGACATTATTTTACACACAGTCCATTTTGAATAAGCATCCACAACAACCAAAAACATTTTGCCTAGAAACGGGCCAGCAAAGTCAACGTGGATCCTAGACCACGGTTTGGAGGGCCATGACCACAAACTTAGCGGTGCCTCCCTGGGTGCATTGCTCAGTTGAGAACAAGTGTTGCATTGGCGCATGCAGGACTCCAAATCTGAGTCGATGCCGGGCCACCACACATCGGATCTGGCTGTAGCTTTCATCATTACTATGCCTGGGTGGGTACTGTGTAGGTCGCGTATGAACGGTTCTCTGCCTTTCTTGGGCAAAACCACGCGATTACCCCACAAAAGACAGTCCACCTGTATGGACATTTCGTCTTTGCGCCGCTGGAACGGCTTGATCTCTTCATGCATCTCCATTGGGACGCTGGACTAGCTCCCATGGAGAACACAGTTTTTTTTACAAGAGACAGTAAAGGATCCAGGTCCTGATCTGGCGGACCGTAACGGATGACTTTTCATTTTCGAATGCATCCATCACCAAGAGCAAGTCTGCAGGCTGTGCCATTTCCACCCCGGTGGTGGGCAATGTTAGCCGACTGAGAGCATCAGCGCAGTTCTCTGTGCCTGGTCTGTGGCGGATTACATAGTTATATGCAGACAGCGTGAGCGCCCATCTTTGGATGCGAACAGAGGCATTGGTATTGATACCTTTGCTCTCTGAGAATAGCGATATGAGCGGCTTATGGTCAGTTTCTAATGCGAACTTAAGCCCAAACAGATACTGGTGCATTTTTTTTACCTCGTAAACGCATGCCAGAGCTTCTTTTTCAATCATACTGTAGGCCCTTTTGGTCTTGGACAAACTCCTGGACGCATAAGCAACTGGTTGCAATGTTCCCGATTTGGTTGCTTGTTGTAACACACACCCGACTCCGTACAAAGACGCATCGCAAGCTAGTACTAAACATTTACACGGGTCATAGAGAACAAGCAGTTTGTTGGAACATAACAGATTTCTGGCTTTCTCAAAAGCAGCCTCTTGTGATTTCCCCCATACCCAGTCATCTCCCTTGCGTAGCAACACATGTAGGGGTTCTAGCAAGGTGCTTAACCCGGGTAGGAAATTACCAAAATAATTGATGCGTCCCAGAAACGACCGCAGCTCCGTCATGTTCTGTGGTTTCGGCGCGTTCTTGATGGCCTCCGTCTTGGCGTCGGTTGGTCTGATGCCGTCTGCCGCGATTCTGCTCCCTAAGAACTCGACCTCTGATGTCAGGAAAACACATTTCGAGCATTTCAACCTGAGTCCCATACGATCTAGCCGACTTAGAACCTCTTCCAGGTTCTTCAAGTGCTCGGTGGTGTTCCAACCTGTGATCAATATGTCATCCTGGAAAACCACGGTGCGCGGAACTGACTTTAACAGACTCTCCATGTTCCTTTGAAAAATAGCCGCGGCCGATCGAATCCCAAACGGACATCTATTGTAGATGAACAGACCTTTGTGCATGTTGATGCAGAGGAGGCCTTTCCAAGTTCCGCCAGCTCCTGCGTCATGCAGGCCGAGGTCAGATCCAACTTGGTGAACATCTTTCCTCCTGCCAGGGTCGCAAATAGGTCGTCTGCCATGGGTCACGGATACTCGTCCTGCAGCGAAAAGCGGTTAATCGTTACTTTATAGTCCCCACAAATTCTGACCTTGCCATCGCTCTTGAGGACCCGAACAATCAAGACTGGTCCACTCGTTGAACTCCACCGGCGCGATGATGCCCTCTCATTGCAGCCTGTCCAGCTCGATCTCCACTTTCTCTCGCATCATGTATGGCACCGCCCGTGCCTTGTGGTGGATGGGTCGTGTACTGAGAACCAAATGGATCTGCACCTTCGCCCCCGAGAAACTTCCGATGCCTGGCTCAAATAACGACGGAAACTTGCTCAGAATCTGGGCACATGAGGCATCGTCAACAGACGAAAGCGTTCGGAAGTCGTCCCAGTTCCAGCGGATTTTCCCCAGCCAACTTCTGCCGAACAGCCGTGGGGCCATCTCCTGGTACAATCCATAGTGGGAGTTCGTGCACTGCTCCATCATAGGAGACTTTTACTGCTGTGCTGCCAATTACAGGGATCAGTTCTTTGGTGTAAATTCTCAGCTTGGTATGAATGGGGCTCAGCTTGGGCCTGTGTGCCTGTGTGCACAGCCTGTCGAAAGCCTTTTTGCTCATGATGGACTGACTCGCACCCATGTCCAGTTCCATGGATACTGGAATTCTGTCCAGTTCAACTTTTAACATGAGCGGTGGATATTTCGTGGTGAAGGTGTGTACCCCGTACACTTCAGCCTCCTTGGTTCGAGTCTGGATCAATTTGATCTGCCATGGATCAATCTTCCTTTGCAAAGTGGTGGTTTGCAGGATTTCCAGCTCATCTGCACGTTCGCTGGAGATGTCCCATTGTTCCACAGCCTTTGCACGCATCGTGTTTGAAGCAACATTGATGGGCTCGATGATCACCTCCGCAGTGCCAACATGGTGTTAACTGCCTCGCATTAACGTTTGATGGCGGACTCTGGGTCATCTGAGGTCGTGCAGTTGCAGGCATGTACGTTCTGCCATATGCATTCCTGCCTGAAAACGACGTTACTTTGTGTACAGTACTTGCTGAAACCTCTTTTTATGCTGCAAAATTTGTTTGGTGTTATCGCTGGTGGATATAAATGCCTGGGCTATCGTTATGGCTTTGCTCGGGTTCGGTGTTTCAACAGTCAATAGATTGCGAAGGATAACCTCATGGCCAATGCCAAGCACAAAAAAGTTTCTTAGCATTTGCTCCAGGAGTCCATCGAATTCGCAATGTCCTGCAAAGGCGCCTTAGTTCGGCGACATAGCTCGTCACTTCCTGGCCTTCAGACCGTTGACATGTTAAAATTGATACCTTGCCATCAGAACGCTCTCCTTCGGATTTATGTGCTCCCAGACCAGCGTACACAGTTCGTCATATGATTTGGTTGTTGGTTTCACCGGAGCAAGATGATTCTTCATGAGGCCATAGGTTGTTGCCCAGTAGATGGTGAGGAGGATCACTCTTTGTTTGGCAGCGTTGTCGTCCCCTTCCAGCTTGTTGGCCACGAAATATTGGTCGAGTTGCTCCACGAAGGCCTCCCAATCGTCCCCTTCTGAGAATTTCTGCAGGATACCAACAGTTCTCTGCATTTTCGCGTGATGGTTCGTTATCCCATCGCCAGTTGTGTCCTTATTAAAGTAATGTAACTGAGTATTGTAGGCTTGAGTAAGTGTGACCTTCGTTTCTTTATTCGAACTCCAGAATGCCGGTACAGCATGGGAGGCCTGCTTATATACAGTGCTCCCAAGGGATGCTGGGATCCCTTTGGACTCCAACAAGTGCGCCCTCTGGTGGCAGTATAATACTGGTTACATAGGGTTGCATACATAACAGTAAGCTTTTAGCTTCCTCCTGCTCCGACCTACCTCTCTTTGCAGTTGGCTGGCTATGCCAATTTTTTTATTTGACTCCGGAAACCGTCTTGGGGAATTTCTGTTTTCAGGGCGTGCAGCCAAGGATTCCTGGCCTCTTTCTTCCTGTGTTTCTCTTGAGTTTCCTTGGAACCCTTTCATCAGTCCTAGTGTTGGCTTTCTTCCTAAGATCTTGATATTCCTAGTTATTAATATCCTGTCTAGTTGGTTTGCTTTTCCTCGGTGATCTTCTCCACTGAAACCCAGCTCCAACTCCCCCTTGGAAGATACAGAGTCTCTGCGAGATTGTCCCATACCCGCAGAACCGCCTTCAGTCACTAGAAACATTTGATCCACATGAACTTTCCTGATGTATTCACCAATTTTGACCCAGTACTGCTTGGTGCCACATACCAGAATAATTGTACCAATGTCCCATTTGCGTGGACTTGTCCTTTTTGATGGACTGAAAACTTTAACCTGCTCACCCTTCTGAAAGCACCGCTCTTTAATACCGGAATGATAATGATGTTTCTGCACCGATTGTGCCTTCTCTACCTTATCAGACAAGTTCGGTTGCAATAAACTGAGACGTGTCCTCAGCCTACGCTTCATCAATAATTCAGCAGGTGTGTACCCTGTTATAAAATGAGGCGTAGTTCTGTATTTGAAAAGAAAATTCGCTAACTCGTGCTTCATGCTGGCTGACCGACCTACCAACTACACCATTCGAAGCAGGATGATATGGTGCTTTGGTACTGTTGTCTGGCAAAATTCGCAAATTGCATGGATCGAAATTGTGGCCTATTATCTGTCACGATTTCTTTGGGCAGGCCATGGCATGCAAAAATATCCTACAATTGATCCAATGTGTGCTCTTTTGTCGTAGATGACCCCATATGCCGTACCTCCAGCCATTTCAAATGGCTATTGATTAGAATAAGAAAATTATCACCGCCCCTCTCGCAAAAATCAACATGTATTCTTCGGAATAGTCTCATTGGCCAAGTCCATGTTTGCAGCGGCGTTTTAGCTGGCATTGTCCTGCAGTCTTGACAGATAGTACACTTACTTACCAATACTTCTAAGTCTTTATCCAACCCAGGCCAATAAATAAAACTTCGGGCCGCCACTTTCATGCCTACGATGCCAGTATGTTCACTGTGAAGTTCCGTCAATACTTTGGCCTGTAGTGCACTGGGAATGACGACTCTCAGGCCCCATTTTAGACATCCCTGCCCACACATGATAATTCGTACTGATGTTGGTAATCAGGGGAGGTAACTTCAAGCCTGCTCTTCTTCATAAAAGTGACATTGATTCAGTTCTTGCAAATTATTTGCAGTGGCTGGGCCTGCCTCCTCAGAGGCCCACAGTTCTCACTCAGTTTGTGATGAAGGTACCCTGTCGGTTGGGCCGATTCCTCTCCCTGGCGATGTGAGCCTCTGCCATCCTCCCGACACGTGATCAGACGCCTGCGGGGCTCTTCAGTCACGCAAACACGTGTACAATCCCACAGTGTTACAGATCATGCCAGTGGGACATTATAGGGGTGAGTCATACTTCCAACAGGATGTGCGAGGGTGCTTGTGCCAGCCTGCTGATGGCTTTAAAAATTGTCCAGCACTAAGTGGCTAATAGTGGCCATCTGTTGCTGCGGAGTACCCAGAATTGGTGTGAGGAAGCAGGCACACCCATCTTGCTGATATCTGTAAGTAAATACCTGTTTTCTTAAAAGCACTATTGAAACATGCAGCACTTTCATATTATGAGTACCCTGTATTATTTAGTATTACAATTTAGATTGCGGGGGGGGGGGGGGGTCCGTGATTACTAATTGATTTGAAAATAGGTCTTTCAACCCAAGAAGTTTGTGAACCACTGATCCATAAAATATTGAACATGTGCAGACATTAAATAGAAATGTAATTTTAGAAAAGTGATTTTAGTCTGAAACATGTATTTTTAATTTTTTTAATTTTTAATGTTTTTAATTTTTAATTTTTTTAATTTAAAATAAATTTAAATCCTTATTTTGGACAACAGATATTTGAGTTCATCAAGAAAGTTGGTAGTTGAAAAAGTTAAGCATTTTGAATGATTTGTGCAATTACTGTACAACGTAACATCTTCAACATTGAAACTACCCATCATAACGCCTTGTACAGGAGTAACCGGTGCTGCAAGCATCTTCAATGGGTTTTCAATTAAATCTGCACCCCCATGTGACCATATTTAATATATATAAGATTGTAAGCCTGGAAGAGCAGACTGAATATACTGTCAGTGTCCCTTACAGTCTAAAAATCTAGCGATCTCGATCTTGAATATATTCAATGACTGAGCATCCACAGCCTTCTGGGGTAGAGAATTCCAACGATTGATAACCCCCTGAGTGAAGGAATTTCTCCTATTCTCAGTCCTAAATGACCAACCCCTTATCCTGAGACTATGCCCCCTAGTTCTAGACTTTCCAGCCAGGGGAAAACAACCTCTCAGCATCTACCCTGTCAAGCCCTCTAAGAATTTGATATGTTTCAATGAGATCGCCTCTCATTTTTCTAAATGCTAAAGACTTCAGGCCCATTCTACTCAATTTCTTCTAATAGGACAGCCCTCTCATCCCAGGAATCAATCTAGTGAACCTGTATTTAACTGCCTCAAAGGCAATTATATTCTTCCTTAGAAAGGAGACCAAAACTGTACAAAGTATTCCAGGTGTGGTCTCACCAAAGCCCTATAATTGCAGCAAGGCCTTTTACTCTTGTACTCCAACCCCTTTGCAATAAGGGCTATCATACCATTTGCCTTCCTAATTACTGCTGTACCTGCATTTTAATTTTCTGTGATTTGTGTACAAGGGCACCCGAATCCCTCGGCATTCCAACATTTACTAGTCTCTTACTTTAAAAAAAAATCTGATTTCCTATGGTTCCTACCAAAGTGAATAATTTTACATTTCTCCACATTGTACTGCATCTGCCACCTTTCTTGCCCAATTGATTAATATGTTTATATCGCTATACAGCCTCTTTGAGTCCTCCTCACAGCTGACTTTCCTACCACCATTGTATTGTCGGAAAACTTGGATACATTACATAGAAACATAGAAAATAGGTGCAGGAGTAGGCCATTCGGTCCTTCGAGCCTGCACCGCCATTCAATGAGTTCATGGCTGAACATGCAACTTCAGTACCCCATTCCTGCTTTCTCACCATACCCCTTGATCCCCCTAGTAGTAAGGACTACATCTAACTCCTTTTTGAATATATTTAGCGAATTGGCCTCAACAACTTTCTGTGATAGAGAATTCCACAGGTTCACCACTCTCTGGGTGAAGAAGTTTCTCCTCATCTCGGTTCTAAATGGCTTACCCCTTATCCTCGGTCCCCTCATCTAAGTCATTGCTATAGATTGTAAATAGCTGAGACCCAAGCATTGATTGTTGTGGGACACTACTAATTACAACCTGCCAACCCTTAAATGACCCATTTTTTTCTATTCTCTGTTTTATGTCCGTTAACCAATCCTCAATCCAAGCTAATATATTAACCCCAATTCATGAGCCCTAATCTTGGGTAACGAGATTGAATGGCACTTTATCGAGTGCCTTTTGAAAATCCAAATATACTACATTCCCTTATTGACCCTGTTAGTTACACCCTCAAAATACTCTAATCGATTTGTCAAACATGATTTCCCTTTCGTTAAACCATGTTAACTTTGCCTAATCATATTATGATTTCCGAAGTGGCCTGTTACCACATCCCTAGGAATAGATTGTAACATTTTCCCTACTGTCAAGCTAACTGGCATAAATTTCCTTTTTTTCTCCCCCCTTAAATAGTGGGGTTACATTTGCTACCTTCTAATCCACAGGGACTGTTCTATAATCTAGAGAATTCTGGATTTCTGTTTGCATATTAGAACCAGAAAGATGGAAGGAGGAGTGACGTGTCATATCTTTGCTTTGCCCTTGGTACCAGTTGGGTATAGTGCCCTGGCAGTAGATGGCATAGCTCTGCAACTGGCTGTTTGCTAACCTGGAATCTGGCGGTAACTGCACTTGGGCATGGCACTGCCTTCAGATATGTTCAGCGTAACAGTGAATGCACTCAATCCAGGCTGGTGCCCATCATCTTGTACCATTTTGATCATGAAATACTGTATTTGGTGGGGCTTCAGAGCCAACTCAAGTCATTAATTTTAAATTAATTTGCAATACATCACTTGATATAAATGCAGGTTTATTAATGTGTTCTTTAACAGGACTCTACCTGGCACATGCATGTATTGTCACTTCCTGAGCTCCTGAAATTGTATTGTATATCTCCCTTTTTTATACTGTACCACCTGTCTTCGTGAAGTTTTATAAATGCACCAATTGCATTTGACTTTCTGCTGAATTAGTAGACAATATTTAGCTATTTTAGGTTTCACAAACATTGTTTACTGTTATGACACAAAAACTTCAAAATTGGAAGAAAATTAAAATGTTTTTATAAAATGCTCAAAAATGAACAAATCAATGCTAAGAACGCTGCAAAACTGGGAATGAAAAAAGGCTAAAAAGGCTCCGAGCCATTTGAAGAGTTCCATTGCACATTGAGCTCTCCTCAGGCCACTCAGGATTTGTGAAAGGAGTGTGTGCACAAACCCGAGCTAAGCAGACAGAAATTTGCACTTTGGTGCTTTGATAAATTACACTCTGAGGTTCAGAGGAAATAAAACTGCATCAAAATATTACTTTTACATCAGATTTCACAGTATGTGGAATATATTCCCTTTAATGATTTGTTTAGCTGCTGAAGTATAGGCTTCATATTGCAATGTCTTCAAATTAGATGATCAGATTTAAGCAATTACCTTGGAAAAAATTGCATGGACCACCACATCAGTGCATAGATTGTACTCCGAGTACTTAATTGTGATGCTAATAATACTGCAGTATTGTGAAACTTTATGGGAATTGTTGCATTCCGGTTGGTTTCTGAGAACACTGTTTGAAATATTTACTGCTTCGGGTAGTCTTCTTATACTTCTAGACATTAGCAAATGCCATTTTTGTGGGTTTTCGCTTCTGCAATATATTGCTGTTTAATGGATTCTTTCCACCAACCTCTTTCCCTCCTGTAAATACAAGATGTAAACAAGTTTAGTTCCAGTTATTCACAAATGATTATTAACTTATTCTGTCCAGCTGCTGGAATCTGGTATTTGAAGCAGGAAACTGACTTGAGGTTTTTAAGCAACAACTGTTTTTTTATTTTAGTTTGAAAATTGCTTCAAATCTATCTTGGTGTCTAATTGCTACTCTATTGGGACTCTACGTACCAGGCGAGAGTTTTGCAAAACATATTTTTAGACGCGGAACTCCACTCCTGGCAGTTGCGTTTTGAAAGTATTGGTAGGACACTCTGCATTGTGAAAACACTTAAATCAGCATTGGGTAAGGTGATAAAGTGTGTCATAATTTAGTAAATCCATGTGGTGTCAAACCCAAGCAGTATGAGATGGCTTATTCTGATGGAGCTCCTAATGGGCACAAAATTGGCCCACCCGTTTTTTCGGCCGGGATGTGGCGACTTTGTGGGCTGAAAACGGCGGCAAAAAGATGTCTCCGGATTCTGGCCGCTCTGTGGCCTCTCCTATGGCTTGGTGCGGCGTGGTCTATAGATTGGGGTGGGGGGGCATGCAGAGATTTGATCCGGGCCAGGGGGTGGGGTGGGGTGGGAGGGAGATTTGATGTGGGGGAGGGGGGAGGGAGGGAGATTTGGGAGGGGGGGGGTAACTGTTTGGACAGTCATTTTAATGCGCTTACCCAAGACTTTCCTTAACCCTGTTGATGAAAATACTTTCCTACATAAGAATTATGAGAAGGAGGTACTTCTATTTTTTATTTGGATATTTTAGAAAAATTATGTAAATATGTTTTGTCTCTTTACTACTTTTATTTTTGTAGTTAAGCTTCCATGAATGCTTCTGTTGTATAGTAAGTTAACTTTGTAAAGTTTGTCATATGATGTCCTTTATAGCTGTTTGATCCTATTCACATTCTTTAGTCAAGTCATTAGTACTTACCTGCGCTGATTTCTTAACTCTCCGCGGGTTTTCTGTGCGTCCACAAGTGGCACATATGCTGGCCTAAGTTAGTTTGGAGTAACTATTAGCTGTCCAAAGTGGCCTAAATGGCCAAAACGGGCGTAGATTGCTGGTAACGCCCCCTGTTGAAAAAAACTAAACTAAACTTTAAAAAAAATCCTAACTGGTGCAAATTGTGCAAAATGGGGATTTTTAAGATACTCCAGAAAAATCAAGTTGCTCCAGAAAAAATGGAGCAACTCCTGGGCAATTTTGAGCCCATTGTTCCCACGAGTCAGATCCAGAATTAATTCTGGAGTCGTATTGTCACTTTTATATTCCTGCAAAACCGCAAATTTTTTTTTTTAGCTCTATAACTGTAGCTATCGATTAACTGTATTGCACAACATTTCTACACGGTGCTTTCTGTGCGTGGTCAGACTTTAACCAAGATCTTACAAATAAATGAATAGAATTGTAGAATTTTCCATCTCTTTTTAACATGAGATCCACTTTTAACTATCCGCGTCAGTATAAAACATATTAAAAACACACTGAGCTATTTTTAGAAAACATTGATGTCTTGAGCTGACATAAATATTAAATTATGAAAAACTGGAAAGGAGGTCTTAAATGATATAATTGGACAAGAATGATGCACAAGGTAATTTAATTTTGAACACATTGAATGCTGTCTTTTGCAGCTTTTCTGTAGTTTCAGTCTATTTCTATGTGACTTCTGGTGACAAATATGGATTCTTAAAACATTGAATTTATTGCATTCACTGATGCACCTTTTTGTTTCAGGTAAATAATATATTCCTCCAAATCCTTCATGTACCTCAAAGTACTTATTTGGGATCACATACAAACACAAAAATGACCTCTATTGGCAAATGGATTATATCGGACAAAGTTTCAGTAGAGAAGTTCTATTAATAAATATTAAATTCCATTGAAAATGCTTTCGCATTGGACTGGTTTCTGATATTGTGCTTTGATGTAATCTGGGTTCCCTTTTCACATTTTCTGTAGGTATTTTTCTTAGAATATTACTAGAAATTTGAAAATGCATTGTTTGTGGAATATAGTACTTTGGTTCTAATTAAATTAAATCAAACTTCAACATAGGCAGACTGGTGAGATGAGCAGACACATACAAGGCAGATGAAATTTATTGTGAAGTAATGCATTTTGGAAAGAAGAATGAAGAGAATTAATATAAAGTATATCATTTCTAATCACATTCTCTGATATGTCCACCTGATCTGTCTCTATTAGGGGTATGGAAAGAAAGCAGGAAAGGGGTACTGAGGGAATGATCAGCCATGATCTTATTGAATGGTGGTGCAGGCTCGAAGGGCCGAATGGCCTACTCCTGCACCTATTTTCTATGTTTTTTTATGTCTCCCTGGTAAATACTGAAACAAGATAATTATTTAATATTTCTGCCCGCTCCGTCCCTTAGTGGCCCAATTCCCATCCTGACTTTCCTTTTTTTTAATTGATATGTCTGTAGAGTATTTTACTATTTTGCTTTATGTTCCTTGATGATTTAATTTCAGTTCCTCTTTACCTTCCTAATTGTTTTTTTTAAAACTTCTATCCTAATCTCTTTGTAATCTCCCATGACATGCTGTGTCCCCTACTGTCCATGTACTTAGCGAATGCTTCTTTCCATACCCTCAATTTTTCCCTTCTGTCTTTATTCATCCATGGCGTCTCATTAGTGTTTAGTTTGTTCTTGTTTTTTTCGTGGAATATATTTTTCCTGGGCTCTATTGAACACCGTTTTAAATGTTTCCCATTGCTGTTCTGCATCGTTGTTTGCCAATATTGTTGTCCATTTTATTTCCCCAAGTTCTATCCTGAACCCTTCAAAATCACCGTTTCTCCAATCTATCACTCTAGTCTTTCTCATGTGTATGTACTTCTCAATTATTTTCTTAAACTGTGTAATAATATGGTCACTATTGCCTTGAAGTTCCCCTATCTTTACTTCTCTTATTTGCTCTGATTCATTTCCCATCACTCGATCCAGTAGCGAATCCCCTATGATAATTATTCTATGTTTTTTACTCATTTCCCTAATTTATTTGCATATTTCTTCCTCCACTTCCCTTACACTATTAGGTGATGTATAGACTACTCCTATTATTTTATTATCTTTTATCTCTATCCCCATCGATTCTATTTCTGTCTTACTGACATTGAGGCCTTGGAGAGCTGCTGAGGAGATTTACTAGCATCGAAACAGGGATAAAGGACTTCAGTTATGTGGAGAAGCTGGGATTATTCTCCTTCGAGCAGACAAGATTAAGGGGAGAATTAATAGAGGTGTTCAAAATTACGAAGAGTTTTGATAGAGTACTTTAATGAGAAACTGTTTCCACTGGCGGGAGGGTCGGTAACCAGAGGACACAGATTGAAGATAATTGTCAAAAGAATCGGGGGAGATACGAATTTTTTTTAAACAGCGTGTTATGATATTCTGGAATGCATTGCTTAAAAGAATGGTGGAAACAGGTACAATAGTAACTTTCAAAAGAGAATTGGATAAATACTTGAAAAGGAAAAAATTACATGGGGAACGCATTATGGAGTGGAATTAATTAAATAGCTCTTTCAAAGAGCTGGCACTAGGGCCAAATGGCCTCCTTCTGTGCTGGATGATTCTCTGATTTTATTCTATAAATAATTTCAGGGTGTTTCCTATTTTTATTTCAAACACTCTTTTGGATAGTATGAAGGAAAATCTTGTTACTGTTGTGTCAACTGTAGGAATATTTTTTTAATTGTCTGAATAGAATTTAATCATTGTACTCCTAAATTAGCTAAAAACACTTAGGTATATTCTACCTTGGATGTGATTTTGTTTCTTGGTGTAGGAGACACTGACATCTATCAGCACATATGTGATCATTTTGTGAATTCTTCCCCAGATACAGGAGAAAGTTGACATAGTATTAGTACTAAGTGTCTGCTTGCCACTGCTAAGCAGAGTAGTAAATTGAACAGTAAACTGGCTCAATATTTTATGAAAATGTGGAAAATCCAGTTTTTTTTCAAAATTCATTCCATTTAAAACAAAAACACCCTAGTCATTTGTGGGTTAATGCAGCCCATTAGCTAGAAACTATTGTTGGTATTTCCTGTGTCTACAAGGGCGCAGTAATGTTTATTCATTAATTATTGTAAAATGTTGCCATTCAAATCTTCTGCCTTAATTGAGTGTTTGAAGACATAAGGCTACAATGACTTGTCGTCTTCCACGTTTTAATGTAAACTTTTAAAGCATTATTATCTAGCATCCACGTACATTGCCATTAGCACATGCCACAGTGTCCTGATAGCAATGTTTGGACATGCTGTTTATTGCTTCCAGATAGTTAACTGTGCCCCCTGTGACACACGACTATGCTCCTGCTGTTTAATTACATTAGTCAGTGATTAACCAGAATGACTGCTATTTATTTCCATCGTGAAAGTACTTGAATAAAAGATGTAAAGAGTTATGATGTTTAGTCTTTTTGTTAATGACTAGTCAGCACAACCGTTTATGTGCTGTAAAGAATTTCATACAGCGCTATAATTGTGTAATTTTCAACTTGTAAAGTAATTCCATGCGCGTCATTTGGTTTATTGAACAATGAGGAAGCTTTTTGTCCCTGCTATTCTGGCGAGGAGTGACGCAGTATAATTGTTTTGTTGACTGAATTCCTGCTAAATTGCATCTTGATATATTGGCCCAAAATTCCATGGGTCACAAACCCTGTGGTTAAGCTGGGATCATCTTCGACGATGTCCTCCTTACGACTCTGCTAGAGTTTGTGGAGACTGTGGGCCCAAATTTGGCCCTCCATTTTTTTTCGGCGCACTTATCTGAGGTGTGCCGACTTTCTGCTCCCAAAACGGCGCCGAAAATGTAGCTCCGTATTCTCCCTGCTCTGTGGCCTCGCCCAAGGCTTGGTGTGGCGTAGTCTGTCCATTGGGGGCGGAGCTAGGGCACTGCGCGAAAAACAGTGCCGGCAGCTCAACCACTGCGCACTGGAGGTTTTGCGCATGCGCAGTAGCTCCTGCCCCCAGCTGGAGGTCCCTCGGAGAAGTCCCTCAGGGAAGTCCAGTCCAGTCCTCTGAGAAGTCTCTTGGAGAAGTTCAGTCCTTGGAGAAGTCCAGTCCTAGGAGGAGTCCCTCGGAGAGAGAGTCGGTGTGTTCTCCCGCCCCTAGCCCTGGCCGAAGGACATGCCGGTGCGTTCTCGAGTCGGTGCGTTCTCCTGCCTCTATTCCCGGCCAAGTGGCCTCCCGCACCGGCCGGCCCGGTCCACTGACTTCCCTGGCCAGGTTTGACTTGTGTTTTATTTTTTATTTATTGGTGGCTGTGCTTTGTTTTGATGGGGGGCGGGGAGTTTTGAAATGAAGGTAGGACTTGAGCTTTATTTTCTATTTATTTATTTATGTATTTATTGATTGATTGATTATGCTTCTTTAATGTTGTTGTGAAGGTATTTAGTGCTTTGCAAGATCCTCTGCGCTTCCCCCCCCCGCCCAATCTCTGGCTACCTGCGCTGATTTCTTAACTCTCCGCAAGGGTTTTTTGTGCTGCCACATGGGGCCACATACGCTGGCCTAAGTTAGTTTGGAGCAACTATTAGCTGTCCAAACTGGCTTAAATGGCTAAAACAGGCGTAGGTGGTTGGTAAAAAAAAACGAAACAAAAAAAAAATCCTAACTAACTCACTTATGCTGGCGCAAATTAAATGTGCAGAATGGGGATTTTTACGATACTCCAGAAAAATCAAGTTGCTCCAAAAATAAAACAGAGCAACTCCTGGCCAAATTTGGGCCCAATGGGTGGGCACTTCATTTGCTTTGGTCAGGTGTGAGCAGTGATCAATTTAGTTGTATTTGTTGTGCCCGCCTGTTGGTGATTGCTGGAAACCTGGACACCCATCCACCTCTTGCCCAAGCTGTCCCTCATCCTACCATTTGTTCTATTGTTCTCTGAAGGTATGCTCCTGGGCGTGACCAAGATGAGCACCTGTAAATCCAGATGGACATGAAGATGGACATGGATTGGGAGTGGGAGGGAGGGAGGGGGGGTCGCTCTGGTTGCCTGCCTCTTTGCTGCAGTCTTGTCTGCGGTCATGTGGCCCTGGAGAAGGAGCATGTGGTGTCCACTGGTACACTTGAGGTCCAGTGGGCACCACAAGGTCTGGCTTGTTTTGTGGACCCCAGGAATAATATTTAATTTTAAAGTTTCCCTTTGTTTTGTTGAAAGTTATTAAAGGAAAAAAAAAATCCTGAAATAATTTTGTCAAACTTTTAAATATAATCTTGATACATATTCTGACCATTGCATTTCTAAAATAAAAAAATGGATGGAATTGGCATGACTCAATAAATTCTGGGTTTCCCTGTCGGAGAACATATTTTGCAATTGGATAGATCAATGCTGAGGTTGATTTTAAATAAATAATTTCTTCCTTTCACTATTTTCGAAGCTTAGATTATCTCACTCTTAATCGCTCCAGTTGCTAATAGATTTAACTTCTGTTCAGCTAAAATGTAGAATCTTTGTGCTCTTCTCTAAATATTTCCAACTATTTTTATCCCTTATTAAGTAAAGTAACTGTAACTGGATGACAATGCTGTGTGTTCAAGCCCACTTGGCCTAGGCACATAATTTAGGCTGACACTTCAGCACAGTATTCAAGGAGTGCTATATTGTCTGAGTTGCTGTCCTTCATATAAAATGTTAAACTGATGCCCCGTCTGCCTGTTCCAGGACTTCAGGTGGACTTTGCTCCATCGACATTGGAGAAGAGCATGAAATTCTCCTAGTCACCTCGTCAAAATTTCTCCCTGAACCAATTCAATTGATGTCTGCAAATAGCTCCTGCATTCACTAACCAGCAAGGTCCCCGGTTCGATCACTGATTTGCACTGAATTAGCTAATCTCAGCTCAGGCAGGGAAGGGCACCGTGGTTGGCATAAGTGGACCTGGTTTAGATAGACGAATATCAGTCAGAGTCCCTGTTCCTGATTAACTTTCTGGAATTTCTCCTGTATAGATGTTGGGTCAAACTAGACAAAATTGACTGTGGTGCCCCCAGCATTCAAATAGGCTATCAGCACTCATTGTCCAGACTCACGCATGAGTAATGACTGCTTGGGTACCGTAAAAGAAGGCCATTGGCATCTATGGGCTGGAGTTTCCCAAACCTGTTTTTCTGGCGCCCTCACCCGAAGTGCGCCGTTTTTGTCCGCCTCCAAGCGCGCTGAAAAAAGACGTTGGTATTCTGGCCGCTCCCTAGTCTCTCTTCGGTCGTGGCGCAGCGTGGCCCAATGGATTGGGGGCGGAGCCAGGTCCCGGCACTGAAAACAGTGTCTGGACCTCTATACGTGCGCGCTAGAGTCTGCGCGCATGTGCAGTCGCTCTTGTCAGGCCAAATCTGTGAGTACTCGCTGCAGGCTGTGTGGGAGGGGCCCGAAGTCACGCCATCCCTAAACCTGGCTGAATGGGCTCCCTCATCAGCGGCCCGCTGCGTTCCCTAAGGTAGGACTTCTATTTTTTATTTGTTATTTATGATTGATTTTGGTGCTTTAGGTGCAGGGTTCCTTCTATTTTTCTATTTGTTATTTATTGATTGCTTATTACTTTGGTCTTGGTGCGTTAGGGACAGGGTTCCTTCTATTTTATTTGTTAATTAATCGCTTATTACTTTTTGTGCTTTGTTTGGTGCTTGGTGGTGCTTTAAATGTAGTTACTTGCGCCGATTCCATAACTCTCTAGGTAAGGTTTTTCTGTGCAGACAGAAGTGGCAACATACGCTGGCCAATAGTTTGGAGCAACTATTTGCTGGCCAAACGCCTAAAACAGGGGTAAGTGGCTGGGCACGCCCCCTTTTGGAAAAAAAAACTGAACATAAAAAAACCTGATGAACTTACTTACACTGGCACAAATTAAATGGCCAGAATTGCAACTAAAAAGATAGTCCCGAAAAATCATGTTGCTCCAAAAAAAAGGAGCAACTCCTGGGGAAACTTGGGCCCAATATCGGCCCCAAGTTTCCACACGCGGCAAAACAGGCGCCTCTCTGAGCTGGGCGCCCGTTTTTCGCGCCGTAAACGGCGCCTGAAAAATAACGCGCTATTCTCGAGCGCTTTGCAGCTCGATGTCAGCTTGGCGCGGCGCCCAGGGTGCGGAGCCTACCACTCGCGCCGATTTTGTAAGTAGGAGGGGGCGGGTATCATTTAAATGAGTTTTTCTCGTGCCGGCAACCCTGCGCGTGCGTGTTGGAGCGTTCGCGCACACGCAGTGTGAAGGAAACATTGGCACTCGGCCATTTTTGTAGTTCTTTGTAGCTGTTCAATTTTTAAAATTTTTTAATAAAACCACATTGCCCTTCCATGATCAGCAATGAGGCTTCTTGCAGCAGTGAGAAGGCTGCAGGAAGCCTCAGAAGTTAAGGCAGCCGTTTCCCGACGGGCCCGACCGACGGCAAGGGAGCCTCTCCCCCCCCCCCCCCCCCCCTGCCGTCGGGAATGGCTGCCTCAACTTCTGAGGCTTCCTGCAGCCTCCTCCCTGCCTCCCCCCCGCTGCCGTCGGTCGGGCCCTCACTGCCTCCTCCCTCCCCCTTGCCGTCGGGAACGGCTGCCTCCCCCCCGCTGCCGTCGGGAACGGCTGCCTCCCCCCCGCTGCCGTCGGGAACGGCTGCCTCAACTTGTGAGGCTTCCTGCAGCCTTCTCCCTGCCTGAAGCACTTTCACACAGGTAGGAACATGGTTTATTTAATCTTTTCTTTGCTTATAAATTTTTATTCTATTTGTATAATATTTGTATAAGTATAACTAAGGATTTATTGTAGAATGTAATGACTTCCCTTCCCCTCCCCCCACCACCTCGTTCCGGACGCCTAATTTGTAACCTGCGCCTGATTTTTTAATGTGTAGTCAAGGTTTTTTCAGGCCTACAAAAATCTTCACTTACTCCATTCTAAGTTAGTTTGGAGTACGTTTTCACTGTGGAAACTTTCAAATCAGGCGTCAGTGGCTGGACACGCCCCCTTTAAAAAAAAAAAATCTGTTCCAAAGTGAAACTGTTCTACATGACTAGAACTGCAGAAAACTTAAATGTAGAGAATTGCGATTTCTAAGATACTCTGTTCTCCACAAGTTGCTCCTAAAAATCAGGAGCAAATCATGTGGAAACTTGGGGCCATAGAAACTACATCACATCAAGGAGTCATCTTCTGGAGAGGAGGGGAGAAATTAGTAATTTTGTCATCGTAGCAATTAATTTACAGTTTGGAAGGTTTACTTGGACAGGAATAGCTTTTTACATTGAGATCATGGGTTAAATTTCAAATTGCTTTAACTGTATTGTTTTGGACAAGTTGCTTAGTGACTCTCTATTAGTAAAATAGGGAATGATGATGGGCCGAATGGCTTCCCTCATCTGTAAGCATCTTGTGAAAAGACAAAGTTTTTCTTTCCAATGTTTGACTGTCTACATGCAAGTTTTCTTTCTGAAAAATGTAGGGGTGAATCTTCTTGGCACTTCTACCAGATTCCTTACATAATAATTCTGGCAGGAATATGGCAGAATGGCTTCGAGAAGGGCCTTAACCCAGATATGCCCAGTCTCGATATAGGTTGAGTGCTCCCTTTCCCCAGCTCAGAACACACCTCCTGTATTTAGCTGCAAAACAAAGCTTCCCATATTCTGGAACAAAAATATGCCTTATCCCAAACCTCAAACAGGACTGCTGACTAGGCTGCCACCTACTAGGGACTGCCACCTACTAGGGACTGTTCAAGCTGTTTTCGGTTTGAGATGGATTTGAGTCCAAACACCACACTTAACAGGCCGCCCAGTCCCTCTAAAGGTGAAAAGTTGCTAGAAAATAACATGAGCAGTTACTGCATATTAACATCTGCTATTTCTTTTTTGTCAGTGGATTTTAATGCGTCTGTTATATTTGCACACTATATAGTGCACCAGCAAAAGTTGTTTAATGTATTTAACTTTTTCAAAATTTCCTAATCGAACAGTCACTTACTGTAACATCACTCAGAAGCCAAAAGTGAGTCTTAAACAGGAAAGCCTCGGTTTCTTTAATCATTCATGACTTGCTAGTTTTTTGGAATCGGTTGATGCTTACATAAAGGAGCTAAAATGAAAAGCTGAATATTTGGTCTTTATGTCAGCCATGCAATAGAAAAGTAATACAGGGCACTGTTTCCTGCACCAAAAATATTTATTTCTGACGATCTTAAAGCAGCAGAGTTCCTCTTTGCCCTCCGTCTTCCCTTCCTTCCACAATTTACAATGTTAAACAACTGTTGGCCTCACCAAGGGCCCAAGTTTCCACATGATTCGCGCCTGATTTTTAGGAGCAACTGGTGGAGAACGGACTATTTTAGAAATCGCAATTCTCCACATTTTTTTTCTGCAGTTCTAGTCAGGTAGAACAGTTCTAGTTTAGAACAGAATTTTTTCTTCAAAAGTTGGCGTGTCTGGCCACTGTCGCCTGATTTGAAAGTTTCCACAGTGAAAATGTACTCCAAACTAAAGTAGAATGGCGCCAGTGAAGATTTTTGTAGAACTGAAAAAACCTGTTCTACACATTAAAAAATCAGGCGCAGGTTACAAATTAGGCGCCCAGAACGAGGTGGGGGGAAGGGAACTCATTAAATTCGACAATAAATCCTTATTTATACTTCTACAAATATTATACAAATAAATCCAACCTGAATAAACATTTATAAGCCAAGAAAAGATTAAATAAACCATCTTCCTACCTGTGTGAAAGTGCTTCAGCCAGGGAGAATTCTGCAGCTGTTCGTGCCGCTGAGCGCAAGAGGGAGGGAGAGAGAGGAGGAGGGGAGGGAGGGAGAGAGAGGAGAGGAGAGGAGGGGAGGGGGGAGGGGGGAGGGGAACAGGAGCGGGTGTCGGATCGGGGGGTGGGGGGGGAGCGGGTGTCGGGTCGGGTCTGGTCGGGGGGGTGGGGAGCGAGTGTCGGGTCTGGTCGCAGGGGGAGCAGGAGCTGGCCGTGGGAGGAGCCTCATTCACGCAGCCCCAGTGAGGCCATTCAGCCAGGGCTAGGGGCTGCGTGCTTCGCGCCCCTCCCACACAGTTCGGCGCCTGGAGCTACTGCACTTGCGTGCCGACTGTAGCGCGCATGTGCAGAGGTCCCGGCACTGTTTTCAGCGCAGGGACCTGGCTCCGCCCCCCCCCACAGCTCGTGCCGGCTGCGCCGAGTGCCACAGGACCTGTAAGTCGGTGGAGAATACCGAGGATTTTTTTAGGTGCGAAAAACGGGCGCCCAGCTCGGAGGGGCGCCCGTTTTTTTTCTTGTGGAAACTTGGGCCCCAAGTCACTAATTTGTGATTTGTCTTGTCTTTCCTTCTGATCTTTTCAACTTTTGGAGGTGATCGGCACTATTGACCTTGACTCTTCACCTAAGAGAAGACCTGATTGAGGTGTTAAAATTATGACGAGGTTCGATAGGGTGGATGTGGAACAACTGTTTCCACTTGTGGGTGAGCCCAAAACAAGAGGCATGAATATAAGATAGCCAAGAACAGATCAAATAAAGATTTTAGGAGGAATTTCTTTATGCCAAGAGTGATGTGAATATGGAACTTGCTGCCACCTAGAGTAGTTGAAGCCGATAGCATTGGTGCATTTAAGAGGAAGCTTGATGCATACATGAGAGAGAAGGGAATAGAGGGATACAGGAGCAGGATGCGAAAAAGTAATTCGACTTGAAGGAGACTTGTGTGAAGTATAAACACGAACATTGATTAGTTGGGCCGAATGTCCTGTTTCTATACTGTAGATTCTATGTATGTATGTACCGCTACTGTTTTCTGGATTCAGAAACTCAATGCAAAGTGGTAAAATGTACAGATGATATTAAACTAGGAGGGGCAGTAGAATTTGATGATGCAGCTCAGAAATTACAGAATGAATTGGGAAAAATATACAACTGGATAGAATAATGGCAGACAAAATTTAATGCAGGCAAGTGTAAAATGTTACACATAGGAAAGAAAGATGAAACTGAAAGAGACCTAGGAATCTTGTAGACACGACAGTCTTGTGCGACCAATGCAGAGCAGCGATCAACAAAGCTAATACAGGTATGACGTCCAAAATCTGGCAATCTTGGGACCGAGGTCGTTCCGGGTACTTCAGGATTTCGGAACGTCTTTGCCTGGACCGAGGAAGGTAGGTAGAGGTGGGGTGGGGGGAGGGTTGGGCGGGGTTGCGGGTGTGGAGGTCGGGTCGAGGCGGGGGGAGGTTGGGCCAAGGCCGGGGGAAAATTGGGCCGAGGTGGGGAGTCCAGATTTCGGAACATTTTCTGGTTTCCGGACGACCCCGCCATGGATCGGCCCAGTGTCCGGATTCCGGAACATTCCGGATTCTGGAACTCCGGATTTTGGACGTCGCACCTGTACGACATAAACTACATAGCTAAAACTGTAGTGATATATGTTGGAGGAGTTGATGATAAGACCACACCATGAATATTGTGCCCAATTGTGGTTACTAAGAAACGAAAGACATTCAATCTCTGATGCATGTGCTCCCTTTATTTCCCCCTTCTCTCCCTTGTCTCCCTAGAAAGTGTAAGGACTTCCTGGTGTACTGGAGAACCATGCTGTAAAGCTAATTCTCGCCTCCAACTGCAGTGTACCAGGGAAAGTGCTTTACTGAGTAAATTGACCTCTCTGAGATCTGCTATGTCATGAACTACATTAAGAACATATTTGAAAGGAAAGCATTTTGGCAACAACTATAAATGTTTGGATTGAAAAAAAATCTCCAGTTGAGGATTGTTTCTCCAGAGTCCCATTCTTTTGTTTTTTCTAAGAGTATCAAGGGTATAACAAATAATTTTCCAAAATAACTTCAATATGTTACTGATGTTTTTGTTATGAATTTAGTTCAGATTTGCATAGTATTTTACCACTTCCAAAGATGTTGTTTTATTTATTTAAAATGGAAAGAATCTTTTTGAATTTTTGTGAATAGTAATCTAAAAATATAAGTTTAAAAATATAAGTTTATTAAGCCATGAATGAAGAGACTTTATACAAATAAAGCTATTATATTAATTTGTGTATTCTAATAAAGACATTATGTACAATAACTTGTTCTGATGAGAAGGCGAAGAGCATTGTACTATAGGTTTATGACTGGTATCTGTTGGAAGTCTTCATCATCATCGGCGGTCCCTCGACTTGCTTCCACGAGTTCACAGATGTTTCAATGAAGGACCCGATGTTTCAGTCCTGAACTCCAGTTGAGTGGGATGAAAGATGCCTGTGCATGGATTTTTTTAACGTGTGGTGTTGCACATCAGCCACCACACGGGCATGACAGAGCTAGGCCTTTATCCAGTGGCAAGGATTAACCAGGACAGCTGGAGACATGCTCTGCTGCATGGACCTAGTGCGCACACATAGGGCTCAAGTTTCGGCTCGAGTTGCTCCTATATTTTTGCAGCAACTAGTTTAGAATGGAGTATCTTAGAAATTGCAATTCTCGGCATTTAGTTTGCTCCAATTCTAATGAGTTAGAATAGTTTTGTTTTAGAACAGTTTTTTTTCCAAAAGGGGGCGTTACCAGCCACTTACGCCTGTTTTTCAAGTTTAGACAGCGAAAACTTACTCCAAACTAACTTAGAATAGAGTAAGTGTAGATTTTTGTACGCTCAGAAAAACCATGCCTACACTTTATAAATTAGGTGCAGGGAAGCGGGAAGGGAAGTTTACAAGCATTAAACACTTCACTTTTACAAATAAGGAGCCATCATCAATAATAAATGAGAAATAAATCAATCCAAAAAAAATTTAAAAATTAAAAAATCAATCAATAAATAAAAAATTACGTTTCTACTCACCTACTGCAGCACCGGGAGCCTTCCAACAGCGTGCTGGGACAGGCCCCCCAGTGTCTCTCTCTGTTTCTGACAGCGAGGGGTAGGGGGAGAGGCTGAACGGGAAGGAGGGGGTCTGAACAGAGGCTGAACGCGGGGAGGGCGGGGTGGAGGTTAATTTTCACTGATCCAGTACTTTATTTTTTTAAAAAGTCTCAGTTTTTCAGGTTTGATGAAAGGCATATCTGCCCTGGTCCTTGATGTTAATTCGCTGAGGTCACCAAACCATATGGCAGTAATGCAGTCAAATAACAGTACAGCACCACGGGCCCAAGTTTCCACAAGAAAAAAAACGGGTGCCCCTCCGAGCTGGGCGCCCGTTTTTCACGCCTAAAACGGCGCCTAAAAAAATCCTCGGTATTCTTACAGGTCCTGTGGCACTCGGCGCAGCCGGCACGAGCTGTGGGGGGGGCGGAGCCAGGTCCCTGCGCTGAAAACAGTGCCGGGACCTCTGCACATGCGCGCTACAGTCGGCACGCAAGTGCAGTAGCTCCAGGCGCCGAACTGTGTGGGAGGGGCCTGAAGCACGCAGCCCCTAGCCCTGGCCCAATGGCCTCACTGGGGCTGCGTGAATGAGGCTCCTCCCACGGCCAGCTCCTGCTCCCCGCCCGACCAGACCCGACACTCGCTTCCCCCCCCCCACCGACCAGACCCGACTCGACACCCGCTCCCCCCCCCCCCGCCACCCGAGACCCCCCCGCCCCGACCCGACACCCGCTCTCCCCCCCCCCCCCGACCTCAGCCGAGACCCGCTCCCCCCGCCCCGACCGAGACCCGAGACCCGCTCCCCCCGCCCCGAGACCCGCTCCCCGACCCGAGGCCCGCTCCCCCCCCGACCCGACACCCGCTCCCGCTCCCCCTCGACCCGACACACGCCCCCCCCCCACACGAGACCCAAGACCCGCTCCCCCCGCCCCGAGACCCGCTCCCCGACCCGAGGCCCGCCCCGCCCCGAGGCCCGCTCCCCCCCCCGACCCGACACACGCTCCCCCCCCGCCCCGACCCGACACCCGCTCCCCCCGCCCCGAGACCCGCTCCCCGACCCGAGGCCCGCCCCGCCCCGAGGCCCGCTCCCCCCCCCGACCCGACCCGACACCCGCTCCCCCCCGACCCGACACCCGCTCCCCCCCGCTCCTGTTCCCCGACCCCCCCCCCTCTCTTCCCTCCCTCTCTCCCTCTCTCCCTCTCTCCCTCTCCCTCCCCTCTCTCCCTCCCTCTCTTGCTCAGTGGCACGAATAGCTGCAGAATTCTCCCTGGCTGAAGCACTTTCACACAGGTAGGAAGATGGTTTATTTAATCTTTTCTTGGCTTATAAATGTTTATTCAGGTTGGGTTTATTTGTATAATATTTGTAGAAGTATAAATAAGGATTTATTGTCGAATTTAATGAGTTCCCTTCCCCCCCACCTCGTTCTGGGCGCCTAATTTGTAACCTGCGCCTGATTTTTTAATGTGTAGAACAGGTTTTTTCAGTTCTACAAAAATCTTCACTGGCGCTATTCTACTTTAGTTTGGAGTACATTTTCACTCTGGAAACTTTCAAATCAGGTGTCAGTGGCCAGACACGCCCCTGTTTGAAGAAAAAATTCTGTTCTAAACTAGAACTGTTCTACCTGACTAGAACTGCAGAAAAAAAAATGTGGAGAATTGCGATTTCTAAAATAGTCCGTTCTCCACCAGTTACTACTAAAAATGAGGCGCGAATCATGTGGAAACTTGGGCCCCACAATTCTACACGAATTAGCTGTTTCGTAACTTTCTCACACCACCAACTGTAGGCGCCAAATCAATCGATTATTGTGACTCACCTATGTATTTTAACATAAATGATTAATTATCAGCTTTTTCTTTTCTACCTGCTATTACATTGCTTTTCCAAATTTATTTGTTTCATTCGTCCACCAACTTGTTTTCCATTGATTTACTTATTTTCATGCTAGCCCATCCCATTTCCTACTGCTCAAGAAGCTTATACTCCAGAGACAACAATTTAATAACCCCTGTCTGAGAAATCCAGAAGCTGCGAATTAATCCCACTGCCGGAGAAGCCCTAATTTAATTTATGCCCTTTTTCCCCCCATTTCCCCAACTGCATCATTGCCAGCTGCCGGGGAAGCCATCATTATTGACATGGCCTCCAGCAGTGCCTTCCTGCTACCGTTGCCAACAAGAGCAAAAACCCCACTAGCCAATATAGTTGCATCATTTTCTATACCTCCGTACTGTTTCCCCACTGCCCCAGAAACCAGTAGCTATCTTTATTTAGTCTGAACATCTTCCTCGCAAGCTTTCCTTATTTAGTACCTTTCAGTCTGCAATGCCAGATTGCATTTCTTCCTCACTCATTTTGCCAATTTATTTTCTTTCTCTCCAATTTCATCACTGAGTTTATGAAGTTTGAGTTTGTCTGACCTGCAGAGCGTCGGGCTACGAGGAGCTACTGTACATGCGCACACACTCTAGCGCGCATGTGCAGAGGTCCCGGCACGGTTTTCAGCGCCGGGACCTGGCTCCACCCCCCACCCCTTGTGCTGCTATGCGATGCGCCGAGCCCGAAGACGTCCTAAGGAACTCTTAAGAATTACAAGGTAAGTTTTTGGCACCGTTTTTTTTCTAAGAAGTCGCCGCACCTTATTGAGGTGCATCTGTTTTTACAGGGGGTGGAAACTTGGGCCCAATGATGCTGTAGTGAAAAGGAAAATGCATGTACATATTTATTCTCAAGTGTAAATTGAACTCTGCTCACTGGTATCCAAATCTTGGTTACATGTTTTAATATTGCCAACAGTAAAAGGATTAAAATAAAGCTTTTCGAAAAATTCACTTGGAACTAGCTACACTTATTGGGTACACATTGGGTACAAAGCTAACAGGATGAGAGATTATCGTTTGAAATGGGTTTGACCTTGCATCGATAAAGTGTGCAGTATAGCTAACCTATGAAGTGTTGTAGTTCTCAACAGCATGCTGACAATCTCTCATTCACTCTCACTCTCACACTCAGACTCACACGCTCACTTTTCCCCTCACGCTCACTTTTCCCCTCACGCTCGCTTTTCCCCTCGCGCTCGCTTTTCCCCTCGCGCTCGCTTTTCCCCTCGCGCTCGCTTTTCCCCTCGCGCTCGCTTTTCCCCTCGCGCTCGCTTTTCCCCTCGCGCTCGCTTTTCCCCTCGCGCTCGCTTTTCCCCTCGCGCTCGCTTTTCCCCTCGCGCTCGCTTTTCCCCTCGCGCTCGCTTTTCCCCTCGCGCTCGCTTTTCCCCTCGCGCTCGCTTTTCCCCTCGCGCTCGCTTTTCCCCTCGCGCTCGCTTTTCCCCTCGCGCTCGCTTTTCCCCTCGCGCTCGCTTTTCCCCTCGCGCTCGCTTTTCCCCTCGCGCTCGCTTTTCCCCTCGCGCTCGCTTTTCCCCTCGCGCTCGCTTTTCCCCTCGCGCTCGCTTTTCCCCTCGCGCTCGCTTTTCCCCTCGCGCTCGCTTTTCCCCTCGCGCTCGCTTTTCCCCTCGCGCTCGCTTTTCCCCTCGCGCTCGCTTTTCCCCTCGCGCTCGCTTTTCCCCTCGCGCTCGCTTTTCCCCTCGCGCTCGCTTTTCCCCTCGCGCTCGCTTTTCCCCTCGCGCTCGCTTTTCCCCTCGCGCTCGCTTTTCCCCTCGCGCTCGCTTTTCCCCTCGCGCTCGCTTTTCCCCTCGCGCTCGCTTTTCCCCTCGCGCTCGCTTTTCCCCTCGCGCTCGCTTTTCCCCTCGCGCTCGCTTTTCCCCTCGCGCTCGCTTTTCCCCTCGCGCTCGCTTTTCCCCTCGCGCGCTCTTTCCTCCCCTCACGCTCACTTTTCCCCTCGCGCTCTTTCCTCCCCTCCCCCCCCACACACTCTCTCTCTCTCTCTCTCTCTGTCTCTGTCTCTGTCTCTCTCTCTGTCTCTCTCTCTCTGTCTCTCTCTCTCTGTCTCTCTCTCTCTGTCTCTCTCTCTCTGTCTCTCTCTCTCTGTCTCTCTCTCTCTTTCCTCTCCCCCCCTCCCTCTCTCTCTTTCCTCTCCTTCCCCCCCCCCCCTCCCTCTCTTTCCTCTCCTTCCCCCCCCCCTCCCTCCCTCTCTTTCCTCTCCTTCCCCCCCCCCCCTCCCTCTCTCTCTTTCCTCTCCTTCCCCCTCCCCCCTCCCTCTCTCTCTCTCTCTCTCTCTCTCTCTCTCTCTCTCTCTCTCTCCTACGCATGCGTGGGCGACTCCTGACCCCCGAATTGCGGGAAAACATACTCTGAGAAAAGATTATTTTGCACATGCGCAGAAAGGCCATTGTCAAGGACGCCAGCTTTACACAAGAAAAAACGCCACCGCCCGATACTTATCGCCACCGCCGGTGTAATTTTACCGAAACTAGCGGCTTTGGTTCTAAGCGGTATTCCAGCGGTACTAAAAACTCGATCAGGGTATACCGCCGAGATATGGGCGGTAGCGCTTAATATGGAATTTCTAGCCGGTGTTATGATCTGGTTGTGAGTGATCTATGTCAAGTATTTAATTTTCCTATGACTCACCTCTCCCTATCTCTGTACCCTCCTGCAGCCCTACAACATCCGAGATTGCTGCGTTCGTAAAATTCTGGACTCCTGTGCATCCTCAATTTACCACTCCACCATTGGTGGCTGTGCCTTCAGCTGCCTCGACTCTAAACTCTGGAGTTCCTCCCTAAACTTCTCCACATTTCTACCTTTCTCTCCTTTAAGATGCTCCTTAAAACCTATCCCTTTGACCAAGCCTGTCCTAATATCTCCTTACGTGGCTCAGTGGCAAATTTTGTTAATGCTTCCGTGAAGCGTTTTGGGACGTTATACTATGTTAAAGGTGCTATATAAATGCAAGTTTTTGTGTTCTAATAGAAAATGCTCTATTTATAAATACATATTAACAATGCCTTTTAAAGGGTTTGCTGTCAAAATTGTAGCAATGGACATGTTTTTGTGAGGCAAGATGCTGCTACTATACTGAATATTTAGTACATGTATGGTATTTTCTCACTGACCTGATATCAAAAATGCAGGATATAATGAGAAAATGTCTATTGACACGGTGGTCTTGAGCTAACCTGAAAAAGTTGGTGATACACTATCACCAGTCCAATGGCTATAAAAATCAACCAGTGCAAATCCCTGCCAAAAAAGTAAAAACAAACTCTGGCAGTCAGTTGAACTGCTATTAATATTTCAATATTTGAAAAGCACTCATTACCTCCCTATGACTGAGAATCTCACTAGTATTTAAGGCCAATGAGCACAGGAGAGAGCTCGGCCATCTGCAATTTCATACTTGTGCGAGTGGCCAGCAAAAACATGCCAGCTCAGTTGCATGACTGCAAAAATATTACAATATTTGGTAGCAGAAAATGGCACCATTCTGGTTTTGAGTTGTCGAAAGTGATGTAGTATGACTGTTCAGTTCCATGCTGAGATGTTAGTATGCTTTAAAAGGAAATTCGCAATTTAAGATTTAACTGAAGAGGGGACCTGCCTGCTGGTTACCAAAAAGTTGCATAGCGTGTTTCGGAACAGAATAACGAAGCATGTTATCAGTAATGGTTATGAAAACAGTTACAAACATCAATGCAAATGACCTTCATCAACATAAGGGGCTAGAATTTACAGTGCTTCACTGCCCGGTGTCTCTGCCGCTTTGGGCGAGAACCAGGTCGGCGCAAATTTCCCCACCTGAGTTGCATCGTCGATATCAAAGAACCTGGGGAGCGGACCGCCAGCGTGCATCGTCCATAGCTATGGTGCGATTTTTGGCTCAGCGGTGATCCGTAGGTAAGTTTTTAAAACAACGCCCACGAGATTCAGTGGAGCTGGACGGTAGGTAAGTAGCCCTGCAAAAAAGGTAAGTAATTGTTTTTTTTACTAATTATTTTAAAATTCTCTTGCAGTGATTTAAGTGAAAAGGGTCCTGAGAATGTTTTTATGATTTTTTTTATTTTATGTTTTTTGAAAAAATAATTTGTGTTTTTCTCCTCCTAGGCCCAACCCGCAGCCTCGGTGTAAATTTTTAGTAAATTTATTAATTATCGTCCATTTTCTTTAAGAACCACCCAGTTGGCCCAAGATTCTATTTTTTCGGCGAGAAACGGGGTGCAACGCCCATTTTTTCACCGGGTGGATTTTTTTTCTTTTTTTGGGGAATCTTTTGCCGGCGATAATTTTAGGAATCTGGCGTTATTTTGGGCGGCAATCGGGCGCTGACGGATTGTTTGGAAATTCTAGCCCAAGGTCATTTGATGTTTGTGATATGCTCCTATTTTCCCAGCAGGTGCATGCTGTTTTGGTTAATGTTTATGTTTGCCATGTTCTAACCTCTTTAAAATGTAGTGACACATGCACAGATGGTTGAATGATTTATGGTCTATGATTAATGAATGGACAAAAAAATACATAAACATCTTTTTAGTAAGATAAGATACTATCAGACAACATATTCACCACATATTGAATAACAACTGGTGTTGAGGGTACTGTGAAGAGCTTGTTTTTGCAGGTGCTTTCCTTTTTGTGTTACAGCTGTAATACACTTTGAAATTGTTTTAAATAAGTCTATTCACATTAGAGGACATTACAAAAACATTTTTTTTTCTGAATTTGTGACCTTGTTATGTTGAATTCACTAAAGAAAACGTGCAGTGAAATGTTAGTTATGATAACCTTTTGTCCAAAGTTACAGTAGTTTTATACTTTGCTTTATTTGTTGACACTGCAGCATATTCTGCAGGTTATAAATAGATCATAATCAAGCATAGTAAATTGACCATGAATATCGGGCAAATTTGAAGTAAATTGACGATCAATATTGGACATGCTAGTAGCAGTAATAGTTAATTTTCTATATTTGTATTAAGTTCTACAACAGGTTAATGAAGACATAGATTTCATGTTTTGTATAGAAAGAACACTCAGCATGTGTTAAGTTAGACATGTGGTTGAAGATAGAACTTGGGTCTGTCTGTTGTCTGTTATTTCGGCTTAAATGTTGTTTTCCCTGATGTAGCAAAAATCTAATTCCGCCGTGAGCTATATGAGATCTAAATGGATTGTACGTTGTATTCTCACTTAGAAGTTAGATATAAATGGGTGATGTCGGAACTGGGAAAATTTGTATTGGTGCAATCGCGGTGCTATGATAAGGTTGGGGAAGGCATGTTGTCAGTGCTGTGCATTACTTTGCATCTAACTTTGTCTAACGTGCTGTACCTGACAAGGATGTGATTGATGCTGGCACTGTGTGCCAAAACAGGAGTGTTCTATTTATTGTAAAAATAAAATTCACCAATTTTAAAAAAAATCTATAATCCATACTAGATCTAGTGTTGTCCCAATACTGGGTTGCATGTGCACTACTGGAATATAATTATGAGCTTTATAGTTAAAAAATTATATATGTTATGGTCGAAATCGAATAGGTCTTTAATGCATCTCCAGGAAATTGACAACCCTTTGCAGTGAAAATAAAAGTCAGTTGACTTTTCAGGTCAGTTTTTAAGAGGGTTTATACCTGAAATGTCAATTGACTCAATGGATGCTTGCTCACTTGCTGAATGTCCCCAGCATTTTCTGTTTCTGTTTAAGATTTTCAGCACCTGCAGTATTTTGCTTTTTGTTAGCAGTAAAAATAAAAATCATGTTCGATATCATACACCGGTCAATAGCAAGCCAGATATGTCCCAGAATATTGCACAATTATAACATTGTGTTGTGGTTCTGTTTGTGATAAGGGTTTTGCTGCATGCACCACCATTGTTATGATATTCTGGGGTCAAGTTTCGGGCCGTGCCTAGAACGGCGCAGCCCCGCGAGCCACGCCTGATTTCCGCGCTCAAAACCGCACCTAAAACTTACCTTGGTATTCTCCCCGCTGCTGGAACGCTCCAGGCCCTTGGCGCAGCGCAGCTGAAAACAGTGCTGGGACCTCTGCACATGCGCGCTAGAGTGTGCGCGCATGTGCAGTAGCTCCAGGCCGCCGAGGCTGTGTGGGCGGGGCCCGAAGCACACCGCCACTAGCCCTGGCTGAATGGGCTCACTGGGGCGGCGAAGATCAGACTTGGGCCTCCCTCCTCTTCAACTCCTGCTCCGACTCCCACCGCCCCCCCCCCCCCCCCCCCCAGCCCCCATTCAGGTCCAGTGCCTCCCCTGTTCAAATCCCGGTCTGGTCCACCCCTCCCCCCCTCCCCCCAATGTCCTCGGCAGGGCCTGCCCGCCCGGCATCTTGCTGGGGGTGGGCCCTGCCCGAAGTCTTCGGCCTGGCTTCCTCTCGTCGGCCGGGCCCGTTCAGCCTCACCCCCACCCCCCCCCCTCTCTCCTCCTCCTCTCCGCCTCTCTTCCCCCCCATCCCTCCCTCCCTCTCATCTCCCCCCTCCCTTCCTCTCCTCTTCCCCCCCTCCCTCTCCTCTCTTCCACCCCTCCCTCCCTCTCCTCTCTTTCCCCCCCTCCCTCCCCTCCCTCCCTCTCCTCTCTTTCTCTCCCCCCCTCCCTCTCCTCTCTTTCTCTCCCCCCCTCCCTCTCCTCTCTTTCTCTCCCCCCTCCCTCTCCTCTCTCCTCGCTCCCTCCCTCTCCTCTACTCGCTCCCTCTCCTCTCCCCTCCCTTCCCTCTCCCCTCCCTCCCTCTCCCCTCCCTCCCTCTCCCCTCCCTCCCGCTCCTCTCCTCTCCCCTCCCTCACTCTCCTCTCTTTCCCCCCCTTCTCCTCTCCCCCCCCCTCTCCTCCCCCCCCAATCCCCCCAATCCCACCTCTCCTCTCCTCCCCCCCACCCCCCCAATCCCCCCTCTCCTCTCCTCCCCCCCCCAATCCCCCCTCTCTTCCCCCCCCCCAATCCCCCCTCTCCTCCCCCTCCCTCCCTCTCCTCTCTTCCCCCCCCCTTCCCTCTCCTCTCCTCTTCCCCCCCCTCCTCTCCCCCTCCCTCCTCCTTTCCTCTCTTCCCCCCCCCCTCTCCTCTTCCCCCCCCCCCTCCTCCTTTCCTCTCTTCCCGCCCCTCTCCTCTTTCCCCTCCCTCCCTCCCTCCCTCCCTCCCTCCCTCCCTCCCTCCCTCCCTCTCTCTCCTCTCTCCTCTCTCCTCCCTCCCTCTCCTCTCTCCCCCCCCCTCTCCTCTCTTCCCCCCCCTCTCTCCTCTCCTATCCTCTTCCCCCCTCCCTCTCCTCTCCTCCCTCCCTCTGCTCCACCCCCCCTCTCCTCTCCCCCCTTCCCTCTCACTCCTTCCCTCTCCGCCCTCCCTCCTCTCCCAACCACCTTCGTCCCCCTCCTCTCCCCCTCCCCCCCCCCCACCCACGCCTCGCTGTCAGCAACACAGAGACACTGACAGACAGAGAGAGAGACACACTGACAGACAGAAAGAGTCGGAGAGAGAGACACTGACAGAGACAGAGAGACACTGGAGGGTGGGGTGGGGTGGGGTGGGGGGGGGGGGGGTGTCCCAGCACGCTGTTGGAGGGCTCCCGGTGCTACAGTCGGTGAGTAGAAACGTAATTTTTTATTTATTGATTTTTTTAAAAACAAATTTTTTATTTAAAAATGTTTTTTAATTGATTTATTGATTTATCATTTATTATTGATGATGGCTCTTTATTTGTAAAAGTGATGTGTTTCATGTTTGTAAACTTCCCTTCTCCCCCTCCCCCCCCCCCATCTCTCATTCCTTACACCTGATTTCTAAGTGTAGGCAAGGTTTTACTGAGCATACAAAAATCTACACTTACTCTATTCTAAGTTAGTTTGGAGTAAGTTTTCGCTGTCTAAACTTGCAAAACAGGCGTAAGTGGCCAGCCACGCCCCCTTTTGGAAAAAAAATCTGTTCTAAAATGAAAGTGTTCTAACTCATTAGAACTGGAGCAAACTAAATGCCAAGAATTGCAATTTCTAAGATACTCCATTCTAAACTAGTTGCTCCAAAAAAATAGGAGCAACTCAGGCTGAAACTTGACCCCTCTGTAACTAGCGCATTTGACTACTGACTAAATTAATGCACAAAACGTTAGCAATACATAATATAACAGAAAAGCATTCAGCCCTGTCCAAGTGGTAATATATGATACAACTTTATTTATTGCTGTATTAGAATTATTGCTGGATTCATTCATTTTTTTCCAAAATTCCCTGAAAGCACAAAGTAGCTTATAAAATCACTGACCCAATTACCATACTTTGGGATTTCCTGTCTGAGGAAGCAAATCAAGCATTTGTACCATTCATGAAATATATCAGAAGGTTATTCTGCAGTTAGAAAATAACTGCAAGAGTTGCAAAACTCTGTTGCGTAGCATTGCAGTATTTTGTTTGAGCCCTTCAGTGGCTCAATGTGTTTGCAGAACGCACTTGCAATAACTCGTCATGTATAAGAAGACTTATGAAAGCACTTTACATTAAAGAGGATAAAATAGTGTGTGCCAAGCAGGAATGAATAAAGAAAAAAATCAGAGGGTTAATATGTTGGGGACATGGTCAAATACAAAAATATTGAGATTTTTGAAAGTGGGGTTGATGGGAACTCTATATGCAGTGCCAGAGGACAGGCAGTCACGAATGCTGGTGGGTGGCATGGGGGGGCAGGGGGGTGGGTGGCGTGTGGGGTGGGGGGGAAGGAGGAGAGGGGAGGAGGGGAGTCCAGTTGTAGCCTGGAATTAGAGGAACAGAGGCATTGTGAAGGAACTGCAGATAGGCAAATTAGGCTCAAAACAAGTAAATCCCTAAAAATACATAGTATTTATCCCAGTGTGCCATGAAAGATTGGAGAGGTGATTTATGAGACATTGATAATCATTGAGGGAACCGGTGGATACTGGCGAAATACCAGGAGATTGGAAACAGGCTAATGTGGTGTCTTATGTTAAGAAAGGATGACAAAACAGATATGCACAAATACAGACAACTATTGGTTCTATTCCTATTCCATCTATAATAATAATTAGTTTTTGTCTGTACTGGGACGTGGCCGGGGGCTGGGAGCACGTGGTCCGGACTCGGTATAGAACCTTGGTTAGACCACACTGGAGTACTGTGAACTGGCTCCATGTAATAAAAAGAATATCGAAGCACTGGCGAAGGTGCACAAAAGATTAACTAGAATGAAACCAGAACTGAGAGGTTATACCTAGCAGGAAAGTTTGAACAAGCTAAAAAAGAGATGACTGAGGGGAGACCAAGAATCATTGAATAATGGGGCCCAAGTTTCCACAAGAAAAAAAACGGGCGCCCCTCCGAGCTGGGCGCCCGTTGTTTGCGCCGAAAACGACGCCTAAAAAAATCCTCGGTATTCTCCACCTACTTACAGGTCCTCTGGCCCTCGGCGCAGCCAGCACGAGCTGTGGGGGGGGCGGAGCCAGGTCCCTGCGCTGAAAACAGTGCCGGGACCTCTGCACATGCGCGCTACAGTCGGCACGCAAGTGCAGTAGCTCCAGGCACCGAACTGTGTGGGAGGGGCCCGAAGCACGCAGCCCCTAGCCCTGGCTGAATGGCCTCACTGGGGCTGCGTGAATAAGGCTCCTCCCACGGCCAGCTCCTGCTCTCCCCCCCCGACCGGACCTGACACCCCCCCCCCCCCCCCCCCCCGCCGACCAGACCCAACCTGACACCCGCTCCCCCCCCCCCCCGCCGACCAGACCCGACCCAACACCCGCTCCTCTCCCCCTCCCCCTCTCTCTCCCTCCCTCCCCCTCTCTCTCTCTCCCTCCCTCCCCCTCTCTCTCCCTCCCTCCCCCTCTCTCTCTCTCCCTCCCTCCCCCTCTCTCTCTCTCCCTCCCTCCCCCTCTCTCTCTCTCCCTCCCTCCCCCTCTCTCTCTCTCCCTCCCCCTCTCTCTCTCTCTCTCCCTCCCTCCCTCTCTCTCTCTCTCCCCCTCCCTCCCGCTCAGCGAGACGAACGGCTTTCTCCCCCCCCCCCTCCTCCTCCCCTCCCGCTCAGCGGCACAAACGGCTGCAGAATTCTCCCTGGCTGAAGCACTTTCACACAGGTAGGAAGATGGTTTATTTAATCTTTTCTTGGCTTATAAATGTTTATTCAGGTTGGATTTATTTGTATAATATTTGTAGAAGTATAAATAAGGATTTATTGTCGAATTTAATGAGTTCCCTTCCCCCCCACCTCGTTCTGGACGCCTAATTTGTAACCTGCGCCTGATTTTTTAATGTGTAGAACAGGTTTTTTCAGTTCTACAAAAATCTTCACTGGCTCCATTCTAAGTTAGTTTGGAGTACATTTTCACTGTGGAAACTTTCAAATCAGGCGTCAGTGGCCGGACACGCCCCCTTTTGAAGAAAAAATTCTGTTCGAAAGTAGAACTGTTCTACCTGACTAGAACTGCAGAAAAAAAAATGTGGAGAATTGCGATTTCTAAAATAGTCCGTTCTCCACCAGTTGCTCCTAAAAATCAGGCGCGAATCATGTGGAAACTTGGGCCCATAGAATGGTTACAGCACAAAAGGAGGCCATTCAGCCCGCCAAACCTGTGTCGACTCTCTGCAAGAGCATTTCAGCTAGTCCCACTCCACTGCCCAAAGACCTGATAGAGGTCTTCATGATTATGAAAGGTTTTGGTTGGGTAGATGTGAAACGATGTTTCTACTTGCAGACAGAACTAGGGTCATAAATATAAGATAGTCACTTCCTACATTACAACAATGATTACACTTCAAAAAAGGTACTTCATTGGCTGTAAAGCGCTTTGATCGTCTGGTGGTCTTGAAAGGTGCTATGTAAAGGCAAGTTTTTCTTTCTTTCTAGTAAATCCAATAGGGAATTTAGGAGAAACTTCTTTACCCAGAGACTGGTTAAAATGTGGAACTCGCTACCATTCTTTTGTATGGTAGTAGCAAAAAACAAATTAAATATTAATATCTACGTCAGATATCCAGGCTGCTTGGATATCTTGTAGGCTGCCCGTGAATTTCCTCTGAGGGCAGTGTTCAAATGATGTGCTCTAGTGTCTAATTAGGAGCTCCGCAGTCGCATAATGAGGATGCTTTAATCTTCCATCTATGGAGAAGGTGGCAGCATCTACCATGCCCGGTTCTGAGGGGGATGCTAGTTGTCCACTGTTTACGAGGAAGGTTTGATCCTTCAGGTTGTACTGTGGGGTTCTCTAAATAAGAAATCCATTCCATGTGTCGCAGTTCTTCCGAGCATTTTGCCATTGGTCATCAAGACTGTGGGGAGAAAGTTGAAGGGCTTTGGCGACGGTTCAAAATGGCCTTCCAGATTTGAAGTGGGCTTGGATCGGCATGTATTTGCTGGTGTAGCGGTTGTATTCTCTGGAGACTGCATAGGTGTGGTGTTGCGATGTTTGCAAGGACGGCCAACCAAGGTGTTGGTGTTGATAAAACCATACCGGTGATAATTCTCAGAGTTCAGCTGGACATCAATGGATTCGACATGTGGACTTGTTAACCATGCAGGAGAGCAGTGCACAGGGTGAGTGCTGCCGTATGGAGGGCTTGAGCATCCCACTCCATGTGGATCCGGCAACTTTCTGGATTGGGTTGACCCTACTCTTTAGTTTCTTTCCAAGGTTCTGGAGAATGCTGTCTGTGACAGGGTACGATCAAATAGTCGTGCAAGGAGTAGATGCATTTAAGGGGTAGCTAGATTAATGAATGAGGGGGAAAGGAATAGAAGGATATGTTAATGGTATTAGATGAAGGAGGGTAGGAGGAGGCGGCTCATGTGGAGCATAACAACAACAACTACTTGTATTTATATAGCGCCTTTAAAATGTCCCATGGCACTTCACAGGAGTGTTATAAAACAAAATTTGACACCAAGCCACATGGAAAAGTTAGGGGGCAGATGACCAAAAGCTAGGTACGTTCTAAGGAGCATCTTAAAGGAGGAAAGAGAGACACAGAGGTTTAGGGAGGGTAATCCTAGAGCTTAGGGCCTAGGCAGCTGAAGGCATGGCATCCAGTGGTTGAGCGATTAAAATCAGGGATGCTCAAGAGGACAGAATTAGAGGAGAGCAAATACCTCTGGGAGTGAGGAGGTGGTTGTGGGGCTGGAGGAAGTTAGAGGTCGGGAAGGGTGAGGCCATGGAGGGATTTGAAAACAAGGATGAGAATTTTAAAATTGAGGCAGTGTAGGTCAGCGAGCACAGGGGTGATGGGTGAGCGCCACTTGGTGCAAGTTAGGACACGGGCAGCAGAATTTTGAATGACCTCAGGTTTACATAGGGTAGAATGTGGGAGGCTAGCCAGGAGTGCATTGGAATAATCAAGTCTAGAGGTAACAAAGGCATGGATGAGAGTTTCAGCAGTACATGAGCTGAGGCAGGGCCAGAATCAGTCGATGTTACGGAGGTGGAAATAGGCGGTCTTAGTTATGGCGTGGCTATGTGATCGAAAGCTCATATCAGGGTTAAATATGACAGAGGCTGTGAACCATCTGGATCAGCCTCAAACTGATGCTAGAAAGAGGGATAGAGTCAGTGGCTAGAGAACAGAGTTTGTGCCGGGGACCGAAAACAATGGTTTTGGTCTTCCCAATATTTAACTGGAGGAAATTTCTGCTCATCCAGTACTGGTTCTCGGACAAGCAATCTGATAATTTGGAGACCGTGGAAGGATTGAGAGATGTGGTGGTGAGGTAGAGCTAGGTGGTGTTGGCATACACGTGGAGTCTGATGCTGTGTTTTCAGATGATGTCGCCGAGGGGCAGCATGTAACTGGGAAATAGGAGGGGGCCAAGGATAGGTCCTTGGGGATACACCAGAGATACCGATGCGGGAGTGGGAAGAGAAGCTGTTGCAGGTGATTCTCTGGCTACGGTTAGATAGATAAGAATGGAATCATGCGAGTGCATTCCTACCCAGCTGGATGACGATGGGGAGGCGTTGGAGGGGGATGGAGTGGTCAACTATGCCAAAGGCTGCGGAAAGGTTAAGAAGGACGAGGAGGGATAGTTTACCTTTGTCATAGTAACATAGGTTATCAGTTGTGACTTTGATGAGAGCCGTTTTGGTACTGTGGCAGGGGCAGAAACCTGATTAGAGGGATTCAGACATGGTGTTCCAGGAAAGATGGGCACGGATTTGGAAGGCAACAGCACAACGCATTCAAGGAATTTGGGGAGAAAAGCAAGGTTGGAGATGGTGTGGTAGTTTGCAAGGATGGAGGGGGTCAAGGGTTGTTTTCTTGAGGAGAGGGGTGATGATGGCAGTTTTGAAGGAGAGGGGGAAAGTACCTGAGGAGAGAAGCATTAACAATATCAGCTAAAATGGGAGCCAGAAAAGGAAGTTGGGTGGTCAGCAGTTTAGTGGGAATAGGGTCGAGGGAACAGGAAGTGGGTCTCATGGATAAGATGAGCTCGGAGAGGGCATGAGAGGAGATCGGAGAGAAACTGGAGAAAAATTAAAGATCAGGGCTAGGGCAGGGGGGAACCTTGGAGGAAGTTTGGTCCAGTGGGCTAGGGAAAGAAAGGGAAGTGGCAGAGGCAGCTGATCGGATGGTCTCAATCTTGGAGACAAAGAAGTCCATGAGCTCCTCGCACTTGTTGGAGGTGAAGGTGAAGGAGACAGGAGGAGGAATTTAAGAAGACAGTTTGCAGTAGAGAAAAGAAGCTGGAGATTATCTTTGAATTCCAGAATGATCCTGGAATAGTGAGCAGTTTTGGCAGAAAAAGCACTATCGGATCCTGCTCTATGTGGTCCATCCAGATGTGGCAATGAATGGCTAAACCATTGTCCAGTATATCTGTTCAAATTTGCGTCCCTTGGACTTAAGGGAGCAGGGATGAGGTCCGTACCAGGGGACGAGAGAATAATGGTTTTAATAGGGACTAGGGCATGAAAGGTGGTGGTGAGCATGTGGTTGAGCAGATTGGGAGCTGCAGAAATGTCATGGTGAATGAAGGGCTAAAGGCTAGACAATTGGGATTTTGTAAGTGCAGTTGTAAGTGTGTTGGGAGAGAGCTATTTCCAAGGGCGGATACAGAAGGAAGTAGGGTTGGGTGCGGCAGGGTGGTGGACGTGGGTGGAGAGCGATACAAGGAAGTGGTCAGAGATGGCCTTAAACACTGGCATGGACGTTTTGGGAAGAATGGCCTGTTTCTGTGCTGTAAATACTATGTAATGGATTATATGTACTGGACTACAATGGATGAGCATGTTATTGGTGCAACTCAAAATGGAGTGCAATGTTAACCAAAATGTTGCCTAAGTTAAAGCCTGTATATTCCAGCTGAAGCACTTCAGGGCTTAAGTGACTGGAATGGCACAGACTCAAACAGGTCCTCACTGGAAAAATATGGAAACAGAAAATATAACTAGCTTTAAACACTCAAGTAATATTACATGAAATATTGAGTAAAAGGAAGTGAAATATGATCTTTCTGCTAGTGCGATCTAATTATCTGGTTATCCTACTTATGAACCTATCCTAATTCTAATATGCATTTTTAACTGGATTTAATATTTATAAGAAACAGCCTACTTTAGTTTGGGTATCCTTTTTGTGCAGTTTGAACCTGAAGTAATTCTGATATTTATCACTTTTGTTTGTATTTTATTGTTTTACTCTAAAATTCATGTCTTTGAGTACAAATCAACACTATGGGCCCAAGTTTCCACACGGTAAAAAACGGGCGCCCCTCCGAGCTGGGCGCCCGTTTTTCGCGCTTAAAACGGCGCCGGAAAAAAAACTCGCGATTCTGGAGATCCCTGCAGCTCCTTATCTGTTTGGCGCGGCGCCCAGGGGGGTGGAGCCTACACTCGCGCCGATTTTGTAAGTGGGAGGGGGCGGGTACTATTTAAATTAGTTTTTTTCCTGCCGGCAACCCTGCGCGTGCGCGTTGGAGCGTTCGCGCACGCGCAGTGTGAAGGAAAACATTGGCACTCGGTCATTTTTGTAGTTCTTTGTAGCTGTTTAATTTTTGAACATTTTTTAATAAAATCACATTGCCATCAGCACTGAGGCTTCCTGCAGCCTTCTCACTGTCTCCTTCCCGCCCGTCGTCTGGAACGGCTTCTTCCTCCCCCCCCCCCCCCCCCCCCCCCACTGCGTTCGGGTGGGCAGGCCCGCACTCCCCTCCCTCCCGCCGTCGGGACCGTCTTCCTCCCGCTGCGTTCGGGCGGGCAGGCCCACACTCCCCTCCCTCCCGCCGTCGGGAACGGCTTCCTCCTCCCCCTTTGCCGTCGGGAACGAACGAACGAACTTGTGAGGCTGGCTGAAGCACTTTCACACAGGTAGGAAGATGGTTTATTTAATCTTTTCTTTGCTTATAAATGTTTATTCAGGTTGGATTTATTTGTATAATATTTGAATAAGTATAAATAAGGATTTATTGTAGAATTTAATGACTTTCCTTCTCCCCCCCCCTCTCCCCCCACCTCGTTCTGGACGCCTAATTTGTAACCTGCGCCTGATTTTTTAATGTGTAGAACAGGTTTTTTCAGTTCTACAAAAATCTTCACTTGCTCCATTCTAAGTTAGTTTGGAGTACGTTTTCACTGTGGAAACTTTGAAATCAGGCGTCAGTGGCCAGACACGCCCCCTTTTGAAGAAGAAATTCTGTTCCAAAGTAGAACTGTTCTGCGATTTCTAAGATAGTCCGTTCTCCACCAGTTGCTCCTAAAAAATCAGGCGCAAATCATGTGGAAACTTGGGCCCTATATTACAGTTACTTTCACTACATTGTTGTCCACGGCTTTTTAATAATACACAATATTTTGATCCAGCCACCTTCAGAATAAAGATTCATGGAATAGAATCTTACAGCACAGAGGGCCCAAGTTTCGGGCCGCGCCTAGAATGGCGCAGCCCCGACCTGGACGCCTGTTTTTCGCGCCACAAAGTGCGCCTAAAAAAAACTTCCAGATTCTCCGGCTCCCGGCAGGTCCTCTGTCCCTCGGCGCGGCGCAGCAAAAGCTGTAGGGGGCGGAGCTAGGTTCCTGCGCTGAAAACAGTGCCGGGACCTCTGCACATGTGTGCTACAGTGGGCGCGCATGTGCAGTAGCTCCAGGCGCCCAAAACTGTGTGGGAGGGGCCCGAAGCACGCAGCCCCTAGCCCTGGCCGAATGGGCTCACTGGGGCTGCGTAGATAAGGCTCCTCCAACGCCAAGCTCCTGTTTCCTCCGGTCCGGACCAGACCCGACTTGACTCCCGCTCCCACCACCCCCCCCCCACCTCCGCTTCCCCCCTCCACCCCTCCCCTCCGCTCCGACCCGCGCTCCCGATCCCCCCAGACCCGACACCACCTACCTGTCAATCCGGTAAGTCTAAGCTCAAAGTCTTGGGCCCGGCCCGTTCAGCCTCCCTCTCCTTTCTCTCTCTCTCTCTCTCTCTCTCTCTCTCTCTCTCTCTCTCTCTCTCTCTCTCTCTCTCTCTCTCTCTCTCTCTCTCTCTCTCTCCCCCCCCCCCCTCCCTCTCTCTCTCTCTTCCCCCTTCTCTCCCCCTTCCTCTCCCTCTCTTCTCTTTCCCCCCTCCCCTCCCTCCCTTCTCTTCCCCCCCCTTCTCTTCCCCCTGCCTCCCTTCCCCCTGCCTCCCTTCTCTCACACCCACTCCTCCCTCCCTTCTCTCCCCCCTCCCTCCCTTCCCTCCCCTCCCCTCCCCCCTCCCCTCCCTCCCTTCTCACCCCCCTCCCCTCCCTCCCTTCTCACCCCCCTCCCCTCCCTCCCTTCTCGCCCCCCTCCCTTCTCGCCCCCCCCTCCCTTCTCGCCCCCCCTCCCTTCTCGCCCCCCCCTCCCTTCTCGCCCCCCCTCCCTTCTCGCCCCCCCCTCCCTTCTCGCCCCCCCCTCCCTTCTCGCCCCCCCCTCCCTTCTCGCCCCCCCCTCCCTTCTCGCCCCCCCTCCCTTCTCGCCCCCCCTCCCTTCTCGCCCCCCCCTCCCTTCTCGCCCCCCCCTCCCTTCTCGCCCCCCCCTCCCTTCTCGCCCCCCCCCTCCCTTCTCGCCCCCCCCCTCCCTTCTCGCCCCCCCCCTCCCTTCTCGCCCCCCCCTCCCTCCCTCCCTTGTCACCTCTCCCACCCCCTCTCCCCCACTCCTCCTCCCCCTCCCCTCCTCCCCTCGCTGTCAGAAACACAGACACTGACAGACAAAGTGAGAGACACACACAGACAGACAGAGAGATAGAGACACTGACAGAGACACACTGGGGGGTGAGGGTGGGGTGGGGGGGGGCATCCCAGCACGCTGTTGGAGGGCTCCTGGTGCTGCAGTCGGTAAGTAGAAAATGTTTTATTTATTAATTAAAAAAATAAAAACAAATTCTTATTAATTTTTTTTGATTGATTTATTGATGTTTTTATCATTTATTATTGATGATGGCTCTTTATTTGTAAAACTGAAGTGTTTAATGTTTGTAAACTTCCCTTTAAACCCCCTCCTCCCATTCCCTACGCCTGATTTGTAACCTACGCCTGATTTTCTAAAGTGTAGACATGGTTTTTTCGAGTGTACAAAAATCTTCACTTACTCCATTCTAAGTTAGTTTGGAGTAAGTTTTCACTGCCGAAACTTTGAAAACAGGCGTAAGTGGCCGGACATGCCCCCTTTTGAAAAAAAAATTCTGTTCCAAAGTGAAACTGTTCTAACTGACTAGAACTGGAGCAAACTAAATGCCGAGAATTTGAATTTCCAAAAAATCAGGAGCAACTGAGGCCGAAACTTGGGCCCTGAAAGAGGGTTTTCGACACATTGCTGGCTCTTTGAAAGAGCTATCCACTATTGTGCTGTTTCCCCACTGCACTGCAGTTTTTTCCTTTTCAAGTAGATATCCAATTCCCTTTTGAAAGTTACTATTGAATCTGCTTCCACCACCCTTTTAGGCAGTGCATTCCAGATCATGATAGCTCGCTGCATTAAAAAAACAATTCTCCTCATTTCCCCTCTGGTTCTTCTGCCTGTTATCTTAAATCTGTGTCCTGATTACCAGCTCACCCACCAGTGGAAACAATTTCTCCTTATTTACTCCCCCTTACTGTCCCATATTGTCGTCATCCACCATAGATCTTCTGTTCTAAATTAGTGTTGATCCCAATTACTGTTCGACTGCTCCAGTGTCCTTTTCAGAATTTCTCAAGGAAATTCTTGAAGTTCTTTACACTCCAAGAACAGTATATATGGAAGTCAAAGTGTTGTATGTAGTGGCACAGTTCAGTTATTGTACTGATGTAAAACCACAAAGTTGTATTGCGTACTTACCAGATGCTTTGCTTGTCGAAAGGAAAATCCATGGTGAATCCACGAGGACATGAGAATAAATTTTATTTAGCAGCTAGCTCTCACTTGCTGTTTTCAATGCTGAAACCTTCTGTAAAATTGCATTAGTGTATCTGCAGTGGTTTGGAATTATCTGCTTCTGATAAACCGACCAGTCAAATGATTGTAATTAACCACTTCTGGCATGGAACAAATTAAATGTGATATTTTGAACTTTAACTTAAGGTGATATTACACACAGAGATTATTTCAGTTTTAGTTTCTAGGACAGTACAGTTCCATATTTACTAAAGTGAGTAAAGAATAAAAGAACATTTAACAAAAGTGTGGCATGAGTACAGTATTATAGCAAGGCTCTAGCACTGCATTGACATTTTAGAATGCAAGTAAATAATTTTTGGAGTTATTGCCATGATGTCCCTTTGTTCAATGGTTGGCATGTGAAGTATTATCTGCTTGTTTAGGTTAGCTAAGCAAGAGTGATAGGCGACTTGTGAAACCTAGAGAAAAAAAAGTTGATGCGTTTGTGCTTTAATTTATTCTTATACAGTAAAATATAACTGAAGAAAATCAGTCCTTTTCTAACAATTCGACTCATTTCCTTAAATGAAAGAATGTCATCTGGCACACCTACAGATATAGTACTCCTTTAACCTCATCTGGATCTTTCTAAATTCTTTTTGTTATACTATAGTCCCTGTTGTAATGAGGAATGCAGTCTTAAGTTTCCGGGAAGGACAGAAATATCACTGAAATATTCTTAAATAGGAAAAGAGAAGTCAGATACTGACCGAGGAGCCTGACATAGTTTTCTAGGCTCACTTAGTCCCCGAAGATCCTGTCATAGGATAAAGCAGGCACTTGGCAATTGGCCTTCAGAGGTGGACGGGAAGGTGAACATTGTTAAAAGAATTGGAGCAGGAACTGTGGAGAGGTTATGTTTGTTTCTTTTGTTTTGCAGACAGCTGGAGAGAGACTACAATTGCTGCAGTGAATAGATGCACTGCGTTTGACATGTGGACTTGCACGTTGCTACCATGAGTTGCTAGTAGACAGGACATTAGTTGCCAAAATGTCCTTTAGCTAAAGGTATTTAAGAATGAAAACTTTTGACCTGCAACATCACTTCCTCCCAGAGCGATATTTACATTAACAATTATCTATCATGGGAAATGAAATATTTGAACCTGGAAAGGATCCTGTGAATTACTCACTTCTGTTAACCCGATAAATCCTGGAGCAGCTGCAAGGATCTGGAATTCCCTACTCTTGTGGGATTTGCAGGCTTTCTTAAAATCCCTTAAATTTCAAGTAGAGATAATTGAAATTCTAAATGATGCATGTTTCCAGTACAGTTTCCAATGCTGTACAAGATTTCTGACTTTATTTCCCAAGTTTACGGGATTTTACAAAATTAAATTGCTTTCGAATTGTCAGCTTGGCTCAGTTGGTGACACCCTCCCCTCTGATTCAGAAGGTTGTGGGTTCAAGACCTACTCTTCATCTAGGCTGCCCTTTTAATGTGGTACTGAGGGAGTGCTGGATTGTCTGAGGTTCTGTACCTTGAATGAAAGGTCAGGAAGAAAGACTTGCATTTACATAATACATTTCATGACCTCAGACTGTCCGAAAGCACTTTATTATCAATAAGGTACTTTTGAAGTTGCTGTTGTGATATAAGAAATGTAGCAGCCAATTTGCGCACAGCAAGGCCCCATAAACAGCAATGAAAAAATGATATATTTTAGATGTTGGTTAAGGGATAAATGTTGGCAAGGTCACTGGGTAAACAAACTCCCCTGCTCTTCAGATACTGCCAATGGATCTTTTATGTCCACCTGAGGGCAGTCAGGGCCTCGGTTTAACATTTCATCCGAAAGACAGCACCTCCAACAGTACAGTACATTCTCGGTATTGCACTGTAGTGCCAGCCTAGATTATGTGCTCAATTCTCTGGGGTAGGACTTGAACCCACAGCCTTCTGTCTCTGATGCGAGAATGCTACGACTGAGCCAAGGCTGACACTCAGTTCAGGGTTTGTCTGCTGGTTCTGGTGATTCATTAAGGATCCCCAGGCATTTGCTGAATGAGGAGCAGAGAGTGTTCCCAGTGTCCTGGCCAACATTCATCTGTCGTTCATCAACAACAGATTGTTGCTGCTTGTGGGGTATAATGTGCAAAATTGCTGCTGCAATGACTTGCATAACAATGATTACATTTCAAAGCAATTTCTTATACATGAAGAGCTTTGGAATGTTTCTGAAAGATGTTCTGAGGTACTCTATAAATACAATTCATTTTTTAAATTTGTGATAGCTGAAGGATTCAAGAAATATCTCCATCATGCCTCCATCAGTCTTTTAGGGGCCTGGTCAGCGTGTCAGAGTTTCTGTACTGCTTTCAACACCTAGTACGGATGAGTAGGATTGTCTGTATACTGTTGGCAGGAAATTTTAGAGTGGATGGCAGTCACAGAGCGAATGGATGGCTGTGCGAGGGGGAAATGGATACCAATGACTGGAGAGCTAAATTGATTAACTAGAGAGGAAGGCAAATGGATGGTCATGAAGGGGAGAGGGAAGGGGCAGAAACTGAGAGGTGCTTCTGGGGGACAGGAAAAAAGCTGGTGGCAGCACTTTGGGTGGGGAAGGAAGGAGCATGAAGGGAGTAGGGAGAGAGAATGTCAGTATGAACATTAGTGGTTGGAAGGAGTGTGCAATGGAGAGTAGGAACATAGGGACAGGAGTATGCCATTTAGCTCCTCAAGTCTGCTCCATCATTCAGTTAGATTATGGCTGATCTGCACCACAACTTCATTTATCCGCCGTAGCTCCAAAGCATTAGATGCCCTTAACCAACAAAAATCTACGCATCTCAGTTTTGAAAGCTCCAACTGTCCTAGCGTCCACAGCCTTTTGGGAGAGGGGGAAGAGATCCAAATTTCAACTACCCTTTGTGTGAGAAAATGCTTTCTGATTTTTCTCCTGAATGGCCTACCTCTAATTTTAAGATTATGTGCCTTTGTTCTTGATTCCTCTACCAGAGGAAATAGTTTCTCCGTATCTATCCTATCAAATCCTTTTAACATTTTAAACACCTCAATCAGATCACCCCTCAATCTTCTACACTCAAGGGAATGCAAGCCAAGCTTATGCCACCTACCCTCACAATTTAACTTTCTGAGCTCCTCTATCATTCCTGAGAGTACTGAGTTAGAGGGGGAGAAATGTGCCAGGCAGACATCTCAATTGTAACAATCCAAGTATACTCGTGATATATTAAAGAATCACAGTATAAAAATTAATCTAAGCAAAATTTGGATGGTAAAACTTTATTTTTGAATATATATTGTCATGGAAAAGTCCTGATTTAATTCCCTTTTTGGTTGGAGGAGAATGTATGGAGATCTGCCCGTAGAGAAGAAAAATGTAGAAAGACTCTGCAAAGATTCTTCAAAAAACATCAGAAATTTTACATTATTCTCATCTTAGTTGTAAAGCAAAAAGGAGATGTTGCTGATTTAAAGCTGCGCTACACATAATTATTCTGCAATAATTCTCATGAGTTAATAAAAAAAGAATGATGTTTTTCAGGATCCTTTCATTTTCTTCTCTCGCAGGCATATCACCATACATTCTCTCTCTGAAGAAGGGAAAAGAAACATCCTGTCATGCTTTAATTTTTTTCCAGCAGAAATTCTATTCAGTGTTGTGATAGCTGAAGGATTCAAGTAATATCTATACATGCCTCCATCCATGCCCTATATTTATCACAGGATTCCAGCCCATAACAGAGCCAGAACCCTGAGGTTAAGAACAGAGGCCTGTAGAATATGAAGATCAACCGTGAGATATTGATATTGACCTCTTAGCCACAGGAAATAATGTTCCTCTCGCACGAGGAGAAGAAATCTGTATGTGTATGTGTGGTGGGGGGAGATTTTTTTAATTGTGTGCAGAATACTCCACGATATGTTAAGCAAAGTTGCAATGACTGCATGTTATTGTGTGTTACACTCTAATGTAAGCTAGAACTAAAATTGATGTGTATTAGTATTGCAGCTGACTGGTGCAAAATTAAAATCAAGTATCATGTATGTTTCATTTGCTTCATTCTTGGTCACTGTAGTTGGCTAAACTAAATTTTATGATGGATTTGAGACTATTTGAGGCATTTTAGTTGTGAAATATGCAACCCAGTCATCATATTGAGATGTTTTAGGGGAAAACCATGCACACATTGTTAAGATTCAGCAAGGGGAAATTCCAAGCCAATTTTTATTTTTGTTCTGAAATATCCAAGAATCAATCCGAATTGCATCTATGACTTATTCATTGTTATTACTGGAATACCCTTGTTGTATTGCCCAGAATTTGGAAGAAGTATGGAAGCTCCCTTGCAGATTTCAGAATGTGGAGGATTACATTTTTAAATGGTGATATTACTGTGTCTGGTTGTTTCCCAGTAAATATAGGCTGTCTCTTCAGGAAACTATCGTTGAGTAAATGTTGTTGGCATACTAAGCCTTCCTGAATTATGCTGGTGTAAAACAATGCTACTTTATTTTTTAAAAGCTCACTAATTTTTCTTGCCCTTGGAACAATACAGTGAAGATTAGTATGGCCCCTGAGCAAGGATGACATGTAAATTTGGGAATATTCTATCCATGTCCTTGTCCTTACCCGAAGCACAAACTGGGTAATGATCAGGCGCATGAATCCTGCCCAGTTTTATTGCAGCCAACTGCGGTCCCGGCTGAGATCAACCAATTCCATGCAGTATGCCAACAAAATTTACTCAACGATAGGTTCCTGACGAGACAGCCTATTTTTACTGGGAAACAATCAGACCCAGTAATGCCACCATTTAAAAATATAATCCTCCATAGTCTGTTCAGACTGGGGATCGAACCTGGTACATTCCTGGTCCATACAGGTCAACTATTAACCTTGTGAAACCATTGGGGAAGCTGTGAATGCAATGATTTTAACATTTGAGCATCGAATAGATTTTTTTAAGTGAAGAGGTGGCAGGCTAATGGAGAAATATTAACAGCTTCTGGGTTGAGAGGATATGATGATACATCAAATTGAATTGTTAAATTATAATCCAACATATTCACATTTTTGTTTGTATATTTAGTTTTAGTTCTTTTTCGTTTATATTAGAAACCCTAAGCTATTTTGTTTAGCGAAAGTGTAGCAGTTATGCTACTAAAGATATTAATTCATTAAGTATGATTAATTATAAAATGCTTCTAAAATAATACATATTCATGCAACATGGAGCAAATAATTATTGACTTTACATTTTGCAAATGAGACGTCCTGCCACAATTCAGCTGCGCTCCAGATATCTTTTCCTCCTGCCCAGTGCACAGGACTGCTTCCACAGGCAAACCTGTGCCTTTCGTGAATCATAACATGATTTTACATACAAAGCTATCTGAGAGGTAGTAAACAATAGACTCTTATGCAGCATATATGATCATCGTGCAGCTCATGGACTTCTTTTTCACTAAGATTGGGACCATCCATTCAGCTGCCACTGCCGCATCCCTCCCTGCCCTAGCCCTGAAGCCGCATCTTTCTCTAGTTTCTCTCCTATCTCCCCTCATACTCTCTCCGAGCTCATATTGTTCATGAGACTAATCTCCTGCTCTCTTGACTATTCCTACTAAATTGCTGACCATCCATATTATAAATGGTTCCTTCTGCCCAGGTACTGCCCCCCTCCCTTTCAAATCTATTATTATCACCCCTTTCCTCCCAGAAACCTAGCCTTCCATGTAGTTGATCACACCATCCTCCTCCGTTGTCCAGCTGAGTGAGACTGCCCTTGCTTATTTCCACTCTTGTGTATCTAGTCGTAGTGAGAGAATCTCCTTCAATGGCTTCACTTCCTTACCCCCGCACCGTCACCTTCCTTACCCCCGCACCGTCACCTTCCTTACCCCCGCACCGTCACCTTCCTTACCCCCGCGCCGTCGCCTTCCTTACCCCCGCACCGTCACCTTCCTTACCCCCGCACCGTCGCCTTCCTTACCCCCGCACCGTCACCTTCCTTACCCCCGCGCCGTCGCCTTCCTTACCCCCGCGCCGTCGCCTTCCTTAACCCCGCACCGTCACCTTCCTTACCCCCGCGCCGTCGCCTTCCTTACCCCCGCACCGTCGCCTTCCTTACCCCCGCACCGTCACCTTCCTTACCCCCGCACCGTCTCCTTCCTTACCCCCGCGCCGTCGCCTTCCTTACCCCCGCACCGTCACCTTCCTTACCCCCGCACCGTCACCTTCCTTACCCCCGCGCCGTCGCCTTCCTTACCCCCGCACCGTCGCCTTCCTTACCCCCGCGCCGTCGCCTTCCTTACCCCCGCGCCGTCGCCTTCCTTACCCCCGCGCCGTCGATTTCCTTACCCCCGCGCCGTCGATTTCCTTACCCCCGCGCCGTCGATTTCCTTACCCCGCGCCCTCGCCGTCCCGTCCCCCGCGCGCTCGCCGTCCCGTCCCCCGCGCCCTCGCCGTCCCGTCCCCCGCGCCCTCGCCGTCCCGTCCCCCTCGCCGTCCCGTCTCCCGCGCCCTCGCCGTCCCGTCCCCCGCGCCCTCGCCGTCCCGTCCCCCGCGCCCTCGCCGTCCCGTCTCCCGTTCCCGCCCTCGCCGTCCCGTCCCGTCCCCCGCGCCCTCGCCGTCCCGTCCCGTCCCCCGCGCCCTCGCCGTCCCGTCCCGCGCCCTCGCCGTCCCGTCCCGTCCCCCGCGCCCTCGCCGTCCCGTCCCGTCCCCCGCGCCCTCGCCGTCCCGTCCCCCGCGCCCTCGCCGTCCCGTCCCGTCCCCCGCCCCCTCGCCGTCCCGTCGCCTCTGGAGACATCCAAGGATCTATCTTTGGCTTCCTATCTCTCATCTACATGCTGTCCCATGGCGACATCATCTGAAAAGACAACATCAGGTTCCATAAGCACGCTGACCGCACTCGGCTGTACCTCACCACCACTTCTCTCAACCATTTCACTGCCTCTGAGTTGTCAGACTGCATGACATCCAGTCCTGGATGGGCAGAAATTTTCTTCAGTTAAACATCGGGAAGACCAAGCCATTGTCTTCAGCCCCCGCTGCAAACTTGTGTTCCCTAGCATTGATTTCATTCCGCTCCCTGGCTACTGCCTCAGACTGAACCAGGCTGTTTGCAACCTTGGTGCACATTTTGACCCTGAGCTGAGCTTCTGACCCCATATCCTCTCCATCTGCTGTTGAAACACTCATCCGTGGTTTAGTTACCTCCAAACTCTACTATTCCAATGCTTGGCTGACTGGCCTCCCATCTTCCACCCTCCATAAACTTGAGCTCATCCAAAACTCTGCTGCTCGTATTCCAACTCACACCAAGTCCCATTCACGCATCACCCCTGTGCCTGCTGACCTTCATTGGCTTTTGGCTCCGAACACCTGAATTTAAAAATTCTCATCCTTGTGTTCAAATCCTCCATGGCGCATCCTCTCTCTATCTCTAACCTCCTCCAGCCCTACAACCCTCTGAGAACTTTGTGTTTCTCACTTCCTTCACCCCACCAGTAATGCCAATACCATCAGCCGCCTAGGTCCTAAGCTCTGAAATTTCCTTCATAGGAATTTTCGCCTCTCTCTCCTTTAAGACTCTCCTTAAAACCTACATCTGTCCTAATGTCTCCTCTTTTGGCTTGGCATTAATTTTTGTCTGATTTATGCTACTGTGAATCACCTTGGGATGATTATACAGGTTGAACCTCCCTTAACTGGCGGGCCGGCGCGGGCCGGGTGTCGGCGGGCCTCAGCGGGTGTTGACGCGGCCCTTGGGCCGGCACCCAAAGTCGGGGTGGAGGTCTGCCGCGTTCTGCACATGCGTCTCGGACCACAGGAATCATGCCGGACGAGGGGTGGTGCAGGATAAGGGAGTCCTGGTTAAGGGAGGTCCAACCTGTGTTACTTAATGCAATCTCTCAGTACCTCTTTCAAAACAAAAGTCAAGAAACCTTGAGCAATTCTCTGCATTACTTTAAACAACTTGTGTTCTTGATTAAATGTTTTACACTTTGTTTCCACTTGAGTGGAAGTACACCAAAAGAGAGCTGATGCCCTTCAGTTTATGCCTCTGACTTTGAGCATGGTGCTGGTGATCATGCCAGGCACGGGACTCCTAAAGCAAGCGCTCTACTCGGAACTCCTTCATGGCAAACGAGCCAAAGGTGGGCAGAAGAAACGTTTCAAGGACCTCCTCAAAGCCTCCCTGATAAAGTGCAACATCCCCACTGACACCTGGGAGTCCTTGGCCAAAGACCACCCTAAGTGGAGGAAGTGCATCTGGGAGGGCGCTGAGCACCTCGAGCTTTCGTGTTGCTCTTTCACCACTGACTGGCCAGGTTGCAGTTCTTGGGTGTCTGAAAGGAGAAAGGCACACAAGGGTAAGGTTGCGGTGAGGGGAGGAAAGAAAGCAAGAGGTCACAGTCTAAGGATAAGGGATAAGCCATTTAAGACTGAGATGAGGAGAAACTTCTTCACTCAGAAAGTTGTTAACCTGTGGAATTCTCTACTGCAGAAAGTTGTTGAGGCCAGTTCGTTAGATATATTCAAAAAAGAGTTAGATATGGCCCTTACAGCTAAAGGGATCAAGGGGTATGGAGAGAAAGCAGGAAAGGAGTACTGAGGTTGAATGATCAGCCATGATCTTATTGAATGGTGGTGCAGGCTCGAAGGGCCGAATGGCCTACTCCTGTACCTATTTTCTATGTTTCTATGTCTCATCGCCTAGAGCATATAGAAATCAAGTGCAGGCAGCGGCAAGAGCGTGCGGCAAACCTGTCCCACCCAGCCTTTCCCTCAACAACTATCTGTCCCACCTGTGACAGGGACACTGGTTCTCGTATTGGACTGTTCAGCCACCCAAGGACTCACTTTAAGAGTGGAAGCAAGTCTTCCTCGATTCCGAGGGACTGCCTATGATGATGATGGTGATCAACACCAGCTCGAGGTGCCTTGGCTTCAGCAGACTCATATTCCTGATAGGTCACAAATCCCAAATTAATAGCTCTGTTGTCTCCCTACAGCCTGGTAAGCAAGTTTTTAATCATTAAATCTCTTTGGACAGAGTCAGTGTGAAAAGTTGCATCTTGATCCTTCATCCCCATAAATGATGAATTGCCAATCAAACACAATTGCAGCCAATCTAACTGTTATGAACCATAAGGCAAGAAAACTTCCCCTTCCTGTATTTAGTGTGTGGCCATGCATAGTTTTCTCAAATGTAATTTAAAAATAACAAGAGAAGAAAAGGGACTCTGAAACCCAATTTACATGTTTGAAACAGGAAACCTATGTTACAAATGGTCAATTGAAGCAGTAACCAAATTAAAAATATATAGTCATTCATGAAATTAAATAAAACGAGATGGATTTCTTATTTGTTCCAATTACATTGTAAAACATGGCCTCTGACTGAAAACAGACTCCAAAGCCTATTTTGCAAAGCCAGCAGCCAAGGCTCAAAAGTCAAAAAATGATGTGGTCATACCAATGATATCAGATCACTTTCTGACCTGATTTTTCAGTGTCAGAGAGAAAACACTACAGCTTAAGTTATTTTGGCTTGATTTTGGCAATGAGATTGTGCCTCAATGAGATAATTGTTCAGCATGCCAAGTGTTAAAACTATAGCTATACATAAATACTAGTCTCGGGGAAATTGAGCAAATTGGATAGAGATCGGAGTTCCATTTGAGTTCCAAGGAGGTGAGGACAAGAATGTCAATTAACGAAATAGGGTGGAGCCATCTAAGGTAAGAGATGGTAGCTGTTGGTTAGACTTGAGGGATAGATGGACAGTGTTTTGATGAAATGAAAGAAACCTGATTTCAATTACAGCTCCAGCATAATATTCTGCAGAACGATACGCCGAGCATTCAAATCTGCAGTTCTCAACATGACCAATTCCCAATCTGTAGTTGGTTGATGAATGGGGAGGGCCCCCATTTCCAAAGATGGGAAGGTTAGAAGCACAGTTACCCTGGACTACTCTTGTGCATCTTTTGTGAACAGTCACAGAAGTGGCATTAGTAGAGTTGTTGCTGCAGATCACCAGACTTTGTCTGAATCAAGTTACATTAAATGGCTTGGGGGGAAAATACTTCTCTAAACATTACATTTGTTGCTGACTCAAGTATTTTGCAGTGTAATCATATTCAGTTTTTACTTTGAAGAACTAAGTGGTTTGGTTTTCTGAGGAGATTTGAATAGGAATTGTTTTTCATATGTCCACCAAAAAGCAATCATTTAACCAACTGTTACAAGTACAGTTCAAATATTTAGCTTGTTAAATAAAAATTAACAGCACTATGGTAGATATATTTTAATGTTCATGCATTTGGAATGGAAAAATACAGATAAAAGAGCCATTTTTACATTAAATGGACCATGCTTATGGTTAATGTTTGACCTACCTACTGACTGAAATATTGAAGTGGCAAAACAAAACTACAACTACTTCATTCAATAGCTTTTGATTTATGACTGTACAGGATTAAAGTGGTATTCTTTAGTCTTATGTCAGCTACAATTATCAATGTGAAATTAAATCCATTTCCATGTTTTTCCTTTTTCTGCTATGACTGGGCTTCCCTTGAATTCTCTCATTTAATTTTTGTTTCCGTAGTCCTATTTGAAATAAACTGCTTGGTAGTTCCATCTACGCCATTAACGCACTGTTTTACGCTCCTTAAAACCTACCTCTTTGACCAAGCTTTTGGTCATTTTCCCTAATATCGCTTATGTGGCTTGGTGTCAAATTTTGTTTTATATCGTTTCTGTGAAGCGCCTTGGAATGTTTTACTAAAGAAAGAAAGACTTGCACTTATATCGTGCTTTTCATGACCACTGGATGTTCCAAAGCACTTTACAGCTAATGAAGTAATTTTGAAGTGTAGTCACTGTTGTAATGTTAAAGGCGCTATATAAATACAAGTTGTTGTAGGTGTTTACCATGCAAGATGTTATTAGTTGTGAACTGGTATCAGTAAAAGTGAGCATGAAGCTGATGGATTGTTGTAAAAATCCACTCGTTCACTAATATCCTTTAGGGACGTAAACCTGTCATCCTACCGATGTGAATCCAATCCCACACCAACATGGTTGACTCATAATTACTTTCAGAAGTGGCCTAGCAAGCCACTCAGTTGCATCAAACCAGTATCTTCAGTGGTTTAGGAAGAAAGCCTACCACCACCTTCTCAAGGCAACTAGGGATAGGAAATAAATGCTGGTCTTGCCAGAGATACCTGCATCCCAAGAATAATAATTTTAAAAGGTGCGAGAAAGTAGTCCGGGGCACTGTACCTCTCAATTATTCCTCACTACCATGTGTAAGTACGTAGCCTCGGGCCCGTGCATCCTAGCCCTATGGTAGCTGAGACTGGGAATTTGGTTTTCTTTAAGCATGAATCCCCCTCCCCGGTGGAGATACATCATAGGTTTGCTTTGCAATATGTTGATTCCCCAAATTGCCAGCTACGAAGTACAATATGCTATTTTAATAGATTATGACATAAAATGAGTCTCTTTAAAAACATATGAGTTTGAAATAAATCATAAAATCTGGTGTAGTGTAAGGATCTAAATTAGTGAAATGAAGGGAGCTTTAAAAATGTAAAGGGAAATAGAAAGGATTAAAGACAGAATTGGACAGTGGCTGGTCAATTAGTGTGTTGTCTTCAGTACAGAATAACGATCAGGAAAGATGAATTATGCCATTACCCCCTCCATCCTGATGCTCTAAAATTTTAAATCGCCTGCTTCAGTTAAACATTCAGTTCTGTAACTTGTTACTTGCCTCCATTCTACAGTTGAGCAAGCAAGCATAAGATGATTAGAAAATGGGAAACAAGCTAAGTGTTGCTGTCACCAAGCTTTGTATTCCACAATGGAATATTGTAGCCCTCTTCAGCAAGCAGAACGGAGAACCTGGGCTCAGTATGACCCAAATCCATGCAGACTCCGTGAACTTGATGAGCATGTCCTACTACTTGGCGTGCACTCTGCAACATGAAAGAAGTGTGGTTGGGCTTTTCTGTCCTCTTCTTAGGCAGTCCCTCAAAGTCGAGGATGACTTGCTACCACACTAAAAATGAGTTCTCGGGTGACTGATGAGTCCAATGTGGGACCTGCAGTCTCTGTCACAGGTGGGGCAGATGGTGGTTGAAGGAACGGGTGGGTGGGGGTGCTTGGGTTGCTCTTTCCGCTGTTTACACTTGGCTTCAGCTTGCTCCCAGCGAAGAGACTCGAGATGTTCGGTGCCTTCCCGGATGCTTTTCCTCCACTTTGAGCGGTCTTGGGCCAGGGATTCCCAGGTGTCAGTGGGGATGTTGCACTTTTTCAAGGAGGCTTTGAGGGTGTCATGGAAGCGTTTCCTCTGCCCACCTGGGGCTTGCTTGCCGTGTTGGAGCTCCAAGTTAGAGCGCTTGTTTTGGGAGTCTCGTATTGGGCTTGCCATCGACTTGGCCTGCCCAATGGAGCTGATCGAGCATGGTCAGTGCTTTGATGCTGAGGATGTTGACCTGAATGAGAACACAGACGTTGGTGCGCCTACCCTGCCAATGGATTTGCAGGATCTTGTGGGAGGCAGTGTTGGTGGTACTTCTCCAGTGCTTTGCGGTGCCTGCTATACATAGTCCATGGGCTAGACTTTCCCTAAAGGCCCTCAACATCCAATTGCCCGCTGAGAAGCACCGCTAACGTTCGGTGAAAAAAGCTGGCGAGAATTTTCATTTTAAAGGTCAAAGTAAGTAAAACTAATCGCCCGGCGAGAAAATGGGCGTTGCATACTCATTGTCAGCGGTTTTCTCGGTGGGTAAGTGCAAAGTTAGCAAAATGGGCAGTCGTTACCGGAATGGACAGTAAATAGTCAAATTTAGTCCGAGGCTGCGATTGGGCCTAGGGAGGGGGGGGAAACTTTAAAAAAAAATTAATTGAAAAAAAATAAAAACGTACAAAACATTCCCAAGACCGTTTTAACCCTAATCGCCATGTTAAAATTAAAAAGAAATAATTAAAGAACCTTTAACTTGCGTTTTTTTTTGCAGGGTCCCCCTTTACCGCCCTGTAAAAGCAGCTTTTACAGGGCGGCTCTCTCGGCGATCTGGATGCTGGCGGTTGAGGCCAAACTTACGCCCTGGCGGTTGTTCTCGGCGTTGCACGTGGGCGGTTTGGTCACGGTGGGCGACTTCAGATGTGGGCAATAATGTTGAAAAACTTAGGTGTAAACTCTCACTGGGCAGAAAACTGGCTGTAACACCGAGAAACTCGCTGACAATGAAGCCGAAAGTCTGGCCCCATGTCTCTGAAGCATATAGGAGGGCAGGTGTCACTACTGCTCTAGACCATGAGCTTGGTGCCTTGTTTGATGTCCTGGCCTTCAAACACATTCTTCCTCAGGCGACCGAAGGCTGCACTGGCACACTGAAGGCGGTGTTGGACTTCGTCTTCGATGTCTGCCCTTGTTGACAGTAGGCTCCCGAAGTATGGAAAATGGTCCACACTGAGGAGGATTCTTGCGATGACTTTCCCTGTGGCAGACAGCAGGGAAACTCCTCTGTAGTTACAGCAATCGGACTTGTTGCCTTTCTTGAAGATGGTCACGATTACGGCGTCGCTCAGATCCCGTGACATGCTCTCCTCCTTCCAAATGAGAGAAATTTATCTAAGATTATGATTAGAGCATTACTACAAAAGTCGTTAATGCTCAAACCAAGGTTGCATCTTGCTGCTAGGAACACAAAAGTTGTTGCAGGCATAACTTAACTTTCACTATAAATGCAAAGAATCCTTTCAAGGTATTGGCAGTAACATTCCACACCACTTCTGATTTTAGAATGATCTCAGACTGTCATTGCCAAGAACACTCTCTTCAGAAGTTCAAAGCAGAGTGAATTATGGTTGATGATTGATGCACTAATTTTTGGGAAATCTATAACTTGCCAATTGGTACATCAGACATACTGTCTTCCTAATATCACTGGGACCTAATTTTGAGATGTGTGTTTTTGTTATTTACTAGTTGAGTGTGGCTGCATGCTGTTAAAATGCCACCACAAAATTGTGTGTTTATGTTTGTTAACATATATATAAAGTTAATCACATCATCATTCACAAATGAATGAGGTATATTAATTTAACAAGTATACTTTTTAAATTCAGTTTGCCGTTGTGAGCCAAAGTACTTTTCCCTAGAGTGATTTGCAGTTAAACAGGCACTATCATGACCAAAATAAGATGAGAAGTTGAAATTGGGAATTATTTATTTTCAAATTCTGTCATCAGTACTTCATAAATATTTTTTCCCCTGTTATAAATGGCTCGTGATGTGGAAAACGCTAACTATTCTTTTTAGAAATATTTTGGTCCTAAACTTATTTATGCAGTCACAAGAGTACTGTGTATTTAAAATAGGCTTGTCAGTTAACACTTTCATTTTTTGGAAATTTTATTTAATGTGTGTTAATTGGATGAGCCGTCTCTAATTAATTGGTATGGAAAAAGACCAGTGGAGAAATGGCTCAGCTGCTTTTTGACATGGTGGTGGAAGATAGTTGTGACTCACGCTCCCTTTTTTCACCCCTTCTTCAGTCTCGGCTCCCCTCTCAGGAGAGGTGGGGGGGATGAACTCGGTGCGCTGATGTCAGCCTTGTCGAAGTTCTGGGTTTGCAGGTGGAGGCTGCCATGTTGTTGAAGTGACAGCTAGGTGTGTCACTTTCTGGATGATCAGTGGCAATGCCTGGTGGCGGGAGTAGGATGTACAGTTGGAGGAACCTTGGCAGAAAATTGAGGTATCAATTGTGAATGAGAGAGGGCAACAGGAACCAGGGAACAGCGTACCACCCCCGCCTTGTCCCAACCAGTCCATGCCCTCTAAATATACATTTTCCTGAACATTTACTTTTATGTTGCTTTACCAGAAACCGGTAAACGGTGTTTTTATGGTGGCTTATTTTTTGGATGTTATTAATACCATCAGTAATAAAAGAAAATTGAATAAAATGAATGCAGTAATTGTATTAATTAAATATGTGATTAAAACCAAGATTGCACAACTAAAAATGTTAATTTCGAGATTAATCACGATTAATTTTTTAATCCATTGCAGTATTGATATACGCAGTGCTAGAATCTGAATTAGAATTCAGAAGGAAATACAGCATGATAAATTACTCAGTTATAGCAATGTGTATACCAATATATTCCACTGAATAAGGTGTCTGAAGTTAGGCCTAGTTCAATTAGTTTAGGATATCGCCAATGAACCGCAATGTTTTCTGTTTTAATATTGCTGTGTTTCTGCAGCATACATATTTCTGTGAATCTATTCCTGGTAAGGTGTACTTCAGGTTGTTTGAGATCAGTCGTATTTTTTGTGGCAACGTGTTATCTGGTTGTTTGGAGACTGCACTTTTTAAGCATATTATATTTCTCTTAATTAATGGCCCATTTTTGTAAATGATTGAACTAAAAAGTCCTTAAATTCCGCAGTAATCCAGGGTTTCATTGCAGTTGACCTTTTCCCTTGCTTTGGCTATGTGTCCTCTGCTTTTGTTTAACATTTTAAATATTCAGTCCCCACCACACACTCCATTCCCTAGCAATCTACTCCATCCCTCCCTCTGGCAACTGCCTGAGGCTGAACCAGACACTTTGCAACTTTGACCCTGACATGAGCTTCTGACCACATATCCGTGCCATCATTAAGACCGCCTATTTCCACCTCCATTATATCGCCCGACTCTGTCGCTGCCTCAGCTCATCTGCTGCTGTAACCCTCATCCATGTCTTTGTTGCTTCTAGACTTGACTATCCTAACGCACTCCTGGCGAACTCCCATTTTCCACCCTCGTTAAACTTAAGGTCATCTAAAACTCTTTTGCCTGTATCCTAACTCGAACCAAGTCTCATTCACCCATCATCCCTATTCTCGTTGACCTACATTGGCTCCCGGTTAAGCAACACCTTGATTTTAAAATTCTCATCTTTGTTGTAAAATATCTCCATGGCCTCGTCCCTCCCTATCTCTGTAACCTCCTCCAGCCCTACAACCCTCCGAGATATCTGCGCTCCTCAATTCTGGCCTCTTGTGCATCCCCGATTTTAATCGCTCCACCATTGGCAGCCGTACCTTCAGCTACCGAGGCCCTACTCTCTGGAATTCTCTGCTTAACTGCTCCATCTGTTTGCCTCTCTTTCCTCCTTTAAAATGGTCCTTGAAACCTACCTCTTTCATCTGCCCTACTATATCCTTATGTGGCTCGGCATCAAATTTTGTTAATGCTCCTGTGAAGCACCCTGGGATGGTTTGCTATGTTAAAGGCGCTATATAAATACAAATTGTTTTAAAATGCCTCACTTACATTTTTTCATGGAAAGTAATTTTGCTTAATTAAATTTTGTTAGCATAACTTAAGATTTAGTTCAGGGTGTCCAGCCTTTGTGAGCTAAGTACTTGATACTTGTGTTAAAAGTAATGAGTGGGCTGCATGATTACATAGAACTGCAAGTCCTGATGCACAGATTCAATCATTGCACAGAAGATTCAAAAACTGCAAATGTTCAAATTCCATGTACAAAATTCATGAGACCCCTCCTGTTCCACCTTCCCCCTCCCCGTCTAATTCCACCAGTTATGCTGTAGCAAAACAAAACCCTGGTTAGACCACACTTGGGAGTACTGTGAGCAATTCTAGGCACCACACCTTGGAAGGATATAGTGGCCTTGGAGGGAGTGCAGCATAGATTTACTAGATTGATGCCTGTACTTCAAGGGTTAAGTTACAAGGAGAGATCACACAAACTAGGGTTGTATACCCTGGATTTTTGAAGATTAAGGGGTGATTCGGTCAAAGTTTTCAAGATATTAAGGGGAACTGATAGCATAGATAGAGAGAAACCATTTCTGCTGATTGAGGTATCTAGGACTGGGGGTAATAGCCTAAAATCAGAGCTAGGCCTTTCAGGAGTGAAATTCGGAAACACTTCCCACATGCAAAAAACGTGGTAGAAGTTTGGGACTCTCTTCTGCCAAATACAGTTGATGCGAGGTCATTTGTTAATTTTAAATCTGAGATTGATAGATTTCTATTAACCAGAGGTATTAATGGATATGGAGTTAGGTCACGATCAGCCATGATCTTATTTAATGAGAACAGATTCGAGGGGCTAAATGGCTACCCCTATTCCTATGTTGCGATGTAATCATTGTCCCCCAAGGCCACAGTTTAAAGGATTGCAGTTGAACCATTCACCTGGCATTTGCTTCCTCTCATATTAAACTCCTAATAAACAAGCCATAGTGGAAAACTGGCTTTGTCTGCCTACTGTGAGACTGAATAAAAATACTTTGCAAGCTTGATTTGGCCTGTTGGACACTTGTCCCATCTTCACTTATCAAGAACATAACGACACTGAAAAAAGTGTTTTGCAGACTACCCTCGCCACAGTAACGTAATTTTGGTCCAAAAAATATAATTGTAACAAAAATTATTTGTGGCTCTTTTAAGTGATTCTGACTGACTCCTTTCAAAGGATAGCTACAAACCATTTTCCTCCTTACCTGGCCTTCTGAGTAACCCTCTCTGGTCAAGTTGTACTCCAGGTCAGTTTGTCCTTTCCTGCATTTTATTTTTGATTAGGAGCTTCTTTTGAATTAACATTTATTTAAATTCACAGGGTCCTGATCACTGCCTCAAAAGTACTTAACAGTCTATTTTTTTTCAAATCAGTAAGTCTGTCTGGAGCCTTTGAAAAATGTTAATGAGATCAGATAGCTTTTGCAGTTGCTGGATAAAAGAAAATGAACTACATAAAGAATTACTTAAGTTATAGTTTAATATAGCATTTACTTTCCATCACAACAAGGATCCAGCTAAGCTTAACTACTGTAAAAATATGTTGCGTTACTGCTATTTCTCTCTTGTTCTATTTCTGTTGCATAAACATGTTTGCCAGTTAAGGCCTAAGATAAGGTTTAGTGCAGTATTATTCAGCTGACCTGATAAGGAGAATCCTGTGAAGACACGGAATAGAACCAGGAACTGAACTAGGGGTCTCTGTTCGCTACTTGGGCATGCTATGAATTTTGCCTATATAGCAGGGCAAGGGAAAACCCTCTTTGGAACTTGGAGAGCTTGGACTTACCCATGAGTCTTGTTTGAAACATGAAAGTCAAAAATCTCTACAGTAAGAAAGGTAAAAGATGCTCCAAAACCACAACAAGTGCATTATGCTTAAAAAGTCAAACACCTCATTTATTTTGATTATTATTACTAACAGATGGCCAGTTTTTATTTTAGAATAACTAAGCTACATCAATTTGATTGATAGCAGTTTAGTGAAGTTAAACATTTGAAGTACAATCAGGCATTGAATTATTAATGTTTATTTGGTTGAATGCCATTCTGACAGGCTGATGCAAAGTGACTCTTGAAACTTTTTAAAAGCATCATAAATTCCATCCCTCTGGTATGAACTCACTATAACTGAATAGCAGAATTGGAAAGGCATTTTCAAGATTGAAGTATCAGCAATAGCAACACAGTAATTTTTCAACTTCAGTGCTATTGTATTCAACAATAATGCACAAAAAAAACAAGGCTTAAGAAATACTTGGTGTTCAACAACACAAATTTAATGGACACTTTCAAAAGCCAAGAAATATGGAAGTGTTTCGGACAACATAATCATTGGTGGGTAAACAATTCAGATAATTTGGACAGGTTCCAACCTGGAGTATCTTCTTTTAGTATCAATAGCTTCTTTTCCCATCTCCGCACCATTACCTCTGGAGTCCCCCAAGGATCTATCCTTGGCCTCCTCCTCCGTCACCTAAGTGCTGCCATTTGGCACTATTATCCGCAGACGCGGAGTCTGCTTCCACACGTACACCGATAGCATTGAGCTCTACCACCCCTCTCAACCCCTGTCGTGCATCTGTGCTGTCAGAATGCTTGTTCGATATCCAGTTGTGTATTACATAGCATTGTATGGAATCTACAGCACAGAAACAGGCCATTTGGCCTAACAGATCTATGCCAGTGTTTATACTCCACATAAGCCTCCCACTCTTAATTCCCTCCTCTCGCCCTGCCCCTATATCCTATTTCCTTCCCTCTCAAGCATGCATCAAGTCTTCCCTTAAATACAGCAGTGCTATCTGCTTCAACTATTTCATGCAGCAGTGAGTTCCACATTCTTAGCGCACTCTGTATAAAGGAACTCCTCCTAAATTCATTGGTCTTGAAATTGCAGTGTCTGTGACGCCGTACTCTGAGTTGCGCATGCACGAAATATGGAACTTGCGGCTTGTCAATGTACACGTCGACAGGCCATCCGAAGGGGCCCCAACAAAAGCAATCGCTGGTGCAGAGTTGGGCTATTTGCCCAACCACTGGCCAGCAATTCCTCACGTAAGTCTTACGGTTGATGCACGCAGGCGCAGGGCAGGTTCTGCTTGCATCAATGTAAGTGGATATCTTAGGCTTAAATTAAATATTTTCATATCCTAAATTAAGCACATACATTGTAGTAAAAGTGTTTATGCAAATATTGGCCCAGATTATACTTTTAATGTATAAAATTATCAAAAACTTTTATTGAGGTTGGTGGAATAAAGGTAATTATGAATAACATTCCAATTCTGTACATTGTATAATTATTCGATTTGGGGATTAAATTGCATTTCATTAGGGGATTCCCTTCTTAAATGATTGAAATTGAATTCTGCTTATTTATTGGAGGACTGGATCCCATTGATTCTAGGTACGCTTCAGAACGGCCTGCGTCCCTAGGATCCATGGGTCTTTATGCTGTCCTCCACCTCAAAGCCTGAGACTGCAACTTTTCACAGTCCCGGCACCAGGAGGTAATTTCATAATTGTTTCGTGGGTTGGAGGCATACTCTAATGTTTGATCTGTTAGTGGCTATCTTATATTTATGCCCTCTTGTTTTGGAAAATGGAACCAGTTTCCACACATCCACCGTATCGAACCTACACATAATTTTAAAGACCTCCATCAGGTCTTCTCTCTGTCCTCCCATTTCCGGATGAGCCACTATTTCCTTCAGTTAAACATTAGGAAGACTGAAACCATCGTCTTCGATCTCACCACCACCACAAACTCTGTACTTGCCACCAATTTCTTCCCCACCCCGACCAATACCTCAGGCTAAAGCAGACTGTTCACATTTTCAGCATCCTATTCAACATGAAGTTTCCAACTCCATATACTTTCCGTAATCTCCAGATGCAACTATGCCATACGCCATTGATCCACCCTCCCTTCCTCCATTCTATAAAACTTAGCTCATCCAAAAACTCTGCTGCCCGTATTTTATCCCCCACCAGCTCTCGCTGTGCCCTTGTTGACCTACATTGGCTCCTGGTCTCTTTGGCCCCAAGTTTCCACATGATTTGCTCCTGATTTTTAGGAGCAACTGGTGTAGAACGGAGTATCTTAGAAATTGGAATTCTCCACATTTAGTTTTCTGCAGTTCTAGTCAGGTAGAACAGTTTCACTTTGGAACTGAATTTTTTTTTCAAAAGGGGGCGTGTCCGGCCACTGACGCCTGATTTGAAAGTTTCCACAGTGAAAACGTACTCCAAACTAACTTAGAATGGAGCAAGTGAAGATTTTTGTACGCTTGAAAAAACCTTGTCTACACTTTAAAAAATCAGGCGCAGGTTACAAATTAGGCGTAGGGAATGAGGTGGGGGGGGGGGGGAGGGGGAGGGGAGGGGAGGGGAGGGGAGGGGGGAGGGGAGGGAGGGAGGGGGGGGGAGGGGAGGGGGGGGAGGGAGAGGGGGGAGGGGAGGGGGGGGAGGGAGAGGGGGGAGGGGAGGGGGGGGGGGGGAGGGGGGGGGGGAGAGGGGGGAAGTCATTAAATTCTACAATCAATCCTTAGTTATACTTCTACAAATATTATACAAATAAATCCAACCTGAATAAAAATTTATAAGCAAAGAAAAGATTAAATAAACCATGTTCCTACCTGTGTGAAAGTGCTTCAGGCAGGCCTTTCAGGCAGCGGTGTGGTGTCAGTGTCTCTCGACGGCAGGGGCAGGCAGCAAGCAGCCTTCGAGCTGAGCTGCGGTGCTTGAGGCAGGCCTTCATCCCCTGTGAGGATGCAGCACCCGGACGGACGTGAGGCCATTCGGCCATGGGATTGCAGCGGCGTCAGTGGCTGGTCGGGAGCAGCAGCAGCCTTCGAGCTGTGAGGGGGACTGACTGAGGCCATTTGGACAGGGAGAGGCAGCCACATCGTCATCTTTATATTTAAATTTGCAGAATGGGTGCACCACATATTATGCAATGGTTTGCTTCCTCATGCAAGAAATTCTTTGTTCTTGGTGGAAGTTGATCCATTGCAAAGTTGAATTGGCACTTTAATTTCTCCAAACACACAGTCCTTAATTTGCAGGCACCGGTTCTGCAAGTTTAGCAGTGAAAAGCTGAACTCACTGATTTCAGCAGGTGATTTATTCAGCAGTGCTGCTAAAAGCACTCCCTCACACACACAAATATCAAGAAAATTAAAATACAAGCCTTTGCAGGGGTCCAAGAAACAAATCTTCACTTTTTCTGCAGTACATTTAAAAATGGCTGAGTGCCAATGTTTACTCCAACGCGCACGCGCAGGGTTGCCGGCACCAAGAAGCCTCATTTAAATTATACCCGCCCCTCCTCCTTACAAAATCGGCACGAGTGGTAGGCTCCGCCCCCTGTGCGCCGTGCCAAGCAGACATCGAGCACGCATTTTTTTTCAGGTGCCGTTTTCAGCGCGAAAAACAGGTGCTCAGCTCTGAGGTGCACCTTTTTCGCCGCGTGTGGAAACTTGGGGCCATAGTGTCTGCAATTTAAAATGATCATCCTTGTGTTTAAATCCCTTCATGGCCATGCCCCTCCCTATCATTGTAACCTCCTCTACCTCCAGCCTTGTAACCCCGTACAAGAGCCTTAAACGATCCCTATCTTTGTAGTTCATGATGATGTTTATTGAAGTAACAACTGCTATGCTTGTTTATTTGCCATAGAAAGTTTGCGTGTTCCTGTTTGTCTATTGGATCTTTAGTTTGTATGTTTCTATTATGTAAAATAATAATCTATAAAGAATTAGGAAGTGGTGAAGAAAAGCATAAATGTCAATACATATTAGCATGACACGTTAGATCTCGTGGTGAGTGACATTTGTGCTAAAACTTTCTAGAATTATCTTGTCTATATACTCTAGGGGATTGAATGACAGCATACCAGAGTACAGTTCTTGAACTTCACTCTTCATCTCTGGTTTTAAATGGATTAGAGTATGCTGAATGGAATGTGTTCTGGCTGTTTTAGTGCAATTCCCAGTAGACTTTGTGCAACAGCTATAATTGGCAGCACTGGAAAGCCCAAAGTGGAAATTGGCAAAGCGAAATATTTGTAGCTCAGTTTGTATTGTTGCTGCAGCATATAATGTTAAACCAGTATATAATGTTAAACACCAAACAATCTGGCTTTATACATTTAATACCAATACAAACTGATGATGTGTATTCTTAACCATTATTTTCTCACACGAGTGGCAATAGAACAAGACAATGTAGCCTCAAATCCAGCTGCAGTAGATTATGCAGTAAAAGATTTGCTAAGCACAATGAACAAATATAAGACACAATGGGTAAAGATTCTGATCCTGACTACAGCAATACAATGCTTACATAACACAAAAAAAATCCATCAATTTTTCACTTCACTGAAAATGAAGGTATTTTGTCCTGAGGAAAACAAATTCTATGTTAGCTTGTCTCTGCCAAGTCCTATTTATTTGCAGCACAAGTATTGTATTTCATCTGCTCCGACTGATTCATTGAGGATTTCCTGTCGTCGTCCAGTTTTCTGTCCAGACTCCAGGTCTTGGTCTTAATTTGCAACTGTTTAATTTAATAAACAATTTTAGTTATACACAGTACATTTCATAGTGTTTTTATCTGAATAACATGTAGAGAACAACTCCAATAAAAGAATGCTTCGTCTCTGCCCCCCCCCCCCCCCCAAATATCTTTTCATTACTTTTTTTTGTCTTGCACAGCTGGTAATCTTAGCAGTTTTTTTGTTACGGAAAACAAACTAATAATACAGAAGTCAAGGAGTTTCGAGGTCTAAATAAAAACTTGGGTAGAAAAACATATCCATCCATTTACTTTTGTAAAATTGTCAAACTTGGGTTCATTGCTGTAGTAATGAAATTACATAGCCTTTTCTGATCTCAACCTTTTGGATCTTTTATTACTCTTATTCTTTCCATCCCTTTTCGTGAACCTGGTCTGACCAGTCCCATGTGAAAATAGACTGATGCTTATCATAGTTACTGGCGGACTGCTTTTGGAACAGAGAGTCCACTTTCTTGACCCTCTTTAGCTCTGTTTAAGTAGTGACTCCTAGAACAATTGATCACCCTTGCTGCATAAAGTAGAGTAAATTTCCTCTTCTGAGTATATTTTAGGAACTGCCATGTCAATAGTGTGAACGAAGGTTGGTAGGTATGTGGGATTCAATCTTCGGACCGTTACTGTGGATATGTGTCTAGAAAAGTCCAATGCACAGAAACAAGGACATTCCGGAATGCTTCTGGGGAAAAAAAACATTCACCAAATTAGATGATGTCGTGCTTGGGAATGCTTGCTCTATTGATGGTTTACATCGCCCTATTCCTTCACCTAGTTGCTTCCAGCACCGATGGGCCCAGTTGCTACCTCTGTATGCTTGAGGCGGCAACTCTAGATAATATCATCTCATTCAACTATGTACATGTAGGCCTGCTATGTGCTATATCTTCCGATGGTGCAAAAATTGACAATTGTGACTTGTAACAACTACATTTATTGGCCCGGAATTTGTGGTCAGGATGACTATGAACTGGCAGCGCTCGCCATCATACCGCCTTTCAAACTGACCGCAGCTTTGGGATTTGGCGCAGGCGCATGCAGAAATCCTCAAGTTGTAGTCTGTCATTGACTGCTCCGAAACAGGCTGCGCTGTGCTCCCCCGTCCCCCCCCCCCCCCACTGCCCCATATACGTACACGCACACAGCCAGTAATCTTTGTAAGCACCCAAATCAGGAAAACTGACAAAAACTTTGGTTTGTGCACCATCAGAGTTCACATCCACCGTCAAAAAATTCCAAATCCAGCACTGTGAAAATTGCAAAACCCAAACATTTTTTAACCTGTAATACAACTGATGAACTTTTGGCTATAGCTGTAACTTAAGTCACAACAAGCTCGTATTCTATTGCATTTCTGTTTGTGCTACTTTCCGTATGTGGTACTTGAGGCCATTGGGTTTCAATTTCACAGAAAAACATACTACGTTACAGACCATTATCCCAAAACATTCATTAAAATTCTGAAATTAAAAATAATTTCATTTATTCAATTGTTCTGAAGTAGTGCCTTAGGTATAGACTTCATTCGGGGCTGTTTTTCACTCGTACGTTGCTCTTGGTGGTTCAGCTTTTTTGGGGTTGTGTCAGCTTTTCTGAATTTTTTTAGGCTATCATGGTTGACCCTTGTTTTTTTTCTTTTTTGCTTTTGCTGTTTTTTTTTATTAACCTTCTCCCTTAGTGATGTCAGTGAAATTGCTAATTCACTCGATTGAGGGATTGAAACAGCATTTCATCCATGAGTAAGATTTCCTTTTTTAGGTATTTTCTTGTCATAGTTACCATTGGCACAACACCTGCTGCCAGGTATCGATCAGTGCTGCCTTGAAAAAGACGAGTATCGAGCCATTCATTGTGACGATCCTTTTGATTCCTCCCTAAGTCTAAAAATCTGTTGTCATTGGTCTTTCTTGATGCTGGCACTGTTGAATTGAGGAGCCCACCAGGTGAAGGTTTGAACATGAAAGCTCGTGTTACACCACTCTGGGGATTGTACTTGTGCTGCTGTTTTATAATTTTTGAATTGATCATGTCTCTTGATGCAAATTAACTCTTTCCCCCCCCCCCCCCCCCAAAAAAAAATCCATAGTCTCTCCTCATGCCTACATAAGGTGGAATTTAAATGTTAATTGAATGTGGACATTTTTTATTTCACTGCACCATCGTCAGCAATATTATTGCCAGCAATAATCTCACAAGAAAGGGATTTCATGCAACAGTCCATTCTGGCATGAACTATTTCAAGTTTACAAATACTTGAAACTGTTTGATATGTTTCTTTTGCATCTCCCAGGAGACTGCATGGCACCTAGGGGTAGGGGAACTCTTGACGTGATGCAAAAGGCATCACAATTGTACAGGAAAGGCTAGATGGGCCAGCCGGTCTTTTCCTGTCTGACACATTTGTATGTTCGTACAAATACTTATTTATCTGCATCTTGTTGCATATCAGACATCAAGACCAGGTGATCTGGGTGAGAGGCCAGGCAACAATTGGGCCAGGAAGTACAAACTTAATTTAGGCCCATCTTAATGTACTACATTCTGTCCTTAATATTTCCATTATAAATTCTCATGTCCACATTTATAATAGATATTGCTTATAAAAGCTTCTTATAATTTAAATTATATAACTGGCCACTGCGTGGCTCTGTGAACCAATTTTGAACTTTCACACCATGACTCCATATTGGCATGAAGCAACATAGAAACATAGAAAATAAGGTGCAGGAGTAGGCCATTCGGCCCTTCGAGCCTACACCACCATTCAATAAGATCATGGCTGATCATTCCCTCAGTATCCCTTTCCTGCTTTCTCTCTATACCCCTTGATCCCCTTAGCCGAAAGGGTCCTATCTAACTCCCTTTTGAATATATCCAATGAACTGGCATCAACAACTCTCTGTGGCAGGGAATTCCACAGGTTAACAACTCTCTGAGTGAAGAAGTTTCTCCTCATCTCAGTTCTAAATGGCCTACCCCTTATTCTAAGACTGCGTCCCCTGGTTCTGGACTTCCCCAACATCGGGAACATTCTACCCGCATCTAACCTGTCTCGTCCCGTCAGAATCTTTTATGTTTCGATGAGATCCCCTCTCATCCTTCTAAACTCCAATGTATAAAGGCCCAGTTGATCCAGTCTCTCCTCATATGTCAGTCTTGCCATCCCAGGAATCAGTCTGGTGAACCTTCACTGCACTCCCTCAATAGCAAGAACGTCCTTCCTCAGATTAGGAGACCAAAACTGAACACAATGTTCCAGGTGAGGCCTCACCAAGGCCTTGTACAACTGCCATTTGCCGCCTTCACCACCTGCTGTACCTGTATGCCAACTTTCAAAGACTGATGAACCATGACACCCAGGTCACGTTGCACCTCCACTTTTCCTAATCTGCCGCCATTCAGATAATAATCTGTCCTTGCGTTTTTGCCCCAAAAGTGGATAACCTCACATTTATCCACATTATACTGCATCTGCCTTGCATTTGCCCACTCCCATAACCTGTCCAAGTCACCCTGCAGCCTCTTAGCGTCCCTCTCACAGCTCACACCGCCACCCAGTTTAGTGTCATCTGCAAACTTGGAGATATTACACTCAATTCCTTCATCCAAATTATTGATGTATATTGTAAAGAGCTGGTGTCCCAGCACTGAGCCCTGCGGCACTCCATTAGTCACTGCCTGCCATTATGAAAAGGACCCTTTTATCCTGACACTCTGCTTCCTGTCTGCCAACCAGTTCTCTATCCACATCAGTATATTACCCCCAATGCCATGTGCTTTGATTTTGCACACCAATCTCTTGTGTGGGACCTTGTCAAAAGCCTTTTGAAAATCCAAATACGCCACATCCACTGGTTCTTCCTTGTCTACTCTACTCGTTATATCCTCTCAAAATTCCAGAAGATTTGTCAAGCATGATTTCCCCTTCATAAATCCATGCTGACTTGGACTGATCCTGTCACTGCTTTCCAAATGCGCTGCTATTTCATCCCTAATAATTGATTCCAACATTTTCCCCACTACTGATGTCAGGCTAACCAGTCGATAATTACCCGCTTTCTCTCTCCCTCCCTTTTTAAAAAGTGATGTTACATTAGCTACCCTCCAGTCATAGGAACTGATCCAGAGTCGATAGACTATTGGAAAATGATCACCAATGCACTATTTCTAGGACCACTTCCTTAAGTACTCTGGGATGCAGACTATCAGGCCCCACGGATTTATCGGCCTTCAATCCCATCAATTTCCCGAACACAATTTCCCGCCTAAAAAGGATATCCTTCTGTTCCTCCTTCTCACTAGACCCTCGGTCCCCTAGTACTCCCGGAAGTTTATTTGTGTCTTCCTTCGTGAAGACAGAACCAAAGTATTTGTTCAGTTGGTCTGCAATTTCTTTGTTCCCCATTATAAATTCACCTGAGTCCAACTGCAAGGGACCTACGTTTGTCTTCACTAATCTTTTTCCCTTTACATATCTATAGAAACTTTTGCAGTCAGTTTTTATGTTCCCAGCAAGCTTCTTCTCATATTCTATTTTTCCCCTCTTAATTAAACCCTTAGTCCACCTCTGTTGAATTCTAAATTTCTCCCAGTCCTCAGGTTTGTTGCTTTTTCTGGCAATTTATATGCCTCTTCCTTGGATTTACACTATCCTTCATTTCCCTTGTTAGCCACGGCTGAGCCACCTTCCCCATTTTATTTTTACTCCAGACAGAGATGTACAATTGCTGAAGTTCATCCATGTGATCTTTAAATGCTTGCCATTGCCTATCCACTGTCAACCCTTTAAGTATCTTTCGCCAGTCTATTCTAGCCAATTCACGCCTCAAACCATCAAAATTACCTTTCCTTAAGTTCAGGACCCTAGTTTCTGAATTAACTGTGTCACTCTCCATCTTAATAAGGAATTCTACCATGTTATGGTCACTTTTCCCCAAGGGGCCTCGCACAACAAGATTGCTAATTAGTCCTTTCTCATTACACATCACCAGCTCTCTAGTTGGTTCCTCGACATGTTGGTCTAGAAAACCATCCCTAATACACTCCAGGAAATCTTCCTCCACTGCATTGCGACCAGTTTGGTTAGCCCAATCAATATGTAGATTAAAGTCACCCATGATAACTGCTGTACCTTTATTGCGTAAATCCCTAATTTCTTGTTTGATGCTGTCCCCAACCTTATTACTACTGTTTGGTGGTCTGTACACAACTCCCACTAGTGTTTTCTGCCCCTTGGTATTCGATAGCTCCACCCATACCGATTCCACATCATCCAAGCTAATGTCCTTTCTTACTATTGCATTAATTTCCTCTTTAACTAGCAATGCCACCCCACCTCATTTTCCTTTCTGTCTATCCTTCCTAAATGTTGAATACCCCTGGATGTTAAGTTCCCAGCCCTGGTCACCCTGGAGCCATGTCTCCATGATGCCAATTACATCTTACCCATTAACTGCTGTCTGTGCAGTTAATTCATCCACCTTATTCCGAATACTCCTGCATTGAGGCACAGAGCCTTCAAGCTTGTCTTTCGAACACACTTTGCCCCTTTTAGAATTTTGGTGTAATGTGACCCTTTTTGCTTTTTGCCTTAGATTTCTCTGCCTTCCACTTTTACTTTTCTTCTTTCTATCTTTTGCTTCTGTCCCCATTCTACTTCCCTCTGTCTCCCTGCATAGGTTCCCATCCCCCTGCCATATTAGTTTAACTCCTCCCCAACAGCACTAACAAACACTCCCCCGAGGACATTGGTTCCGGTCTTGCCCAGGTGCAGACCGTCCGGTTTGTACTGGTCCCACCACCCCCAGAACCGATTCCAATGTCCCAGGAATTTGAATCCCTCCCTTGTGCACCACTCCTCAAGCCACGTATTCATCTGAGCTATCCTGCGATTCCTACTCTGACTAGCACATGGCACTGGTAGCAATCCTGAGATTACTACTTTTGGGGTCTTACTTTTTAATTTAGCTCCTAGCTCCCTCAATTCGTCTCGTAGGACCTCATTCCGTTTTTTACCTATATCGTTGGTACTTATATGCACCACGACAACTGGCTGTTCACCCTCCCTTTTCAGAATGTCCTGCACCCGCTCCGAGACATCCTTGACCCTTGCACCAGGGAGGCAACATACCATCCTGGAGTCTCGGTTGCGGCTACAGAAACGTCTATCTTATTCCCCTTACAATTGAATCCCCTATCACTATAGCTCTCCCACTCTTTTTCCTGCCCTCCTGTGCAGCAGAGCCACCCATTGTGCCATGAACTTGGCTGCTGCTGCTGCCCTCCCCTAATAAGTGATCCCCCTCAACAGTAACCAAAGTGGTGTATCTGTTTTGCAGGGGGATGACCGCAGGTGACCCCTGCACTACCTTCCTTGCACTGCTCTGCCTGTTGGTCACCCATCCCCTATCTGGCTGTGTACCCTTTACCTGCGGTAAGACCAACTCACTAAACGTGCTATTCACGTCATTCTCAGCATCGTGGATGCTCCAGAGTGAATCCACCCGCAGCTCCAGGACCGCAATGCGGTCCGTCAGGAGCTACAGCCGGATACACTTCCCGCACATGTAGTCGTCAGGGACACCGGAAGCGTCCCTGACTTCCCACATAGTATAGGAGGAGCATAACACGTGTCCGAGCTGTCCTGCCATGACTTGACCCTTAGATAAACTTAACTTGGCAACAACAATGCTAAAGGTTACTTACTAATAAAGAAAAGAAAAAGAAAAACTACTTACCAATCACCTTACTCTCTTGGCTGTGATGGCACCTTTTGATTTCTTTCTATTTTTTGTCTTCTCTCCCTGTTGCAGCTGCACCGGCTGGCCTTTATAGGTCGCTCCCGAACTCCCGCACCACCTCTCCTCGACCAAAAAAATGTTGGCAGGTGGTCCAGAAGGGGAAAAAGTTTTTAAAAAATAAGATAAACGAATAAAAATATATTGACAGAAACTAAAGCTTAAACATTTAGCTTTCATAGAAACCAACATGGGGCCGGATTTTGCTGTAGCAGAGCATCTATCTACGTCTGCCGTTAGACTTGGCCCTGCACCCTTCAGCTCAAAAATCTTTTGTCTACAAAATTGCTGAAAGTGAGAGTTGATAACAGTAGAGCAAGGGAAACAGGGCAACCATCTCCTTAACCAGTTAGATTTAAGCATTGGGAAATACACATGAAGGACTGAGAAGGAGTGTGAATTAAAGGGGGTAAATCCAATGCCAAATCAGATACAGAAAGAGAAATAATGAGAGGGAAAGAAAGATTCGATTGAAAGAGGGAGAGAAAAAGAGACATAAAGGAAAAGTAAAAAAAATTAAATTTAAATTTGACATTTTTGAAATCTCTGAAAAATTCAAAACCTGAAGGAATGAGACTCAAAACCTGTTGTAGTTAACTTTCAGTGCCAGAGAGGTTGTTTGCCAGCAATTAACAATTATTATATCGTTAAAAGGTGACTCAGCTGGTGCAGACACGATGGGATGAATGGCCTCCTGTGCCGTAAATTTCAATGATTCTATACTTCCACGACTAATTACAAGCCTTAAATATCTGTGGTGGGTTTAGTTTGTATCTACCACACAAATGCAGCAACTTTATGACATTTAGTGCATGTTAATGGTGAGGCAGACAGCAAAATGCTGTTTTCGCGAACGTAATGGTGGAGCGGTGCAACTCACAGCAATATTTGAATATTTTCAATTAATTGCATATCTGCTCCTCATCTGAAGTTGCTGTACCCTTTACACATAAATAACTGCGAGCGCCATTCGCCTCACTCTTGTTTTGACTGCAAATTATAACCCAGGGTGTCCAAGCCAAGAGAGAAAGCTGCGTTAGCTCACGGTCACCCAATAGATAACTTTTACAATTACAAATTGTGACACATTTAAATAGGCAAAACCCATTATAAATGTAGACATAGGATTGGACCCGCCGAGGTCGGCAAAATTCCAGCCAGTGATTCACAAAAAAAAGTCAACGTCAACAACTTACATTTACATTATGCATTTAAAGTAAAAAAACCTTCACAAATAGAAATAGACAGGAAAAGGGACACCAAACCATAAAATGAGAGATTAGGAAGGTTGACCAAACCTGGTCGAAAAGATGGGTTTTCAGAGAAGAGAGGTGAAGCAGTCGAGGGTTTTGGAGAAGGAGTTCTAGATAGTAGTGTGAAAGGATGGGGAAATGCACTGGCAGCTGGAGTCAAGAGGACCGAAGAGTATGAGAGATATAAGGCTGGAAGAGGTTGCTTGGGTAAAATGCGTCAAGGCTGGAGAGTGATTTGAAGATGAGAACAAGGAATTTAAATTAGCCCCCTGAACCACAATGCTTTCAGTCAGCGAGAATGGTGGATGAGCAGGACTTAATGTGGGAGAGGATATGGGTGCCTATGTTTTGGACAAGTTAGAATTTGTGAAGAGGAGGTTGTGAGGCCAGAAAGATGATCATTGAAATAATGGTGCCTGAAGGTGACAAAAGCGTGAATAAGGGTTTTAGCGGCATAGGTACTGAGGTGGCCGTTATTGCACAAGTGGAAAAACACATGATTGGATGGATGAATGAATGGATTGTTGGGTTTAAAGCTCAAGGTCAAATAGGATGTCACGGTCGAGTTCAGTAAGGAAGAGTGGCCGAGGAGTGAGAGAGAATCAGTGGCAAGGGAGCAGAGTTTATGGCAGGAGCCCTAAACAGTGGCTTTGATGATCGTGATGCCAAGCTGGAGGAAGTTTGTGGCTTATCCATGATTTGAGATTAGGCAGGCAGTGTCGGTTGTTAGTTTTGACTCCTTGGTAGCCATCTCACTTCTGAGTCAGAGACTCTATAGAGATTTGAACACATATATTAAAAGCTGACACTTCAGTGCAGTACTGCATTGTTAGAGGAGCTGTCTTCAGAAGACATGTGAAAATGAGGACCCAATTACCCTCTCAGGTTGCCATTAAATATCCCATGACACTATTTGAAGTTCTGGTGTCCTGGTCAACATTTATCCCTCAACCAAAATCACTAAAACAGCTTATTAGGTCAATTATCTCATTACTGTTTGTGGGACAGAATGCTTGAGAGCTGATTTCTTGAGGGCGAAGAGTGATAGTGATTTTAATAGAGAGAGTGATGGTGTCTGTCTGAAGTGAGTCATTTATAATGGCAGCTAGCATGGGAGCCTGGAGGGACGTTGAGTGGTCAAAATTTGAATGGGGAGGGGAATCCAGCGAGCAGGAGGTATGTCTTACGGAGTGACAAGATATCGGGGCTTGAATGAGTGGGGGCTGGGAGAAGGCTGAACGCAGGGGAAGAAGAAGGGGTGATGGTAGCAGAGGCAGCTGCACCGACTGCCTCAAACTTAGAGATGAAAAATGATTCTTAACAATGCATTCTTCCAGCAACATCTGCTATAATATTTGCAAATTATACGTTGAAATATAATAAAAGTATAAAATGTCCAATTTATATGGTTAGTGTATTTATTATACAATAATAAAGTTGTCTTTGTTTGGAAAAAGAACTTAATGTTTTTATTCGACTGAAGAAAGTAGAAATATCAAAAGAAACAAATTACGATGAAAAGGAAATAAAATGCACTTCACAGGTATGAACAGTAGGGTGAAGTTTTAGTTTAGAGTAGATGATTCATGACTGTCCAAGACATGCCTGGGAATGGAATAACAGTATAAAATATACATACCCTGCACCTGTAAATTAATCTTGAGAAATCCTAAGCTTGGGCTTATTAATATCATGCAGTAGTTTGGCTAAAGGTTATTAAAACTAACCAAATATTGGTTAGTAGATAGTATTAAAAAGTACTTATCTTTATCATAATCAGCATGTCAGGATTTGTTAGAATCCAGATGTTCACCTCCTGTTATCCCATTCACGAAAGTTAAGTACTGTATAGAATTTCACATGCAAGGTGCCATGTAGTGTCATTGTGCCCCGAATAACTTTATTTTGACAGTTAAGTTTATCCCTTTTGATTTTCCAAAGGCAAATATTTCTGCATGAATTTTGACTTGTTTCAAAGATGAAACATATTCCTTTCAAACATGGTGATACCTATTGCAGGAAGTTTCATTACAGTAATAGAATATTGTCTTGTTTACCAGGAATTGAACATGAAGCAGTGAATTAGTGTGCAGTAAATTTTTATGAGCCAACAGCCTGACACACTGGAAGCTATGTGATTCTTTAATGACCTCTTTTAGTCTGCAGTAAACACTAAGAATAGCAGCTCACTTTCTGCTCTGAGAGTTTCCGTTCTATTGCTGTGACCTTTAAATAAGTAAATAGCACCATGAATTTGAACTTCAGTGATGTGCCACTTTATCTTGCTTTTTTTGTTAGCTTTAATAATATGAGCTATGGTGTTATTTCTAATGTTTCCTTTTTCTTGTCATGTTTGACATCTGTATTTGCTGCTTTTATTTTCGTATCACGTATGAAAATTTTCAGAGTGCACATCTGAGTTTGTTGGTTTCCGTTATGGAGTGACTCCAAGGTGAATTCTTGGTAGTTTCCCCCCCCCAAAATATTCAATGAATTTGGAATTTTCTGATGTTGTTTTTCACCTCAGCTGTAACTCTTTAGTAGGAATGTTCTCGCACTTTACATTCAATGGTGTTTGCATTTAAAACAAATTGACTAGGATATTTTTGTAATTCAGCCATATCTTTTTCTACCATTTCAGTTTGCTCAAATACCATAAATGTGGGTGAAATAGTTGCCATCAGTGTTGTTCCAGTCACATCACCTCAACATGTAAGAAGGAGCACCCTGCCAGTCATAGCAATAATGTAACCAATAAACATAGATAATCATTGTATTATTGGAAGCTATAGAGAAAAACAACATGCTAGATCCTTCTGTCCTCACGAACTATCGTCCAATCGACAACCTCCCTTTCTTCTCTAAGGTCCTTGAATGTGTTGTCACCTTGCAGATCCATGCCACCATCTCACTGGCAGCTTCCTGTTTGATTCATTTCGATAAGGTTCAGGCCCCTTCCATATCGCTGAAATGGCTCTAACCAAAGTCGTGAACAACATTGTGACAGCAACTGTGGGGCATTATCACTCCTTGTTCTCTTTACATCCTTTGATGGTCGATCTTGCCACCCTCCTCCAAAACCTCTCAACTGTCCAGCTTGGTGAAGTTCCCTTGCTTGGTTCCAGTCTTACCTACCAGTTGTAACTAGAATAGCTCTAGTGATGGCTTCTCTTCGCACGCCTAACAGTTACCTCCAAAGTCGGCAAGGATCCATCCTTTGCCCCCTCCTCTTTCTCATTTATGTGCTGCCCCATGGTGATATCATCCTCAGCTATCTGGTCAGCTTCCACATGTATGTTGATGAAAACCAGCACTGCCGTTCCACCTATTCTTGACCTCTCTACTACTTCTGTGCTGTCAGATTGGTTGTCTTGGTTGAGTCTTAACTTCCTCTAGTTATACATTGGGAAGACCAAAGCCATTCCCCTCGGCCTCCATCACAAACTCTATCTTTGACACCGACTCCATCCCCCCGACTTTGCAGCCTTGGCATCCTGTTTGACTCTGAGCTTGGTTTCTTGACCACATATCTTTTCCATCAGAAAGACTGTCTGCTCATCCCTCTGTAACTTTGTCCAGCTCTTTCTCTGTCTTAGCCATCTGCTGCTGAAACCTTCTGCAATGCCATTGACTCCTTCTGACTCAATTATTTCAATGAAAATAATTCAGCCTCCTCCCTGCAGCCTCCCATCCACCAGACATTTGAGCTCATCCAAAAATCTGTTGCCTGTATCCTAACTCGCATTACATTTCACTTGCCCATCATACTCATTCTCATTGGCTCCAGTGCCCCAACAGCTTAAATTTACAACTATCATTCTTGTGTTTAAATGGCTCCATGGCTTCACCCTCCATATCTTTTTAAAGGTTTTTAAATTAAGTAAGGCAATTTTTGAAGGGCTGAGAAGTAAATTGGCCACAGTAAACTGGGCTGAACTGTTGAATCTGTTTAATATAATGCTCTGGAGCCCTTTTAACATCTTATATAAGAACATAAGAAATAGGAGCAGGAGGAGGCCATATGGCTTCTCGAGCTTGCTCCGCCATTTAATATGATCATGGCTGATCTGATCATGGACTCAGGTCCACTTCCCTGCCCGCTTCCCATCACCCCTTAATCCCTTATCAGTTAAGAAACTGTCTAGCTCTGTCTTAAATTTATTCAAAGTCCCGGCTTCCACAGTTCTCTGAGGCAGCGAATTCCACAGATATACAACCCTCTGAAAGAAGAAATTCCTCCTCATCTCAGTTTTAAATAGGCGGCCCCTTATTCTAAGATTATGCTCCCTCGTTCTAGTCTTCCCTAGCAGTGGAAACATCCTCTCTGCATCCACCTTGTCAAGCCCCCTCAATCTTATACGTTTTGATAAGATCACCTCTCATTCTTCTGAATTCCAATGAGTAGAGGCCCAACTTACTCAACCTTTCCTCGTAAGTCAACCCCCTCATCCCCGGAATCAGCCAAGTGAACCATCTCTGAACTGCCTCCAAAGCAAGTATATCCTTTCGTAAATATGGAAACCAAAATTGTACGCAGTATTCCAGGTGTGGCCTCACCAATACCCTGTACAACTGTAGCAAGACTTCCCTGCTTTTATACTCCATCCCCTTTGCAATAAAGGCCAAGATTCCATTGGCCTTCCTGATCACTTGCTGTACCTGCATACAAACCTTTTGTGTTTCATGCACAAGTACCCCCAGGTCCCTCTGTACTGCAGCACTTTGCAATTTTTCTCCATTTAAATAATAACTTGCTCTTTGATTTTATTTCTGCCAAAGTGCATGACCTCACACTTTCCAACATTATACTCCATCTGCCAAATTTTTGCCCACTCACTTAGCCTGTCTATGTCCTTTTGCAGATTTTTTGTGTCCTCCTCACAGGTTGCTTTTTCTCCCATCTTTGTATCGTCAGCAAAATTGGCTACGTTACATTTGGCCCTTTCTTCCAAGTCGATAATCTAGATTGTAAATAGTTGGGGTCCCAGCACTGATCCCTGCGGCACCCCAATAGTTACTGATTGTCAACCCGAGAATGAACCATCTAAACATACATGCAAATAAGAAAAAAAATAGTTGCAGAATTATTACATAACTAGCCAGAAGCAAGTGGATTTGTAGTTGTTTATTGCATTAATGCATGAGCCAAGAAAATTTTTACTGACAAATAAAGGTTAAATTTCACATTTGTTGATTTGCTGCAACTATTTGCTTACTTAAGTCAATCTAAGTCAAAGCAATTCAATGTGTCGGGAGTGCAAGTTGCAGTGATAGGCAATTGGAGCACAGGTTGAGCCTCCGAAATCCGGAGTTCCAAAATTCAGAATGTTGCGGAATCCAGACACCGGGCCAAACCGTGGTGAGGTTGTCCGGAATCTGGAAAATGTTCCGGAATCAGGACATTTTTTTAAAACCGATTACCCGTGCAAGTTGGGCCTAGGGAGGGGAAAAAACACCCCCCCCCCCCCCCCAAAAATAAAAAATCACAAAACATTCACAAAACCCTCACCTACTAAATCGCTGAAAAAGAATTAAAAAATAAAAACTTTACCTATTTTACAGGTCTTCAACACAGGTTTTTCCCGGCCGCCGACCTGGAACCGCCAGCTCCCTCTGCTCCGCCGCTGACCCCCCCCCCCCCCCCCCCATGCCTTACCTCAGTGGAGGCGTTTCTGGATTCGGGACGTTGGAAAGACGTTCCGAAATCTGGAAATACCTAAAATCTAGAACAGCCTCGGTCCTGAGGTTTCTGGATTTCAAATGCTCTACCTGTACAACACTTGTTCCGCCAGCTCCGCAGATACCAGTCTCAAACCAATTGTGCAGTATAATCATAGCCAGCGGAAAGATTTACTGAAACGGGTGCATTCTTGTTCAGTTTCCTCCTTGCACATCAGGATTATCCTGTTATCCAGTGATCTCGATAAGAGCCATAAATCCAGACGAATCTACTGTTATTATTTTCATGTGATGATTTGCTTGCGCTTTTCAGGAACGATTCTTGCAAATATTTTCAGTTGGTCAGTTATTAGTGATGTGTAACCCTTTGTGTCATCATTCTATAAGCAATGTTGAAGAGGTTCATATGCATGTCTTTCACCTAGCGCACACTTCCTTTTTTTGTCATGACAACTGTGCGGTGATTTTGTCACATTTGGCGGTCATTGCCCAGAATTACTTTTAAACTTAAAATTTTTGTTTGTATTTGTATATGTTTCTACACTTATTTTTCACATCTTAAGACTCCAGAGCACCATCTGCTTTTCCATTCTCGTCTGCTCCACTATTGGACCTCTTGATGATGCCTTCTCTTGCCTCATTTTTGATGCTCCCTGACTCACTCCCCTGCCATCTGTTGGCTTTGCTAACCTAGGAGCTTCTGTCCAGGTCTCAGTCCCTGTGGCCTCCTGATTCTTGATCCAGCATTCCCTTACTGCTCCTCACCTGCTATCACCTCTCACCATCTGCCCTTTAGGCCATAATGGTCCCTTGGTTCTTTGCTTGCCTCTAGCCACTTTCTAGCCTGCATTTACAACAGCCTCAGTCATCTACCCATCTTCAGACCTACCGCAGTAGGCTCACTCAGCCATCTATGTATTTGCCTATGCTTGGGCTTTAAGTAACCTTATAATTCTTTGCCAGTTTAACCAGCAGTTTGTTGTTTATAGTGCAGTGCAATAAACACTTGAAAAAAACAAATACATCAGAAGTGAGATGGGTATATGAGAGATCGAGAGGAAACGAGGGAATGGGAAGGAGAATTGGGTTGAAAGAGAACTTGCATTTGTATTTTGTCTTTCATAATGTCTGGACTTCTCAAACTGCTTCACAACCAATGGAGGGCTTCTGAAGTGTCACTGTTGCATTGCAGGCAAATGGGGCATCCAATTTGCATACAGCGAAGTCCCACAAACAGCAATGATAATTGACCTAATAATCTGTGATGTTGATTTAGGGATAATTGTTGAACAGGACACTGGGAGAACTCCCCTGATCCTCTTTGAAAGGAACAAGCTTAAAGTCATATCTGAAAGATTGGCACCTTTGGCAGTTGCAGCACTCTCTCACTACTAAACTGAACTGTCAACCTACATTATGATCTCACAGAAAAGTGCCACAAATGAATGAACAGCAAATAAATGAATGATCAGATAATCTGTTTTGGTGCTGTTGCTTTAGACAGGATATTAGAAGAACTCTGTGCTCTTTGAATAAGAACATAAGAATTAGGAACAGGAGTAGGCCATCTAGCCCCTCGAGCCTGCTCCGCCATTCAACAAGATCATGGCTGATCTGGCCGTGGACTCAGCTCCACTTACCCGCCCGCTCCCCGTAACCCTTAATTCCCTTATTGGTTAAAAATCTATCTGTGATTTAAATACATTCAATGAGCTAGCCTCAACTGCTTCCTTGGGCAGAGAATTCCACAGATTCACAACCCTCTGGGAGAAGAAATTCCTTCTCAACTCGGTTTTAAATTGGCTCCCCCGTATTTTGATGCTGTGCCCCCTAGTTCTAGTCTCCCCGACCAGTGGAAACAACCTCTCTGCCTCTATCTTGTCTATCCCTTTCATTATTTTAAATGTTTCTATAAGATCACCCCTCATCCTTCTGAACTCCAACGAGTAAAGACCAAGTCTACTCAATCTATCATCATAAGGTAACCCTCTCATCTCCGGAATCAGCCTAGTGAATCATCTCTGTACCCCCTCCAAAGCTAGTATATCCTTCCTTAAGTTAGGTGACCAAAACTGCGCACAGTACTCCAGATGCGGCCTCACCAATACCCTGTACAGTTGCAGCAGGACCTCCCTGCTTTTGTACTCCATCCCTCTTGCAATGAAGGCCAACATTCCATTTGCCTTCCTGATTACCTGCTGCACCTGCAAACTAACTTTTTGGGATTCATGCACAAGGACCCCCAGGTCCCTCTGCACCGCAGCATGTTGTAATTTCTCCCCATTCAAATAATATTCCCTTTTACTGTTTTTTTTTGTCCAAGGTGGATGACCTCACATTTTCCGACATTGTATTCCATCTGCCAAACCTTAGCCCATTCGCTTAACCTATCTAAATCTCTTTGCAGCCTCTCTGTGTCCTCTACACAATCCGCTTTCCCACTAATCTTTGTGTCATCTGCAAATTTTGTTACACTACACTCTGTCCCCTCTTCCAGGTTATCTATGTATATTGTAAACAGTTGTGGTCCCAGCACCGATCCCTGTGGCACACCACTCACCACCGATTTCCAACCCGAAAAGGACCCATTTATCCCGACTCTCTGCTTTCTGTTAGCCAGCCAATTCTCTATCCATGCTAATACATTTCCTCTGACTCCGCGTACCTTTATCTTCTGCAATAACCTTTTGTGTGTAACCTTTATCGAATGCCTTTTAGAAATCTAAATATACCACATCCATCGGTACACCTCTATCCACCATGCTCGTTACATCCTCAAAGAATTCTAGTAAATTAGTTAAACATGATTTCCCCTTCATGAATCCATGTTGCGTCTGCTTGATTGCACTATTCCTATCGAGATGTCCCGCTATTTCTTCCTTAATGATAGCTTCAAGCATTTTCCCCACTACAGATGTTAAACTAACCGGTCTATAGTTACCTGCCTTTTGTCTGCCCCCTTTTTTAAACAAACAGAGGCGTTACATTAGCTGCTTTCCAATCCGCTGGTACCTCCCCAGAGTCCAGAGAATTTTGGTAGATTATAACGAATGCATCTGCTATAACTTCCGCCATCTCTTTTAATACCCTGGGATGCATTTCATCAGGATCAGGGGACTTGTCTACCTTGAGTCCCATTAGACTGTCCAGCACTAACCCCTTATTTGTAGTGATTATCTCAAGGTACTCCCTTCCCACATTCCCACGACGAGCAATTTTTGGCATTGTTTTTGTGTCTTCCACTGTGAAGACCGAAGCAAAATAATTGTTTAAGGTCTCAGCCATTTCCACATTTCCCATTATTAAATCCCCCTTCTCATCTTCTGAGGGACCAACATTTACTTTAGTCACTCTTTTCCGTTTTATATATCGGTAAAACCTTTTACTATCTGTTTTTATGTTTTGCGCAAGTTTACTTTCGTAATCTATCTTTCCTTTCTTTATTGCTTTCTTAGTCATTCTTTGCTGTCGTTTAAAATTTTCCCAATCTTCTAGTTTCCCACTAACCTTGGCCACCTTATACGCATTGGTTTTTAATTTGATACACTCCTTTATTTCCTTGGTTATCCACGGCTGGTTATCCCTTCTCTTACCGCCCTTCTTTTTCACTGGAATATATTTTTGTTGAGCACTATGAAAGAGCTCCTTAAAAGTCCTCCACTGTTCCTCAATTGTGCCACCGTTTAGTCGGTGTTTCCAGTCTACTTTAGCCAACTCTGCCCTCATCCCACTGTAGTCCCCTTTGTTTAAGCATAGTACGCTCACTTGAAACACTACTTCCTCACCCTCAATCTGTATTACAAATTCAACCATACTGTGATCACTCATTCCGAGAGGATCTTTTACTAGGAGATCGTTTATTATTCCTGTCTCATTACACAGGACGAGATCTAAGATAGCTTGCTCCCTTGTCGGTTCTGTAACATACTGTTCTAAGAAACAATCCCGTATGCATTCTATGAATTCCTCTTCAAGGCTACCCCGTGCGATTTGATTTGACCAATCGATATGTAGGTTAAAATCCCCCATGATTACTGCCGTTCCTTTTTCACATGCCTCCATTATTCCCTTGATTCTTGCCCGTCCCACCGTGAAGTTATTATTTGGGGGCCTATAAACTACGCCACCAGTGACTTTTTCCCCTTATTATCTCTAATCTCCATCCACAATGATTCAACATTTTGTTCATTAGAGCCAATATCGTCTCTCACAACTACCCTGATATCATCCTTTATTAACAAAGCTACCCCACCTCCTTTCCCTTCTTGTCTATCTTTCCGAATTGTCAGATACCCCTGTATGTTTAATTCCCAGTCTTGGCCCCCCTGCAACCACGTTTCTGTAATGGCCACCAAATCATACCCATTAGTAATGAATTGTGCCGTCAACTCATTTACTTTATTTTGAATGCTGCGTGCGTTTAGGTAGAGTGTTTTAAGAATGCCATGAGGTGTTTTACATTCACCTGAATTTCACCAAGAAATTAAGTCAAATACTGTAATGCATCAAAGGGATTGTTAAGTAAAATGACTATTTATTGTGTATTTATATGCTAGCTATTGACATGAGGGACCGTTGAGACATTTTAAACACGATTTTCATCGCATTCGTGCTCCTACTTTGTGAAACCCAAGCAGAGTTTACTGCCTCTTCTTGGGGTCTCCCATTGCCTTTTTTCCAGTGTCAGCTCTGAACTCAAGAGTTTCACTGACTTTATGCAGCAGCACTACTTACAGCATAAGCAGACCGTTAACTGCCGTTGTTAAGACTACAGTGGAATACTGTGTAATTTTGTACCTTGGCTTTAAAAGAGTACTGACTCTAAGAAGAATGGTAGTGATTCTGGAACTCAAAATGCTATGTTATGAGAACAAATTTACAGTATTGAGAAAGACCGAAAGGGGATGTAATCCATCTCCAAGATGCTGAAAGGCATTTGTGATTCAAATGTAAGTATTAAAAAGAAACTATAATCACAGGAGAGGAGTAGAAAATTGGCCAGCCTCGAGCAGGGCTAGAGATTATAGTTAGAATGTGTGCGTTTATATGAAATTACTTTTTCTATTGCACTAAAATAAAAGGGTTGACACCTGGTTAGATTTTTTCGACTTAAAGAACAGTCGCTATTCAGCCTATCAAATACAGTCAGTCAGCTCCTTTTAAAATCGGATGAATGTCTGGCACTAAAATGAATTCAAGGCTATTTCATTAATATAGACATAGATGATTAAATACTCAAATAACACAGTCACTGGCAAAACCTACGTGTATTATGGCCAAGACCTTTGGGACCAATATTTAGCAGGATCCGGCTTTTCACTTCCTTACACTTTTCTTTTGACATCCTGCGCAACTTTAAAAAAATTCTGCTGCCTGGTTGATTGAGGCATACGTCTGGCTCCCTTTGTTCCCCATCTTATTCTGCACGTGGCAGCTCCAATGTTGCAGAAAGTAGTGAAAAGCAAATTGTTAAAGAGGCAAAAGGGGAAAAAAAAACAAGGAAAATGAAAAGAGCAGAGAGATATAAAAATGGGAAATGGAAGTGAAAGAGAATTAAGGAGGAATGAGTCAAGGAGAGAGAAGGAACAGAGATGAAGGAGTAGAGTGAAACAATGAGGTGAAGGAAGAGCGATACTTTCTGCAGGATCCTTGGGCTCAGTTTTTCCTGGTCATTTGCGCCGTTGTTTTGGCGTATGTTTTTAAATTAAAGTTTCCCTAAGGAATCTGTGCCAGCGTAACTGAGTTACGATTTTTTTGGTTAGTTTTTTTTAATGTCATAGGGGGCCTCGTGTGCACCAGTTTTTATCATTTTTCAAAGTTTGCCCAAAATGTTTTTATCCTAGGTCGGCGTATCTGGCCATTCCCGAAAAACCTCTGATGAGTTAAGAGACAGCAGCGCACATTGAAAAATCGGTGCTGAAAGATGCCATTGTTTTTTATTGAAGTTTTGGAGGAAGATAGCACTATAAATATGCATAATAAAGATTAATTTTTTTTTTTTAACCTTACAAAGGAGTAGATGGAGGTTTGATGGAATTCTGAACTTTTCATTTTTTTTTAGACTCCCACGCCACCACCTAATGCCTTCAAACAGGGTCAGAGTGTCGGCTGGCAGAATTGGACACGGGCTCAGGACTCGGCTGCAAAACAAGACCGGTGGGCGGGGGGGGGGGGAGGCGGCGGGCGGGAGAGGTGGCGATCGGAAGACTGCATGAGGCATCAAATGAGCCTGGGGGGTGGAAGGTGCTGTTGACCACGATCGGAAGAAATCACAAGACTGCAATGAGCCCATTGGTGTGAGGGGGGCGGGGGCGGGGTTCCTTTCCTGATCACTGCGCTTGCTCAGACCTGGCTGTGGTCCATACCGACCTTAGGGGGAGAGAACAAAGAACCTACCCTGCCTGCCTTCCTGCCAATTTAAGCTTTTTGCAAAGGTAAAATTTAAGCATGGGGGCAATACTGACAATGCTATACCGTGTGCGAGCCTTCTGCAACCGTGGTGCTGCGGAGGAGACAATTGATTCGACGTCATTGCATGAGGAAGCTCAGAGCTCGTAGGGTGCTGGGCAGGAGGCCTTCCCCACCTCTGGTATATCGAGACAGGCGTTCGTACCCTCATCTGAGTGATGCAGACTGTGTCACAAGGCTGCGTTTCCGCAAAGAAGTTGTAACAGATCTGTGAGTTGGTGAAAGCAGACCTGCAACCGAGAAGCATTAGGAGGACTCCTATGTCAGTTAACGTAAAGGTTACAGCTACACTTTCATTCTATGCATCCAGGTTGTTCCAAGCTACAACTGGGAATGTGTGCGCCATTTCTCAATGTGTAATACATGTTTGCATTTGACAGGCGACTGCTGCACTATATGGCCAGAGGAATGACTACATAAAGTTCCCCATGACCACCCAGGCAATGTGTGACAGGGCTGTGGGCTTCTCCAGGATTGCTGGCTTCCCAAAGGTACAGGGCTGCATTGATTGTACCCACATCGCCTTGCGAGCACCTTTGGAGGATTCCGAGATGTACAAGAACAGAAACTCCATTAATGTACAGCTCGATGCAAGATACCCTGAGAGCATCCATGATGCATTCATCCTACCCAAGAGAGTTCTATCTGCCATGTTTCAGCAGCAGCTAAGTTTCCCAGTTTCTACTGGGAGACAAAGGGTACGGCCTCGCCACCTGCCTCATGACGCCCCAACGAGTAACCCAGGCGGTGGCTGACCAGGAATACAACATGTCACACATTGCAAAGCGTAGCATCATAGAGAGAACCATTGGCATCTTGAAACAGCGTTTTCCAATGCCTGGACCATTCCTGAGATTGTTAGTTAGTTCACGGCTGTGTGCTGCATGCTGCACAACTTAGCCATCATGAGGCAGCAGCAGCTAGTGGGAGAAGATCCATCTGCGGTGAGAGTGGCTGATAATGATGAGTAAGATACAGGTGACGAGGACGAGGAAGCCATGCAAGTACCTGAACCCGGAACACGACGGCGGAGGAGGGCGGGCCATCCTGCCCCTTTAATGATTGCTAGAGCCTTGCGCCAGCAGCTCATCTGTGAACGATTTGCTGCCTGAAGGCTCAGCGACAACTATTCCACATGGACCATGTATACTGTTTGGACTTGTTCCATACTGTTGTGTTGTGTTAATGGAACAAATAATGATGGAAATTATTCTTGTTTACTTCAAAAGTTGTGTTAACACAACTGGCTCTTTAAAAATGGCCGATTGCAGACCGGGAGCTGTACTGCGCATACGCGCCCATAGGAATAACGTCAAAAACGTCCTTTTTTCCCCTACACATGCGCAGAATGTGCGGCATCATTTTCTCAGTGCAGACAGCAGGCTTCAACACTCCCCCTCCCCCCCCCAGGCAACTGGACAGGCTGCACGGCGGCAATTTTGAAAAATGCAGCAGGGAAACTTAGCATAAATATTTTTGGAGTATTTCTGGCCTAGAAAAACAGGCGTAACTCTGACAATGCGCCACAAAACGGCTTTGGGCAAAATTGAGCCCCTTATCTTTAGCGATAGGAGCACAGTACTGATCTTTTTTTTGATAGGAAACCAGCCTCGAATAGTTGAAGACCATTCAATCAGATCGTCTGTTCTGATTTATTGTCAAGAATGACTGTTGGCTTGAGCGAAGGCATGTGAATGGTGCATGTGTGTGACTTTTATGCTTCTCCTCCCTTAATTTTTGACTGAAGTGCCTGCCATCATTTCATCCGTGATTTTGTGTATGGCTACAATCCTGCTGAACCATTGGATTGCCATCTGTCGAATCTGATTGATTCGAGTTGAATTATGTAGATTGATATATTGGTGTTCTTTTGCTTTATTCTATTGGTGGTTAATATGTTCTTTTTGATGTCTCCTGTTTAACTGCTGCAGGCGATTAAGTTGAGAGAGCCCAAGTCATCGGATATTTAAGCTGTATGTTGGAAGAAGCAGACTTCATATCCAATTAGCCTTCGATTTTTCCATATTTATGTTCTGTAGATGTAGAGGGCTTTACCTGTCATATTTTGCATATACTAGTTGATCCTCCGTCAAGTTGCTCACAGGTCACCAGTCATCATCATCATATGCAGTCCTTCGAAATCGAGGAAGACTTGCTTCCACTCTAAAAGTGAGTTCTCAGATGACTGTAGAGTCCAATATGGGAATTACAGTCTCTGTCACAGGTGGGGCAGACACTCGTTGTGGCCTGGTGCACACTTGTGACATTTAGCTGCTAAGGTCGCATTGTGTTTAACTTGACCTGTCCGTCTCGAGCCACAGCTCAGGTACGCTCCCTGTGGGAAGATAGTTTAAATAGGCACATCCTGATGTCAGTGAGAGGCTATTTTTTTGTCTTCAAATCCACAATCTTGCTCTTGGGGAGGAGACAAGTTATCATAGTCTGACATACAGTTTGCATAGTGACAGTTTCAGGCAGGATAAGAAATTTGGTACCCTTGACAGTATTCCCTTAATGCATTTCTAATAACCCTGAATTCCATTTGTTAACAAGAGCCAGTCTAATTTCTTCTTGAAACCCATTTAGGTTTCTTATCCACTACCCGCACTAGCAATCTGTTTCATATATTTGCCACCCTTTTAGTGAAGAAGTTCCTCTTCCATTTCCTATTTTCTTTTGTTCTTAATTTGTAAATACGACCCCTTATACTTCAATTCTGTACACGGCAAATAGGTTTAGTTCAATCCAATTTGTCAAAATCTTTCATAATAAACACTTCTGTCACAATCCCCTCTCACACTTCTCTTTTCAATAGAGAAAAGACCCAGCCTAGTCAATCTTGCATCCTGTTCCATTCTCAAATTCTGCATTTAATCATATGGCTTTTTTCTGTTCGTACCGCCTTCAATCACTGAATATTCTTTTCTAAATAGGGAGACGCACACTATTCCAGATGTGGTCTCACCAGGGACAAATACAATTTTAAAATTAGTTCTCTCGATTTATAGGTTATACCCCTTGCTCTGCATCCCAACATTCTATTTGCTTTTTAACAGTCTGGGAACATTATGATGATGATTTTAGTGACTTGCTTACTAAAACTCCCAAATCGCCATGTTGTTATGATACCTCAAGTACAGTCCCATTTAGCACATCATCCACAAAAAACCTCCTCTTTCCCAAATCTCATAACCTTACATTTCCTTGTATTAAATTACATATGCCATTTCTCTGCCCATTAATTCTTTTGCATTTATGTGCATTGATATTCATAATTTACTGCTGCTCTCATTTGCTATTGATTGTAAATTTAGATGCTTCAGACATAATTCCATCTCCTAAATTATTTATAAACATTTCTAATCAACACCCCTAACACTTAATCTTGCCGGCCTCCACTGGTAACTGGTTGTCAACCAGATAGCTGCTCATGTACTGCTATTTGTTGTGTACTAACCAACCATTTGCTAATCCATTTTAATACATTCCCATCTATCCCATGGGCTTGGGCTTTAGGTTATAGCCTATTATGTCGAACAGTGTCAAATGCCTGCCAGAAATCCCGGTAGATAACATCCATTGTATCTCCCGTATCTAGTAGAAAATATAGATAAAGGTACCTATATAAAAGATAACATACTAGATTTGTCCCTGGAAGTTGAAGGCTAATGCCTGTAACCAGTGTTTTGTGTTTCTGGCTCATGTAATCAGTAATTTGGATGGAAATAAAATATTACAGACTGTGGCTAGGTCAGACTCCGATGCTTGGGGTTTTCCTGTCTGTGAATACGTAGCCTGATCGATGAGTTGAAATTTAGTAAATACCCCAATATTCACTGCATAACAATTTTCTATGATTTGAGGAAAACAAGTGGCCCCAGGCTGCTATCCAAATGATTCCTGTTTGATAGGAACATTATGTTCTTTGTTTATTGCAGGACAAAAATGATAGAGACTTATTTTTGAATGTTTGTAGTTATTCTTAATCTACATTTATCAGCAAAATGATGCCTTAGTTAAACAAACAGTAAATATTCTGAATAACTGAGAGAACAGCAAAGGAAGGCCCCTTCTCATGTATACTTGAGAAATGTTTACAGTAAGACCAAGCAAAGTTCAGTCTATTTAACTATTGTGACAAAACATTCCTCAAATTCTTCATAAATCCTCTGACTTAAACAGAGGGACAAGTGGCTAAATAACTATTCAATATTAACATGTTTTCATTTATAGTACAGTATCACCAAATATGACAATAGAAAGTAAAAATTGCTGTTGTCTTTACTAAACTCTTAACACTTCCCTTATTGTAATTTATTTAACATATCTCTGAGAAATGCTTCAAAGCATTTCACGTACAATTAATTACTTTGAAAAGCAGTTACTGTTATATTCAAATGTGACAGCCAATTTCTGTACTACATCCTATAAACAGTGAGATGAATGACCTTGATCTGTCATTTTTTCAGTTCTGAAGAAGGAACTGCTCAAAATTCTGACGAAGTTCAGAAACAACAAAAATTTATATGACACCTTGTATATAAGACTTGGTGTGGCGCAGGAAACTGGTGATGGAGTTTTGGACAAGTTAGAGTTCATGGACAAAGAGGGCATTGGATATTGAATCTGGGAGTGATAAAGGGTATAATGGTTTCGCTGGCGGAGGAAGCGAGATAGGGATGAAAGTGGGCCATGTTATTCGATGTAGGAGTAAGCAATCTTGGTAATGGATAGGATGCGTGATTTGAAGCTCAGTTCAGCATCAAATATATATATTTTTAAAAAGGAGATTGCACAGAATAAATAGATACCATTTAAAAAAAAAATGCAATAGATAAATCGAGATTAGAAATAAACTAAAATTGCAGAAGAGGGCATAGGTATGATCAAAAACATATATAAAAGAGAATGAGAGAAGGTAAATAAAGAGGTTAAGTGAGGAATAAGGAAAACAAGGAGGGGGAATGTGGCGAGAATCTCAAATTATTAAAAAGAACAATAACCATTTCTCAAATATATCAGTAAAATGTCAAATGTGAGGTGGGACCAAGGCTAGTGAGCTGTGTTCCCTGTAACTGCACTTTGTTCTGCATAACCTGTTTCTTTTAATGTGAGGTATTTCCAGCGGCCTGTGCGGGACGTATCCCATCACAGCGCAGCTGCGCAGCTTAGAGGGAACGTTGGTAGTGAGTTACAGGAAAAGGGGAAATTGGCAGGGCCACTTAACAAATACTTTGTTTCAGTTTTTACAAAAAGAAAAGGATATTGACAAGAAATTAAACCCTTAATTGTTTGAAAGTGAGATGCGAGATGTTATAATAAATAAAAGGAATGTATTGGAGAAGTTAGTTAAGCTAAAAGAGGACAAAGTGCCAGGGCCTGATGGCGTACAGCCATGGAACATGAGGGAAATGGGGGAAGAAATAAGAGAGGCACTGGAAATGAAGGCACAGAATTTGCTGCCAAAATAACAGAGAGTTTGATGGTGATCACCGTTATTAATATGTAACTTCTCCGGCAACTTGTGCCGAGGGAGCAATATGGCGTGGATTGCGAATTGCCACATGTTGCTGGACGATTTGCACCACTCTGTCGTTAGCCTCGCAAAAACGGCAGCTCGCCTTCAACCTCCCCGTGCATTTCATCAAGTTGTTACATTTGTGCATTAATTGCCAATTAAATTCACTGTAGTAAGTTAGAACTGGTACCTTTTTAATGAGATTTATATTCCTGCAATGCCAATCAACTGCTCCAGCCCAGAAAGGAAACCATTTAAACTTTGGAGTCTCATTCCTACAGGTAGTAAATTGCTGAATGTTTTTCTTACTTTTTCTTTGTCTCTTTTTCTCAATCCAAATCATATAAACAAGTATATTTTACATCAAACAAAACAAACAGCAAAGCAAACAAAGTTTATTTACACAACCTATTTAAGAGCGTCTCTACAGACTGCAGTGAACAGAAGTCCTGGGTAAAATCAATCCCGGTCACTTGCAACAGTGCCGTCTCCTGGCGTGATTATCCAATCATCTCTATTCTGGCCAGGAGTAGCGGTGTCACTCTATGCAGCTGGACCCCCTCATCAAAAAATTGTAATTTAAAGGTCCAACAAATTAGCAACATTTTTATGAACCATTGATCTGTGTTTTTATTTATTGAAGAAAAGCTGTTTCAATGTCGTATTTGCCTATACCGTCCATAATATTCTATGAATAAAAGAAGCATGTTAAAAAAAATCAAATATATTAACTGCAAATTTAATAAATGATCTCTACAGGATCAGCTGTAATAGCTTCGCTTCCCGCTCCTGCATCGTTGTCTCTGGTGTGTCTCAAGGATCTATCCTTAGCCTCCTCCTATTTCTCATTTACATGCGGCCCCTTGGTTATATCATCCGGAAGCACAGCATCAGTTTCCACATGTACACTGACGACACCCAGCTCTACCTCTCCACAACTTCTCTCGACCTCTCCATGGTCTCTAAATTGTCAGACTGCTTGTCCAACATCCAGTTCTGGATGAGCCGAAATTTTCTCCAATTAAATATTGGGAAGACCGAAGCCACTGTTTTCGGTCCCCACCACAAACTCCGTTCTCTTGCCACTGACTCCATCCCTCGCCCTCACACCTGTCTATGAGGCTGAACCAGACTGTTCGCAACCTTAGTGTCATATTTGACCCTGAAATGAGCTTCCGACTACACATCTGTGGCATAACGGAACCGCCTATTTCCACCTCCATAACATCGCCCGTCTCCGCCCTTGCCTCAGCTCATTTGCTGCTGAAACCCTTATCCATGCCTTTGTCACCTCTGGACTTGACTACTCCAATGCTCTCCTGGCTGGCCTCCCGCATCCTACCCAACGTAAACTTGTGGTCATCCAAAACTCGGTTGTCCGTGTTCTAACTCTCACCAAGTCCCGTTCACCTATCACCCCAGTGCGGACTGACCTACATTGCCTCCCGTTAAGCAACACCTGGATTTCAAAATTCTCATCATTTTTTTTCTCCAAATCTCTCCATGGCCTCGCCACTCCCTATCTCTCTCATCTCCTCTAGCCCCACAAGCCCTCTGCCAGCCAAAATATCTGTGCTCCTCTAATTCTGCCCTCTTGAGCATCCTTGACTATAATCGCTCAACCATGGGTGGCCGTGACTTCTGTTGCCTCGGCCCTAAACTCTGGAACTCCCTGCCTAAGCCTTACCGCCTCTCTACCTCTCTTTCCTCCTTTAAGACGCTCCTTAAAACCCAACTCTTTCATCAAGTCACCTAACCTAATTTCTCCTTTTGCGGCTCGGTTTCAAATTTGTTTTCTTATAATACTCCTGTGAAGGGCCTTGGTCGTTTTACTATGTTAAAGGCGCTATATAAATACAAGTTGTTGTTGTTGATCAAATGGAATCAGAGATTGTTTTTGCTTGAACTAAATTGAATGAAGTTATTTTATTGTCTATGCAGACGACCTGGTTTCACTTATATCAGCTTTCCTTGTGTCCCATGTTTTAACCTGTGAATGTTTTGTGAAAACTTGCGAATAACTAGAACACTTCAGTGGGGTTCTACTGGAAGTAAGACATGGTGCCTGTACAGGGACTATACCTTTGCCATGCAAATATAATAGACTGATGGGATAATTCTGAGTATTGCATGGTAGTTGAAAGTTTGTGGGATCCCTAGCAAAGCTATATGTAAGACAGTAGAAAACATTAATTGAGACCAAACACACTTTGGTTTACACTTGCGATTTGTTTAGACTCAAAACTTGATATATGGGACAACAGGGTAGCCTACGCCTTTTAAGTTTTAAGTCTAAAGAGAGATGGGCTACAGTGGAAGAGGAGTGGAACAGAGCAACAGCCGACAGGAACGCACTCAGTCTTTTCAATGATGTGATATTAAACAGCAACCCTTTCTCTTGACTGCACTCCTTATTCCCATTGCTGATTTTAAGTTTCAAGTATGATGTTTTGAGATGCTTCTATTAGTCCATCAGTCGTCGTGAGTCGTCGCACTCAATGTCATGAGCCTATAGCTAAATACATCAGTCCTGTGCATTTCTAAGTTCTAAAGACACTGCATTGATGAAGACTAATAATTCAAAGCTAATATAAATTTTGCATTGTCTACTTACTCAAGCCTCAAGCTGTGGCAGTATGCTATCACCCTGATTTTCTTTAACTAGAAGCATTTTGTTGTACCAGATTTGCTTTTGGCCACCAGTGAATTGCGACAGAATATCTCTTTATATTCCAGAATGTCTGCATAGACTCATTATGAAAGTAAATATTTGGACCCCCATCCTTCTAAAACTTTTGCAACTGTAAAAACATTTTTTATGAAAAATATTGGCGTTTGATAAGATTGGGTTAGAAAGGAAAGGGGTTCCTGTTGTTTTAAATTTCCGACCATTATAAGTCCAACCCTATCAAGAGCCAACAAAATACAGTAACTGTCTAATTAAAAGGTTAAAGTCATAAAAAGTGAATTTATGAGGATTTAGTGCACCTGTGCAAATAGAGTTTTGTTTAGTAATTATTTAACGCGACCAAAAGTTTAAAAAATAGTTTCTTGTTAGTGAACTACTCTTTGATTTATGGTGTGTGGCTACCTTGTGTGGGAACCAGACTGATTCCCGGGATGGCGGGACTGACCTATCAAGAAAGACTGGATCAACTGGGCTTGTATTCACTGGAGTTCAGAAGAATGAGAGGGGACCTCATAGAAACGTTTAGAATTCTGACGGGTTTAGACAGGTTAGATGCAGGAAGAATGTTCCCAATGTTGGGGAAGTCCAGAACCAGGGGTCACAGTCTGAGGATAAGGGGTAAGCCATTTAGGACCGAGATGAGGAGAAACTTCTTCACCCAGAGAGTGGTGAACCTGTGGAATTCTCTACCACAGAAAGTAGTTGAGGCCAATTCACTAAATATATTCAAAAGGGAGTTAGATGAAGTCCTTACTACTCGGGGGATCAAGGGTTATGGCGAGAAAGCAGGAAGGGGGTACTGAAGTTTCATGTTCAGCCATGAACTCATTGAATGGCGGTGCAGGCTAGAAGGGCTGAATGGCCTGCTCCTGCACCTATTTTCTATGTTTCTATGTTTCTATGTTTCTATGAATCTCTGATACTATGGAGATCCTTTATCAAATCATACTTAATATACATTCAATACTTTTTAACTCATCATTAATTTTGCTGGAAAACACGTGGCTCATGAAAATTTTGCTGATTTGTGATATTTTAATTGAGTGATTTATTGATTTAAATATTTGAACGTCAATTAAACTGTCATGTTATTTGCAGGAACCGTGCGAATTGTAATTACTCCTGTCTTTCAGGCTCTAATTTGCATGCCAGCTGTACTGTAATAATTAAGTGATATTTCAGGTTGTGTTTTGTGACCAAAATGCTGTATCCCATCTTCTTATTCGAAGTTAGGTTCAGCTAAGTATAATTTGATGCTTTACCAGCCATATGTTGTCCTCAGTTCACTCTGTTCAAATAAATCTGAAACTATTTCGTAATCTTGGCTTGGTCTTCCCACTAGTGTATGTGTTTCATTTCCACTTTATTCTCCAAAGGTTTATCCCAGACTTTTTGTGTCATGAAGCTAAATTAGGAATTCAGCATATTCCATTCTTTTTTTAATTCATTCTTGGGATGTGGGCATTGTTGACAAAACTGGTATTTATTGCCCATTTTTAGTTGCCCTCAGAAGGTGGTGTTGGCCGCCTTCTTGAACAGCTGCTTTCAGTGTGGTGAAGGTGATCCTACAATATTAGGTAAGGAGTTCCAGGATTTTGATCCATTGACGATGAAGGAATAGCATTTTTTGTCCAAGTCAAGATGGTGTGTGACTTGGAGGAGAACTTGGAGGTGGTTGTGTTCCCATGCACCTACTATCTTTGTCCTTCTAATTTGTGAAGGTCACAGGTTTGCGAGGTGCTGCCGAAGAACTTATAGTTAGTTGCTGCAATTTATCCTGTAGATAATAGACACTGCAGCCACGGCACACTGGTAGAAGGGGATGGATGTATAGACTAGTGGATAAGGCGCCGATCAAGCAGACTACTTTATCTTGGATGGTGTTGAGCTTCTCGAGTGTTTTTGCACATGCACTTATCCAAGTAAATGGATACTATTCGATCACACTCCTACTTGTGTCTTACAGGTAGTGGAGAGTTAGGAGGTGAGTCACTCACCGCAGAATACCCAGTCTCTCGTTATCACAGCATTTATGTGGCTGATCCAGTTGAATTTGTGGTCAATGGTGCCCTCTGCAAAGTTGGTGATGGGGCATTCGACAATGGTAATGCCATTAAATATCACAGGGAGGTGGTTAGGCTCTTTTTTTTTTAATTGTAGATTGTCATTGCTTGGCTGTGGTGTGAATATTACTTATCACTTATTATCCTAAGCCTAGATATTGTCCAGGTTTTGCTGCATATGGGCATGGACTGCTATATTATCTGAGGAATTGCGAATGGAACAGAACATCATGTAATCATCGGTGAACATCCCCACTTTTGAACTTATGCTGGAGGGCTGGTCATTGAAGAAGCGGTTGGCGATAGTTGGGTCTAGGAGTGCTGCCTTGAGGAACTCCTGCAGGGATATTCTGGGGCTGAGATGATTGGCCTCCAACAACCACAACCATCTTCCTTTGTGTGCATTATGACTCCAGCCACGAGAGTTGTCCCAATACCCATTGATTTCAGTTTTACTAGGGCACTTTGGTGCCACTCAGTCGAATGTTGCCTTGATGTTAAAGGCAGTCACTCTCACATAACTTATGGAACTCAGCTCGTAATGAGGTCTGGAGCTGTTTGGTCCTGCCTGAATCCATTCACAGCATCGGTGAGCAGGCTGTTGGTGAGTAAGTGCCACTTGATAGCACTGTTGACGGCTCCTTCCATTGTTTTGCTAGTGATTAGGAGTCAGCTGATAGGGTGGTAATTGGCCAGGCTTAATGTATCCTCCTTTTTGTTTTTTTTGTGTACAGGACATATCTGAGCAATTTCCACATTGTCGGGTACATAGTGTTGTAACTGTATTGGAACAGCTTGGCTTGTTCTTCAGCAGTACAGCTGGGGTGTTGCCGGGGCCTGTGAACTTTTCTGTGTCCAGTGCAAACAAGCGTTTCTTGATGTCACAGAGTGAATCAAATTAGCTGAAGACTAGCACCTGAGAAGGAAGGCAAGAAGAATCATCTACTTTTGCAGTTCTGGTTGGATGCATTTGCAAACAGTTCAGCCTCGTCTCTGCATCCACATGCTGGGCAGCGCCATCATGAGGATGGTGATGTTTGTGGAGTCATAGAAACATAGAAAATAGGTGCAGGAGTAGGCCATTCGGTCCTTCGAGCCTGCACCGCCATTCAATGAGTTCATGGCTGAACATGCAACTTCAGTACCCCATTCCTGCTTTCTCGCCATACCCCTTGATCCCCCTAGTAGTAAGGACTACATCTAACTCCTTTTTGAATATATTTTAGTGAATTGGCCTCAACAACTTTCTGTGGTAGAGAATTCCACAGGTTCACCACTCTCTGGGTGAAGAAGTTTCTCCTCATCTCGGTCCTAAATGGCTTACCCCTTATCCGTTGAGTGTGACCCCTGGTTCTGGACTTCCCCAACATTGGGAACATTCTTCCTGCATCTAACCTGTCTAAACCCATCAGAATTTTAAACGTTTCTATAAGATCCCCTCTCATTTTTCTGAACTCCAGTGAATACAAGCCCAGTTGATCCAGTCTTTCTTGATATGTCAGTCCCACCATCCCGGGAATCAGTCTGGTGAACCTTCGCTGCACTCCCTCAATAGCAAGTATGTCCTTCCTCAAGTTAGGAGACCAAAACTGTACACAATACTCCAACTGTGGCCTCACCAAGGCCCTGTACAACTGTAGTAACATCTCCCTGCCCCTGTACTCAAATCCCCTCGCTATGAAGGCCAACATGCCATTTGCTTTCTTAACCGCCTGCTGTACCTGCATGCTAATGACTGATGTACCATGACACCCAGGTCTCGTTGCACCTCCCCTTTTCCTAATCGGTCACCATTCAGATAATAGTCTGTCTCTCTGTTTTTAACCATCAAAGTGGATAACCTCACATTTATCCACATTATACTTCATTTGCCCACTCACCTAACCAAGTCACTCTGCAGCCTCATAGCATCCTCCTCGCAGCTCACACTGCCACCCAACTTCGTGTCATCCGCAAATTTGGAGATACTACATTTAATCCCCTCGTCTAACTCATTAATGTACAATGTAAACAGCTGGGGTCCCAGCACAGAACCTTGCGGTACCCCACTAGTCACTGCCTGCCATTCTGAAAAGTACCCATTTACTCCTACTCTTTGTTTCCTGTCTGCCAACCAGTTCTCAATCCACGTCAGCACACTACCCCCAATCCCATGTGCTTTAACTTTGCATATTAATCTCTTGTGTGGGACCTTGTCAAAAGCCTTCTGAAAGTCCAAATACACCACATCAGCTGGTTCTCCTTTGTCCACTCTACTGGAAACATCCTCAAAAAATTCCAGAAGATTTGTCAAGCATGATTTCCCTTTCACAAATCCATGCTGACTTGGACCTATCATGTCACCTCTTTCCAAATGCACTGCTATGACATTCTTAATAATTGATTCCATCAATTTACCCACTACCGATGTCAGGCTGACCGGTCTATAATTCCCTGTTTTCTCTCTCCCTCCTTTTTTGAGATATGGTTGGATGGGCACTTAAAAGTGCTGTAACTTGCAGGGTTACGGACTTAGAGCTGGTAATTGGGATTAGACTGGATGTCACCTCCCATTAGTTGCTTAATGTTCACTGGTATTCTTGAAAGGATGTGATAGGGCTACAGAGCTTTCATCTGATCTTTTGGTTATGGGATTTCTTAACACTGGTTAGCATGCATGTATTCCTGTGTTGTATCTTCACCAGGTTGGCTTCTCATTTTCAAGTAGGCCTGCTGCTACTCCCAGCATACTCTTCTACACTCTTCATTGAACCTGGATTGCTCATCTGACATGATTGTGATGGAGCAGTGAGGGATTAAGTAACATGAGGTTACAGGTTGTGATACAATTCTTCTGCTGATGGTCCACAGTACCCTGTGGATGCCCAATGTTGAGCTGCTTGATCTATTCCACATAGCATAACAGTAGTTCCACATGACACGATAGAGGGTATCCTCAATGTGAATATGGGACTTAGTCTCCACAAGGACTGTGCAGTGGTCACTCCTACAAGGGCTTTTATGGTAGATTAGTGAGAATGAAGTCGCGTTGGTTCTCTCACCACCTGCCTCAAGCCCCATCAGGACTGGTGATATTATCGAGCCACTCTTAGTGATGGATATTGAAGTTCTCTACTGGGATTACATTCTCTGGCATTCCAACTGCTGAAAAAGCAGACTGTGAATATCAATGACCTGGTGTTGCACTTTAACAAATCATTTTAAATTTTATGATCACATGTATGTCAACCTAGACACTAACAAAATGTTGGTAATTCAATGACCCTAAATAAAAGCCTATGGCACGTGAAAGCAAATAATTGCACCATAAATGCAGTGGAGCATAGGCTTGTAAGTTCAGCTGTGCAGCTCCATCCAATAAGACTTCACTTGTATTGAAGGAGGCAAAAGACACAAGCACATGAAAGGCTGAAAGAGGACAAGGCACATGATTTATTTTCTAGAGGAATGCCGGGAATGTCTCCCAGAGAAAAAAAATCTTGTGTTTTATTTGATACAATTTCCAGTATTTTTGTTTTTACAATTAACATGGGCTTTTTTGTCTAAATAAGAAGGATGTGTGCTCAATTTTATTGAAAACTATTCACTAGTTGCATTTTGCGGATGAATTATTTTTCTTTATTTCTAAAAACTCTCAGCAACAGATAATCTGTTACTGGGAGAAAAACACTTTTGTTAATTTTCATTAAAAAAATAAAATGTCTTATAGCAGTGAAGAAGATTGGAATTGTCTTATTGGCCATAGGAGCATTTCAAACAGAGCTATAGGCAGTAAATTTAGAATTGTAACAATTTTTCTGATTAGATCCTGTACTGCACCTTCTGCTATATCTTTGCAAGGTCTAGGGTGTACTTCGCTGCAAAATTTTGAAGTTTTGTATTAAAATGGTGCATCTGGTTCATTTTGAGCATTTTTGTACTTTACAATTGACAGGTTTTAATCTTTAAGAATAGGAAAATTAAAATGACATTTGGGTTTTCAGCAGACCAACCAGCCACACACGATCATTTCCAACCCTCCACTCCTTTCACAAAGACATTTCATCCCTCCGTCGTTCTTAATTCATGCAAACACTTCTCTTCCTCGTGTCCCCCACCCCGTCCCCTTCCCAATTCAGCCTGGAACTCCTATTTCTCTCTCCTAAATTCAATCTAACATTCCTCCTCTCTCCCCGGTTTAAGCTGGCATTTTCCCCCCTGCCCCCGCCTTAGCTTACTTAAGCTGTCATTCTTTCTCCTTCAATTCAAGCTGGCACTTTGCTTCTTTTCCTCTTGCCCTCAGTTAATGTCTGAAGTCTCCTTCCTTTCCCCCCTCTGTTAAATGTCTGTGACCGTCTTCGATCTGTTCTTCCTACCCAAAGTTACTCTCTCCAAAGCGCTGCTTGCAGCTTCTCCTTCCCCATCCCAATCCCCCAAAGTGCAGCTTCTTTACTTCCTCAAAACACTACTCTTGTGCTCCTATCTGCTGGGTGTACTGCTATGATTGATTCCTGATTTCCCATCCACAGTGCTCAGCGAGGGCAATCACATCAGCATGTTGGAGATTGGAAGGGGCTTGCCATTCTGATTTCCATCCACAAAAGGAAACCTGTGGGCAATTCCTCAAAGCATGTCAAATGTGGACAGTCAGTAAAGAGTGTGTACTTGACTAATTCACAACATTCACATGTATCCTCTCCATTTTGCACTGAAACCTAGCTTATGAGACATTTCCCCCCTGCCCCCCCCCCCATAATTCACAAATTGCATCTTTCAGTTTAGAGCATGTTGTCATCAATATATTTTGAGTCATAAATATGAATAGCCATATCGTTAGTTGAGCATTTATGACAGCCTTTATTGTACATGATTGGAATCCAAATTCTGCAAATTTTTCTACAGTTGCAGATTTCCCTACTTCCTGTCCTGCATTTTGTCTCCTTAAGAGATGTTGGCATTCCTCCTTAATCCCAAAGCAGCGAGTAATCTTGCAAAACATTTACATGGCTACTTTCATTGCCAGGTTGCTGTTGTTTCAATTCAGCAGTGCTTAAAAAACATAATTTACTAATGTGTGTTTGAATGCTTTAGGGAGTTAACAATCTTTTCTGTACCAGATGTATTATGAACATAAATGCTGTTTTCTGTGTGTTGTGATTGTGACAACAACCAACAACCATCTCAGAAATTCGGCTGCCTCTCAAATTCCACAGTATTCCTATACACGAGAGGCTTGGCGTGCAAATATTTTAAATTCTCCCTTCAAATGCTTTTGACAGTCGGTTGTACTTAATTATAGTGTGTCTCATTCACCACAATTCACTAAATTTTAGACTGAATTTTCTTGTTTAGAACCTGTAACGCTGAAGTACCGATGGACTCTTTGGAAGAGTATGCACTCGTAAGTACAATTGGAGACGAGTAATCTCAACCAGGAATTTATTACAAAAATAGCATCAGTTAATAACAGCAATGATTTTAGCAGTGAATCGTAACACTGCAATCCTTTTGGTCCAAACCTAACGAGGATAGCTGGAAGCTACAATACAAAATACCTAACTTTGACCACTCCTAACTTACTAATACAAAATCACAGAGCACTCTAAGTTTTTGAAATGTTTATAGTCTGGAACCATGCTAAATTTCAACCATATCTGTTGTTTGTTTCCAAAAGCCAATGCACTCTAACTACTGTTTTACTTGGAAATTAACTATTTGCATTCCTATTGCTGTGAATTTAAATCATAGGAACATAGGAAATAGGAGCAGGAGTAAGCCATTCGGCCCTTCAAGCCTGCTCGGACATTCAGTAAATTCATGGTTGATCTTCTATCTCATCTCCACCTTCCCGCGCTATTCCTTTATTTTGAGTCCCTCAATATTCAAAAATCTATCGATCTCTGTCTTGAATATACTCAACGACTGAGCATACACAGCTCTCTGGGGTAGAGAATTGCAAAGACTCGCAACTCTTTGAGTGAAGAAATTTTTCCTCATTTAAGTCTAAAATGGCTGACCCCTTATTCTGGGACTGTGACCTCTAGTACTAGAGTCCCCAGCCAGAGGAAACATCCTCCCTGCATCTGAACTGACAAGCCCCTTAAGAATTTTATGTTTTAATTAAATCACCTCTCATTCTTCTAAACTCTAGGGAATATATGCCTCGTCTACTCAATCTCTCCTCATAGGACAATTATCCAGGAATCAGTCTAGTGAACCTTCGTTGCACTTCCGCCAAGGCAGAAAAAAGAAAGACTTGGATTTATATAGCGCCTTTCACGGCCAGTGGATGTCCTAAAGCACTTTACAGCAAATGGAGTACCTTTTTGAAGTGTAGTCACTGTTGTAATTTAGGAAACGTGGCAGCCAATTTGCGTACAGCAAGCTCCCACAAACAGCAATATGATAATAACCAGATAATCTGTTTTTAGTGATATTGATTGAAGGACAAATATTTGCCAGGACACTAGGGATAACTCCTCATCGAAGTAATGCCGTGGGATCTTTTACATCAACCTGAGACGGCAGATGGGACCTCGGTTCTAACATCCCATCCAAAAGACGGCACCTCCAACAGTATAGCACTTCCTCACTACTGCACTGGAGTGTCAGCCTAGATTTTGGTGCTCAAGTCTCTGGACTCGGAGGCAAGGGTGCTACCAACTGAGCCACGACTGACGCACTCCTTCGGTAAAGAGACCAAAACTATCCATAGTACTCCAGGTGTGGTCTCACCAAGCCCCTATATAATTGTAGTAAGACTTCTTTACTCTTATACTCCAAACCTTTTGTAATAAAGGTTACCATACCATTTGCTTTCCTAATTGCTTGCTGTACCTGCATGTTAACTTTCTGTGATTTCTGTACAAGGACACCCAGGTTGCTCAGTGTGCCAACATTTCCCTGTCTCTCACCATTTAAAAATATTCTGTTTTTCTATTCTTCCTACCAAAGTGTATAACTTCACATTTGTCCACATCTGCCATGTTCTTGTCCACTCACTTAACCTGTTTATATAACCCTTTGCAGCCTCTTTGTGTCCTCCTCACAGCTTACTTTCCCACTTAACTTTGTATCGTCAGCAAACTTGGATACATTACACTCGGTCCCCTCATCTAAGTCATTAATATAGATTGTAAATAGCTGAGGCCCTAGCACTGATCCTTGCGGTATCGCACTCGTTACAGCCTGCCAACCGGAAAATTACCCATTTATTTTGACTGTCTGTGGTCTATCGTTAACCAATCCTCAATCCATGCTAATATATTACCCCCAATCCCATGAGCCCTAATTTTGTATAATATGGTACCTTATTGAATGCTTTTTGAAAATCCAAATACACGACATCCACTGGTTCCCCCTTAATCTACCCTGCTAGTTACAACTTCAAAAATCTCTAATAGATTTATCAAACACAATTTCCCTTTCATAAATCCATGTTGACCCTGCCATATTATGATTTTCTAAGAGTCCTGTAACCACGTCCCTAATAGTAGATTTAAGCATTTTCCCTACTATTGATATCAGGTCTATAGTTCTCTGTTTTCTCTCCTTCCTTTCTTGAATAGTGGGGGTTGTGTTTGCTAGTTTCCAATCCATGGGTAATGTTCTAGAATCTAGGGAATTATGGAAGATCAAAACCAAAGCATCCACTATCTCTGTAGCCACCTCTTTTAAAACCCTAGGATGTAGTTCATGGGTTTTGTCGGCTTTTAGTTCCATTAATTTCTCCTATACTATTTCTTTACGAATACTAACTTTTTTAAGTTACTCATTCTCGTTCTTGGCTCCCCACTATTTCCGGAATTTTTTTTATGTCTTCTACCGTAATGACCGATAGAAAGCATTTGTTTAATAAGAACAGAAGAACATAAGAAATAGAAATAGGAATAGGCCATACGGCCCCTTGAGCCTGCTCCACCATTCAATAAGATCATGGCTGATCTGATCATGGACTCAACTCCCCATAACCCCTTATCCCCTTATCGTTTAAGAAACTGTCTATTTCTGTCTTAAATTTATTCAGTGCCCCAGCTTCCACAGCTCTCTCAGGCAGTGAATTCCACAGATTTACAACCCTCAGAGAAGAAATTCCTCCTCATCTCAGTTTTAAATGGGAGGCCCCTTATTCTAAGATTATGCCCTCTAGTTCTAGTCTCCCCCATCAGTGGAAACATCCCCTCTGCATCCACCTTGTCAAGCCCCTTCATAATTTTATACGTTTCGATAAGATCACCTCGCATTCTTCTGAATTCCAATGAGTAGAGGCCCAACCTACTCAACCTTTCCTCATAAGTCAACCCCCTCATCCCCGGAATCAACCTAGTGAACCTTCTCTGAACTGCCTCCAAAGCAAGTATATCCTTTCGTAAATATGGAAACCAAAACTGCATGCAGTATTCCAGGTGTGCCCTCACCAATACCTTATATAGCTGTAGTAAGACTTCCCTGCTTTTATACTCCATCCCCTTTGCAATGAAGGCCAAGATCCCATTGGCCTTCCTGATCACTTGCTGTGTTTGATGCACAAGTATAAAGTCTCTGCCATTTCCTTATTCCCTGTTATAATGTCTCCTGTCTCTGCCTCTAAGAGACCCACATTTACTGTTGCTAATCTCTTCCTTTTGATATATCAATAGAAGCTTTTACTATTTGTTTTTGTGTCTCATAGTTTCCTTTCATATTCTCTTTTCTCTTTCATTATCAATTTCTTAGTTACCTTTGCTGAATTCTAAAATCCTCCCAATCCTCAGGCTTACTATTTTTGGCAACATTATAAGCTTCTTCCTCTAATACGATCTTTAACTTCTCTTGTCCGCCATGGTTTAAACACTTTTCCCGTGTGCTTTTTTATTCCTTAGGGGAATGTATATTTGTTGCGAATTATGAATTAATTTTTTTAATTTTTTTCATTGCTTATCCACCATCAGAAATTTCAACCTAGGCCATTGAGTTTTCTCTATTTGGCTCTGAAGCAAAATGAAAAGGAAAGAGCGTTCTAGTTAGAAATGTTGAACTTGAAGGCTGAGAAAAAAAACAATGAGAATGATAAGTAGGAGAAGGAGTAATGCTGACAGGACGAAGACCAATAACTCAGAGGATGACTGGTGACTGACCCGGTTTACCCACTACTTTAGGATCATCTGGAGATAAAGATAACCCCGTAGTTCTCTTCTCCGCTACCACTATCTCCTTAAATTTTTCTCCCCTACCCTCTCTTGGATTTCTCTGTCACTAAGATTGAGACCATCCATTGAGCTGTGTCTGCTGCTTCCACACCTCCACTTGCCCACCAAGCTGACCCAGCTCCCCCCTGTCCTACCTCTGATTCCACACCCGTTGCTAGTTTTTCCTCAAACTCCCCTCGTGCTCCCTCTGACCTTATTGTCTGAGACCCATCTCCTCCTTTGACCCCATTCCCATTAAAATGCTGACTAGCCATTTTCCCTTAATCACCACCATGCTAGTTGACATTGTATAAAAGCAAAATACTGTAGATACTGGAAATCTGAAATAAAAACAGAAAATGTTGGAAATGTTCAACAGGTTAGACAGCATCTCTGGAGGGAGAAACAGAGTTAACGTTTCATCGACCTTTAAAGTATGCCGACTTTGTAACTTTCGTGATGTAACCAGAGTATATAGTGGGATTGATGGAATAGAAATCCCGGTCCTCAGTTTAAGACCAGTTGCATCTTTTAGGGCAATTCTTTTCTGATTAACCTCTCATTGTTGCATTATTGAAAGAGTATGTTGCTGTTATCTTTAGCCTCTGCTGCTTTGTTTTTTCTAGATCCCTCTTTGCCCCGCTCCTCACTCTTAACATATTTCTTCATTTCCTTGCATTTTTCCCAGTAAGCCCCATCCCCTTTCTCTTTGCAGAATCTGTAGAGGTTGTTTGACATCTTTATTTCATTTTTTATTTGTTAATCCGTTTAAGGTCGCATTTACTGTGTTTACTGTGTTTGATGGTTTTAGGAATGCTGAGCATTATTCCTTGAAAGGTGTTCCACTGCTCTTAAACAACATGCCCCAATTCATTTGTTTTTAGTTGTATCCTCACTTCTTTGAATTTGATCCCTTTGAAGTTATAAAGCTATCTCCTGGCCTCAAGTACTTCAGTCTCCCAGATTATATTGAACTTGATCATTCATTGATCGATATCCTTCAGAAATGCTGTGACTTCCATTTCCTTTACATTATCCACATCATTAACTAATACAGGTTGAACGAACCTTATCCGGCACCCTTGGGACCTGACCTGTGCCGGATAAGGGATTTTGCCAGATGAGGGGAGGTCAGTGGGCAGGAGGAGGAGGAGGTCGACGTACTAGGCAGGCCGAAGTGTCGGCGGGCCCTTGGTGGGCCACGAAGGAAATGTAGGCAGGCTCTCGGGCCGGGTGTCGGCGCGGGCCAAGTGTGGTGGAGGTCGGCTACGTTCTGCGCATGCAATTGAGCAGTAAAGGCTTTTGTGACAAACTGGATCACGGCAGTCATGCATTACATTTAGCAACTCCGACTCTGAACCACTTGGGTTTTCCTAGTTTATAACTTGCTTGTTTTCACATACCTTTCCAATGTCTACATGGAGCTATCCTATTTTTTCAACATCTTGAACTAATTACAACTTAAATGTGTAATATGATATAATTTCCACTGCAGTCCTTACTCCTGCGAAGTTCTGGTGCAGTCATTACAGCTGCACAGTACAAGCAGATTATGAAAAATCACTTCACAATGGCAATGCCAAAGTTGACCATTTCTAAATGTTTACATTTTGCCTTTTGTAATCTTGTCTAAACAGCAAGTGCAGTATCTTTCCAAATATAGAAACACAGTAAATCTCAAGGCTAGAAAAGACAATAGGTCTATCTAGACCACCTTCCTGCTATCCTAGCAATTATAACCAATTATATGTTTCGGTTCAAGATGCTTAATTAATATGATCTTGAAGAGATCTAAACCGCTTGCCCTTCCATCCTTCTATTTCAAAAATCTGCCACACTCTCAGTGAACAAATGCTTTCTTGCCACCTACTCGAATCTAATTGTTCTCGTGTCGTGCTCAGGTTCCCTTGGTCTGATAACCTGTATAAAATCAAATATCCTGACTCATACTCTACATACTTCAGCTGTATTAATTTAAATACCACCATAATATGCCGACCTCTTCTGTGAGAAGAGTCTCAGCTGTAAGTCTAGCTTCATATCCTTTATTCTCTAGTTGGCTCATATTTCTTGTTGCCTCATAATTTTAGTTGCTCTTTGCAATTTTTCCAATTTAACTACATCCCACATTATTACAATGACTACACTTCAAAAGTACTTCATTGGCTGTAAAGCATTTTGAAACGTCCGGTGGTCGTGAAAGGTGCTATATTAATACAACTTCCCTCCCTCCCTCCCTCCCCTTCCCTTCCCTTCCCTTCCCTTCCCTTCCCTTCCCCCCTCCCTTCCCTTCCCACACAATACTTCCAGGTGTATCATAACTAACGCTATATACAATGATAAAGGAACCTCCTTTAATTGACACACTTCTTTCTATGGAGCCTGATAACACAATTACTTTGTTGACAGCAGCATTGCTTTATCTGCTATGATCCCTTTCCCAATTCATTTGTCAGCAATTTTCCATCAATCCAATAATCACTCTGCTTATTTCCTATCCCCAAATGCATGACTTTACATTCATCAACATTAAACTGCATCTGCCAATTAATTATTGGCTTACCTCCACAAATGATCTAAATTGTCCTGTATCTTGGCCCCAACTTCCACAGTACTAACCACCTGGCTATTTTGTAATCATGTTGCAAGCTTAGAGATGAAGTTTTTCTCTTCCAGGTCACTTATGAAAATGTAGAAAATTGGTCCTAACTCCAAGCCCTGCATGACCTTGCTCATCACAATCCCCATCCAAAATGGCCACAATTTGCACAGACCCTCTATTTTCCTATTGTTCAGGCATGATTCAATCTATCCCAACACACTGCTGCTAAGGCCTTGTCTGCTAATTTTCCTAATTAGTTTTTCATGAGACACTGTGTCAAACGCTGTAATGAGATCCAAATAAACAATGTCAATACAATCCTATCTGTATTCTTAGTTACTTTATCAAACATTCTATTAGATTGTTCAGGCGTGACTTCCTTTATAAGTCTATGCGGAAACAATCAAACAGCTTGCACTTAATCGATTTTAGAATTTTCCCTGATATCAGCATGAGAGAAACTATAATTTCCCGTATCCTTGTTTAAATAAGACCATTATGTTTGCTGTGATAAATCTTAAAATTGAGATGAGGAGAAATTTCTTCTGAGGGTTGTAAATCTGTGGAATTCGTTGCCTCAGAGCTGTGGAAGCTGAAACATTGAATAAATTTAAGATAGAAATAGACAGTTTCTTAAACGATAAGGGGATAAGGGGTTATGGGGAGCGGGCAGGGCAGTGGAGCTGAGTCCATGATCAGATCAGCCATGATCTTATTGAATGGCGGAGCAGGCTCGAGGGGCCGTATGGCCTACTCCTGCTCCTATTTTTTATGTTCTTATCATTAAGTCAGCTGTTTTAATACCACGTACTCCCATTTGTTTATGTATTTGGCATAGAATCATAAGGCCCAAGTTTCCGGTTCTGGCAAATGGTGCCTCTCCGAGACTTGCGTGACCTGCCTGGACTCGAAGGTGTGCCGGAATCATCTTGAGCAATTCTCCAGTCCTCCTGGACCGTGGCGTGGCGCAGTGTAGTCTCCCTGGGGCGGAGCAAGCCGATTGCAGCCTGCAGGGGGCGGGGCTAGGGATCAGCCTTCTTGTCAGTGCCGGCAGCGTTGCGCAGGCGCGTTGGAGCATGCGCACCTGCGCAATGGCTCAGCAGGGCGTTTTTCCCCCAGTCTGTGTTTGAATGGTGTGGGTACCCGGGAGGGATGGAGGAGCGTGGGAGCGTGGCAAGGGATGGAGGATGGGTTGGGGGGCACTCAATGATCAAAGGGCCGGATGAGAGAGCAGGGGTGCCTCCTTCCAGCCCCCCCCCCCCTCCCACACCCCCTCCCACACCCCCTCCCACACCCCCTCCCACACCCCCTCCCACACCCCCTCCCACACCCCCTCCCACACCCCCTCCCACACCCCCTCCCACACCCCCTCCCACACCCCCTCCCACACCCACACCCCCACCCACACCCACACCCCCACCCACACCCACACCCACACCCACACCCACACCCACACCCACACCCACACCCACACACACACCCACACACACACCCACACACACACCCACACACACACACCCACACACACACACCCACACACACACACCCACACACACTCCCACACCCCCTTCCACACGCACCCCCTCCCATGCGCGCACCCTCCCCCCCACACACACACACACACACACACACACACACACACACACACACACACACACACACCCTCCCCACACCCCCCCCCCCCCCTCCACACACACACACCCCTCCCCACCCCTCACTGTCAGATACAGAGAGAGAGAGAGACACTGACAGAGACACCTTCCTTTCACATAAAGGTCGGACTTCTATTTTTTATTGATTGATTGCTTATTACTTTGGTCTTGGTGCTTTAGGTGCAGGGTTCCTTCTATTTTTTTATTAATTAATTGCTTATTGCTTTTTGTGCTTCGTTTAGTGCTTGGTGCTTTAAATGTACTGCTTTGTTTAGTGCTTAGTGCTTTAAATGTACTTTACTTCTTTAATGTTGTTGTAAAGGATTTTATGGAAAATCCTCTAACTTCCCTCCCCCCCCTGTTGTGATGTTGATATGTCCTTTGTGTTTAATACTTCCCACCCGCCGTCTCTGGCTGTGCCTGCGCTAAACTTAACTCTAGGTAAGGTTTTTCAGAACTTACAAAAGTGGATACTTACTCCATTCTAAGTTAGTTTGAAGTAAGTTTTCGCTGCCGAAACTTGCAAAACAGGCGTTAGTGGCTGGACACACCCCCTTTTGAAAAAAAATACCTGAACTAAAATGAACCTAAACTAACTCACTAGAACTGGAGCAAACTAAGTGCCGAGAATTGCGATTTCTAAGATACTCCAAACTAAACTAGTTGATCCAAGAAAATTAGAGCAACTCCACCCGAAACTTGGGCCCACAAAATGGTTACAGCACAGAAGGAGGCCATTTGGCCCATCAAACCCATGTCGGCTCTCTGCAAGGGCACTTCAGCTCGTCCCACTTCCCCGTCCATTCCCCATAGCCCTGCAAATATTTTTTTTTGAGGTGCTTATCCAATTCCCTTTTGAAAGTCATAATTGAGTCTGCCATTACCCTTTCAAGCAATACATTCCAGATCCTAACCACTCACTGCCTACAAGAGTTTTGTATCATGTCGCCTTTGGTTATTCTGCCAATCACCTTAAATCTGTGTCCTCTGGTTCCGCCAATTTGGAACAGTTTCTCTCTACTCTGTCGAGACCCTTCATGATTTTGAACACGTCTATCAAATCTCCTCTCGACCTTCTCTGCTCTAAAGGAGAACAACCCTAACTCCTCCAGTCTTTCCGCCTAACTGAAGTCCCTCATCTCTGGAAACATTCGTGTAAATCTTTTCTACACCCTCTCTAAGGCCTTCGTATCCTCCTTAAAGTGCGGTGCCCAGAATTGGATGCAATACTCCAGTTGAGGCCGAATCAGTGTTTTATAAAGGTTCCTTGCTTTTGTACCTCTATTTATGAAGCCGAGTATCCCGTATGCGTCTATGGGCTAGAAATTTGCTGACTTTGCATCTGGGTTTTTGGCGATATTTCACCATATTTGGCAAAAAAAAATGGTCAGCGGGAACTTAGGGCACGTTTTCCATGTACTGCCGGGGAGAGGAGCGCCATCGCGCGACACTTGAAATAGTGCTTTTGCCAGAAATTTGGCTCTCTCCACACCCGTATTCTGCGCTCAGAATACCAACGGTAAAAACTGTCGTGTAGCTCTGACAGCGGTGGTACGTATGAAGACCTGCAAAAAAGGTAAGTTAATGTTTTTATTTTTAAATTCTTGTTCAGCGATTCGATAGATAAGTGTCTTGTAAACGTTTTGTGAATTTTGTTTTTTACAATTTTTTGGGGGTGTTTTTTCCCCCCCTCCAAGGCCTCTCTCGCCGCGGTATCGGCCTCGGACTAAAGTTCCCGAAATCCGCAGTTTGCACTGCGAATCCTCATGCAACTCCACTTTTTACCGCTGCGCAAATTAAAGGTTGAATATCCAGCCTATCAATGGTAGCAAAGCGTAAATGGTAATTTTGGCGCAAAAAACCATTTTTGTGAAAACCAAATTTCGAGCCTGGTGTTTTTTTCCTTTATGATACATTGCACATTTTGTTCTTAAAAGTCAGCAATTTATTATTTTGAATTCCGAGTGCAAACATTTAACTGTGGGGCATCGTTCTATTTCGAATTCTTAAATTCATGATGGTCATTCTGCTTCTCAGATAAATTCAAAAGATAATGAATTTTGTGTTGAGCTGTTCCAGGTACAGCTTGTGCATTGGCATTTGTTGCCCGCAGATGCAAGGATTTCAGCTTGTAAAGCAAAAAACAAAGCATTCTTTTACATTCAAAAAAAGCATACCTTACTGAAAAATACCACTGATTTAAATTAGGATTCATCTGTTCAAACTGTTAATACTACATCACAGTCACAAGTAGAAAGAAACATGCTGAGCTCAAACCGAAATTTTAATAAATTACCAGTTGGTCATCAAATTTCACGTGCAAGTTTCCAAATGCCAAACACCCAGTAATCGTTCTTGAATCAACAAACTATGATGTGAACTATAACGGCCAACTATATATATATATTATTTTGAGTTAGTCTCTTTAAAGGTTATTTAGAAATAAACAGACATGGCATGTTCTACTGTCCAGAATTGCTATAATAAACTCAGCTCAATGAGCCAATCCAGCCCTTTCACCAGTTGCCGTTTAGATTTTCATAACTATAATTCAACATCAAAAATAATTGTCTGACATGGTATGGAAATTCCTGTGGGGACGCAATTGGAAGGTGCATCCAAAATTACGCCCATTCTGCCAATGTCAAGTTCATTATAAGAACATAAGAAATAGGAGCAGGAGTAGGCCAAACGACCCCTCGAGCCTGCTCCGCCATTCTATAAGATCATGGCTGATCTAATCATGGACTCAGCTTCTCCACTTCTCCACCCGCTCCCCATAACCACTTATCCCCTTTATTATCATATGTCCGAACAGAACAACGGGCACAAAATGGACAGAAATCAATCATGGTCCAACAAAAGTGCTGAACTTGCACCATATATTCCTCATTGAATATGAAAATTGAAGTTTCGATTAATCATCATTCATGCACATTGAATCAGGCACAGCATGTTTAATAACCTGAAAACTTTTCAGAGAAAGCTTTTCAATTTTTAATGTGACTTCTACTGATGCCAATAAAAGTTAGGATAAATGGGGAAAAAAACGCTCAAAAAATTGCATTTGCATCTGTTAATTTGCTTTGGGACTCAACTGCGCACGTCTCTGGGTGCAAATGCACAGGAAATTCCAGGCCCATATATTTAACTGAACAAATTACAATCTGCATTTGTTCAAAAGTAGCTCAGTTGCTCCCCTCATGTCTACAGTTCAAAAACCATCAATGAATCCTTCCAACACTCATATTGAATTTGGTTGGGATATGGGATTGTTTTTTTAAAAATCTGCAGCTGATCTTAAATGCCTTATTTATTTTGACTGGATTTAAAGAGACAGCCATCACGCCAAACCTAGTTACATATAATAATACAGTTTTGAAACAATCTCCCCTTCAGTTTTATCCACACACTCACGTTCCAAATTTATTTAAATACTGCGCGCTTATACAATTGCTTTCAATACCAGCAGACAAATTCTCCTCTAATTCTAGTTGGCTTGCTTCTGTGTTTTTATTGGGCACAAGTTTCTGCCCTCTGGAAAAACGGCGCATCTCGATAAGGTCGCCAACTTTCTGGAAGAAAAAGGGCGCCGAAAACTTACCTTGTGATTTTGCGGTCTTCTCAGGACGTCTTCGTGCTCGGTGTGGCGCAGCACAAGGGGTCGGGGGGTGGAGCCAGGTCCCGGCGTTGAAAACAGTACCGGGACCTCTGCACATGCGCGCTAGAGTGGGCGCGCATGTACAGTAGCTCCAGGCCCCCGAGACTGCATGGGAGGGGCACGACCCGAGCCCTGGCCAAATGGGCTCACAGGGAGAAGATCAGGACTCGGACCTCCCTCCAGTTCAGCTGCCCCCCCGCCCCCCGGTCAGCGGCGAGGTCCGCCCGGCATCTCGCTGGGGGCGGGCTCTGCCCAAAGTGTTGGCGGTGGCCCGGCCCGTTCAGCCTCTTCCCCCCCTCCCCCTTTCTCTCTCCGCACCCCCTGCCCCTTCCCCTCCTTCTCTCCCCCCACCGCCCCCCCCCCCCCCCCCCATGTCGTCGGCAGGGCCCGCCCGGCATCTCGCAGGGGGCGGACCCCACCTGAAGTGTCGTTGGCCCGGCCCATTCAGCCTCACTCCCCCTCCCGCCTCTCACTCCCCCTCCCGCCTCTCACTCCCCCTCCCGCCTCTCACTCCCCCTCCCGCCTCTCACTCCCCCTCCCGCCTCTCACTCCCCCTCCCGCCTCTCACTCCCCCTCCCGCCTCTCACTCCCCCTCCCGCCTCTCACTCCCCCTCCCGCCTCTCACTCCCCCTCCCGCCTCTCACTCCCCCTCCCGCCTCTCACTCCCCCTCCCGCCTCTCACTCCCCCTCCCGCCTCTCACTCCCCCTCCCGCCTCTCACTCCCCCTCCCGCCTCTCACTCCCCCTCCCGCCTCTCACTCCCCCTCCCGCCTCTCACTCCCCCTCCCGCCTCTCACTCCCCCTCCCGCCTCTCACTCCCCCTCCCGCCTCTCACTCCCCCTCCCGCCTCTCACTCCCCCTCCCGCCTCTCACTCCCCCTCCCGCCTCTCACTCCCCCTCCCGCCTCTCACTCCCCCTCCCGCCTCTCACTCCCCCTCCCGCCTCTCACTCCCCCTCCCGCCTCTCACTCCCCCTCCCGCCTCTCACTCCCCCTCCCGCCTCTCACTCCCCCTCCCGCCTCTCACTCCCCCTCCCGCCTCTCACTCCCCCTCCCGCCTCTCACTCCCCCTCCCGCCTCTCACTCCCCCTCCCGCCTCTCACTCCCCCTCCCGCCTCTCACTCCCCCTCCCGCCTCTCACTCCCCCTCCCGCCTCTCACTCCCCCTCCCGCCTCTCACTCCCCCTCCCGCCTCTCACTCCCCCTCCCGCCTCTCACTCCCCCTCCCGCCTCTCACTCCCCCTCCCGCCTCTCACTCCCCCTCCCGCCTCTCACTCCCCCTCCCGCCTCTCACTCCCCCTCCCGCCTCTCACTCCCCCTCCCGCCTCTCACTCCCCCTCCCGCCTCTCACTCCCCCTCCCGCCTCTCACTCCCCCTCCCGCCTCTCACTCCCCCTCCCGCCTCTCACTCCCCCTCCCGCCTCTCACTCCCCCTCCCGCCTCTCACTCCCCCTCCCGCCTCTCACTCCCCCTCCCGCCTCTCACTCCCCCTCCCGCCTCTCACTCCCCCTCCCGCCTCTCACTCCCCCTCCCGCCTCTCACTCCCCCTCCCGCCTCTCACTCCCCCTCCCGCCTCTCACTCCCCCTCCCGCCTCTCACTCCCCCTCCCGCCTCTCACTCCCCCTCCCGCCTCTCACTCCCCCTCCCGCCTCTCACTCCCCCTCCCGCCTCTCACTCCCCCTCCCGCCTCTCACTCCCCCTCCCGCCTCTCACTCCCCCTCCCGCCTCTCACTCCCCCTCCCGCCTCTCACTCCCCCTCCCGCCTCTCACTCCCCCTCCCGCCTCTCACTCCCCCTCCCGCCTCTCACTCCCCCTCCCGCCTCTCACTCCCCCTCCCGCCTCTCACTCCCCCTCCCGCCTCTCACTCCCCCTCCCGCCTCTCACTCCCCCTCCCGCCTCTCACTCCCCCTCCCGCCTCTCACTCCCCCTCCCGCCTCTCACTCCCCCTCCCGCCTCTCACTCCCCCTCCCGCCTCTCACTCCCCCTCCCGCCTCTCACTCCCCCTCCCGCCTCTCACTCCCCCTCCCGCCTCTCACTCCCCCTCCCGCCTCTCACTCCCCCTCCCGCCTCTCACTCCCCCTCCCGCCTCTCACTCCCCCTCCCGCCTCTCACTCCCCCTCCCGCCTCTCACTCCCCCTCCCGCCTCTCACTCCCCCTCCCGCCTCTCACTCCCCCTCCCGCCTCTCACTCCCCCTCCCGCCTCTCACTCCCCCTCCCGCCTCTCACTCCCCCTCCCGCCTCTCACTCCCCCTCCCGCCTCTCACTCCCCCTCCCGCCTCTCACTCCCCCTCCCGCCTCTCACTCCCCCTCCCGCCTCTCACTCCCCCTCCCGCCTCTCACTCCCCCTCCCGCCTCTCACTCCCCCTCCCGCCTCTCACTCCCCCTCCCGCCTCTCACTCCCCCTCCCGCCTCTCACTCCCCCTCCCGCCTCTCACTCCCCCTCCCGCCTCTCACTCCCCCTCCCGCCTCTCACTCCCCCTCCCGCCTCTCACTCCCCCTCCCGCCTCTCACTCCCCCTCCCGCCTCTCACTCCCCCTCCCGCCTCTCACTCCCCCTCCCGCCTCTCACTCCCCCTCCCGCCTCTCACTCCCCCTCCCGCCTCTCACTCCCCCTCCCGCCTCTCACTCCCCCTCCCGCCTCTCACTCCCCCTCCCGCCTCTCACTCCCCCTCCCGCCTCTCACTCCCCCTCCCGCCTCTCACTCCCCCTCCCGCCTCTCACTCCCCCTCCCGCCTCTCACTCCCCCTCCCGCCTCTCACTCCCCCTCCCGCCTCTCACTCCCCCTCCCGCCTCTCACTCCCCCTCCCGCCTCTCACTCCCCCTCCCGCCTCTCACTCCCCCTCCCGCCTCTCACTCCCCCTCCCGCCTCTCACTCCCCCTCCCGCCTCTCACTCCCCCTCCCGCCTCTCACTCCCCCTCCCGCCTCTCACTCCCCCTCCCGCCTCTCACTCCCCCTCCCGCCTCTCACTCCCCCTCCCGCCTCTCACTCCCCCTCCCGCCTCTCCTGTTCCAGCACGCTGTTGGAGGGCTCCCGGTGCTGCAGTAGGTGAGTAGAAATAATTTTTTTTATTGATTTTGTTTTAAATATTTTTTTTGGATTGATTTATCAATTATTTTTATTTTTTTGATTGATTTATTGATTGATTTATTGATCATTTATTATTGATGATGGCTCTTTATTTGTAAAAGTGAAGTGTTTAATGTTTGTAAACCCCCCCGCCCCCCCCATCTTTCGTTCCCTACGCCTGATTTATAAGTATAGGCAAGGTTTTTGTGAGCGTACAAAAATTACACTTACTCCATTCTAAGTTAGTTTGGAGTAAGTTTTTTCTGCCTAAGCTTGCAAAACAGGCATAAGTGGCTGGGCACACCCCCTTTTGAAAAAAAAATCTGTTCTAAAATGAAACTAGTCTAACTGACTAGAACTGGAGCAAACTAAATGCCGAGGCAATTTCTAAGATGCTCCATTGTAACCTAGTTGCTGCAACTCAGGCCGAAACTTGAGCCCATTGTCACTACTCTGTGAAGCACCTTGGTATGTTTTACCAGTTTAAAGGCAAGTTGCTGTTGTCATAACTTTCAATTTAAGGCATTCGAATGGCATTAATTTTAAATTACATTAGGATAAATGGCTGGATACTTCTATACATTAAGCTTTTAATTCATTGGGCTAGAATTTCGCCGACTTTGCGACCGGGTTTTCGCTGCGGTTTGACCCTCCACGGCAAAAACCCAATTGGCGGGATATTTGGGCACCTTTTGCGGTGGTGCTTCCAAGTACCGGTGTGTCGTAATTTCGGCACTCTCCGCCACGCCCAGAATACCGACAGGGTCAAACCTGTGGTGCAGCCCTGCCAGCAGCTGTAATTATGAAGACCTGCAAAAAAGGTAAGTTAAAGTTTTTATTTTTAAATTATATTTCAGCGATTTAGCAGGCAAGGGTTTTATGAATGTTTTTTGCAATTTCCCCCCCACCCCCCCCTCAAGGCCTCTCTCGCAGTGCAACCGGCCTCGGACTAAAGTTGCTGAAACTCGCGGTTTGTGCCGTGAATCCTTGTGCAACGCCAAGTTTATCCATGGCGCAGAAATAAAGGCAGAAATTTAGACCTAAAAATAGTAGCGCAGCGAAAACGTCAATTTTGTCATAAAATTACTGTTTTCACCGACAACCGAAGTTCGAACCCATTGTGTTATTTTATGTAACCTCATTGATAGCTATTTTAATTAAATTTAATGCAAAGTTTTATGTTCAGTACAGCAGACATGCAGACTCCCAATTATTCAAATATTTAATAAAATTGAATTATCCCATTTGTAAAAAGTGTAATAGATGTAGTAACATGCATCCACTGAACACATTTCGATTTTTGGAAACATTGAACAATGTCTGGGGAGGAATTAATAAAAGATAGATATTAAAAATGTCAGCTTACTTGGCTCATTATTGTTTGTGTTCAGCCTGGAAAAAAAATACAATTATAGTAAGAGTGTCAACATGTAATGACCAGAAAAGTAAATATATCTTGCAAAAAGCATGGATTAATCCCCAAACAGACTAACCAACAGTGATTGCTTGAGTTTATATTAGTTTATTTTGCAATATTTCTGTAACATGCTCAGAGCACACTGGTGATTTCCATTAAATATCACATTTCAAATAGGAGGTCTTGCATGGCTACCCTGTGCCTACCATCGGCTCAACTATGATACATATTGGCTGTATGGAGTGTGAGAAAATCTAATAATGTAGATTACAACTCATGTACTGTACAGTAAATTATAGTGGTTGGAACAATTACGATTTAAAGAAACCGTTTTGTCAGTTCCTCAAAACATGCACTGATGGATACTTGTAGAAGACGATGCAGAAGTTAAAATTGCAAGCAGGGTTTCTGAGATGGTTAGTTCCACCAGACTGACCTGGCAATGGGAGATTGGAACTGTGTCAATACTCCATGACACACTACCTGAGGCAACAAATCTGCAATACTCTGTAGCCTCGTTCATTACTAAGCAGCCAGCTTGGCTCACTGCTGCAATGTGGAGAAGTACACTAGCCACCGGAGTTGGGATTATAATTCTGCAAGTCAGTGCCCTAATAGGTAGGGTAAACCTGCCCGGTCACGTAGTAGAAAGCTTACTGGAGCTCTGAGCTGATAAACTGGGCAGTTTTAGCCTCATAAACCCAAGCAGTACCTCTACACATACTTGATGTCCTGTTTGACCCGTAGGTGGTTATCTCTCAAAGTCAATTTTCTTTCACTGCAGGAGCCCTCGCCAGCTAATATGATCCACAACAGCCAATGTTGCATACCACAAGCTTTTTGGAAAGCTATTTTGTAACTAATTTCTGCAAAAAACTCCGCTGAGTTGAATGTTGTCCCAAGGGCTGAGATTTCTTGTGTTTGATAAATAAAAACAGCGGTCCAGATAGCTAGCAGTGTACAGGCTTTCAGATTCTGACTTATGAGAAACAAAGACTTTAAGTAGAGACTGATCACATTTTTCAGAAATGGCTTGCATAAAGTGCATTACTTTGAAGTACAGTGACTATTTATAGACAAATGCAGAAGCTCTTAATGCGCACTGCAAGATCCCATAAACAAAAAGAATCCTGGCCAATATTTGCCAGAAAAAGTAGCAAACCGGAGGACTGGGAGAAATTTAGAATACAGCAGAGGAGGACAAAGGGTTTAATTAAGAGGGGGAAAATAGAGTACGAGAGGAAGCTTGATGGAAACATAAAAAATGACTGCAAAAGCTTCTATAGGTATGTGAAGAGAAAAAGACTGGTGAAGACCAGCGTTGGTCCCTTGCAGTTGGAAATGGCAGACCAATTGAACAAGTACTTTGGTTCTGTCTTCACAAAGGAAGACACAAATAACCTTCCCGATGTACTCGGGGTCCGAAGGAGGAACTGAAAGATAACCTTATTAGGCGGGAAATTGTGTTAGGGAAATTGACGGGGTTGAAGGCCGATAATTCCCCAGGGCCTGATAGTCTACATCCCAGAGTCCTTAAGGAAGTGGCCCTAGAAATAGTGGATGCATTGGTGATAATTTTCCAACAGTCTATCGACTCTGGATCAGTTCTTATGGACTGGAGAGTTGCTCATGTAACACCACTTTTTAAGAAAGGAGGGAGAGAGACGACTGGTAATTACAGACCAGTTAGCCTGACATTGGTGGTGGGGAAAATGTTGGAATTGATCATCAAGAATGAAATAGCAGCGCATTTGGAGAGCAGTGATAAGGATTAGTTCAAGTCAACATGGATTTATGAAAGGGAAATCATGCTTGACAAATCTTCTGGAATTTTTTGAGGATGTAACTAGTAGGGTGGACAAGGGAGAACCAGTGGATGTGGCGTATTTGGACTTTCAAAAGGCTTTTGACAAGGTCCCACACGAGATTGGTGTGCAAAATCAAAGCACAGGGTGTTGGGGGTAATGTACTGATGTGGATAGAGAACTGGTTGGCAGACAGGAAGCAGTGAGTCGGGATTAACGGGTCCTTTTCAGAATGGGAGGCAGTGACTAGTGGAGTGCCGCAGGGCTCAGTGCTGGGACCCCAGCTCTTTACAATATATATTAATGATTTAGATGATGGAATTGAGTGTAATATCTCCAAGTTTGCAGATGACACTAAACTTGGTGGCGGTGTGATCTGTCAGGAGAACACTAAGAGGCTGCAGGGTGACTTGGACATGTTAGGCGAGTGGGCAAATACATGGCAGATGCAGTATAATGTGGATAAATGTGAGGTTATCCACTTTGGGGGCAAAAACACGAAGGCAGAATATTATCTGAATGGCGGAAGATTAGGAAAAGGGGATGTGCAGCGAGACCTGGGTGTCATGGTTCATCAGTCTTTGAAAGTTGGCATGCAGGTACAGCAGACGGTGAAGAAGGCAAATGGTATGTTGGCCTTCATAGCAAGGGGATTTGAGTATAGGAGCAGGGAAGTCTTGCTACAGTTGTACAGGGCCTTGGTGAGGAACCACCTGGAATATTGTGTTCAGTTTTGGTCTCCTAATCTGAGGAAGGACGTTCTTGCTATTGAGGGAGTGCAGCTGGGTTCACCAGACTGATTCCAGGGATGGCTGGGCTGTCATATGAGGAGAGACTGGATCAACTGGGCCTTTATTCACTGGAGTTTAGAAGGATGAGAGGGGATCCCATAGAAACATATAAGATTCTGACTGGACTAGACAGGCTCGATGCAGGAAGAATGTTCCCGATGTTGGGGAAGTCCAGAACCAGGGGACACAGTCTTAGGATAAGGGGCAGGCCGTTTAGGACTGAGATGAGGAGAAACTTCTTCAGTCAGAGAGTTGTTAACCTGTGGAATTCCCTGCCGCAGAGAGTTGTTGATGCCAGTTCATTGGATATATTCAAGAGGGAGTTAGATATGGCCCTTACGGTTAAGGGGATCAAGGGGTATGGAGAGAAAGCAGGAAAGGGGTACTGAAAGAATGATCAGCCATGATCTTATTGAATGGCATGCAGGCTCGAAGGGCCGAATGGCCTACTCCTGCACCTATTTTCTATGTTTCTATGTTATCCCTCAACCAACATCCAAGACAGATTATCTGATCATTTATTTCACTGCTGTTTGTGGGACCTTGCAGTGCATTTCCTACATTACAATGGAGACTGCACTGTAAAAAGCACTTTGAGACGTCCTGAGGTCGTGAAAGATGCTATATAAGTGCAAGTCTTTAAGTGAGTTAACTGTGAAGTTAATCTTTTTCCTGATGATGGCAGTACGGCAAGGAATGTTGGTCAGGATACAAGATATCTTCTTACACTTCCTCAAATAGTGCGAAAGGATCTTTAATGTCTAAATGAATTGGTAGAGACAGGGTCTCAATCTAAAATCTCACCTGATGGATGACACCATCAATAATATAGCATTCCCTCATCCTAATTGTACAAACAGCTATTATCATAATCAATTGATATTACAGATTCAACATATGCTCAGTTCCACTTTGCTCACCAGCATTGAATTCAAACTTTACATTTTAAGCAGTGTTAGTAAGAAGCTGGAGCTGAGCAAGTGCTAAGACTACATGATCAACTGTGCTGGCAACTTGTTTGAAACTTCCTTCTCTGTTGGCCAAACAGAGAGTCAGAATACTGACCCCTTAAAACATGCTGTTGAAACCTAAAGTATTCTGCACACCTCTTAGCACGATTACAACACCACTACATGAAAAAACATGCACTTTTAGATAGCGCCTTTAATATAGAAAAAGGTCCCAGTGCATCCCATAGAGGCCTGAGGGAAGGAAATTGATGCTAAGCTAAAGAAGGAATGATTAGGAGGGATGACCAAAAGCTTGATCAAAGAGGTGGATTCATGGAAGAGAGAGAAGTGGAAAGGCAGAGGGATTCAAGGATGAAATTGCAGAGACCGGGTCCAAAGCAGCTGAAGGGAGAAAGGAGGCATGCACAAGAGGCTGGAGTCAGAGGAACCGAGACTTTGGAGAGGGGAGTTGCATGGCTGGAGGAAGTTACAGAGATGGGGAGGAACAAGAAAATGAAGGATTTAAACACAAGAATGAGAATTTTAAATTTGGGGGTGTTGGGAGGTTGGAAACCAATGTAGGTCAGTGAAGATGGGTGTGATGAGTGAGCAGGTCTTGGTGTGGGATAGTTTACAGGCAACAGTTATGGATGAGTTGAAGTTTATATAGGGTGACGGATAGAAGGCCACCCAGAAGAGTATTGGAATATACTAGTCTGGCAGTAACAAAGGCATGAATGAGGATTTCAGTAGAAGTGTTGAAATAAGGATAGAAGAGGACAACGTTACGGAGGTAGAAGTCGATAGTCTTTGTTATGTAGAGGATATGGATCAGAAGCTCTGTAACCCACAACAAATAATAAAAATGTTTCAGATGGATCTTTACTGCACAGTGTCTTAAAGTGTTTTGAGCAAAATTTCAACTAAAATTTGGCCACGGGAGTCCTTTTGAAATTACTGGTATTATGCAAGATAGAGTTCAACTTGTATATCGCAAAAATTATTTTCCCTGGCTCTGCCTAATTATCTTGCTTTTTAAAATGTTCAACATTAAGAAATGGTTTATAAAAAGTAGGCCCGAAGTTTAAATGACAGACACAGGATACCTGCAGGAAATGTTAATTGCAGGTGCTGACCAGGTATCATTCCATCCTACAAAATGTTAGCATTAATTGCAGAATATCCCAGTGTACTCTGGTTCTTGTTCCTGTCCACGTGTTATATGGACGCTGAGGAGAAAGTGAGAAGAGAGCAGCAGCTAACAAGAATCAAAATATTGCCATATAAGACTAATCACCAACTGCAAGATTATTTTAAAAAGCCAGTCATGTGCCATGTTGGGGATAACGCCAAAGTTTTTTGGCATTATGTCAGATAACGATGGAATATCATGGGATAAAGCCGGTCAGGTCATATTGCTCCAGAATCCTGTGTGTTAATGTCAAAGGCATCAGATACAAAGCTTAGCTCCACTAGATTATGTCTGAGAAATGTTAGAGCAGAGGACATTGTATGAATAATTGTGGGAAACAACAAAATGGCATGTCAGTAACACGTACCCAGGGATGGAAATGACTGGAATCCTGCCATGATGACAATGCAAAGATCGTAAATAATTTTATGATTTGAGTTCTTGATTCTGGGGAAGGAAGGAGGCAAACTGACAGACAAAATAACTTTGCAACAATTTTGATCCAAGATTATTTGATCTGTAGTTAGCCATTCATGTAAAATTAATATACCTGTACCATGGGATAAGGTAATCGATATCTACTGAGAACTTTCTTTAAACGTTAAAAGTCCAGTTTTAAAGAACAGTATTATAGATGACACATGACAAGTGAATGAAACTATCCTTTAATGACCTACAGGCAATTTAATTATAACTAGTACAGGTTGAACCTTCCTTATCCAGAACCATCCCTCATCCAGAACCATTCCCGGCCACCAGGTGGCACATGCGCAGAACTCCAACATGAACAACAAATTGAAGTCGTTTCACGTTGCCCACTCCCACAATCGTTGGCCTGACCCCGCGATCCACGCCACCTCCCCCCCCCCCAATGATCTCTTTGCCGCACTCTCAGCCCCAAGCCAGCCAGCCCCGATATCCCTTGCTCAGTAACTGTACCATCCAATTTAACATGATCACCCCTCGTCCGGAAAAATCCCTTATCCAGAACAGGCCAGATCCTGGGGGTTCCAGATGAGGGAGGTTCAACCATTAATACAAAAGCAAAATACTGCGGATGCTGGAATCTGAAATAAAAACAGACAATACTGGAAATCTCAGCGGGTCAGGCAGCATCTGTGGAGAGAAAAAGAGAGTTAACGTTTTGGGTCGATGACCTGAAACGTTAATTCTGTTTTCTCTCCACAGATGCTGCCTGACCTGTTGAGATTTCCACCATTTCTGTTTTTATATTGATTATAACTAGGTTATGTTATTACTGGATCACACAGAATCAAAACCAGGAAGTATAAGTTAAAATATTTAATTCAATGTAAGATCATGTACAGAAAACGAAATAGAGAGGGAAAGAAAGATGGGATTAAGAGGGAGAGATAAGAGACAGAAAGAAAATGTATATTTTTTACATTGTTTAAAATCTCCAACAATTAAAATCTGAAGGAATGAGGCTCCACACTTGTTTTTAAAGAGTGCCAGAGAGGTTGTTTGGCAGTAATTAAGACTTATGCCATTAAAAATTCACTTAAACTTGAATGGGCAAGCCCTAACTTTTTCTGGCGTGTTTAGTTGGTATCTAGTGGGTTAGTACAGCAACTTCACGCCTTTTATGTATGTGAATGCCAAGTCGCTCAGCGAGGCACCGGTGTAGCGAAGTTTGCAGAGGAGTAGGGCAAATTGGCCAGCAACTGCCTGGTTTCCGTGTTTAACTGAGCATGTGTGGGTGCTGGATGTTGCTGTCTGATTTACTCCTGAATGACAGTGAGCACTGTTGTTTCTACCATTAAAATCCAGGCCAATGGATAAAAGCTCTTGAGTGTATGGGACAAGTATTGAAATCAAAGATGGTTATAGTTCTTTGTTTTTATCAGTTTGAGATATGCACTTGATTGGCAAAACAGCAGAAAGAGCAATCCTTGGCTAGTAATTAAAAGCAGGTAATAATATATAGCGGATCAAAATAAAACTCCTTTGCTGCCTGTGTGACTTGTTTATTGGTGAAAGAAAGAACTTGCATTTATATAGCACTTTTCATGACTTCAGGATGTCTCAAAATGCTTCACAGCCAATTAAGTAGTTTGAGTGTAATCACGGTTGTAATGTAGGAAAATCTTTGGACAAATTGCACACAGCAACGTCCCACAAACAACAGTAAGATAACTGACCATATAATCTATTTTAGTTGGTTGAGGGGTCGATATTGGTCAGAACACCAGGAGAACTACTCTGCTCTTCGAAGAGCGCCATGACCTCTTTTATGTCCATCTAAGAGGGAAGATGGGGCCTTGATTTAAAGACTCATTCAAAAGGTAGCACCTCCAAACACTATAGCACTCCCTCAGTGCTGGAGTGGAGTACGAGCTGAATTATATGCTGAAGTCCTAGACTGGGGCTTGAACTCATAACCTATTCCTCAGAGGTGAGAGTGCTACCACTGAGCCGAGGCTGACATCTGGTAGATGATTTCAAAGCGATATCTGAAACTGAAAATGGAATGGATTGATTGAAGTTATAAAATCCTGCCCAGCTCACTACTGTATTTCACATTCAGAGCAATATCTTTTATTCACTTCCGAGTTTCAAACACCTATTTCATGAACATACCAAATTTCAGGAATTGTGACCCTTGGGAGTTCCATAAGTCCTGCGGGAGTCAAGCGGAACCCACTGAAAAATGGCACAACTCGATCCCTGCAGTTTTTCCAATTGGCTTTGTAAGGTGTGGAATTTCGACTCGCCCTTAGAAGCCCAGAGATTTCAGGAGATTGCGCTGAAGTAGCTCGGATGGGACTCAACATAGGACTGAGACTGAGTTGAGTGAGATGAGGTGTACTGGCTTCAAGATGGGTGCAAGTGGGCCCAACCAGGTTGGTCCAGAGCTGACCCGGACCCCTGAAGATCAGGGAAAATTTAAAACAAATCTGATTTGGGTGCATACAAAGAATTGAAGGGGTGATGGCTGGGGATGACACTAAGTTGGGTGGCAGTGTGAGCTGCGAGGAGGATGCTGTGAGGCTGCAGAGCGACTTGGATAGGTTAGGTGAGTGGGCAAATGCATGGCAGATGAAGTATAATGTGGATAAATGTGAGGTTATCCACTTTGGTGGTAAAAACAGAGAGACAGACTATTATCTGAATGGTGACAGATTAGGAAAAGGGGAGGTGCAAAGAGACCTGGGTGTCATGGTACATCAGTCATTGAAGGTTGGCATGCAGGTGCAGCAGGCGGTTAAGAAAGCAAATGGCATGTTGGCCTTCATAGCAAGGGGATTTGAGTACAGGGGCAGGGAGGTGTTGCTACAGTTGTACAGGGCATTGGTGAGGCCACACCTGGAGTATTGTGTACAGTTTTGGTCTCCTAACCTGAGGAAGGACATTCTTGCTATTGAGGGAGTGCAGCGAAGGTTCACCAGACTGATTCCCGGGATGGCGGGACTGACCTATCAAGAAAGACTGGATCAACTGGGCTTGTATTCACTGGAGTTCAGAAGAATGAGAGGGGACCTCATAGAAACATTTAAAATTCTGACGGGGTTAGACAGGTTAGATGCAGCAAGAATGTTCCCAATGTTGGGGAAGTCCAGAACCAGAGGTCACAGTCGAAGGATAAGGGGTAAGCCATTTAGGACCGAGATGCGGAGGAACTTCTTCACCCAGAGAGTGGTGAACCTGTGGAATTCTCTACCACAGAAAGTTGTTGAGGCCAATTCACTAAATATATTCAAAAAGGAGTTAGATGAGGTCCTTACTACTAGGGGGATCAAGGGGTATGGCGAGAAAGCAGGAATGGGGTACTGAAGTTGAATGTTCAGCCATGAACTCATTGAATGGCGGTGCAGGCTAGAAGGGCCGAATGGCATACTCCTGCACCTATTTTCTATGTTTCTATGTTTCTATGACTGCCAAGAACTCTGCATGAAACTGATATTTAAAAAAAAAGGATTGCGCTCATTGTGACAAGGTGATGGGAGATTATTTCCAGGCTTGTTCTTGTGCACAAAAACAAATGTACTTCTATTTAAAAAAAAAAGATACCTACAGTGACAACAAATTAAACATTTTCAAATCCCACCCCTACTCCTTGTCATCCATTACTGTGCATATTGGTCTATCTTTTTTGGCATCAGGGAACAGCATAAAATTGGTAACCTGTATTTCAATATGTTTGAAAAATATGCTTGATAATGGATGCACATAAAAGGAGCGGCGAGTGGTGGCCATGAACAACACGGTGGCCCCGACCTGCGTGGGAACATCAGCGGTAGGCCGGGACCATAAAAGGAGCGGTGAGCAGCAGCCGTGAACAGCATGGTGGCATACCACTGCAAGATACAGCGCGAGCCAGTTCAGGAGGGCGACGACTTGGAGGAGGGCAACTGGATTGGACGTCACCAAAATCCAGGTTGCTGATTGGAGTGTGGGCAGGAGCGGCGAGGTTGGGGCGAAGGAGCGGCGAGAGATTGCAGAGCGACGTAATCGGGACCCAGGAGAGTCGAGGGCCCAAGGGCAGCACGGACCACCCCACACTGCGATATGTGTGCGCACCAGGTCCGTGCAGCAGAGCTGGTCTCCAGTTGTCTTGGTTAATCCTTGCCACTGGACCAAGACCTAACTCTGTCAAGCCCATGTGGTGGCTGGTGTGCAACGACCACCACACGTTAAAAAAAATCCACACACACGCATCTTCCTCCCTTCAATATGTAGTTCGGGGCCTGGAATATCAGGCCCTTCATTGAAACACCTGTGAACTCATCCCTTTTTGATGTGGAGGCAAGTCATCCTCGATACAAGGGACCGCTTATTTTCTACCTTTTCAGTTTTGCACTTCAAGTATGCTTACGCATCTGTTTGCAATTGTGAAAAATGCGGTGTGTGATTAGTTTGCTTTTACAGTATCAGGGCATTGTTTAAAATATATTTTTATTGTTTTCTCTTTCGTGCCTATATGAATAACCAATACAAGCTGATAATTGTATTGTAGAATGAGTAATTATGTAGCAGATATCTGGAAATTAACTCTTCAATATAGTGCTTGAAATCTTATCTCTTTCATGTAATTTGTTCTCTGTCAGAGGATGTGTAATGACTGGCTTTCTTCCCCTACCAGTTTTCTCTGGTGCACCTGAGCAACATCTGATCTACTTAGCCTTCTGATTTTCCTTTCCTTTAGTCTTGTGTAAAGTCACTTATCATCTTCTGTTGCCTCTTAATACTCCTGTTATAGTGTGCTTTTGGAACTGGTGGAACTCATGGAATGCTCACCTCATCCCAGTTCAGAAACAACAACAACTTGTATTTATATAGCATCTTTAAAGTAGTAAAATGTCCCAAGGCGCTTCATAGGAGTGTTATAAAACAAAATTTGACACCGAGCTACTTGAGAAATTGAAGAGGTCGGTTTTAAGGAGAGTCTTAAATGAGAAAATAGAAGCAGAGAGACGGAGAGACATAGGGAGGGAATTCCAGAGCTTAGGACCTTGGCAGCTAAAGGCACAGCCACCAATGAGTGAGCGATTAAAATCAGGGATGCTTAAGAAATGACAAAGTCAACATGATAAAACCCAGAGTGGCACTAACCCCCAAAGTTGTTGTATTTCATTGCGGACTTGACCTCAATCTTAAGGTACCTTAACAAAGGCCACTTACATGAATGTGTTTCTTTGTCTAAGTGCAGTGTAACTGCAACCTGTGCAACACCTGTTTTTTTTAAATTTACCTTGTATATCTTGTCAGAATGGGTTAAACAGTGCAGAAAATAAGACACTTGCTATTGTCGACTTTGTACGGATGACCTCAAGTTTACGTAGGGTAGAATGTGTGAGGCCAGCCAGAAGTGCATTGGAATAGTCAAGTCTAGGGTAATAAATGCACGGATGAGGGTTTCAGCAGCGGATGCGCTGAGGCAAGGGCAGAGATAGGTGATATTACGGAGGTGGAAAAATGGCGGTCTTAGTTATGCCGCGCATATGTGGTCGGAATTCATTTCAGGGTCACATATGACACCAAGGTTGCAAACAGTCTGGTTTAGCCTCAGACAGATATTAGGGAGAGGGATGGTGTTGGTGGTTCGGGAACGGAGTTTGTGGCGGGGACCGAAAACAATGGTTTCACAATATTCAATTGGAGAAATTTTCTGCTCACTCAGTACTGGACGTTGGAGAGGCAGTCTGACAATTTAGAGACGGTGGAGGGGTTGAGAGAAGAGGTATTGTGGTAGAACTGGGCGACGTTAGCGTTCATGTGGAAACTGACGCTGTGTTTTTGGATGGTGTAGCCACAGGCAGCATGTAGATGAGAAACAGGAGGGGGCCAAGGATAGATTCTTGTGGGTCATTAGAGGTAACAATGTCGGGTTAGGAAGAGAAACCATTGGAGGTGATTCTCTGGCTGCGATTAGATAGGTAAGTGTGAAACCAGGTGAATGCAGTCTCACCCAGCTGGATCACGGTGGAGAGGTGTTGGAGGAGGATGGAATGGTCAACAGTGTCAAAGGCTACGTGTCGATGAGGAATATCGCAGTCACAAAGGATTTCATTTGAGACTTTGAGAGCCATTTCGGTACTGTGGCAGGGACAGAAACCTGATTGGAGGGATTAAAAAATGTACTGAGCTGAAAGGAACGTGATTAACTTTCACAAGTGGTATTTTATTGTAGACTGCACTTTTTCTTCGAAATAACATTTTAAATTAAGCAACAACCTTCAGTTATTTTCAAAAACCTTCAATTTTGAAAATTGCACATGAAAGGAATTGTTACATAATGGCCAGTATTTTCTGGCCCCTACGGGTGTGTACGGGCCACGTGCGAGAAAACCCGGAACTTGTAGATCGTAGCCATCCTTGGGAAATAGACATCTGCGGCCAGAGAGTTGGGCTATTTGCCCAACTACTGCCCAGCGAATGCCCGTGAAATTCTTACGCCTGGCGTAAGGCCTGCTTTTACCAGTGTAAGAGTTTAAATGAATATAAAAATAAATGTTTTTCAATTATTTAAACATTAAAACACCTGTAAAATAAGTTAAGGTTATTTTTAGCCCCTTTAAAACATTTAAGTTTATTTTTCAAAAAATGTGATTTTTATTTTAAATGTTTAATGAGATTATATTTTAATTAATTTTAAATATATAATGTTTTTTCTTATTTATTTGCTATATAAATGTGTTTTTATGTAATCCCCATTCATTCTCATGAATATGAATGGGGATCTCCCTTCTTTCATTGGTTGGGCCAGCCCACGTGGTCCCAGGGGTGCTTGCGAGCCGCCTGAGCCCTGGGATATGTGGGCCTCTACACATGTCTACATGCAGAGGCCCAGGAGTGCGAGTCTTCATGGATCCTGAGGCAGAAGGTAAGCGCGGATTTTATTTGTGGATCGGAGGCGTTTCCTGCAGGAAGCCTCCGACCGCAAATTCAGGCCCCTTATTTTCCAGATGTGTGTTTTATAGTTCAAAATCCAACCCTTATAATTTGATAATTTAACTAAGGTTTTTTATATCAATGTTTTAGGCTTTCCCCAAAATGCTATTAATGAGTATTAAATTATGCCTTGTTTTACAAATGTACTTGATAAATTGCATGCCATTTTACTCAATAATGAAACTTATTTTATGAAGTGCTATAGTTGAATCTCGATTAACCCATCATCTATTTTGTCAGGAAATGTGTTTGATCAAGATTTCTATAAACCATAGATAGAAAAAAATAACCAATTTGAAAATTTCTGGGTGACCAGTCATTTGCTGTAATTATTCATTCAGCGAATCAATCTAGATTAAATTATTTTAAAGTATCTGTTAAAGAAGTGATCAGATTTCTAAATTTGGTGCAATTTAGCATTAGTGGTTTACCTATCGTGTACATTTCTGTGCAGACCAACAGTGGACAGCATATTTTAAAATCTCAATTTATCTGCAATAGAAGTGATTTGGTCAATATGCTGAAATAAAATGAGAATGTTGACCGAGTAGCTTAACTGTTACAAGATATATGATATCTAGTTAAACTGTTGCATGTTTGAGTTTTCATCCTATTTCAGATAAATACTGCATTGATATCACAGAACTGTTACTTGAAATAGTTCATAATAATCTTGGCCTTCGTGTTGTGGAAACTGTCTCGTTTATGTTGTGAATGTTGCACACCACTGACAGCAAATTAGGAAATTTAAGAATCATGAATTTCAACTCCAACTATTGGAAATTCCCCGTTAGCTGGCAGAACCTGTGCAAACCATTTGTGTAAAAACTGCATTGCTGACTTGGAGAAAGAGAGGAATTGAAACACCATGTGTTTAAAAAATGGCAATTTAATCCACATACTGGTATTTTTCACTCATAATAAAAAGTTGCTCAGTAGTATATCATGTTTGACACATTGGCTTATATGAAACTCTTAAAATTATTTTTGAATGTTTTGGAAGAATACAATTGTGTCCTAACTGTTTTCATTATTTGTTTTTAACTCTAGTTTTGTCAACCTGGTGGCTGGCAACTGTCCACCGAACGAAAGCAGCCAACGTATTTTGTGGTGGTTCTGACAGACATTGACTCGGATCGCCACTACTGTGCATGCCTAACTTTTTATGAAGCAGAAATTAATTTACAAGTAAGTACATTGATAATTTCCTATTTACTTCATAGCGTGGGGCCTAGATGGCTAAAAGTATGGCCATCACTGCAGGTGTAAAGAGAGAGGGGATGCACTAGAGGACAGAGTCTGAAGAATGGAGAACTCAGAGGGCGGCTGTAGGGGCGGAGGGTTACAGAGATTGGTAGCGGCAAGGCCATGAATGGATTGAAACACTAGGATAAATATTTTAAATTTGAGGCATTTGGGAACTGGGAGTGAATCAAGTTCAGAAAGGACAGGAGTGATGGTAAGCAGGACTTAGTGCGGGATAGGAAAAAGGCAGCAATGTTTTGGATGAATTGATGTTAATGGAGGATGGGAGGCTGGCCAGGAGATCATTGGAATAGTTGAGTCTGGAGGTGACAAAGGCATGGATGAGAGTTTCAGCAGTAGATGGGCTGAGGTAGGAGTGTAGACGGCAATATTATGGAGTTGGAAGTAGGCGGTTTTTGTGATGGGGGTTTGAAGCTCAGTCTGGGGTCAAATAGGACACCGAAGTTGAAAACAATTTAGCTCAACCTGAGGCACTGGCCAGGATAGAGTTCTAGGGGTTATATAAGAACATAAGAAATAGGAACAGGAGTAGGCCACACGGCCCCTCGAGCCTCCTCCGCCATTCAATAAGATCATGGCTGATCTGATCATGGACTCAGCTCCACTTCCCCGCCTGCTCCCCATGACCCCTTATCCCCTTATTGTTTGAGAAACTGTCTATTTCTGTCTTAAATTTATTCAATGTCCCAACTTCCACAGCTCTCTGAGGCAGCGAATTCCACAGATTTTCAACCCTCAGAGAAGAAATTTCTCCTCATCTCTGTTTTAAATGGGCGGCCCCTTATTGTAAGATCATGCCCTCTAGTTCTTGTCTCCCCCATCAGTGGAAACATGCTCTCTGCATCGACCTTGTCAAGCCCCCTCATAGGGCCCAAGTTTCCACACGATAAAAAACGGGCGCCCCTCCGAGCTGGGCGCCCGTTTTTCGCGCCTAAAACAGCGGCGGAAAAAAAACGAGCGATTCTGGAGCGCTTTGCAGCTCCTTGTCTGTTTGGCGCGGCGCCCAGGGGGGCGGAGCCTACACTCGCGCTGATTTTGTAAGTGGGAAGGGGCGGGTACTATTTAAATGAGTTTTTTTCCTGCCGGCAACGCTGCGCGTGCGCGTTGGAGCGTTCGCGCATGCTCAGTGTGATAAAAAAACATTGGCACTCGGCCATTTTTGTAGTTCTTTGTAGCTGTTTAGTTTTTGAACATTTTTTAATAAAAGTACATTGCCATCAGCACTGAGGCTTCTTGTAGCAGTGAGAAGCCTCAGAAAGTTGAGGCAGCTGTTTCCCGACGACCTCCCCCTTTTGCCGTCGGGAAATGGCTCCTCAATTTCTGAGGCTTCCTGCAGCCTTCTCTCTTTCCCGCCAGCCGTCTGGAACGGCTCCCTTCCCTCCGCCCCCCCCCCCCCCCGCATTCGGTCGGCTCCCTTCCCTCCCTCCTGCCTTTGTTCGGTCGGCTCCCTCCCGCCCGCGTTCGGTCGGCTCCCTCCCCATGTTCAGTCGGCTCCCGCCCATGTTCGGTCGGCTCCCTTCCCTCCCTCCCACCCGCGTTCGGTCGGCTCCCTCCCGCCCGCGTTCAATCGGCTCCCATTCCCTCCCCCCTCCCCCCCCGCGTTCGGTAACGGCTGCCCCGTTTTGTGAGGCTTGCTGCAGAATTCTCCCTGGCTGAAGCACTTTCACACAGGTAGGAAGATGGTTTATTTAATCTTTTCTTTGCTTATAAATGTTTATTCAGGTTGGATTTATTTGTATAATATTTGTAGAAGTATAAATAAGGATTTATTGTCGAATTTAATGAGTTCCCTCCCCCCCAGCTCGTTCTGGGCGCCTAATTTGTAACCTGCGCCTGATTTTTTAATGTGTAGAACAGGTTTTTTCAGTTCTACAAAAATCTTCACTTGCTCCATTCTACTTTAGTTTGGAGTACATTTTCACTGTGGAAACTTTCAAATCAGGCGTCAGTGGCCGGACACGCCCCCTTTTGAAGAAAAAATTCTGTTCTAAAGTCGAACTGTTCTACTTGACTAGAACTGCAGAAAAAATAATGTGGAGAATTGCGATTTCTAAGATAGTCCGTTCTCCACCAGTTGCTCCTAAAAATCAGGCACAAATCATGTGGAAACTGGGCCCATAATCTTATTCGTTTCGATAAGATCACCTCAATTCTTCTGATTTTCAATGGGTAGAGGCCCAACCTACTCAACCTTTCCTCATAAGTTAACCCCCTCATCCCCGGAATCAACCTTGTGAACTTTCTCTGAACTGCCTCCAAAGCAAGTATATCTTTTCGTAAATATGGAAACCAAAACTGCAGACAGTATTCCAGGTGTGGCCTCACCAATACCTTATATAGCTGTAGTAAGACTTCCCTGCTTTTATACTCCATCCCCTTTGCAATAAAGGCCAAGATACCATTGGCCTTCCTGATACTTTGCTGTCGCTGCATACTATTCTTTTGTGTTTCATGCACATGTACCCCCAGGTCCCGCTGTACTGCAGCACTTTGCAATCTTTCTCCATTTAAATAATAACTTGCTCTTTGATATTTTTCTGCCAAAGTGCATGACCTCACACTTTCCAACATTATACTCCATCTGCCAAATTTTTGCCTACTCACTTAGCTTGTCTGTATACTTTTGCAGAAGTGATACTTTGCTCCACATCGCATGCAAGACACTTTTCTTGGGAAACCATTTGTGTCTCGTTTCCATTTTTTAAAGCATGCCTGAAGCTTGGTGCCATTAAAATTGTGTGATCTTTTCTGCCTCCTAATGCCCTGCTGCCTTCTCTGGATGCCTCTGCCAGTTCCTCCACTTAAATCCATGCTTTAAAAATCCTCCATGTACCATCTATTGCAGATACCTGACAGGTTATGTCAGTTTTTCAAAATATGCAATACTTAAGTGTTACTCCCTGAGCCTATTGTTGAAATCTTCAACCATTCTCAACTTTTTTAAAGTCCTGCATCTGCAATTTCCATTCCTCCACTGCAGTACTCACATGTTACATATGAGTTGGGCAGACCAATGTCAGTGGCTATACAAATGAGCTGATTCTGTGATTTATGGTGAGGTCTGTGTTGAAGAGGATCATTGCCACCTCTGGGGTACAACACTGGCACAAATAGCTCTGCTGATTTTCAAAGCTTATTGCATATTCTGGTGTTGGCATTGGCTCATTTCAATGTAATTTATTTCCTTTTAGACAAGTGAACTTGTTCAGTGGGCAGACAATATAAAAGATAATTGTGATGTGGATCATTCTTATTTCGAAAATTGTTAGTGTAGCAATAGGGAGCTTGAAGCACAGTACACTTTAGATTTTGGTTGTTAATCTTTATGCTGTATCCTAGAATTTCTCTACACTGAAGCATACATGCTTTACCCTGTCAAATTATTTGGTTCGCGACTAGCTGCAGCTCGTCTTGGATAAATAAAATGTATTATATTTACATCAGAGCTTAAAAATAAAGTTCTCATTGACTTTTGTAAAATATTTACGCCTGCTACTAGGGGAATAATGCACTTTCAGTGGAGAAAAATGCCGTACAATTCCAAGAGGCTTGCACTGCTACCAAGGTTGCTACCATTCCATTCATTTAGTCACCAACGCTAATAAGTTTTTAATTAATCGAAGTTTACTATTAAGAACTTTACTATCGTCCATTTGTGCATAAAACATTTTTGGCAGCTGACTTAATACTTCATTAAATTGCATCAAAACAAGTTCAAGCCAAGGCTGGATTAAATTGTCATTCTAGAATATTGCTTCAGATAGCAATTATAAACACAATGTCATGCAAAAGCCTGTGTTTGCAAATGTAGATCTGAGGTTATGACTTTTAATTTGTTATCTCCATACTAAATCATAAAAGGCAATTTTGGATTATAATATTGCAGTACTTTTATCAGTAATCTGATTTTCCTCTTGCACAGTTACCCCTAACTTTTGACATCCAGGTGACCTTTATAGATAGCTCTCATTTCCTGCTCTTGCTGGACAATCCGTCTTATGGACATCAGTTACTAAACATATAAAGTTCATGGTTCTTCTGGTCAGACACCACAATTATGAATTTATTAAGATAAAGTGCATGTATTGAATTCCATTCTAATGACCAAATAGTATGGCAAGCTATATTGTTGTCCTTTATATTGCATGAGAAAACAGAACATTTTAGATAAGCAGCAGTCATAAAGATTGCAACGTGTAAGAATGTAGTCAGAAATATGACTTAGTAAAAACCAAAATTAATATACGAATCATTTAATCAGTCCATGTAAACTTCGAAAGCGAGAGGTTTTTTGATCTGTTAGTTATAGCCATTAGTGTACGATATGGAGCCAGTGAGATGGAACATGTAGTATGTTACCCATGCTAGTAGTTGGAACTTAAACTGCAAAGCTCGGAGAATGGAGTTAAAGTACAGTGCCATTTATTTACAAATTATATAATGGAAGTTATTTGCCAAAGTCATTTTTTTCCATTGTGCCACTTTATTTACCTGAAAATATTAAAAAGAAATCTCCATCCTACTTTTTGCTATGGATACGTCGAAAGGACAATATCCATTATTCAGCAGACATAATTAAAAGACTGGGAGATTATGTAACAGTGTGGGAGCAATCGAAAATTCACATTATGCTGTCATGCATCCATAAGCTTTATTAAAGCAATCAGTTGAACAAAGTTCCTTGTCTCAGACATTATTGGTTTTTCATATAAGAACATAAGAAAAAGGAATACAAAAACAAAATACTGCGGATGCTGGAATCTGGAATAAAAACAGAAAATGCTGGAAATCTCAGCAGGTCAGGCAGCATCTGTGGAGATAAAGCAGAGTTCCAGCATTTTCTGTTTTTATAGAAGAAAAAGGAGCAGACCATTTGGCTCTTGGAGGCTGCTCTGCATTCAATAAGATCATGGCTGATCTTCTACCTCAACATCACCTTCCCGCACTATTCCCATATCCCTTGGTTCCCTTAACATCCAAAAATCAATCGATCTCTGTCTTGAATATACTCAATGACTGAGCATGCAAAGATCTCTGGGGTAGAAAATCCAAAAGATTCACAACCCTTTGAGTGACGAAATTTCTCCTCGTCTCAGTCCTAAATGGATGACCCCATATTTTGAGACTGTGACCCTAGTTCTGGACTCTTCAGCCAAGGGAAACATCCTACATAAGAACATAAGAAATAGGAGCAGGAGTAAGCCATTTGGCCCCTCGAGTCTGCTCCGCCATTTAATAAGATCATGGCTGATCTGATCATGGACTCCGCTCCACTTCCCTGCCCGCTCCCCATAACCCTTTATTCCCCTGTTGCTCAAAAATCTGTCTATCTCCATCTTAAATATATTCAATGACCCAGCCTCCACAACTCTCTCAGGCAGAGAATTCCACAGATTTACAACACTCTGAGAGAAGAAATTCCTCCTCATCTCAGTTTTAAATGGGCGGCCCCTTATTCTGAGACTATGTCCCCTAGTTTTAGTTTCCCCTATGAGTGGGGAAATATCCTCTTTGCATCCACCTTGTCGAGCCCCCTCATTATCTTATATGTTTCGACTCCACCTATCTTCATAAGTCAATCCCCTCACCTCCGAAATCAACCTAGTGAACCTTCTCTGAATTACCTCCAATGCAAGTATATCCTTCCTTAAATACGTAGACCAAAACTGTACGCAGTACTCCAGGTGTGGCCTCACCAATACCTGTACCGTTGTAGCAGGATTTCTCTGCTTTTATACTCCATCCCCTTGCAGTAAAGGCCAACATTCCATTTGCCTTCCTGATTACTTGCTGTACCTGCATACTAACTTTTTGTGTTTCATGCATAAGGATCCCCAGGTCTCTCTGTCCTGCAGCACTTTACAATTTTTCTCCATTTAAATTATAATTTGCTTTTCTATTTTTCTGCCAAAGTGGATAACCTCCCATTTTCCCACATAATATTCCATCTGCTAAATTTTTGCCCTCTCGCTTAGCCTGTCTAAATCCCTTTGCAGATTTTTTGTGTCTTTTTCACAATTTGCTTTCTCACCCATCTTTGTATCATCAGCAAACTTGGCTACATTACACTCGGTCCCTTCATCCAAGTCATTAATATAGATTGTAAATAGTTGAGGCCCCAGCACGATCCCTGCGGCACCCCACTAGTCACTGTTTGCCATGTATATGTAATTTGCTTTGTTCAGATTTAAGATCCTAATTTTGGATTTCACTAAATCACTGTCAAATTCGATATTATGATCAGTCTTCCCTCGACGCTCCTAAAATAGCCTGTTCCCTAGCTGTGAGGAAGTGTCCTTAACCCTGGCACTGGGCAGGCAACACAGCCTTTGGAACTCTCAGTCATGGCTGCACTGACCCGTACCACTACCACATTCCTTTTCACTCTTCTCACTTGAATGGCCTCCTGTACCACAGTATAGTCATTTTTTTAAGACTGAGTGCTATTAAGTTTTCATCAGTAGTACCAACAAGTAGTACGTTTAAGAAGTAAGAGGACTTGAAAGCAAGCCTGCAGGGGGAAGCCTGTAGAATTAGTATAAATGTAGAATTTTATAATACACGAGATCATTCGGCCCACTGTGACTGTCGACTCTCTAAAAGAACTATCCACTTAGTCTAGTTCCCCTACCCTTTCCCCATTCTCAATTTTTTTCATATTCAATTCCAATTACCTTTTAAAGGCTATTATAGACTCTGCCTTGGCAACTGTTTCTGGTAGGCCATTCCATGTCCTAACAGCCCTCTGTTCCACATGTCAACTGTTTGAGTAAGTAAAGAAAGATAATTTTAGCTCTCCTTGCGCCTTGTTAATTTTACAATGGCTTTCTCTGATTCTACAATCACAATCTAAGTTCAATAACTTTATTTAGATTTACATCTAAACCTTCCATTTTAAAATCCTGCCCTCTCAATCTTTCCCACAATGTTCTACAATTTTTTATAATTATAATACACCCCAGTAATACTTTACATCTTTGCTAGTGCATAGCCATTCGTTGTGTTTCTATGTGCACTACTTTATTTTTTGCTGACATAAAATTCCTTAGCTTATCAATGTCAGCTTGGTTCCGTGGTAACACGCAGCTAAGCCAGCAGGTTGTGGGTTCAAGTCCAAATCTCATGACACGAGCACAAGGCGTTTCCTGAAGTACCACATAATAGACTTTCGAAAATTAAAGCCCAATAGATTAAAGGGAGACCAGCAGCATGTTTACGAAATTGATTGTGGGACAGAAAGCAGAGAGTAGTGGTGAACAGTTATTTTTCAGACTGGAGGGAAGTATACAGTGGTATTCCCCTGCAGTCGGTATTAGGAGCATGATCTTTTTGATATATATCAATGACATTATGCCACGGCTACTTCGGCAACACCTCCCAAACCTGCGACCTCTATCACCGAGAAGGACAAGGGCAGCAGGCGCATGGGGCCATCATCACTGCAAGTTCCCCTCCAAGTTGCACACCTTCCTGACTTGGAAATATGTCGCCATTCCTTCATTATCGCTGGGTCAAATTCCTGGAACTCCCTGCCAAACAGCACTCTGGAAGTACCTTCACCACAATGACTGCAGCGGTTCAAGAAAGCGGCTCACCACCACCTTCTCTAGGGTGATTAGAGATGGGCAATAAATGCTGGCCTTGCCAGTGAAGCCCACCTCCCAGAACATGGGTATACAGGGCATAATTTCAAAGTTTGCAGATGACACGAAACTGGGAAATGTAGTAAAGAATGAGGAGATAGTAACAGCCTTCTGGAGGACATAGACTGGTGAAATGGGAAGATACATGGCAGATGAAATTTGACGCGGAGAAGTGTGAAATGATTCATTTTGGTACGAAGAATGACTCTGGAAAACTAAAATCAGGCATACATATTTCACTCTTTACTGTTACCATTTCATAGCCCATTATAAAAACTAAATGCAATAGCATCTAAATGATACAATTTTAAAGGGGCGGGGGGGGAGGGGGCACAGGAACAAAGAGACCTGGGGCTATATGTGCACAAATCTTTGAAGGCAGGACAAGGTGAGAAGGCTGTAAAAAAAGCATTTAGAAATAGAGGAATAGAGTACGAAAGTAAGGGCATTATGCTTAATCTTTATGGCCTTAGCTTGGAGTATTGTGTCCAATTCTGGGTACCGCACTTTAGGAAGGATGTCAAGGCCTTAGAGAGTCTGCAGAAGAGATTTACTAGAATGGTACCAGGGAATCGGGACTTCAGTTATGTGGAGAAGCCCGGGTTGTTCTCCTTCAAGCAGAGACTGTTAAGAAGAGATTTAGAATAGAATCATAGAATGGTTACAGCACGGAAGGAGGCCAGACAGCCCATCAAACCCATGCCGGCTCTCTGCAAGAGCACGTCGGCTCATCCCACCCCCTGCCCTTTCCCCGTAGCCCTGTAATTTCTTTTTCCTTTAGAAACAAAGAAAGATTTAGATTTATATAGCGCTTTTGACGACCACCGGACATCTCTCAGCACTTTACAGCCAATTAAGTATTTTTGGAGTGTAGTTACTGTTGTAATGTGGGAAACGCGAATTTGCACAAAAGAAAGCTCCCACAGCAGCAATGTGAAAATGACCTTGTTCTTGAGCTGGCGGATGGCCTTTTCTACCTCGTGCAGGACTGGGGTTTTGCTGAGATGGTGATGGGTAGCATGCTGCGGGATGGAGTCGAAGACACTCGAGTCAAAGGCAGAGTCTTGGTTAAGGAGGTCTTCGAAGTGCTCCTTCCAGCAGGTCCTGACTGCCTCGGTATCCTTGATGAGTGTGTCCCTGTTCTTGGCCAGCAGTGGGGTGGGTCCTTGGGTGCTTGGGCCGTAGGTGGCCTTGATTGCGGTGCAGAATCCTCTCACATTATAGCTTTAAGGCAACGGGAGTGGATGGAATCCGCGCTGAGGCACTAAAGCATGACGGAGAGGCACTATTGGCATGAATGCATGACCTCATCTCTCTCATCTGGAAGGAGGAGAGCATGCTGGGAGATCTCAGAGATGCAGTAATCGTGAACATCTTTAACAAAGGGGACAAGTCCGACTGCTGCAACTACAGAGGAATATCGCTGTTATCAGCCACTGGGAAAGTCGTCGCTAGAATCCTCCTCAACCGTCTTCTCCCTGTGGCTGAGGCATCAGCCACAGCAGTGCGGATTTCATCCTCTACGGGGCACAACGGACATGATTTTTACAGCTGCAAGAAAATGTAGGGAACAGCACCAACCCTTCTACATGGCCTTCTTTGACCTTACAAAGGCCTTTGACGCTGTTAACTATGGAACGTCATCCTCCATTTCGGCTGCCCCCAAAAGTTTGTCACCATCCTCTGCCTGCTCCACAACAACATGCAAACCGTGATCCTGACCAACGGATCCATTACAGACCCAATCCACGTCCGGACCGGGGTCTAGCAGGGCTGCATCATCGCTCCAACCCTTTTCTCAATCTTCCTCGCTGCAATGCTCCACCTCACACTCAACAAGCACCCTGTTGGAGTGGAACTAACTACAGAACCAGTGTGAACCTGTTCAACCTTCATCATCTCCAGGCCAGATCCAAGACCGTCCCAAGCTCTGTCGTTGAGCTACAGTACGCGGACGACGCCTGCGTCTGCGCACATTCAGAGACTGAACTCCAAGTCATAGTCAACATCTTTACTGAGGCATACGAAAGCATGGGCCTTACACTAAACATCCGTAAGACAAAGGTCCTCTACCAACCTGACCCCGCCACACAGCACTGCCTCCCCGCCCCCCCACAGTCATCAAGATCCATGGCACGGCCCCGGGCAACGTGGACCACTTTCCATACCTCGGGAGCCTATTATCAGCAAGGGCAGACATCAACGACGAGATTCAACAACGCTGCCTGAGGAAAAGAGTGTTCGAAGATCAGGCCCTCAAAACTGCCACTAAGCTTATGGTTTACAGAGCTGTAGTGATACCCGCCCTCCTGTATGGCTCAGAGACGTGGACCATATACAGTAGACACCTCAAATCACTGGAGAAATACCACCAATGATGTCTCAGCATGATCCTGCAAATCCCCTGGGAGGACAGATGCACCAATGTTAGCATCCTCGATCAGGCCACCATCCCCAGCATCGAAGCACTGACCACTCTCGACCAGCTCTGCTGGGCGGGCCACATTGTTCGCATACCTGACATAAGACTCCCAAAGCAAGCACTCTACTCGGAACTCCTACATGGCAAGCGAGCCCAAGGTGGGCAGAGAAAACATTTCAAGGACACCCTCAAAGCCTCCTCGATAAAATGCAACATCCCCACCGACCGCCAAAGTGGAGGAAGTGCATCCGGGAGGGCACTGAGCACCTTCTAGTCTCATCGCTGAGAGCATGCAGAAACCAAGAGCAGGCAGCGGAAGGAGCATGCGGCAAACCAGTCCTGCCCACCCTTTCCTTCAACGACTGTCTGTCCCACCTGTGACAGAGACTGTAACTCCCATATTGGACTGTTCAGTTACCCAAGAACTTACTTTAGAGTGGAAGCAAATCTTCCTTGATTTCGAGGGACTGCCGATGATGATGATGATGATGATAATGACCAGATAATCTGTTTTTTTTAATGTTATGTTGATTGAGGAATAAATATTGGCCAGAACACTGAGTACTTATCCGATTCCGTTTTGAAAGCCACGATTCAATCTGCCCCCCTTTCAGGCAGTGCATTCCAGATTGTAATCACTCGTGCATGAAAACGTTTTTTGCTCATGTCGCCTTTGGTTTGTCTGCCAATCACTTTAAATCTGCGTCCTCTGGTTCTCGACCCTTCCACCAATGGGAACAATTTCTATCTGCGCTGCTCAGAACCCTCATGATTTTGAACACATTTAGCAAATTTCCTCTCAACCTTCTCTGCTCTAAGGAGAACAACCCCAGCTGCTTAGAATTGAACACAATAATCCAGTTGAAGCCAAACCAGCATTATATAAAGGTTCATCATAACTTCCTTGCATTTGTACTCAATGGGCCCGAAATTGCTGGACCTACTTGTCTGCTGCCGCCGACTTTTCTCAGAAGTCTCCCTGGTTTCTGGGTGGTCTCCCCTCCGAGCGAGTTTGGTGGAGTCCTCCCACCGGCGGGGAGAGCGGACCGCTGGGTACCATACGCCGGCCTGCAACGCCCAGAAATGTCTTCCCGCCCGCCGAGCTACCAGTCTGGTCCGCGCAGTCCTCCGCTGCAGCAGTGGAAAAGATTGCCGTGCAGAGGCAGATCTGACCTCAACGGCAAGTATGAAGTCCTGCAAAAAAAAAAGTTAGTCTTTTCATTTTTTTTGTAGGAATTTAGGTGGATGGGGCCCCCTGAAGGATTTCTGGTGTTTTTTTTTAATGTTTTGAAAATGTTTAATTTCAGCAGTCGTCTTCCTCCCCCTCCCCCGGGCCCCGACTCAATCCTCGGCCGTACTTTGCTGAGGATTGCATTTGCTGCCGAGAATGGGAGCTACCGCCCGCTGCTGCCCAGATTCGGTGTGGAAGTCCCATTTTTGCCGCTGGGCGGTCTTTCCCAGATTTTTTCATGGAACTTCTGCCCAAAGTATCGTAAGGATCTCGGTGGTCCTTTGGCTGGTACTTGGGCGGAACTTGGCTTCCATCAATTTCGGGCCCTGTACTTCTATTTATGAAGCCCAGGATCCCGTATGATTTTTTTAAAACCACTTTCTCTACCTGCCCTGCCACCTTCAATGATTTGCGCATATATACACCCAGGTCTCTCTGTTCATGCACCCCCTTTAGAATTGTACCCTTCAGTTTATATCGCCTCTCCTTCCTACCAAAATATATCACTTCTTACCAAAATGCATCACTATTTGATAGAGGTGTTCAAAGTCATGAGCAGTTTAGATAAAGTGAATAAGGAGAAACGATTTGCAGGGCAAAAGGGTCAGTAACCAGAGGACACCGATTTAAGGTGATTGGCAAAAGAACCGGAGATGACATGAGGAAGCATTTTTTTATGCAGCGAGTTGTGATCTGGAATATATTGCCTGAAAGGGTGGAGGAAACAGTCAATACCTGTCGTAACTTTCAAAGAGAAATTGGATAAATTCTTGAAGGGAAAAAAATCACAGGGCTATGGGGAAAGAGTAGGTGAGTGGGACTAATTAGAAAGCACAACTTAAGAACCGGCACGGGCAAATTGGGCCAAATGGCATCCTGATCATTCTATGATCTAGTTTTGGCTGACACTTGTGTGCTGCCTTTTGAATAGGATATCAAACTCCGGCCCAGTCTGCTTGTTCATATAGATCATTTGGCTCTTTTGTTTGAAGAACAGCAAGGGAGGGAGTTATTTGCATTGTTGTATTAAGTAAAATAATCATATTGAACTCAAAACTGCCCTGGCCAATATTCATGCAGCAACCAACACCACTAAAAAACAGATTAAAGACGTATTCATCTTAATCCTGTTTGTGGGACTTTATTGTGTGCAAATTGGTTCCCACATTTGCCTACAAAACAACAGTGACTAACCACACGGCAGTCATTCATTGGCTGCACAGCGCTTTGGGAGGTGTTTCTGTTTCATTTATTTTTCTTTTCTTTGTTTCTCTCTGTTTCACTCTCTCTCTCTCTCTCATTCTCCTTTCTGTGTCTCTTTCTCTCACTTTGTCTTCCTTCTCTCTGTCTCACACACTTTCTCCGTCTCGCCCTTCTCTACCTTTCTCTCCTTTTTTCCTCTCCCTCTCTCTCTCTCTCTCTCTCTCTCTCTCTCCCCCTTGCGCCCCCCCCCCCTCGCACGCCCCTGGTAAATTTACTGTTTTAGTTACCTTCTCAGAGGATACCAGTAGATTTTTGAGACATGATCTAATGTTGCTAAGCTATGTCCAAGGATACTGTACGACTTAGATGAGTCCCATAAGAAGCATTTAATTGTTTTCCCCACAATGGATATTTTACAAGGAGGTCTGTAATTCCTAATTCATGTCTCTTTCATCCATCTTTCTATTGTCTTTTCAGTTTTTCAATTACTTGGGCTAGTTATCTTTAACTGAATTTATATAACTTCAAGCTGCTACTACCTTTTGTTTGTTTCTATCTTTTACAATGGCTTAGAACTATAGAACTTTACAGCACAGAGCCCATCATATCTGTGACTGCTTTTGCTTGACCAATTCAGAATTAATCCTACTACCCTGCTCTCCCCATGGTCCTGCCCATCATTTGCTTCAAAGGTTTATCCATGTTTCCTTTAAAACATGAAATGGTCTGTCCCTCTACTACTCTACTGCACAGTAACCCATGCTCCCAACAAATCTACATAAAGAAATTTCTCCCAAACGCTCTGTTCACTTCTTATCGACCCTGTAGGATAGATTTTCCATCTGGAAATGGCGGGAGGAGGATCGGGAATTGCATCCACCTGACACCGTGCTTTCAGGGTGCATGATTTATATTTTATTTGATCAACAGGTGCTGAAAAACAAGTCAGTGTCCGGTGGATGAATTTGTGTTATATTCTTTGAAAAGTATTAAAGCTTAGTGTTTTTAAATATTATAAAACTGAATTCATTGAAGTATACTTCCATATGGTGATTTTTGCAATGATGTCAAAAGCAACTCATAAGTCATGATCTTATTCAAAATAATACAGTAGTCCAGCAGATGGCAGCAGATTTGTCATTATTACTCTATTCTCTCAAGTACTTTAAGATTTATGATGTGTCGTAGGATCGACCTCAAGATAGATGAATAATATATACCCAAACAATCAGTAGTTCAAACATCAGTTTACATTTGCAAAACAAGCGCATATGGGAATGGAAAGTTTGCCTGATAAAATTTTATTTCTTTCGTCATATTCGTATCCTGTGGCCTATAGTGTGGTTTAACATCGGAACATAAGAAATGGGAACAGGAGTAGGCCATACAGTCCTCGAGCCTGCTCCGCCATTCAATAAGATCATGGCTGATCTGATCATGGACTCAGCTCCACTTCCCCAGCCCGTTCCCCATAACTCCTTATCCCCTTATCGATTTCTGTCTTAAATTTATACAATGTCCCAGCTTCCACAGCTCTCTGAGGCAGCGAATTCCACAGATTTACAACCCTCAGAGAAGAAATTTCTCCTCATCTCTGTTTTAAATGGGTGGCCCCTTATTCTAAGATTATGCCCTCTAGTTCTAGTCACCCCCATCAGTGGAAACATCCTCTCTGCATCCACCTTGTCAAGCCCCCTCATAATCTTAGACGTTTCGATAAGATCACCTCTCATTCTTCTGAATTCCAATGATTAGAGGCCCAGCCTACTCAACCTTTCCTCATGTGAACCCCCTCATCCCTGGAATCAACCTCGTGAACCTTCCCTGAACTGCTTCCAAAGCAAGTATATCCTTTCGTAAATATGGAAACCAAAACTGCACGTAGTATTCCAGGTGTGAATCCAACCGCTTGAAGTTGCAGTATGTTCCCCCAGTGGGTATTTTGGGGGATTTTTGTCTCCAATAATGTATGGATATATTAATGTAACTGCTACCTCGACAGCGAAACACCTTGTCTTTCTGTTTGTAGAGTCTTTTCCAACAATGTTTGATGAATCCCACCGTGGCAGTTTGAAAATTTTAATTCAGTTAAAGTCTGCAAATAAAAAGCTTGTATCAGTAAACGTGGGCATGAAGCAGTCAGAGTGTCATAAAATCCAACATGGTTCATTACTGTCCTTTAGGGAAAGAAACCTGTTGGGGCCCCACAAGTCCTGGGTTTAGGCATGCACTGTGTATGTCCCGAAACCCAGAACTTGCGATCAGAGAGAGAGAGGGCGAGAGCGGGGGTCGGGGAGGGGGGGGTTTGGCGATCGGGTCGGGGAGAGGGCTAGAGTGGGGGGGACGGAGGGAGAACGAGTCGGAGGGAGGGCGAGACAGCGGGGGTCGGGGAGAGGGCGAGACAGCGGGGGTCAGAGGGAGGGCGAGACAGCGGGGGTCAGAGGGAGGGCGAGACAGCGGGGGTTGGAGGGAGGGCGAGACAGCGGGGGTCGGAGGGGAGGGCGAGACAGCGGGGGTCGGCGAGGGCGGGGGCAGGAGAGCGAGATAGCGGGGCCGGAGTGGTAGCGGGAGTTGGGGCGAGGGCGAGTGATGGATCGGAGAGAGGGAGAGGGTGAGTGAGGGATGGAGAGAGTGCAACAAGTGATCGAAGGGGGCAAAGACTGGATTGGACAGGGAGAGGAGCAGAGGTCAGGATCTTGGGCGGGGAGAGGAGGCCTGGAACTCGGGCGGGGAGGTCAGCAACTCGAGCGGGAAGGTGAGGTGAGGTGGGGTGGTGTGGGTCGTCAGGAACTCTGGAGGGGAGGTCAGGTACGCGGGGGAGAGCGGGGTGGGGATGTCAGGAGCTGGGGACTGGGGCGGGAGGGGAGGTTTGTCAGGAACTCAGGAGGGTAGGTCAGGTACTTGGGTAGGGAAGGTGGTCAGGAACTGGGGGCGATGGAAGGAAGGTTAGCAACTTATTGGGGAGGAGGGCAGGAATTTATTTGCAGGTTTGCAGAAGGTCTTAATCCATGAGGGCGAGCCCTGTCTATTCCATGTGAGCCCTGTGCTATCTGGAGTCGGGCAGTCAGAATGGCTCAAATTACACGTTGCAAAGTTCTTGATTACTAAGACAGGCAGGATCGAATTATACATTCCAGATAAACTGGATAAAAGAGAATGTATATTCGTTGCGAATTATGAATTATTTCTTAATTTGTTTGCATTGCTTATCTGCTGTCATACCTTTTAATCTAGATACTAATCTAGTGTAGCCAACTCGCCCCTCATACCTACATAGTTTGCTTTGTTCTGATTTAAGACCTCGTTTTGGATTGAGCTAAATCACTCTCAAACTCAATACAAAATTCTATCAGATTATGATTGAGATGAAATGTAAATGCAAATTTGCCTTTATTGTGTTTGGTCAACTGTGGCCAAAAGGAAAATATTAGAATTTCAATTTGATGTGATTGATGCATCAGAGTAGAAAGAATTGACATATTTCTAGAAATGTTGACATAGTCGACAACATCATAGTACTGTGTGGCAAGCTATCATGACTTACTTTGTTTTACAGCTTTAGTATTTTGACAAAGAACGAAGAAAAGGTATTTTTTGGTTTTAAATTTGAATATGTAGTTCCCAAGGCCCCAAGTTTCCACATGATTTGCTCCTGATTTTTAGGAGCAACTGGTGTAGAACGGAGTATCTTAGAAATCACAATTCTCCACATTTAGTTTTCTCCAGTTCTAGTCAGGTAGAACAGTTTCACTTTGGAACTGAATTTTTTTTTCAAAAGTGGGTGTGTCCGGCCACTGACGCCTGATTTCAAAGTTTCCACAGTGAAAACCTACTCCAAACTAACTCAGAAATGGAGTAAGTGAAGATTTTTGTACGCTTGAAAAAACCTTGTCTACACTTTAAAAAATCAGGCGCAGGTTACAAATTACGCGTAGGGAACGAGGTGGGGGGGTGGTGGGGGGGGAAGGGAAGTCATTAAATTCTACAATCAATCCTTCGTTATACTTGTACAAATATTATACAAATAAATCCAACCTGAATAAAAATTTATAAGCAAAGAAAAGATTAAATAAACCATGTTCCTACCTGTGTGAAAGTGCTTCAGGCAGGCCTTTCAGGCAGTGGTGTGGCGTCAGTGTCTCGACGGCAGCGGCAGCAAGCAGCCTTCGAGCTGTGAGGGGAACTGACTGAGGCCATTTGGACAGGGAGAGGCAGCCACATCGTCATCTTTATATTTAAATTTGCAGAATGGGTGCACCACATATTATGCAATGGTTTGCTTCCTCATGCAAGAAATTCTTTGTTCTTGGTGGAAGTTGATCCATTGCAAAGTTGAATTGGCACTTTTATTTCTCCAAACACACAGTCCTTAATTTGCAGGCACCGGTTCTGCAAGTTTAGCAGTGAAAAGCTGAACTCACTGATTTCAACAGTGCTGCTAAAAGCACTCCCTCACACACAGAAATATCAAGAAAATTAAAATACAAGCTTTTGCAGGGGTCCAAGAAACAAATCTTCACTTTTTCTGCAGCACTTTTAAAAATGGCCGAGTGCCAATGTTTACTTCAGACTGCGCGTGCGCGAACGCTCCAACGTTTTCGGCGCGAAAAACAGGCGCCCAGCTCTGAGGTGCGCCTTTTTCGCCGCGTGTGGAAACTTGGGGCCATATTGGTGACATGTAAGTTGGGTACTGTATGCTGTTGGGCTTTCTTTGTGTAGTGACTCAAATTAAATTCAATCTCTTCAATATGCTATAGGGAGCTAAACACGATGAAACAGAAGGTGAAGAGGAGGATACAGGGTTAATCCAACCTGCACAGGTGTTTGCCCCTAAAAGTTTGGTGCTGGTGTCTCAACTGGATTACCCAGAAATATTCAAGGTAAGTTTACTTCTATTGTGATTTATATCTTTCTACATTTTAAATATATATTATTTTCTGGAATTACTTGTTTAATTATTTAATTGATTCAATTATTGAATCCTTGGACAGCTGACGAAAACCTGATTCTCATGATTGATGGCCATAATTGTTTTCTGAAGATTTTCTCTGAGTTGTATAAAATAGATAATCTAACATTATTCTTTTTGCACTTTGTTCATATAGTACTTGTAATAAATAGTGTATTGAAAACAGAAGACACTTAAATACTTCCTGTTTTTACATGTGGAAAGTTCCTTGCGAGCGAGTTAATATATTGATGGTGCTCAGCATATGTTTGGCATGTTTTGCAATCAATGGCCCAGATTTTGCAGTCAGCAGCGAAAGAAAGGTGTTTGCCGCTGACTTCAAAAAAGCTGACCACAAAGATTTAGCGGGTTCTAGAGCGTAGACTTCCTTTTTTCCAATGTCAGTTTTAATTGGGCACCTCCTACAAGGGATCTGTGGCATCCAGCAACTGGGCAAGCAGCAGGCAGGCAGATCAGCCAATCAGATTGAAGAATTTTCACAGACAGCAGAGCAGGAAATAAAAAGCAGGGGATACAAATCACATTTAAATCATTGACTTGAAAGCGAAATAAAGATTGGGACATATACATGGGGTTAAGGGAGAAACGTAAGTGTCAGAAGAAAAAGCTAAAAACATTTTTTTATTAATAATCTTCAATTTTTAAATGTTCTTCTGAGGGGAATTTGACTCCATATTTGTAAAATTAGTTTTCAGGACAGCGATGTTGTTCAGCAGTTATTATGACTTTGTACCAATGTTTCCTTTCAGCTCTGGAGGTCTCACACAGCCATCTCAACAGCTTTTAAATGGAAAAATTGTGTATGTGCAGAATTCTGAATGGGCCGTGCAGCCTGCTAAAGAGGCCACGCGGCCCAAAAAAAGATTAGAGGGAACATAAGAACATAAATAGGAGCAGGAGTAGGCCATTTGGCCCCTCGAGCCTGCTTCGCCATTCAATAAAATCATGGCTGATCTGATCATGGACTCGGGTTCACCTCCCTGCCCGCTCTCCATAACCCCTTATTCCCTTATCATTTAAGAAACTGTCTTTTTCTGTCTTAAATTTATTCAATGTCCCAGCTTCGACAGCTCTCTCAGGCAGCGAATTCCACAGATTCACAACCCGCTGAGAGAAGAAATTTCTTCTCATCTCAGTTTTAAATGAGTGGCTCCTTATTCTAAGATTATGCCCTCTAGTTCTCGTCTCCCCTATCAATAGAAGCATCCTCTCTACATCCACCTTGTCAAGCCCCCTCATAATCTTACATGTTTTGATAAGATCACACCTCATTCTTCTGAATTCCAATGAATAGAGGCTCAACCTTTCCTCATAAGTCAACCCTCTCATCTCTGGAATCAACCTAGTGAACCCTCTCTGAACTTCCTCCAAAGCAAGTATATCTTTTCGTAAATATGGAAACCAAAACTGCACGCAGTATTCCAGGTGTGGCCTCACCAATACCATGTATAACTGTAGCAAGACTTCCATGCTTTTATACTCCATCCCCTTTGCAATAAAGGCCAAGATACCATTGGCTTTCATGATCACTTGCTGTATGTGCATACTATTCTTTTGTGTTTCATGCACAAGTACCCCCAGGTCCCGCTGTACTGCAGCACTTTGCATTCTTTCTCCAGTTAAATAATAACTTGCTTTTTGATTTTTTTTTGCCAAAGTGCATAACCTCACACTTTCCAACATTATACTCCATCTGCCAAATATTTGCCCACTCACTTAGCCTGTCTGTCCTTTTGCAGATTTTTTGTGTCCTCCTCACCCATTGCTTTTCCTCCCATCTTTGTATCGTCAGCAAACTTGGCTATGTTACACTCAGTCCCTTCTTCAAGTTGTTAATATAAATTGTAGTGGCTGACTTGCTTCCACTCTAAAAGTGAGTTCTCAGGTGACTGAGGAGTCAAATGCGGGACCTACAGTCTCTGTCACAGGTGGGGCAGACAGTGGTTGAAGGGAAGTGTGGTTGGGGAGCCTGGGTTGACGCACGCTCCTTCCGCTGTCTACACTTGGCTTCAGCTTGCTCTCGGCGATGAGACTCGAGGTGTTCAGTGCTTTCCCGGATGCTTTTCCTCCACTTTAGGTGGTCGTGGGCCAGGGATTCCCAAGAGTCGGTGGGGATGTTGCAAGGAGGCTTTGAGGATGTCCTTGAAGTGTTTCCTCTGCCCATCTGGGGCTCGGTTGCCGTGTCGAAGCTCCGCATAGAGCGCTTGCTTTGGGAGTCTCGTGTCGGGCATGCGGACGATGTGGCCTGCCCAACGGAGCTGATCGAGCGTGGTCAATGTTTCAATGCTGGGGATGTTGGCCTGAGCGAGAACATTGACTTTGGTGCGTCTATCCTCCCAGTGGATTTGCAGGATCTTGTGGAGGCAGCACTGATAGTACTTCTCCAGCGTTTTGAGGTGTCTGCTGTATATAGTCCACGTCTCTGAACCATATAGGAGGGAGGAAATCACTACTGCTCTGTAGTCCATGAGCTTGGTGCTGGATTTGAGGTCCTGGTCTTCAAACTCTCTCTTCCTCAGGCGACCGAAGGTTGCGCTGGCACACTGAAGGCAGTGTTGGACCTAGTCATCAATGTCTGCTAGGATCCGCGGTATGGAAAATGGTCCACGTTGTCCAAGGCCTTGTCTTATCTTGTATTCTGTGCTTCGACTAATAAAGGAAAGTATCTCATGTGCCTTCTTAACCATCTTATCTACCTGTCCAACTACCTTTAGGAGTCTGTGGACATGCACTCCAAGGGCTCTCTGTTCATCTACATTTCTCCGTATCCGACCATTTATTGTATATTCCCCTGCCTTGTGAGCCTTCCTCAAATACATTACCTCACACTTCTCGGGATTGAATTCCATTTGCCACTTTTCTGCCCACCTGACCAGTCCATTGCTATCTTCCTATCGTCTACAGCTTTATTCTTCACTATCAACCATACGGCCAATTTTTGTATTATCTGAAAACTTCTGAATCATGTCTGAGTCCTGTGGAACCCCACTGGAAACCGCCCTCCAATCACAAAAACACCCGTTGACCATTATCCTTTGCTTCCTGCCACTGAGCCAATTTTGGATTCAACTTGCCACTTTCCCTTGGAACCCAATGGACTAGAAATTTGGTTCTCGGCGATAATTGTATTTTTTTGCCCAAATAATCATTACGGCAAAGCTATCGCTATGAGACCGTAAATTCTAGCTTTAATTTGTGCAGTGGTAAAAATCGGCGTTGCACGAGGATTTGTGGCACAAACCGCAAATTTTCTGCAACTTTACTCCGAGGCCGATACCGCTGTGAGATGGGCCGCGTGGGGGGGGGGGGGGGGGGGAGGGACATCAAAAATTAATTGCAAAAAATAAAAAATCACAAAACATTTACAAGACACTTAACTAGTGAATCGTTGCAGAAGAATTAAAAAATAAAAACTTTAACTTGCCTTTTTTGCAGGTCTTCATATTTACCGCTGCTCCAAGGGCTGCAATGCAGCTTTTTCCTTGGCGTTTTTTTCGTCCTAAATTCGGGTGCGCTCAGAGCCAAATTTTTGGCGAAATCGATATTTCGAGTCTTGCACGGCGGCGATCCTCTCTCCAGCTGTATTTGAAAAGCGCTGCCGCAAGACTTCTCCGAATTTCCCGCCGCACCGTTTTTCGCCAGAAACGGCAAAATATCGACAAAAAAACGGGCGCAAGGTTGGTGAATTTTTAGCCCAAGGCCTTTTACTTTTATTTCAAGTATCTGGTAGCAATTTGTCATGATGAACACTTCTAACTGATAGTGAATGGCAGGTGGTTATCAGTTTCTAAGGAAGAAAGGCTGATTTGCACTGAACAGCGGCCTTGTTTTATCTTTTCAGAACATTAAATGTACATTTCCAAAAAAGCATTGGGGACCTCTAGTGTAGTGGATTGAGCCTTTTACCTCAAATCCAGTTTCACCTAAAATTGTTGTGGTGGTTGTACTGCGTTATAGTAGAGGTTTGTATTTCCAATAGCTACAATTCCCTAACTCTCATGATCTATTTATTACGCGAACTGCACTTCAGGTGTTTGCATGAGCCAGAATTAGCAATCACTCCCAATTCCAGTACCCTGTTTGCATCGACTCCACATTTCATATGCTTTAGATACTGTATTATTATGATTTAAAAAAAAATACCATTGTCCCTTTCAACGGTTTAATAGCAAATAAGCAGGCTTAAGTTCATCAGGATCCAGGAACTGTACAGTTTATGTAATTTGTCCTTACAGTTGTGATCCAGGGATAGAATTATTCATATTTGCTGAAAACTGGTCCAGATTTTCCTGGGTGCTTGTGTCACAATGGTGTATTTGGGCTGTAGGAACCCATGAACGGCACAAAAGAGGAAGGAAATTCTGGAAAAAAGTGACTTACGGCATTAATTATGCCACTCCAATTTTCCTGGGACTTCTCTGCCGTTCCCTTAACAGAAAACAGATAGATGGTAATTATGATCACTCTGCCCCCGTTAAAATCCATGGCGATCGTGATTTCTTACATTTAAGCCAGTTTTCATGCTGCTGCTGCTGAGACTTTAAAGTAATCGTCTAAGTTGCCTGGCAGGGATGTGATTTATTGCTCCAAGATTGGTATGGAAAACAGAGAGCCAAAATCAAACCGTTATCCGAATGAAGAGTCTCACCTGAACTATCAGGAACTGCTGCTAATGCAACAATTGTCATCTACAGCACAATCCCAGTCCAACATTTCTTGGAAAACAAATTATGCCGTTATCAGGATTTAATTTGGCGTATAATGGGTAGTGATAGACTTCAAGAAGACAGACAGGCTAGTGAAATGGGTGGACATGTGCCAGATAAAATTTAACACAGAAAAGTGCAAAGTGATACATTTTGGTAGGAAGAACGAGGAAAGGCAATATAAACTAAAGGGTACAATTCGAAAGGAGGTGCATGAACAGAGAGACCCGGGGGTATATGTGCACAAATCGTTGAAGGTGGTAGGGCAGGTTGGGAAAGTGGTTAAAAAAATCATATGGGATTCTGGGCTTCATAAATAGAGGCATAGAGTACAAAAGCAAGGAAGTTATGAAGAACCTTTATAAAACACTGGTTCGGCCTCAATTGGAGTATTGTGTCCAATTCTGGGCACCGCACTTTAGGAAGGATGTGAAGGCCTTAGAGAGGGTGTAGAAAAGATTTACACGAATAGTTTCAGGGATGAGGGACTTCAGTTATGTGGATAGATCAGAGAAGCTGGGGTTGTTCTCCTTAGAGCAGAGAAGGTTGAGAGGAGATTTGATAGAATTGTTCAAAATCATGAGGGGTCTAGACAGAGTAGATAGAAAGCTAGAAAGCAACTGTTCCCATTGGCAGAAGGGTCGAGAACCAGAGTACTCGGATTGAAGGTGATTGGCAGAAGAACCAAAGGCGACGTGAGGAAAAAGTTTTTACGCAGTGAGTGGTTTGCCTGAAAGGATGGTGGAGGCAGATCCAATCGTGGCTTTCAAAAGCGAATTGGATAAGTACCTGGACGAAAAATATTTGCCGGGCTCCGGGGAAAGGGTGGGGGAGTGGGACTAGCTGAATTGCTCTTGCAGAGAGCCAGCACAGGCCCAACAGACCGAATGAGCTCCTTTCGTCCTGTAACCATTCTATGGTTTCAATTTTGGCTGAGTTCGTTTTTCGGCGCACTTACCGGAGTTGCGCCGCTTATCTGCGTTCCGAGGTGCAGCGAAAATTTTTCTTTGCCACTTTGGCCGCTGTCTGGCCTCTTCACTGTAGCCGTGCAGCGTGGCCAGTCGAGTCAGGGATGGAGCCAGCATTCTGCACCGAAAACTGCCGGGGCATCTGCACATGCGCAGTGGAGTCCGCTGGTGATGTTCACGCCTGAGCAGTAGCACTGCGAGTCTGCAACAGTCGGTCTCTCTCACTTTCAGAGCGTGGCGATAGGCTCCTTCAAGGAAACATAGAAAATAGGTACAGGAGCAGGCCATTCGGCCCTTCGAGCCTCCACCGCCATTCAATATGATCATGGTTGATCATGCAACTTCAGTACCTCACCCCTGCCTTCTTTCAATACCACCTGATTCCTTTAGCCATAAGGGCCACATCTAACTTCCTTTTGAATATGTCCAACGAACTGGCCTGAACAACTTTCTGTGGCAGAGAATTCCACAGGTTCACAACTCTCTAGATTCTTCTAAATTCCAGTGAATATAAGCCGAGCCGATCCAGTCTTTCTTCATATGTCAGTCCTGCCATCCCGGGAATCAGTCTGGTGAACCTTCGCTGCATTCCCTCAATAGCAAGCACGTCCTTCATCAGATTAAGAGACCAAAACTGCACACGATACTCAAGGTGTGGTCTCACCAAGGCCCTGTATAACTGCAAGTAAGACCTCCCTGTTCCTATACTCAAATCCCCTCACTATGAAGGCCAGCATGCCATTTGTTTTCTTAACTGCCTGCTGTACCTGCATGCCTATCTTCAATGACTGATGTACCATGACACCCAGGTCTCTCTGCACCTCCCCTTTTACTAATCTGTCACCATTCAGATAATAATCTGCCTTCCAAAGTGGGTAATCTCACATTTTTCCACATTATACTGCATTTGCCCATTCACCTAACCTGTCGAAGTCCCCCTGCAGCCTCTTAGCATCCTCCTCCTCGCAGCTCGCACTGCCCCCCAGCTTAGTGTCATCTGCAAACTTGGAGATATTATCTTCAATTCCTTCATCTAAATCATTAATGTATATTGTAAATAGCTGGGGTCCCAGCACTGAACCCTGCGGCACCCCACTAGCCTGCCATTCTGAAAAGGACCCGTTTATTCCCACTCTTTGCTTCCTGTCTGCTAACCAGTTCTCTATCCACGTCAATACATTACCCCCAATACCATGTGCCTTTATTTTGAACACTAATCTCGTGTGGGAAGCCCAAATACACCACATTCACTAATTCTCCCTTATCCACTCTACTAGTTACATCCTCAAAAAATTGTAGAAGATTTGTCAAGCATGATTTCCCTTTCATAAATCCATGCTGACTTGGACCGATCCTGTCACTGCTTTCCAGGTGCGCTGCTATTACATCTTTAATAATTGATTCCAGCATTTTTCCCACCACCGATGTCAGGCTAACCGATCTATAATTCCCTGTTTTCTCTCTCCCTCCTTTTTTAAAAAGTGGGGTTACCTTAGCTACCCTCCAATCCATAGGAACTGATCCAGAGTCCATGGAATGTTGCAAAATGACCAACTATTTCTAGTCTGCATCCCAGAGTACTTAAGGATGTGGCCCTATCAGGCCCTGGGGATTTAGCGGTCTTCAGTTCCTTCAGTTTTCCTAACACCATGTCCTGACTGATGAGGATTTCCCTCAGTTCCCCCTTCCCCCTTCTCCCTAGACCTTTAGTCCTCTAGTATTTTCGCGAGGTTATTCGTGTCTTCCTTAGTGAAGAAAGAACCAAAATATTTGTTCAGTTAGTCTACCATTTCCTTGTTCCCCATTATGAATTCACCTGATTCTGACTGCAAGGTACCTACATTAGTCTTCGCTAATCTTTTTCTCTTCACATATCTATAGAAGCTTTTGCAGTCAGTTTTTATGTTCCCTGCAAGCTTACTCTCATATTCTATTTTCCCCCTCCTAATTAAACCCTTAGTCCTCCTCTGCTGAATTCTAAATTTCTCCCAGTCCTCAGGTTTGCTGCTTTTTCTGGCCAATTTATATGCCTCTTCCTTGGATTTGACACTTTCCCTAATTTCCCTTGTTAGCCACGGTTGAGCCACCTTCCCTTTTTTACACTTGCGCCACACAGTGATGTAAAATTATTGTAGTTCATCCATGTGATCTTTAAATATCTGCCATTGCCTATCCACAGTCAACCCTTTAAGTATCATTCTCCAGTCTATCCTAGCCAATTCACGTCTCATACTGTCGAAGTTTCCTTTCTTTAAGTTCAGGACCCTAGTCTCTGAATTAATTGTGTCACTCTCCATCTTAATGTAGAATTCTACCATATTATGGTCACTCTTCCCCAAGGGGCCCCGCATGACCAGATTGCTAATTAATCCTCTCTTGTTACACAAGACCCAGTCTAGGATGGCCTGCTCTCTAGTTGATTCCTCGACATATTGGTCTATAAAACCATCCCTTATACACTCCAGGAAATCCTCCTTCGCAGTATTGCTACCAGTTTGGTTAGCCCAATCAATATGTAGATTAAAGTCACCCATGATAACTGCTGTACCCTTATTGCACGCGTCCCTAATTTCCTGTTTGATGCCATCACCAACCTACTACTGTTTGGTGGTCTGTACACAACTCCCACTAACGTTTTCTGCCCCTTGATGTTTCGCAGCTCTACCCATATAGATTCCACATCATCCACGCTAATATCCTTCCTTGCTGTTGCGTTAATTTCCTCTTTAACCAGTAACGCTACTCCACCTCCTATTCGTTCCTGTCTGTCCTTCCTGAATATTGAATACCCCCAGATGTTGAGTTCCCAGACTTGGTTACTCTGGAGCCACGTCTCCGTAATCCCAATTACATCATAACTTAACAGCTATCTGCGCAGTCAGTTCACCCACCTTATTACGAATGTTCCTCGCAGTGAGACGCAGAGCCTTCAGGTTTGTTTTTTTAACACTTTGTCCTTTTTGAATTATGTTGTAATGTGGCCTTTTTTGATATTTGACCTTGATTTCTCTGCCCTCCACTCTTGCTTTTCTCCTTCCTACCTTTTGCTTCTGCCCCCTTTTTACTTCCATCTGTCTCCCTGCATAGATTCCCAACTCCCTTCCATTTTAGTTTAAACCCTCCCCAACAGCACGAGCAAACACTCCGCCTAGGACATCAGTTCCGGTAAAGTTCTCTGCATTTATTCTGCCTCCTTTGTTGGGCTAGGGGCGGGCAGGAGAACTGATGATGCTCCTGTCTACCGGTGATTTCTATCGAGTGGCCTCCAGGCTGTACTCAAAGAAAACCCAAAGGAAACCCTTTGAGCATGGCTCCTCACTGAGAGTGTGGGACTGCTGAATTGACCCTATAGTTTTATGACAGAGTATCTTGGTGAATTTGTTTGTGCATTAAGGCTGAGGAATGGAGTATCTTTTTCTTTATGGAACTAGTTGTACTTGCTACCGTCAGGTTGAGCAAATGTTTTTTGCAGTGTTGAGTTTCTATTTTTACGTAGCCTATCATTCGAAGTTTTGTTTGCAAGGTTTGGTGGTTTGTAAGGCTTGGTGGTTTAGGTGCAGGTCCTCTCCGCTTCCCGCCCCTATCCCAGGCCGAATGATCTCCGATGTACCTACCTGCACCGATTTCTTTAACTCTCCGCAAGGGTTTTCTGAAGTGGCCACATACGCTGGCCTAAGTATAAATGGAGTAACTAATAGCTGGCCAAAGTTGCCTAAATGGGCATAACTGGCGTAGGTGGTTGCTAACGCCCCCTTTTGAGAAAAAAAAACTAACCTAAAAAAATCGTAACTAACTCCGTTACGCAGATGCAAATTGATTGGGGAAAATGAGAAAAACCAAGTTACTCCAAAAAAAATACTGAGCCTATCATATGCAGCAATAGTTATACAGATGCTCCATATGCGTATTTGAATATATCATTCGTGCCCAGCCCTGTTTGAAGTGTTCACACTACTAAGTTTGTCAATTATCCTTAAAGCATATCAAATTTATCTTAAATAGCTGATTTTTTAGTCGATAACCATATTTTAATGAGCAATGTAAAATCCACAGTATGTGCAGTCTAAATCAATTGATAGTTATTAGCAGTGCATGAAAAATAACAATTTAAGTCTGAATCTTCTCATGATCCCTTACTAGGTACTAACATCAAAGTTAGGCACATGAAGGTCGGCCTGGTCATCTGTCTTCCCTCTCTTTTGAAATCTATGAAGTTCCATGTGGTATGGAGGAATCTGATTGGGGGCGGGGGCAATTGCTCAACTATTTTGGACAATAGCTAGCAGAACACTGATCTCCGATCAACCATGGGTTCAAACAAATGTTCTAAAAATTTACAAGCCCCTTAAATGCTTATGTCTACTCATTTTATTAACGTAATTTTAAAAATGGGATAAAATCATTTAAGTGCAAAACTTCCTTCCACGTTGTTGTAAGCTTTGAGGATACTTGAAATGATTAAAGAATTTGCCCATCACATAATCAACTAAAATAAGGGTGAATAAGAATTGGGTTTTATTGTACTTATCCACTTTGTGGAAGCATCTACATTTTATTTACTGTACAGAAGCAGAACTTTAAAAACTTTATTTTTTAAATGTGGAAGTCACTTCCTATGCTATCTTGATTGGCAGGACTCATTCAAAGTTGTCACCAAGTTAAATTATAGCATTTTCCCATCATGACAAAGAAATTGCTTTGTTTGCGGCAGAATCAATGCAATGATAGTTGGCTTCGCTGCAATACTCGCTGCAGCATATTTTAATTCGAAATGCAGTAAGATATATGGAGGAAGTTATCAACAGCCTGCTCGGCACGCTACACGGCAAAATTCACCGTATATGTCGTTGATCTCGCCATTGCAGGAAAACCTGGGCCCATGTATTCTTTACGTGGATTGGATCTACTTTCTGAACTCCTTGATTGATGGATTATCACAATGCAGACCAAAGCTTGCACAGGCTAAAATGACAATCTAATTAATTGAAAATATGAAGTACAATAAAGCATCAGAATGAAGCATACACACAGAGGACAACATAGTATTTGTACATTTAAGAGCACCAAAAGTCTAACAGTGAGCTAACTGTTTATATCCCGATTTCAAGATAAATGTCGTCGTCTCCTGGAACTAAACAGTCCTGAGTACTAGCACAGCAATATACAAACAGTTAATCAAAATGCCCTACTTTCACCTATTCAAACCTGATTGATGAATTCATCTTCTCATTCACAGGTCTTCGATATCTTTGATCTCTGCATTTATAATAGATTAACAAATGATATAGTTTAAAGTCTATGAAGCGTTTTTAACGTCTAGATAATTTTTGAGAAACTGTTTAATTTTGTTCAACCACAGCTGCGCTTAAAGGATTTATCATTGACCATATCAAAATAGTCCAACACAAAAACAAATAATTTCTTTATTGGGATTTTATATTCTTTGATGCATTTTGGTTAATTGTGCCACTTGATAATCTAGCTCTCATATGATGAGGCTAATTGACACTTAAATATAATTTCCCATTAAAAGCCAAATATTCAAAAAATCATCTGAAACAGATAAGAAAACAAAATATGTTAAAATTGATTGCAATAAGGTGTTCAATTTTTGAAACGGACATTGATTTTGAGATTAATTGGATAAATATTTGAAAAGGATGAATATGAAGAAAATCCATAAAATGGACAGAGTAAATTAAGGAGCGCAAGTACAGGCTCGATGGCACAAAGGGCCTCCTGTGTTTCTACAATTAAATAATTAAAAAGTTATCAACAACTTTGGCATTATTTTGTATTTTGTTTCTTCTTGGTGCCTTTTGTTATTGCCATGGGGGAGTTTAGTCACTGAAATATTTGATGCAAAGACTGCTTGGTATTTGGTTCTCTTGTATGGCTTTGCTGCTGTTGACGTTGGTGTGCATAGCCCCTTGCAGGCGGGGCTGGCCCCTTTGTTCTACCAGCATTATTTAAATTAGCTGACCCTGGGAATTCTGATTGGAGTCAGGCTCCACCAATTTTGGCAGGCATGCATCCTTTTCCCGCTGCAAATGGACATCATCGAGGACCTAAGCATTTAATAAATTTGGGGTGTGACTCAGTCTTTTTCTTTCAACTTCAAACAGTTCAAATTCCCCAATATTCAATGTTGGTTTATTGTTGTAAGTTTAGAATTAGTTATTGAGAATTAGATCTATCGAAACTGAAGGGCACCCTGTTCAGCTCCCACCAAATACTGCATCCTAGGCCAGATTTCATCCAGCTTGCTCAAGCAATGCACAACCTTGGTATCATTTGTGACCCTCAACTCGGCTTCAAACCCCACATCCTAGCCACCACCAAGAGTGCCTATTTCCACATCTACAACATAGCCTGCCATTACCCGACTCACTCCCTCTGCTGCAATTCTTGCCCATCCCTTTGTTGCATCCAATTTCAATTACAGAACGTACTCCAAGCTGGTGACCCAACTTTCATCTGCTGCCTTATCATTGATGTGCTTCACAAATCTCCAGTGGCTTCTCATCCTCCAGTGCATTGAATTCATAAATCTTGCCCATATTTTCTAGTCCCTCCAGTGCCTCTCTCCCCTCCCCCCTATCTGCTACCTTCTCCAACCCTATGTTACAGCTTGTACCCTCTATATTTTGGACCGTATTCTTCTTTGCATTGCTCCCCTCTGCTGTCTTGGTCCCACATTCTGAAACATTCACTCTTGCCTTTGAATTTAAAAGGCAATGGTTCAAGTCTACTTAAGATAATTTGACACACAATGTATGCTGAAAGTTCAGTGCAGTGTTGTGGGAGCGCTTCATTGTCAGAGGTGCTGTCTTTTTGATGACATGTTGAACCAAAGCCCTGTCTACCTCTTCAGGGATGTTCTCCCAGTGTGCTGGCCAACAATTATGCTTTGACCAAACTCAAAAAAACAGATTAATCAGTGATTACTCTTGTTTATGGGACCTTGCTGTGTACAAATTGACTGCCATTTTTGCCTAAGAGCTTATGATCTTGTATCAACAGTAGTTATACTTGAAAAGTAAATCATTGGTTGTGGAGCACTTTGGGACAAGTTCTGCATCCCTTTACTTAGCTACCACTTTCCATTCCTGCAAAAGGTTCCTCAAAACTCACCTCTGACCATGTCTTCAATCACTTCCCTACCACTGCTCGATGCCTAGTTTTGCCTCAATGAAACATTTTAGATCATTTTATAACGTGAAAGGCACTATAGAAATGGAAATTGTTCTCATACGTATTAAGTCGAGATGATTTAGGAAGTGCTGCCACAGCATGAATGTGAAAGGTCCTAACTGAGAAGATTTGCAGAATGTTAATGTCACCTGATACACATCATAAACTTTACATTGAGGCTTCTGCTGTTAGGAGAATTTAGGGAATGTCAGACATTGTAGCTGGCCAGTACTATGCCTTATCTAGGGAGTCCTTAATCATATCACCAAAAGCAAAGTGAAAACATTCTTTTTCCTTGTGTTAAAGTGAAGCCAACTCATATCCTTTAAATTTACTAGCCAAATTATTGACATTAATCTTAGATGACAAAGACCATTAAGAATTGCCAGAATGGATTTAAGTAGGTCATTCCACATAGTAAAAAAAAAAATCATTGGTTTGTAACGACAAATCATTGACATAAATCTCCTTCAATTTCCAGAAGGCATTCAAAAGGTTCCACACATTTTATCTTTCTCTTTGTGTCATCCATAGTGAACATAGCAAACAGCTGTCAAATTTTCTGGCTCCTCATTGATTGTGTTGTCTCTTGATTGGTTCTAATTTTGTCACTTCAATATTCATGTTGCCTAAATCTTTGTCTCCATTAATATTCCAACAAAAACCTTTGGCCCAATCATAACAACAACAACAACAACAATAATAAAATGTTGCATTTATATAACATATTAATGTAGAAAAATGCCCCACGGCACTTGAAAGGCAAAACCAAAGGAGGAGATATTAGGAAGAGTGCCAAAAGTTTGGTCAAAGAGGCAGATTTTAAGAAGGGTCTTAAAAGAGGAGAGGGAGGTGGAGGGATTTAGGCCAGGAATTTCAGAGCATGGTACCTTAGATGCCTGAAGGCACGACCACCTGTGGTGAAAGGGGGGTGCACAAGAGTCAAAACATTGAGATACAGTCAATATATGCGCTAAAAAATAAAATTTTAAATATAAGCACTTGAAAAATTAAAACAATGCAGAAAAGAAATCACACATTTACTCAAACTGGCTCATTTCATTACCTGATTGCTCTAAAATTCTTTCCAATTTCGCCAGTTCACACCCCAATGCACCTAGCTGGGTTTCTTGAGCATTCCATATTTTGATTATACTACTTCACTGCTCAGCCTGCTGAGCTGACAATGTTCTGCATCAAACATCTGCAGTGCACTACTACAAGCTCCTACACTGCCCAGCCCCCCTCACACCATGCACAACGAGATCAGATTATCATTCCCAGAAGCCGTAATGTGAATTCAGGTCGTGGACTTCATGCTTTCCTCCCTCCAACTCCATAGCAATCCCCCTTCTGGCACCAACACTGACCTGTCTGCCTTTTGCTCCTAAGAAAGGTGTTGCGACTTACAGGTCTAACTCGATACTATAGAAAGCAGCTCCAGCAGAACTGCTGCCGACTTCACTCTTGCGTTGTTTTTCCCATTCTAACCTCAGTCATTGCTCACTCCCTTGTCCCCCTCCCAGTCGTACATTTGCTTCACTGCTTGCTGTTTTCGCTGCCTTAAAAAAAAAAACCTTAGATTGATTTGTGGTTTAGTACATTATTTGCAAAGTAAATATGTTTAAGCAAGAGAAAGAAATCATGAAATAATAATAATTGCACTGAGGACAAAAGTAAACTAAGATTGAAAGCCAATAGAGAAGAAAGGAATTTTAACCATAAATTACTCTGGCGAGCAAACAAAATACAAATCAGAATTCAGAAGCTCAGTGAATACTGATCAAAATCTTCAATGATTCCAGAGTAGGAGGGGCGGTTGAATGTCAAAATACAGCTGTACAACTATAACATGAGTTAGCCAGAATATTGAAGTTAGTGAAACTGACAGATGAAATTTAATATGGACAAGCACTGCACATGGGAAGAAAACATGGCACAATAACTACTCTAGTGTTGAAATCACCAAGAATTTGTTGAAAGAGATCAAGGAGTCTTAGAGTTGACTTTCAATCACTGCAGCACACCAATCAACAAAGAAAATAGAATGCTGGATTAAATAGCCAAAACAGTAGAGTACAAGTTTGAGGAATTCATACTCAAACTGTATAATGCTCTGGTCAGACTGCTAGTCCCTCAACCACAATGCTGAAGAGAGGCAGTTCAGAGAAGGGCCATGAGACTGATTCCAAGGATCAGAAGAGTGAATTATGAGGAAAGACTGGAGAAACTTCAGAGATTGTAAACCTTGCAGGAAGTAAAAGAATAGTGCCTTCGAGTTATATCGAGTCTACAGGACAGAAATAGGCCATTTAGTCTATTCCAGCATTTATGCTCCACTCTCTTCTCTCTCTCATAGGTAGTCCCCCAGAGTCAAGGATGACTTGCTTCCACACTAAAATGAGTTCTAAGGTGACTGATGAGACTAATGCGGCATCTACAGTCTCTATCACAGGTGGGGCAGATGGTGGTTGGAGGGACGGGTGGGTAGGGTGATTGATTTATTGTAAGCTCCTCCCACTGTTTGTACTTGGCTTCCACATGTTCCCGGCGAAGAGACACCAAGTTTTCGCCGACTTCTCGGATGCTTCTCCTCCACGTGGAGCGGTCTTGGGCCAGGGATTCCCAAGAGTCGGTAGAAATATTGCATTTTTACAAGGAGGCTTTGAGGGTGGCCTTGAAACATTTTCTCTGCCCTCCTGGGACTCGCCTGCCGTGATGTAGCTCAGAGTAGAGTTCTTGTTTTGGGAGTCTAGTGTCAAGCATGCAGACAGTGTGGCCTGTCCATCGGAGCTGATCGAGCATGGTCAATGCTTCGATGCTGGAGATGTTGGCCTGAGAGAGAACGCTGACGTTGGTGCCCCTATCCTGCGAATTAATTTTCAGGATTTTGCGGAGACAACGTTGGTAGTGGTACTTCAGTGCTTTTAGCTGCCTACTCTACATAGTCCATGTCTCTGAAGCATATAGGAGGGTGGGTATCACTACTGCTCTGTAGACCATGAGCTTGGTGCCAGGTTTGAGATCCTGGTCTTTGAACACTTTCTTCCTCAGGTGACCGAAGGCTGCACTGGCACACTGAAAGCGGTGTTGGACTTCGTCATTGATGTCTGTCCTTGCTGATAGTAGGCTCCCAAGGTGTGGGACGTGGTCCATATTGTCCAAGATCTCGTCATGGATCTTGATAATCGGGGAGCGGTACACTGTGGCGGGGGTAGGTTGGTGGAGAACCTTTGTCTTACTGATGTTTAATGTAAGGCCCAGACTTTCGTACGCTTCAGTGAAGGTGTCAACGATGGTTTGGAGTTCGGACTCCGAGTGTGCACGAACGCAAGCATCATCTCCATATTGAAATTCAATGACAGGTTGGAACAACCTTGGATCTGGGCTGGAGGTTGAACAATTTCCCATTTGTCCTGTAGATTAACTCCACTCCAGCGGGGAACTTGTTAAAGGTGAGATGAAACATTGCAGCGAGGAAAATTTGAGAGTTCTTTGAGGATGTAACGAATAGGTGGATAAAGGGGAACCAGTGGATGTGGTGTATTTGGATTTCCAGAAGACATTTGACAAGATGCCACATAAAAGGTTACTGCACAAGATAAAAGTTCACGGGGTTGGGGGTAATATAATAGCATGGATAGAGGATTGGATAACTAACAGAGAATAGACAGTCAGGATAAATGGTTCATTCTCTGGTTGGCAACCAGTAACTAGCTGCAGGGATCTGTGCTGGGACCCCAACTATTTACAATCTATATTAACGACTTGGAAGAAGGAACTGAGTGTAACGTAGCCAAGTTTGCTGACGATACAAAGATGGGAGGAAAAACAATGTGTGAGGAGGACACAAAAAGGACATAGAGAGGCTAAGTGAGTGGGCAAAAATTTGACAGATGGAGTATAATGTTGGAAAGTGTGAGGTCATGCACTTTGGCAGAAAAAAATCAAAGAGCAAGTTATTATTTAAATAGAGAAAGATTGCAAAGTGCCGCAGTACAGCGGGACCTGTATGAAACACAAAAGGATAGTATGCAGGTACAGCAAGTGATCAGGAAGGCCAATGGTATCTTGGCCTTTATTGCAAAGGGGATGGAGTATAAAAGCAGGGAAGTCTTGCTACAGCTATACAAGGTATTGGTGAGGCCACACCTAGAATACTGTGTGCAGTTTTAGTTTCCATATTTACGAAAGGATATACTTGCTTTGGAGGCAGTTCAGAGAAAGTTCACTAGGTTGATTCCGGGGATGAGGGGGTTGACTTATGAGGAAAGGTTGATTAGGTTGGGCTTCTACTCGTTGGAATTCAGAAGAATGAGAGGTGATCTTATAAGATTATGAGGGGGCTTGTCAAGGTGGAGGCAGAGAGGATGTTTTCACTGATGGGGGAGACTAGAACTAGAGGGCATGATCTTAGAATAAGGGGCGCCCATTTAAAACAGAGATGAGAAATTTCTTCTGAGGGTTATAAATCTGTGGAATTTGCTTACTCAGAATGCTGTGGAAGCTGGGACATTGAATAAATTTAAGACAGAAATAGACAGTTTCTTAAACGATAAGGGGTTATGGGCGGGGAAGTGGAGCTGAGTCCATGATCAGATCAGCCATGATCTTATTGAATGGCGGAACAGGCTCGAGGGGCCGTATGGCCTACTTCTGTTCCTATTTCTTATGTTCGTTCTTCTGTAAGAGCGTTGGTGCGATGACACAGCCTTGCTTGACCCTGGTCTGCACTTGTATTGTGTCTCTGGTGGATCCATTGGTAAGAATCACGGCTTGCATGTCATCGTGAAGCAGGCAGAGGATGGTGACAAATTTGTGAGGGCAGCCGAATTTGAGAAGGGTACTCCACTGCAAGGGACCAACAAAACGTAGGTCCCTTGCAGTCAGATTCAGGTGAATTTATAATGGGGAACAAAGAAATGGCGGACCAGTTAAACAAATACTTTGGTTCTGTCTTCACGGAGTGAGACACAAATAACCTTCCGGAAATACTAGTTGACCGAGGGTCTAGTGAGAAGGAGGAACTGAAGGAAATCCTTATTAGGTGGGAAATTGTGTTAGGGAAATTGATGGGATTGAAGGCCGATAAATCCCCGGGGCCTGATAGTCTGCATCCCAGAGTACTTAAGGAAGTAGTCCTAGAAATAGTGGATGCATTGGTGATCATTTTCCAACAGTCTATCGACTCTGAATCGGTTCCTGTGGACTGGAGGGTAGCTAATGTAACACCACTTTTTAAAAAAAAAAGTGAGGGAGAGAGAAAACGGGTAATTATAGGCCGGTTAGCCTGACATCAGTAGTAGGGAAAATGTTGGAATCAATTATTAAAGATGAAATAGCAGCACATTTGGAAAGCAGTGACGGGATCGGTCCAAGTTAGCATGGATTTATGAAAGGGAAATCCTGCTTGACAAATCTTCTAGAATTTTTTGAGGATGTAACTGGTAGAGTGAACAAGGGAGAACCAGTGGATGTGGTGTATTTGGACTTTCAAAAGGCTTTTGACAAGGTCCCACACAAGAGATTAGTGTGCAAAATTAAAGCACATGGTATTGGGGGTAATGTACTGACGTTGATAGAGAACTGGTTGGCAGACAGGAAGCAGAGAGTCGGGATAAACGGTTCCTTTTCAGAATGGCAGGCAGTGACTAGTGGGGTGCTGCAGGGCTCAGTGCTGGGACCCCAGCTATTTACAATATACATTAATGATTTGGATGAGGGAATTGAGTCTAATATCTCCAAGTTTGCAGATGACACTAAGCTGGGTGGCGGTGTGAGCTGTGAAGAGGATGCTAAGAGGCTGCAGGGTAACTTAGACAGGTTAGGTGAGTGGACAAATGCGTGGCAGATGCAGTATGATGTGGATAAATGTGAGGTTATCCACTTTGGTGGCAAAAACACGAAGGCAGAGTATTATCTGAATGGTGGCAGATTAGGAAAAGGGGAGGTGCAACGAGACCTGGGTGTCATGGTACATCATTCATTGAAAGTTGGCATGTAGGTACAGCAGGCGGTGAAAAAGGCAAATGGTATGTTGACCTTCATAGCTAGGGGATTTGAGTATAGGAGCAGGGGACGTCTTACTGCAGTTGTACAGGGCCTTACTGAGGCCTCAGCTGGAATATTGTGTTCAGTTTTGGTCTCCTAATCTGAGGAAGGACGTTCTTGCGATTGAGGGAGTGCAGCGAAGGTTCACCAGACTGATTCCCGGGATGGCAGGACTGACATATGAGGAGAGACTGGATCGACTGGGCCTGTATTCACTGGAGTTTAGAAGGATGAGAGGGGATCTCATAGAAACATATAAAATTCTGACGGGATTGGACAGGTTAGATGCAGGAAGAATGTTCCCGATGTTGAGGAAGTCCAGAACCAGGGGACATCGTCTGAGGATAAGGGGTAAGCCATTTAGGGCTGAGATGAGGAGAAACTTCTTCACTGAGAGAGTTGTTAACCTGTGGAATTCCCTACTGCAGAGAGTTGTTGTTGCCAGTTCATTGGATATATTCAAGAGGGAGTTAGATATGGCCCATATGGCTATAGGGATCAAGAGATATGGAGAGAAAGCAGGAAAGGGGTACGGAGAGAAAGCAGGAAAGGGGTACTGAGGTGAATGATCAGCCATGATCTTATTGAATAGTGGTGCAGGCTCGAAGGGTCGAATGGCCTACTCCTGCACCTATTTTCTCTTTCTGTAATCCCTCGGTTGACAGAGTCGAAGGCCTTTGTGAGATCAAAGAAAGCCATGTACAGCGGTTGATGCAGCCCCCTACATCTTTCTTGGATTTGTCGCACGGTGAAGATCATGTCCGTTGTGCCCCTTAGTAGGCGGAATTCGCATTATGACTCTGGGAGGAGCTCTTATGCTCCACACAAGCCTCCTATCATCCTTCTTCATCTAACACTATCAGCATACCCTTCTATTCCTTTCTCCTTCATGTGTTTATCTAGCTTTCTTTTAAATGCATCTGTTATTCCTTGTGATAGAGTCCCACATTCTGACCACTCTTTGGGTAAAGACGTTGCTTCTGAATTCCCCATTGGATTAATATTTATGACCTCTAGTTTTGGTCTCCCCACAAGTGGAAACATTTTCTCCATGCTACCTTATCAAACCCTTTCATTATCTAAAAGACCTCTATCCAGAGAAAAGAGCTCTAGCTTGTTCAGTCTTTCCTGGTAGTTACAACCTCTCAATTCTCGTACTATCATCCTTCTGAATCTTTTTTTATACCTTCGCTAATGCCTCTATATCCTTTTTATAACATGGAGACCAGAACTGTGCACAGTACTCCGTGTGGTCTAACCAAGTTTCCTTACAAGTTTAACATAACTTCTCTGCTTTTCAATTCTGTTCCTCTAGAAATGAACCCCAGTGCTTGTTTTTAGATTAAGCAGTATGTGGCATCCTTATTCTTCCTACCAAAATGTATCGCCTCATGTACTTATCTATATTGAAATTAGTTTGCCAATTACACGTTTATTCTGTAGGGTTATTAATGTCATCTTGTATTTTGACGCATATACAATATTAAATGATAAAGCTAAATTCAGAATACTAATTCAAATTAAAACATGACAGGAAGATGGGACACTGATTCAAAATAGTAAAAGGCAAATTTGTGATTGATATCAGGAAGTTTTTCTTTGCACAAAGGATGATCAACAGAGTAATGAAGGCAAAACCTTGGAATTGATCGGATACCATAATGGTGGGACTATAGGATTTTTTCTCAATGGACATGCTGAGATGAGCCACACGGCCTTCCTTTTCTATAACTTTGTTTGAACACATTTTTAATGTGATATCAATTTAGTGAGACTTATAAAGAAGATTAAGTTACAAAGAATTAATAAAAAATTAACTAATTGGATGGAAAACAATAAAAATCAATAAACATGGATTGTAGTGATGTGGACAAAACTCTGGTTCGATGCAATGTAACTAACTAGACTGAAGTAGAAAGGGTTCCTGTCCCCTCAGCACATTTGTGGAAATGTGGAAGATATGCAATTAATATTTTTTTAAAGAAAGAGCTCAGTGAATCTCTGTTTAGGACAGGATTAAAGATTATGATAAAATCAAATTGGGTTGTACATGGTAAAGAAAGAAAGTTTTGCATTTATATAGCGCCTTTCACGACCTCTGGACGTTCCGAAGCATTTTACAGCCAGTTCAGTACTTTTGAAGTGTAGTCACTGTTGTAATGTAGGAAACGTGGCAGCCAATTATGCAAGCTCCCACAACAGCAATGTGATAATGACCAGATAATCTGCTTTGTTAGGTTTGAGGGATAAATATTGGCCAGGACACTGGGGATAACTCCCCTGCTCTTCTTTGAAATAGTGCCATGGGATTTTTTACGTCCACCTAAGAGAGCTGACGGGGCCTCGGCTAAATGTTGCATCTGAAAGATGGTGTTTAGTATTGTTTTGGAGACATTTTTTCAAATTAACTATATGAAAATTAACCACTATCCTCACTTTTTAGGCTTGCCTTGGCCTCGTTTATACGGTGTATGTCGACAGTCTCCATGTGAACTTGGAAAATGTTATTGCCAATCTTTTTACATGTTTGGTGCCAGTTGCTGGAGGGTCTCAGGTAAGAAAAATATTGCTAATTTTCTAGATCATTTCAAGTATAAAACAAATGAACTATTCCTTTGCTAAGTCAGTCTTTTCGAGACTTGATGTGCCTGAAGTTGCTGGAACCTTGCATCAAAGTAATGAGTTATTAATGGCAGCACCATTATTAATACGTAAAAGTTCCAGGACACACTAGTGTAAGTGATACCATTATTTGCAGTGCTCCATAATTTGCTGGGACATCATTTTCGCCGCTTTGCCAATAGCTTCATCTGAGCTGTTAAAAGTTAGTTCATGTCGCCTATTGCCAGAATTTACTTTGTAATATCTGCCGCAACCACTTCGGCTGAAGAATAATGGTACGAGTGACTTGGCATTGATGTGATTTACAGCTCTCATATGACTCTCAGCCTGGGAGGCCAACAAAGGAACCAGTAAAGCTGTGGAACCTTATCCCAGCAGTCTGGAAATTATTCTCCGTTTTCTTTTAATAATTCTTTCAGTTTTGGCAGTATATTCTTTCCAGTTTTGCCATTCAGAGTCTTCTTAGTGTCTGAAGACAATTACTTGCAGAGCCCCACCTGTATCTACATGTTGGAAGGTGAAAGCATTGTAATGGTCTATCCACTGGCCATTCCCCTGTCCTTGATTATCATGGACAGCCTGGAGGAGGAACAGAGGGAGCAGATCCATTGCATGAGGCACTATGGCCAGAGACTGAACCAAGAGCCTACAGGGAACAATTGTCATTTGAGGCACAGCTGCAGGAGCTGTGCATGCGTAGACTGCGCTTCACCAGGGAAGAAATTGATCATCTCTGTGAGATACTCCACAGACCTGAAACAGCTGTCTACCTCGCGCAAGACCTTGTCAGTGCTAATGAAGGTGACCAAGTTTCTACAGTTCCAGTTCCTTCCAGTCAGGTCACTGGAGACCTCTGTATCGTCAATATTTTGTATTGGCCTTCACTAAAAACATTCTAATGGGGGATAATCAAGGGGCTATAGGGAGGGAGGAACTTAATACAATCACTATCACTAAAGAAGTAGTGCTCAGGAAAATAATGGAACTAAAAGCAGACAAGTCCCCTGGACCCGCTGGCTTGCATCCGAGGGTCCTAAAAGAAGTGGCTGCAGAGATAGTGGATGCATTGGTTGTAATGCAGGTTGGCATGCAGGTACAGCAGGCGGTTAAGAAAGCAAATGGCATGTTGGCCTTCATAGCGAGGGGATTTGAATACAGGGGCAGGGAGGTGTTGCTACAGTTGTACAGGGCCTTGGTGAGGCCACACCTGGAGTATTGTGTACAGTTTTGGTCTCCTAACTTGAGGAAGGACATTCTTGCTATTGAGGGAGTGCAGCGAAGGTTCACCAGACTGATTCCCGGGATGGCGGGACTGACCTATCAAGAAAGATTGGATCAATTGGGCTTGTATTCACTGGAGTTCAGAAGAATGAGAGGGGACCTCATAGAGACGTTTAAAATTCTGACGGGTTTAGACAGGTTAGATGCAGAAAGAATGTTCCCAATGTTGGGGAAGTCCAGAACCAGGGGTCACAGTCTGAGGATAAGGGGTAAGCCATTTAGGACCGAGATGAGGAGAAACTTCTTCACCCAGAGAGTGGTGAACCTGTGGAATTCTCTACCACAGAAAGTAGTTGAGGCCAATTCACTAAATATATTCAAAAGGGAGTTAGATGAAGTCCTTACTACTCGGGGGATCAAGGGTTATGGCGAGAAAGCAGGAAGGGGGTACTGAAGTTTCATGTTCAGCCATGAACTCATTGAATGGCGGTGCAGGCTAGAAGGGCTGAATGGCCTGCTCCTGCACCTATTTTCTATGTTTCTATGTTTCTATGTTTCTATGTTTCTAATCTACCAAAATTCCCTGGATTCTGGGAAGGTCCCAACGGATTGGAAAACTGCAAATGTTATGCCCGTATTTAAAAAAAGGAGGCAGACAGAAAGCAGGAAACTATAGACCGATTAGCCTAATATCTGTCGATGGGGAAATGCTGGAGTCCATTATTAAGGAAGCAGTAGCAGGACATTTAGAAAAACATAATTGAATCAAGCAGAGTCAGCATGGTTTTATGAAAGGGAAATTATATTTGACAAATTTGCTGGAGTTTTTTGAGGAGGGTGGATAAGGGGGAACAAGTGGATGTGATGTATTTGGATTTTCAGAAGGCATTCGATAAGGTGCCACATAAAAGCTAAAAGTTCACGGGGTTAGGGGTAATATATTAGCATGGATAGAGGATTGGCTAACTAACAGAAAACAGAGAGTCGGGATAAACGGGTCATTTTCCGGTTGGCAAACAATAACTAGTGGGGTGCCGCAGGCATTGGTGCTGGGGCCTCAACTATTTACAATCTATATTTATGACTTGGATGAAGGGACCGAGTGTAATGTAGCCAAGTTTGCTGATGATACAAAGATGGGTGGGAAAGCAAATTGTGAGGAGGACACACAAAATCTGCAAAGGGATATAGACAGGCTAAGGTGAGTGGGCAAAAATTTGGCAGATGGAGTATAATGTGGGAAAATGTGAAGTTATCCACTTTGGCAGAAAAAATAGAAAAGCAAATTATAATTTAAATGGAGAAAAATTGCTAAGTGCTGCAGTACAGTTCAGGGCATGTCAAGGTTGCAGAGGTCTAAATGTGCAAGATTTGGTGAGCAATCCCTGTTCAACAGCAGCAACTGGCATTTATATAAAACCTTTAACATGAATACATGTCCCAAGGTGCTTCAAGGAGGTGCAATAAACAAAATGGATGCTCAGCCAAAGAAGCAGTCAGCAGGAGGGGTAACAAAAAGCTTTGTCAAAAAGGTGGGTTATAAGGTGGAGAGGTAAAGGGGTTTAGGGAGGGAAATTCAGAGCATGTGGCCTAATATACCTGAAGGCATGGCCGCCAATGATGGACCAAAGGGTGGAGGGGAAATCCGCAAGAGCTAGAGTTGGAGAAACAGAGTTAAGGGTAGAGTGGAGTGGGGATTATAAGGCTGGCAAAGGTTACAAAGATTGGGAGAAACTACAGATTTAAATACAAGTACATGAATTTTAAACTTGAGGTGTTGGGAACTGGGAGCCAATGTAGCAAGGACAGGGGTAATGGGGTGAGTGGAACTTGGTGTGGAATACCACATGGGCAGCAAAGTTTGGATGATCTGAAGTTTACAGAGGGTAGAGGATGGGAGGCATGGATGAACGTGTCAGCGACAGATGGACAGGTAGCGGTGGAGGTGTTAGCATTGGAAGTAGGTAGTCTTTGTGATGGAGAGGATATGGGGCAGGAAGCTCAAATCTGGGTCGAAAAGAATGCTGAGGTAATGAACAATCTGATTCAATCAGGAAGGTGATGGAGCCGGTGGCATGCGTACAAAGTTTTGGGCAAGCGCTGAAGACCATGGTTTTGGTTTCCCCGATGTTTAGCTGAAGAAATTGTGGCTCATGCAAGACTGTATGTTGCACAAGCAGTTGACTGCATAGAGTTAGTGGAGGGGTTGAGAGAGATGTTAGAGAGGTAGATCTGAGTGTCATTGCCATACATGAAACCTGATCCCATGTCTACAGATGATGCCACCAAAGGACGGCATGTAGATAAGGAAGATGAGGGTGCCAAGTATGGAACCTTGGGTGACTCGAGTTAATGGTGTGGGGCGGGAAGAGAAGCCATTTATGGAGATGCTTTAGCAATGATTTGAACCAAGTTGGGGCAATCTCACTGAGTCGGATCATGAAGGAGATGTATTGGAGGATGATGAAAGGATGCAGAGGTCAAAGAGAGACTGTGCACCCTGGTCACAGTTACAGGGAATGTTATTTATGATTTTGGTTAGGGCCATTTTGGTGAGGGTTGTAAAGCCTAATGGTAGATGAGATGGACCCGCATTTGGGAGACAACTGCACACTCCAGTATTGTGCGTAGGAAAGGGAAATGGAGAGGTAATTTACAAGGACAGAGGTGCTGTTTTTGAGGAGGAAGGTGATGTTGATTTTGATGGAGATGGGGACAAAGCATGAAGAGAGGGAACCATTTACAATGTCAGCTAGCATGGGAGCCATTAAGGGAAATTGGGTATTTAGCAGTTTAGTGGGAATGGGGTCAAGGCAGCAGGAAGTGGATCTTATGGATGTGATGAGCTTGGAGAGGGCAAGGGGAAAGATAGGAGAGAAACTAGAGAGAATACGAGGGTTCAGGTCGAAGACAGGAGACCTTGGTGGGCAAGGCCAGGGGGAGAAAGCAGCAGAGGTAGCTGAATGGAAGATCTTTCTTGATGACACAGAATTCAATGAACTCTTTGCACTTGTTGGTGGAGGTAATTGTGGAGGAGGCAAGGAAGAACAGTTTAAGTAGATGGGTAGTAGACCCATCCAGTCTGCTTCCACCATTCTCAACACCAAAATAGCTACAGTGAAGACCATAAACAACACCTTGCATGCCAGGATAATACACTCTCCCTAAATTGGCCACCTCAACCTTTCTGCAGCATTCTATATGGTTCTCCAGACCATCCTTCTCCAATGGCCCTTCTCTGTTGTCTACTTCCCTTCCATTCCTACCTATCTGAGTGCAAGCAATGCTTTTCCATCAATAGCTTCTCTTCACCCCTTACACCATCACCAATGGGGTCGACGAAGGATCTATCTTTGGCTCCTTCCTCTTTCTGACCTGTTATTAAAAGCAACAATGAAAAGGCATGGAATTCGAGATAACCTTATGACATGGGTTGGTAATTGGTTGAGAGAGAGGAGACGGAAAGTAGGAAAAGTATTCTGATTGTCAGTACATGACAAGTGGTGTTATCCAGGGATCTGCTTTTCACCATATGTATCCATGATAAAGGTGTAGAGAGTCATATATCCATATTTGCAAAGGACACTAAGTTAGGAGGCATAGTAAGTTGTGCAGATGGAAGCAAATGGTCATACAAAGGGACTTAGACAGACTAAGTTAGTGGGCAAAACTATAGCAGATGGGGAAGTGTGAAGTCATCCACTTTACATTCCAATAAGACACATCGGAATATTTTCTTAATGATGAGAAAATAGGAACTATTGAGGAGCAGAGAGATTTGGGTATCTATGTACACAAAATCACTAAAAGCTAGTGGACAGGAACAAAAATAATTATGCTAACGGAATGTTGTCCAATATCTCAAAGGAGAGGAAGTGGTGCTTTAGTTGTATAGACACCATCTGAAGTACGGCTCAATTTTGGGTGCACCTCAAAGTCTTCGAAGCATTTTAGTGCCGATTCACCATAATGATTAAGGTTATGAGGACAGGTTGGATAAACTTGGCTTTATTCCCTTCAGCTTAGAAGATTGAGGGGTGATCTAATCAAGGTTCTTAAAATAATAAAGGGATTCGATAGGCTACATACAGGGAAACTATTTCCTCTGGTAGGGGAATCTATAATAAGGGGTCCTAATAATTAAAATTAGAGCTAAGAAATTTAGGAGTGAAGAGGGTAGTGGAAACTTCTGGGCTGTGAATGCTGGGTTTTCGAATTTTCAAGACTCGAGATCGATATATATCTCTTCCCAAATACTACTTTCCTCCTGACTCTGGCCTCCAACACAGAATACCCCAACCCCTCCCCCTCCCCCTCCCCGCCCTGTCTGCACCTCCCTATCCTTTTATTGAGCCCAAATTTGGCCCTCCTGTTTTTTCAGTGCACCTCCGAGCCCTCCGTCGACATTTTACATCAGAAGCAGTGCCAAAAAAAATCCGTGCGATCATGGCTGATTCTCGGGCTGTCTGTGGAGCTGGCATGGTGCAGAAGAAAGAGAGGGGGGTGGAGCTAGGCCCCAGCGCTGAAAACTGTGCTGGGACCTCTGCACATGCGCGCTAGAGTTTGCGCGCATGTGCAGTAACTCCTGGCAGGCCGTTTCGGCAAACGCGCGCCGCAGGCTGTGTGGGAGGAACCAAAGCACGCCATCCCTAGCCATGGCCGAATGGGCTCCCTCATCGGCGGCCCGCTGCTTTCCCTAAGGTAGGACTTCTATTTTTTATTTGTTATTTACTGATTGATTTTGGTGCTTTAGGTGCAGGGTTCCTTCTATTTTTTTTTATTATTTATTGATTGCTTATTACTTTGGTCTTGGTCCTTTAGGTGCAGGGTGCCTTCTATTTTATTTGTTAATTAATTGCTTATTACTTTTTGTGCTTTGTTTGGTGCTTGGTGGTGCTTTAAATGTAGTTACTTGCGCCGATTCCTTAACTGTAAGTAAGGTCTTTCTGTACGGACAAAAGTGGACACATACGCTGCCCTAAGTTAGTTTAGTACAACTTTTTTCTGGCCAAATTAGCATAAATGGTGTAAGTGGCTTGGAACGCCCCCTTTTGGAAAAAAAAACTGACCTCAAAAAACCTAACTAACTCACTTATACTGTCGCAAATCAAATGGCCAAAAAGATACCCCAGAAAAATCAAGTTACACCAAAAGAAATGGTGCAACTCATGGGGAAATTTGGGCCCAAAGAAGCTCCTCAAATCCCTTCTCTTTGACCTGGACTTCCATCACCCGTTTAGTCTCTTACTTCCGAGCTCGGTGTCTGTTTTCATCACGCCTATATCCGATGATACATAAATGTAAGTTGTTTTTATGTCTTTCATCTCTGAAAAATGTATGCATTATGATTTAGATTTATGGTTAATTGTTTTTCACCTGGGCATATTGCAGAATAAAATATATGATTCTATGTTAGTGATATTTGGGCAGCTATATCATGATGCAGTCTTCCTGGTGAATAGCAGCAATGTTTGTCAGTTTTGGATGTAAATACCAGGGACTTAAATCAGTCATTATTACAAATGAGCACTTTCTATTTTGTCTCTGGATTACTACTTCCTTCCTGCTCCTTCCACTCCACCATTGCAGATGATCTTTCAGATGCTATGCTCTTTTTCTCTGGAAGCCAAGATCATCTGACCTTGTTGCCTGTTAACCTGCTTTGAATATTCCCTTTGTGCCGTCAGTTTTCAGCCTCAGTTCATTCAATTCCTGCTTAGTGCCCCATCTGCTCCCCTTGCAAAATGCTCTGTGATATTGTTCCATATGAGAAGTGCTCTTATATACATATGCAAGTTATTGTCAAATTCTCCATTTAAATTATAATTTGCTTTTTTATTTTTTCTGCCAAAGTGGATAACCTCACATTTTCATACATTATACTCCATCTGCCAAATTTTTGCCCACTCACTTAGACTGTCTGTATCCCTTTGCAGATTTTGTGTGTCCTCCTCATCCACTGGTTCCCCCTTATCCACCCTGCTCGTTACATCCTCAAAGAACTCCAGCAAATTTGTCAAACATGATTTCCCTTTCATAAAACCATGCTGACTCTGCTTGATTGAATTATGTTTTTCTAACTGTCCTGCTACTGCTTCCTTAGTAATGGACTCCAGCATTTTCCCAATGACAGATGTTAGGCTAACCGGTCTATAGTTTCCTGCTTTCTGTCTGCCTCCTTTTTTAAATAGGGGCGTTAGATTTGTGGTTTACCAGTCCGCTGCGACCTCCCCAGAATCCAGGGAATTTTGGTAGATTACAACCAGTGCATCCACTATCTCTGCAGCCACCAGGTCCAGGGGACTTGTCCGCTTTTAGTCCCATTATTTTACCAAGTACTACTTCTTTAGTGATAGTGATTGTATTACGTTTCTCCTCCCTATAGCCGCCTGATAATCCCCTATTGGGATGTTTTTAGTGCCTTGTACTGTGAAGACCGATACAAAATATTTGTTCAAAGTCTCTGCCATTTTCCTGTGTTCATTGATAAACAAGATCAATTTAAATCAGAACTCTATTTTACTGTAAATGTGTTGATAACCATAGGCAGCATGAACTTGTCCATAAAAGAATTTGTTAAATGTGGAGATTAATACCAATAACATTGGAGTGCTAATTGATGAATTTCTATATACAATTTGTATTGTTGCTGAAAGGGTAGTGAAATAAAGAGCAAGTTTAGCTTCAACATCATTTTGTATTAAAGTATGCCCACGCTGCTAGTCCTCTGTCGCAAGTGTACAACATGATAACATTTATTCAGATTTTATTCTGCTATCAACAGGCTAATTCCTAAGCTGTAACTAAGACTATATGCATTTTTGATTTCACAAGCTCAAACACCTAGTAGAATGAAAAAGATCTGTTATAGGAAATATAGAAAAATACAGAAATCTGATGACAGACAGAAATGATGTATACCTAAATTTAATAATGTGTGTTTAAATTTGGGGCAGAAAACAAAATTTGAAAATTGCCTTTTCTCAATTTTAAAGCAGAGAAGATTGAAAAGGCCTTAAGATCCTTTTGAAACCATCAATTTTCTAGGCTGTACAAAAATAAAAATGAATGTATAGTAGTTTTTAAATTATTAAACACATATTATGTTGTGCATTAAAAAAGAATTGCATGGTAAAAACACAAATCTTCTCCAAACTGCAAAACTAATTCAAAACTGCATTTTATCTTGGGAACATGGAAATTGCTCGATGAAAAAGAGCACAGTCCATCTAGTTCACCTACCATCCTGTTAGTCACATGATACAACAATAATGGTGTTGTTGACGAATCATGGCGATCAGTCTCTATCAATGAGTCTACAACAAACCCAGACATGAGGCAAGGAACCCATCCCCCACTCCCGCTCACCTTGGTAGAAAACTTTGGAAACCATAGGTCCAAAGTCACCTGGTCTTCCCAAGAATGGTACACTTGTCATGTCTTAAATTACCCATATTGTGTATCCTAAAATATTATTTTCTGAAATTTATCTATCTGATGTACATTTGAATGAATCAACACTATCTACTTCCACACATCTCCCTGGACAGTCTGTTCCATAGATTTAACACTCGCTCACTGAAATAATGGCGCAGAATTTGCGGTCGGAGGCTTCCCACGGCCTCCGATCACAAAAATTTCGATGAAAGTATCTGATGGTCCCAGCGGTTAGGAGACTTGTGGTCCTGGGCCTCTATGTGAAGGCCTGCGTAGAGGCCCACATATTCCTGGAACGTATGTGCTTCGTACACGTCCCTGGGATCACTTCGGCTGGTCCAACCAATCAAAATGGAAGTATTCCCATTCATACTTATGGTGAGTTCCATTTCTACAGAGCTGCCATAAGTATGAATTGGAATACACACAAACACATTAAGTAAATTTATAAAAACTCATTACATATTTAAAATTAATTAATATGCAATTTAATTAAATATTTTATACAAAAATGTATTTTTTTGAATTTTTTTCTTATGCTGGTAAGAATTTCAAGGGCATTCGCTGGGCAGAAGTTCTCCACCTGCGGAGGCCCTTTTCCTCTGGATATGCATGGTCTGTTAAGAGGATTCTTGACAGATCGCAGGTTCCGGGTTTAGGCACATGCGTTTCGCGTACCTAAACCCGCAACTTGCGTGGCCCCTACAGGCACGTGTGCACCTTGTACTCGCCCGTAGGGGCCACAAATTCAGGCCCTATGGGCCCAAGTTTCGAGCCGCGCCTAGAACGGCGCAGTCCCGACCTGGACTCCCGTTTTTCACGCCACAAAGTGCGCCTAAAAAAACCCTCCAGATTCTCCAGCTCCCTGCAGGTCGTTTGCAGCTCGGCGCAACGCAGCGGGGGGCGGAGCCAGTTCCCTGCGCTGAAAACAGTGCCGGGACCTCTACAGTGGGCGCGCATGTGCAGTAGCTCCAGGCGCCCAAAACTGGGAGGGGCCGAAGCACGCAGCCCCTCGCCCTGGCCGAATGGGCTCACTGGGGCTGCGTGAATAAGGCTGCCTCCCACGGCCAGCTCCTGCTTCCTCCCGACCCGACCCGACTCCCGCTCCCCCCCCAGGACCCGACCCGACTCCCGCTCCCCACCCCCGACCCGACTCCCACTCCCCCGACCCGACTCACGCTTCCCCCCTGCCTCTGGACCGGACCCGACCTGACCTCCCTCCCCCCGACCTGACCTCCCTCTCCTTCCCTCCCCCCGACCCGACCCGACCCAACGCCAGCTACCTGTAAATCTGGTGCTGGGGACAGGCCCTGCCCGAAGTCTTGGGCCCGGCCCATTCAGCCTCCCTCCCCTTTCTCCGTCGCCCCCCCATCTCCTTTCCTCCCCCCCCCCCTCTCCTTCCTCCCCCCCCCCATCCTCCTTCCTCCCCCCCATCTCCTTTCCTCCCCCCCCATCTCCTTTCCTCCCCCCCCCATCCCCATCCCCCCCATCCCCTTCCCCCCCCATCCCCTTCCCCCCCATCTCTTTCCCCCCCCATCTCTTTCCCCCCCCATCTCTTTCCCCCCCCATCTCTTCCCCCCCCCCATCTCTTCTTCCCCCATCTCTTCCCCCATCTCTTCCCCCCCATCTCTTCCCCCCATCTCTTTCCCCCCCATCTCTTTCCCCCCCCATCTCTTTCCCCCCCCATCTCTTTCCCCCCCCATCTCTTTCCCCCCCCATCTCTTTCCCCCCCCATCTCTTTCCCCCCCATCTCTTTCCCCCCCCATCTCTTTCCCCCCCCATCTCTTTCCCCCCCCATCTCTTTCCCCCCCATCTCTTTCCCCCCCCATCTCTTTCCCCCCCCATCTCTTTTCCCCCCCCATCTCTTTTCCCCCCCATCTCTTTCCCCCCCCATCTCTTCCCCCCCCATCTCTTTCCCCCCCCATCTCTTTCCCCCCCATCTCTTTCCCCCCCCATCTCTTTCCCCCCCCATCTCTTTCCCCCCCATCTCTTTCCCCC